>NC_086156.1:77022002-77647002 GCF_035149785.1 Candoia aspera | reverse complement strand
GCCCAACAGACTGATGAGGCAGACCAATCAAAATAGATTTGGCACTATTCCTAACCACCAATCAACTGATTTTTCCCAAGAAGCCTCCAATCACTAACCAATCAAGCCCCCACTTTCAAATTCCACAGAGACTACAAATATTGCAAAGTGACACCCACTTCTGAACCTTGCACTGAAGAAACCTCGTGGGAACATGAGGCAAAAGTTCTGTTAAAATGCCATCTCTATTTCAATGTTGATTTCCTTAAGGCCGGAGAACCCCAATCATAAAGCATGCTCAACATTTACACTGATTGCAAAACAAATAATTCAAAAGAGCATTTCTCCTTGCCCCAGATTGCTTAGTCAACTTGACTCATGAGGCAATTCATTTCTAGTGTGAAATGTTATCCTTAGCCCTTGAAGAATTATAGCATCAACATACTGAAGCTTTTCAGAGGTAGTATCTAATTCATCAAACATTCTCCACCAATGAACACCCAATCTCCACCCCTAATTTTAAGTAACTTCCAATCCTCCATATCTGTAACAATTATCAAAATATTCCAAACACTGGAAAATTAAAAAACACTCCCACAAACCCAAAGAAAGTTGCATAGATTCACAGATGCAATCACAAAGACCATATAATGGGAATACTAGTGCACGTTTGACTGATATACAGAATCCTACTTGTTTAGGTAGGTAATTTTGGCTCTCTCAAAATAAAGATGTTCTTCTTTGCACATATTTGAAACAGCCTTTCTCCCGATTTCCATGGCTGTAGCAGAAAAGGCAAAATGCTTACTACATCTAGAAGCATATCACCTAATAAGGCTAGAATCAAATGAATGGTCCGCCGTAGCCCATGTGAAGTCCCCCCAAGATCTTCTATTAATGACTAACTGCACTCTTCTGGGCAATGGATAATGTTATGTGCAATATTTAATTAGTGAGATACTTATCATAGTTCAGGCCTTCCATATTTGTTCAATGCCAGGTTTTATCCAGGATCATGGGACATAGGAAAAAATCCCTGTATATCGAGGAACAGAGTCTTGAAAGAAAGGATGAGTTTTCAAACACCTAAAGGGTCAAACCATATTTTCCTACAAATTAAACACTGCCAGAACTCAGGGATCCACAACAGACAGGCTGGAAAACAAGATCACACTTGCATCTCACTTTCAAAAAAACTTTAGTGTTGGGAAATGAAAAGAACTCTAAAACCCAAACACACAGAATAAAAAATAGTAATAATTCTTTATCTGATAAGGAAATTCCTAAGGGCTTTTTGTCAAAAGCTGCTTGATATAGTGTGAAAGTGTTTTTATGACATTCCTATAAACATACACCAGCCCAACATAAGTGTGCCTTCCAAGCCCTCGAGGCTTCAGTTCTTTCCTAAGAACATACAGAGACAACACACACATACTCCCATTCTTTTCTCCCTCTGAAAAAAGAAATTCTTGCACAAGATACATAAAAATTCTGATAAGGGAGAGCTGTATATGGGGAGGATCATTGGAAAAAATGCCTTTTTTTCTTTGACAGGACAATGCTCATTCTGGTTGAAACAGTAGCAGATAAATAGAGGCCTTTTCAAATCATCAAACGTCTTCTTATCCCATACATTAAAAACAAAACAAAACAAAACATTCGAACCATGATAAGGTCCAGGACCAAGAATCACCCCCATTTGCCTCCATGTACAAACACACAAACTCATAAAAATCATTCAAAATAATTATTTCTTCCAGTTCTCGATTTAGCATGGGAAACATTGAAATAAACATATATTCTAACCACCAAAAGTGTTTATCTTAAGAATGCCTGAAAGTTTCTGCTGAATCCTGGACCTTCCCTACAGCATGTTAATTTCAGATGAAGAAGAACGCTACCACATCCTGGGAACTCTCTCTGTTGCTGTCTAGTGACTGTTCACATTTTTGCAGCCAGATCTGCTAGCCTAAACCTGTGGAGGCAGATTTCTATTTAATGAACGTATGTAATGAATAAAGGAGCCTCGTGTGGTGCAGAGCAGTAGGCAGCAGTATTGCAACCGAAACTCTCCCCACGACCCAAGTTTGATCCCAGCAGAAGCTGGATTCTCAGGTAGCCGGCTCAGGTCGACTCAGCCTTCAATTCTTCCTAGGTCAGTAAAATGAGTACCCAGCTTGCTGGGGAAGGTGACGACTGGGGAAGGCAATGGCTATAGTCTGACAAGAAAACGTCACGAAAGCGGCATCCTCACAAAGGGTCAGACATGACTCGGTGCTTGCACAGGGGACCTTTCACCTTTCACATGTAATGAATGCTTAAGCTTCTCAATTTTTCTGTAGCTGTGATGAAAAAGAAGCAAGCATAGATTATCCACATTTTAAAAAATATTAAAATTATAGCAAAAAATACACATTATTTTATAAAACATACAGAATTGTAATACATGGTTAAATCCAATACTAAATGTGATGGGGAGTCTAATGAGCTTGATTTACATGAATGAAATTGATGATAATATACACAATATTACAATATGATTTAGAAATCTATTATACCAGTATATCTATAAAGGTTCTTAGTGCTCATAAAAAAGTCATTAGCCTAAACCTTAATGTAGAGAATTAAAATACTTCAATTTCTTCATTTCTACGACAAGTTCTATTGAGCCATGGAATAATTAGTTTTACTCAGATGCATGCACAAATAATACAGGGCCCTCAATGAAGAGAAACAGACTATCCTTCTCTTTAGCAGGTTCACATGAGCCAACAGCTGGGCCCATCCAAAACCTTTTTTCTTTATCATGGATAGAGCAGAGGGAGAACAAATTATTCTTACAAGTCATGGTTAATGCAAATTTCTATATTAGGGAAAGTAAGAAAATACATACATTTGCAATGCAGAATATTCTTGATTTTTAATCTCAGCAGAATTACCTGATAGTTGTCTGAATGCAGTTTAAGAATAGCTATGTAGATGCAAGCAATGAATATTTCAAAAGGATTAAAAAACACTCTGTGTGTGTTCGTGTGTGTGTGTGTGTGTGTGTTTATATGCAGGAAGATCCCTAACTTCTTTATTTTATTATGCCAACTTCAAAGCCGCCCAACTCCACAATTCTGGGCAGCTTACAATTTAAAAAGGAAAAGAAAACAAAATCTATCAAAGAAAAAGAATAGAGCTGACCAGAAAAACCAAAGGGGCTCAAGCATCATCCTAATGCAAGGCTTAGGAGAACAACTTCTTTGATAACTTCTTCTCAATATGGCATCAATATGTGCACAAGGTTAAACCTGTATCACCATTCCCACGCCATCAACCAGAAGATTTGATACAGCTGAAATTATTTTTTTTAGAATGACTGGGTTTTTAAATCTGGCCCCCAACCTAGAAAAAAATGCAGCTTATGTGCATGTGCATGCTGCTTGCATTCAACAGAAAAAGCTCAGTGGGGCCTGTTTAAATAATAATAGAAAGTCAGAGGCTCTGCTTAGCCAGCAGCTTTTCAAACAAAAAGCTCCCAAACTTCCTGTAGGGAACATGACAAATGTCTGTTTTGACTCATTTAGTAAAAGACTGCAATGAAAGAGAAAGGAGGAAACAGACAAAGAAAGAAAAAGAGCATAAGAAAGAAAATAGAGCAGAAGTCAGAGACCAAAAGAAAGATTAAATATAGGGGGAGAAAAAGAAGATATGCATGAGAAAAAAGCAACTTCTGACATAAAAATGAGAAGGGACAGGAGGGAAAGTAAAAGAAAGAAAGAAAGGAGGGAAAAGAGAAACTAAAACAAGAATAAAAGAAAGTAGGTCAAGACTGAAACAAATCATGATGAAAATTTTAAAATATATATATGAGAGGGAAAGGGAAGCAAATGGAATAGGTAGATGATATTTAGGAAGAGTAGAATAGACAGCAGAATGCAATTGTAGAGGAAGGCTGAGAAACTGCTGATCCTGCTATTAAAACAACAGTTCCTATTTAACTTTCCCACCAAAATTAATGGAATTCAAAGTGTTGTTCTGGCTAGATCACATCCTGAGTCAGAAAGGAGGTTTGGGGCCTATTAGTAATCTCTTCCTGAAATCATGGAGGGCTGCAGGTTCCAAATTTTCTCAGCTCCTTCAAGTTGAGTTCAATTCCTAGTGAGTACTTGGAAACATCCATGCATTTCCCTGGGTACAATATGAACCCCCTAAAGATTTCCTGATGGCCCCCTATCCAAGTAGTAATTCGGTCCAAACCTGCTTAACTTTTCCAGAACAGCCATGGACAGCTAGTTGCTACCATAACCAAAAGCTCCAATCAAGTTGCTGAAAAATGTGTGTGTATAAAACACAGAGAAAGAAAGAGATACTATATAGCAGGGCCCTTCATAAAGAGTGAATTTTCACATGAAAGAATTTGTGATTTTGCTGCTGGTATTTTTACAAATTCCTGTCCTGATGATATGCTCAGAAACATCCTTTCCTTAATGCTTAGCACACATCTGTCTCTGCCTGAATCATTATTGTGCTTCAGACAATACTTGGTAGAGCTCCAGGTTCTAATAAAAAAGTAAATTAGTTATATTAAGTGAAATTAGATTACTATGTAATTCCTTCGGTTACTTAAGGCAGAGTAATTTCTTCAAAAATAAATCAATATAAACTCCTCACTTGGAAATACATTTAAGCTGCCATTTCTAGCGCTTCCAGACATTTTGGCCATATAATGTATGTTATGTGCAGAAAAGAACGGGACTCGAGGGGAAAAAAAATTAGTTTCCAACCACTATCCTACGCAGACCAAATTCCGGGAAAAGACAAACTTGTACATTTTGCTTGTATTTACATGCAACTGCATGGCTTAGGTGAGATTAAGGCAGCCTTCTGAATATACTAAGAAAGTATCTGTGGATACATTTCTGTAATCACAGCAGAATAGTGGGGATAAATTCTCTATTTGGCCCTAATCAGGGAATGTGTGTAGATATGGCTACTTTCATTTATAAACAGGCATAAAAACAAATGAAAATTCAAAGCACATACAAGAAAGATCACATAGCATACATTCATTTAACCACTCTTAACTGCTCCTTTTGCAGCTGAACTGCAAGCAAAAGACCCCCTTCTACTGATTCAGCAAAAGCAGAAGGTCAGCTTTTTAGTATTTATATCTGGCAAATATAAAGTAGAGGCTGCCTAATAATTGACAACTCTAGGGCCAATTTTGAGCAGGACTATAAACATTCCTTCTCTGTCCAAAGGGTACTCTGAAGCCTCAGCAGGAAGATGCTGGAAATTAAAGAATAAACCCCTGCAATCACAAACTAGCATTCTCAGGAAGGCAAATGGGCAGGCTAAAACCTCTTCACCCATTAAGTTAGTTTTCTACTTGCAGAGGTTGTTTTTTGAACTCAGGAAAGTTCATTCTTCATTCTTCAGTATATACAGAACAGGCCTCATTCAGGCAGTTCTACTACATCTTTAACAATCCTATTTATCCCTCTCACTCCACTGGGCACTCAGCCCCTACAAATAGTTAGATTCTGGTCACCACTCATGAGAATTGGTTGATATGGAAAGTTGTGTAATACAGCCTTCAACTGATATCCTGCAGATGTGTTAGGATTACAACTCCCCAAATTCCTGGTGAGCACTGGATACAAAGACAACACTTTTTGTACACAAGGAGACTTTATACATAACAAACCTTTAATGCATCACAGGGCTGTTTTAATGCATGATATGAAATCCACCTTTGAGCCTCTCTCATGTGTGAAAGTGTACACATGTGTGATTATTTTTCACAATGAATTCAAAACTGAATACAGGCATGCTTTAAATTGTAACCCATCTGAAAATTAACACTGACATTAACTGATGCAAGGAATACTAAAATCAGTCAAAGTTCAATTTACAAAACAACCTAATTGTGTAATGTGTTAATTAAGAGAGGAGTTAGTGATTTATTCCCATTCCAGCTTTGGTGCCCTCCAGAAGTGTTGAACTGTGACTCCACAATCCCTTTTAATGCAAAATTCCTCTTTAAAACACAAAACATACTGTACATATACATGCATACACAATTTCATCATCCCCTCAAAAATGCTTGTTGATTCCATTTTGATATCCGCATACCCACTTTTCTAAAAAGCTAGTCCTCCCTGAGTATCTTAAAATACTAAGCTCTCTAAATGCATGTTTATAGGTCAATCCTTAGGGAAAGAAAAATGAAATGGGGAACTCTAAAGGCAAAACAGTATGAAGATGAAAATGATATTGGGGGAACACTGCATGATCAAAGAGAAAGAGAGTACGCACAGTGGCTTTGATCTCAATTTCAAAGCTGACTCTTGAAAGTAATTTTTAAAAGATGAGAACACGAAGCTTTTCCATAGGCATTGGCTAAGGAGGTTCACACAACATGCTAGACAACACTAAAATGGGATGAGTAGTTTGTGGTTCAGGGGGCTTTAGGAAGCCTTCCATTGCCTTAACATATTGGGTGAACTAGATCATCACAATTTGGGGGGGGGGGCACAGCATGTCATGTGTATATAGCAGTGGTGTTTTGTTAACCTGGGTTTAAAGTTTAGCATGTTTATTTTATTTATTTATTTATCAAATTTGTCACCGCCCATCTCCTCCCACAGTGTTGTATGAACTCGACCAATGTAAAACATTTTAAAACCTGATGCACCTTGAGTTCCAGCTAGGTACAAATAGCATTTTCAATCTTTAAGATTCAAAAGAAGAAAATGCCTTCTTAGTAAATTACACTCTTTGTGTATCAAGCACATTTCATGAGGTAAGATGTAAGAAGCCAAAAGCTTCTTCATATTCTACCACAGGGAAGAGAGCTGTCTGAATCTTGCATCTATCAGGTAACCCAATATTAGTGCTGATCTGAAGCACCTTGTGGCATAGCCTATTGAATCCAGACCTGAGATCAATTGTTGATGACCAAATCAGTTATCAGTAATAGAAGCACATCAGTCCAGAGGAAAGGCTCTGCAGAATTTCAGGCTCCTAGTTTTGTTACAGGCCCAGCTAATTCAGAAATCTCATGCTGTCTGCCAATCACAGTCTGACATATAATCCCCAGGTAGTTTGCCAGGCCTGCTTCAAGTTCCAGAACCCCTCCTGCTGCCCTCTCCATTGCACTGCATTGCAGAGCCACTGTGGAAGGATGATGATAGCAGGGTTCAGCAAAACCCTCTTAGGCACCAAAACCACACCAGGCTGTAGAGGGAGAGAACGAAGAAGAAAGATATGCTTGTAGGGATCCTTTCATACAGGAGGAAAGCCTGAGTACTCCAAGATCCCCCCTTACTTGGAATGGCCCTGCACATTTACACTGGTATTTGTAAGGCCCCTTCTTATTGCTAATGAACATATGGCTTAATGTCCACACAATTAATTGTATGGCAATGGGAAAGGCCTAGCCAACAGAACACTATACCTTTTCATCCGTGCTTTAACACGGGAGGTGGTTGATGTGAACTCTCCAATGGGGTTTACCACATGGGAACAGGTACCAGGCAGCACGTTTTGTATACATAGACACTCATGGCAGGCAGTTGCTTTAAGGAGCAATTGTGCAATTCCCAACTAACTAAATTCATACAGAAAAACTCTGAGTCTGACAGGCCATCTTCTTCAAATTGGTTAAGCAATAGTGAGGAAATCTACAGTATATAAATGGTGTTTTGGCTGTTATTGGTGGAAGTGCTGAAGACTAAGCATTTGCTTCTCCTAGGATTGGAGATCCTGTGTCCAACAGAAGACTCGGGGTCTGAGACAAACCCACTTTTCATTCATAAAAACATGACAATTTTCTGAGCCAGAGGCTTCATTTTAAGAAAGGACACACTACTTTCTCAGAGGCATAGTCATTCTCCAATTTGCCTGTAATCCCCCTCCACTTTATAGATTAAAAATGATTCTAACTTGCTTTACATACATATACACACTCAAAATTGTGGAATCAGAAAATGGATAATTACCTGGCAAGTGAGCTGGGAGTTGAGGGAATTCCTTCAGTTATTAAATTTCCATCAGTTCGGTTACTACAAACCCAGTGACACTCGGTTAAACTTTACTGCAGGAGTTCACTTTCCAGAATCGTAACTACCCTAAATTTGCATAGAAACACTTTTCATGGTGTCATTTAATCACTGTGGAACCCACATGAAGCCCCTGGAGAATGTGCAAACATTTTTTCACCAACCAATAAAGCTGGTGAAAAAATGTGCTAAACAACACTCCCTAAGCCTGCAATAACTCCACATTTTCAGCAACCAGTACAGGCATGCACGCACACACACAGTCAGGTCTAAAGATAACCATCACCTAAGCTTTCCACTTGAAATTTATAACTAGGGCAAAGTCAAAATCATGACCCCTGATGTGTGAAATGCAGGGGATGGGTGTAGAACCTTTGCTCCAATTTGCTGTGGGATTTTAGTTAACCTAGGCTGTTGCAGCAAAAATATTTTAAAAACTTAAAAAATAAATCATGGGAAGAGAGAAGCCTTTGATGGAAGCAATTGGAACTAAGATCAGGGGAGGGGGGAGAGAATCAAAGAAAAAAACGGTATGGGGGAAGGATGAAGTTGATGAGATTTCTTTTTTATATAATGCTTAGCAATCATAAAGGCCAGACTGGCACTGCCAGTTCAAGACGCATAAAATCTCAATCTGATGTCAAAGTTTTGGTGTTAGCATGCACTGAGGGAAAAAAACAGCAATGGAGATTAACCCAAACAAAACATAGATGAAGTTTACTCCTTGGAAATCCACTAACTACTGAAGGAAAAAGTTTTCTTCTAGGTGAAGGTCACAAAGATAATGTGTCACTACAGTGGTCAACCAAGCCTGGAAGATGTCCCACCAAATAGGATCCATTATACCATTAGCATACACATTCAATATAATTAGTTCAAGCACTTAATTTTCAGCCATGATGCACTTTGAACAGGCTGTGGCTGCCTAAATATGTTTTGAAAATGGCCAAATTCCATTGATTCTTGAAATTACTGTGTCTTTTTTTCTGAAATTGGTTTCCAATTATGTATTATGTAGATACACCCAATTTAAATTCCCTAAAATGACAGTCTCTATCCCTTCACCTAACTTCAGAAATAAGAAAAGATGGGCCAGACCAAAGCCTATTTTAATTTCCCAGTGGTCAACCAGATGCCACTGGGAACCCAGAAGCAACAGATGTGTTTAGAAGCATCTTCTCACTTGTGTCTCCCAGCAATTGATATTTGACTGGCTTACAATCCTTCATACCAAAGCTAATAAGCAACTATCATGATTTGTAGCCAGTGAATGCCTATAAATTATACAACCACCTTTAAAACTCATTCTGATTCCTGGCCCTCACCATTTTGAGATTTTACAGTCAGCTACTCTGAAGAGAAAAAGTATGTCTTTTTGTTCTTTCACAATCTCTTGAGTTTTAGCTTAACTGGATAATCTCTACAATTACAGTAAGAAAAAATATTCTATTGATTCTCTTCACACAATACATAATTCTATATTATTTTTCCAAACCCCACCCCCTACCTTACTCATCATTTTTCTAAATTCAAAGCTCCAAATATTGTAAATTTTTCTCATAGATAGATTGTTCCAGTTCCAGACATGCTTCTCCAATTCACCTAGGAAACGTTCTCCAAAATGTCATCTGTGCAAATGATGTGTTTCCAGGTCCTGAGGAAATCTTCATCTCTCAAATCTTTAAATGGAGTTGCAACAGGCACTTAAAACTTGTTCACAACAAGAATTGTGGACATGTTTTTTACTCCTGTATCAAAACTTCATTTCAGAATGGAACCAGGAAACTCTGAACAGGAGGCATGGCCATAACTCACTTATGTTTCAAGTACAGATCATCTGTTGACCTTAGTATCTGTTGAAGACCTTATGACATTATGAATTGAATTGCATAGAACTTAAAAGCCTTTCTGTCTACTGTCTATTCCTTGCCAGACCACAGAGTCCCACAAATCAAACTACATAAACCAAGCCAATAAATGCAAGAAAAGAGTAAATGAAATCGAGCTACCTCTCATCACAGGTATACTTACAGCAAAACATAAATTAAAAATCAAAATATCACATTGATCATTTGAGTAATAGGGAAATGTAATGATTCCCATTTTACAGATAGGAGAACTGAAGCAAGAGACAGACTGCAAGAGTATCTAATGCTAAGAGAATATTGAGAACATATTACAACATCCATGCAAGACTACCCACTGAGAAAATTGGCAACTTCTCCTTAACAATTTTCATTGAAATTTCCAGATTCAGACTCATACCCACTCATATATCCATGTGCATGCACAGATATACACATCCATTCTAAAAATCATATCAACACCAAACATGGCTAAATAGCCCTCAAGATGGTTTGAAACCCTATATTTCAGACCCTGATATCTCCCAAAAAGGGACATAGGGAGCCCTAGAATTCTAGAAATATTCCCAAGGCATCTTTGTGCTGCTACAATTATTCTAGAAGAAAATTCCAGACATCATTTATCAAACTATAAAGAGCTCACTTGCAAAATCAAAGACTCACCACTATTTGCCTCCAAGAAGAGGCCATATCTCATATCCACACCCACACCCATATACCAAGAGGGAAAAGAAAAGTAGATGCTCTTTGTGCCAAATGCCAGGAAGCATTCCCTATTCAATCAAACACACTGTTGAAACAGGACGTGTAAGCTTCCCAACCTGTCTATGATAAACATTAACTCAGAGTAGGAATTCATCAGCACATGCATGGTAGTATTCCTTCAACAAAGCACTACGAGGGCTATTGTCATGTATACTTCACTTCTCCCTTTCTTCTCTACGCATTTAAAAAAAAAAAGAATGGTCTCAGATGAAATATTTTGGCTTTTGTTCAAGGGATTCTCTCCTCCTGCCGTTTCCGTCAGCCCCTCCTTACTCCACCCCCTCCAAATAAGAGAAACTCATTTATCCAATTCAGCAGGCCCCTTTTAAAAGCACACAAATTCCAAGCTGAGAATTATGAGGTCCTCCAATACCACCAGCTTCTGACAGAATGATAAAAAGCCACCCTTCTATTAATGGGTATTTCCCATCCCCTGAACAACCCAGCTGGGGAAGACCAGCTATAATTAATCTTTAACTCTGCATCAAAAGGGAGAAAGGCAGGTGAAAGGAGGCAGTGGCAGAGGAGAAAAGGGGGGACATCAGATCAGAGGGGAATCTACTATTTATTCTCAGCCTCATTGGGAAAATATAACAAGAACTTATTATAGCCCACAAAATCTATAGCAAACCATGATGTAGATCTTAGGTATATAATGCTTCCCTTCTTCTTGTTTTTCCCTCTAGGATTTAAAAAACAATTTGTATACTTCTCTAGTTCAAATTGAAAAGAAATCAGTTTGGTAATTTTTTAGAAATAAGCCTAATTTCATTAGGAAGAAAACTTGAGAATACAATACAAATACAATACAAAACTGCTCCCCCCAAATGCTGAACTAGTCATTTCAATTGTAGGTATATTCATTGTGACATCACAACCATCCAAGCAATGCCTATAGAAATGTTAATTCCATTGTACTTTAAAATGCAGAAGACTTTAAATGTGGAAAACAAAATAAGCCTCTTTTATCAGCTGACCATCTACCAAACACAAATCTGGCCACCAATTTACTTTTCTGTGGCAAAAGTGGTGATCATCAATTGATATTGCCTATCTTGAAGATTGTATTTTATTTGTAAAATAAAACAAATGTGCTGGCATTATATTTATGCTTTAAACAAGCATATTCTTAGAAGCAAATCACTAATGGACATTTCTATTTTAGCCATACCACACCAGAATAGACTGCATAAGGAAGCAAGCTAGAGACAGCTTAGAAGCCTTTGTAAATTACCCTTTTTAAAAAAAATAAAAAATGAGTATGTTAGCCTTCCTCAACCTGATGCCTTTGAATTGCAACTTCCAGAATTTACAACCAGTATTGCCAGAATTTCTGGAAGGTACAGTTCAATGTATCCTAAAGGCAGCCAGTTGAGAAATGCAGTTTTTTCTTTTCCATTTGAAACTGATAGGTTTTAAAACTTATTAATGTGAACCTTTACATTAAGAGTATACAAATACATCTTCCCAGGTCATCTCCCAGAAATTACTCTCACATAGACATATACACACATTCAAATGACCATGCAAGGTGGAAAAGAAAGTAATATAGAAAGCAAGGGTGCTTTGTTGAATGGTTTTTAAGATAGTTTTTATAAATACATTTTTGTATTTTTTTAAAATATAGTTTTAATTACTATGAGCCACCCAGAGTCATTGTATTTGAGATGGTGGCTATATAAATTGGATAAACAAACAAACAAACAAGATGCCTCTTTATCTAAAAAAGATTTTTCTGAAGCCATCCTATCTTTTGCTCCTTAAAATCTTTGGTGCTATAAGGAAAACAATGAAACGAATAGAAAACATAGGAAGATCACAAAAGCTAGACAACCGTAAAATTCTGCATGTAAGTCAGAGTGACCCCACAATAAAGCTTCATCTGGAAACACCCCAGTAGTGCCCCTTCAACATCCAAAGAGCCAGATGGCACTGAGGAGGTGGAGACATCTATCTGCTGAATGTAGTGGAAAAGAAGATAAAAAAGATAGTGTGTTTCAAAACCAATCCCAGCTCTGTTCACGTAATCAAGTGCCTAGACTCGAAGATCTACCCTGAGAAACTATGATTTGAGAAACTAGGGAATTGTGAAATGCTGTGTGGAGCAGAGGTTTCTTTCTGCAAATGTGGAAAATGTGAGTGGAGGATCAGGGTTTTGAAAGCATGAAACCTTGTGTTCTTTTCCACCAACACTATATAAAACAGAAAAGATTTTGGAAGAGTTGTAATACAGTATTCAATATGTGGGAGATGAAGGACATGACCAAGGGAAGAGGTGACAAATCCAAACAGTTGGAGAGCCCCCAAAGGCCTAGGAATGAGTATAATGGGCCTCCAATATAGGGAATGGCATAATACTGCTTGTCATCAATTACCCCTCCCTCTGGCTATTTTCCTTGACTGTTGGACTGGGGAGACAGTGGCTCGCACCACTGAAATGGGGAGGAGAGTTTACAAGTGTTGGCGGTTAAGTGTGAAAAGATAGAATGGCAAGGTGTTGACAGCCAAAATCAGGGGTGCCAACAGAAGGCATTAATGGACTATACTGGTACTGACGTTAAGGAAATAAAGAGTATGCATGCATGCATGCAACTGTAATGGTTGCCTATTCTAAAACACCATCAGACTCATGAGTATGAATTCAAAGATATCTGATTTATTAAAGAATAGTATGCAGGAAAACAGAGAAAGCTGAGAATGATGAAAGCGCGCCAAATTCAAACTAAAAACCCTCGGTGCAAATGAAATCCCTCCTCCCGTAGAACCTTCTCAAGTTCACAATCCCAGGTGCTCCTAACGGTTTCTGATGGTCTGTGGGAAAAGTCCTTGAACAGGGAACATAACCCAAACACATTCTATTGTACTGATTTCACATACAGAGCTTGGTACAAGGTCTCACAGCAGCTCCCTCCCAAACAGAAACACGCGTCAGCGCCATGGCATGTGAAACGTTACGATGTATAAACTACATTGAATCAGTGAACATGACATACTGCTCCCCCAAAATGAAGAATACATTAAGCAGCAGGCTTCAAAGGATAAGCAAGGTGGAAACGGTTAACTAAATCAGGAGCGTTAACATGGTGGGCAGACACCCATTCAGGATGAGGAAAGTGTTTCCATCAGACCAGATACTGCAGGGTGCCTCGAAGCTTGTGAGAATCAACGATGTCCTTGACTTCAAAGTGTTGTTGGCCATCAATCATAATTGGAGCAGGAGGAGGAGGTTGAGGGTGCCAATGCGGTGAGTGGTGCACAGGCATAAGCAAGCTGCAATGGAAAACAGGGTGCAAGCGTTTCAAATTGTGAGGCAGTTCCAATTTAACAGTAACTGGATTGACACGATGAACAACAGGAAAAGGACCAATGAATTTGGGAGCAAGTTTTTTAGAGGGTTGAGGTGATTTGATAAATTTAGTAAATAGATACACCTGATCCCCAATGTCGTGTGTAAAGAACGATGCTTATCAGCTTGAGACTTGTAAGCAGCCTGGGCATCAGCCAAAGCTTGTTGAATTACTGGCCAGGAATCAGACAGTTTAACAGCCCAGTCAGACGCAGAACATGTTTGGGAAGAGGGCTGTGGCAGTTCAGGGATGGGAACAAAGTTGTGACCAGAAACTACGCGAAAAGGGGTTTGTCTGGAACTTTGACGCACAGCATTGTTGTAAGCAACTTCAGCAAAAGGTAATAACTCCACCCAATTGTCCTGATGGTAGTTAATGTATGCTCTAAAAAACTGTTCAAGAGTGGCATTTAAAATCTCAGTAGAACCGTCAGTCTGTGGACGGGACGATGTGGACAGTGCTTGTTTAGTGCCAATCAATTCTAAAAATGATTTCCAAAATTGGGAAGTAAACTGTGTGCCATGGTCAGAAATTAAATGGGAGGGGCTACCGTGGAGGCAGTAGATGTGGTGGAGAAATAGGCGTGCCAATTGTGGGGCTGACGGGATGGATGCACATGGAATGAAATGAGCTTGTTTAGAGAAAAAATCCTTTACAACCCAAATGACAGTTTTCTTCTGACTGGGAGGTAGGTCCACAATGAAATCCATAGAAATCTCGTCCCAGGGGAGGGACGGGCTGGCCACTGGCTGTAGAAGCCCCTGTGGTTTCCCCCCTTTTCGTTTTGACATGGCACAAACAGGACAGGAAACAACATAGTCTTTTACATCACGTCTTAAGGTTGGCCACCAAAATTGACGGCAAACCAAATGCAAGGTTTTAACAAAACCAAAGTGTCCAGCAAGTTTATCATCATGGGAATGCTGCAAAACATCAGCTCTTAAAGTTTCAGGCACATAAAGGTGGTGTTCCACCCATGCCAGACAAGTTTCAAAAGAAACATTGTCTCTATTAGCTAGCAACCAAGTGTCAGATTTCAGTGCCTGGAGAAAGTCCTTCTGTAACTGACAAGGAACTTGCACTTTCCGCTTCCCAGACTGGGCTGGGGGCGGGGTTGCCTGAGCACGGGTCTGGCTCCGAGGGACAGCAACCAAGCCCAGTTGTGGTTCAGTGAGAACAGTTCCAACCACATCTGCCACCTGGTCAAGGTCCTGAGGTAACCATGACAAACCATTGGCCAGAAAGTTTTTCTTTCCTGGAATAAATTTTAACTGGAAGTTAAAGCGACTGAAAAACTGAGCCCAGCGAATCTGTTTAGGGCTGAGATGTCGTGGGGTGCGGAGGGCTTCCAAATTCCTGTGATTGGTCCAAACCTTGAAAGGGCATTTAGCGCTTTCAAGGAGATGGCACCAGGTTTCTAAAGCTGATTTTACAGCAAACGCCTCCTTTTCCCAAACATGCCAACGGCATTCTGTTTCAGAAAATTTCCTGGATAGATAAGCGCAGGGTTTTAAGCGATTTTCTGAATCCCTTTGTAACAAAATAGCCCCAATAGAGGAGTCAGAAGCATCAACTTGGACCACAAAGGGGTGTTCAGGATCAGGGTGCTGTAGAATAGGCTCAGCAGTGAAAAGGGTTTTTAATTTCTCAAATGTTGCCTGGCATTCAGGCGTCCAATTCAGCACTGCCCCAGGGTTTTTTTACTTTGCGTGTCTCCCCCAAGCCCTTGGTATGGAGTAAATCAGTGAGGGGCAGAGCAATCTCAGCGAACCCCTGGATAAATTGTCGATAGTAATTACTGAACCCTAGGAAACTTTGTAATTGCCTCCGGGTGCAGGGACGTTCCCAACTTAGAATCGCCTGAATTTTTGCAGGGTCCATTTCTATACCCCCGGTCAGACAGTCGATAGCCCAGATAGTCAAGTTGGGTTTTGTGAAACTCACATTTGGAAAGTTTGGCATAGAGTTTGGCATCTCTAAGTTTGTGTAACACCTGTCTGAGGAGGCGTTTGTGTTCCTCCTCGGTTTCAGTGTAAATGAGAACATCATCTAAATAAACCAGGACCCCTTTAAACAAATGATCATGTAATACTTCATTAATCAATTGCATGAAGACTCCGGGTGCCCCTGCCAACGCAAAAAGGAGGACTTTGTACTGAAACGATCCTAGTGGGCAATTAAAAGCAGTTTTCCACTCATCCCCAGCTTTTACGTGAATGCGGAAATAGGCTTCGCGAAGATCGAGCTTGGAGAAAATCTTGCCCTTTGACAAATGAGTTAACATGTCCTTCATGAGGGGCAGAGGGTACTTGTTGACAATAGAGACGGAATTTAATCCTCGATAGTCCGTACAGAGTCGAAGCGTGCCATCTTCTGGGGAATTAGCAGGTTCAATAAACCCCCTTGGACAGATTGTTGTCAATGAAGTCCCATAATGCCTCAAGCTCCTTCTGAGTCATCGGATAGATTTTTGGCTTGGGCAATTGAGCATTGGGGACCAACTCTATTGCACAGTCAGTTTTCCGGTGGCGGGGTAACTGATCTGCTTCCATCTCCCCAAATACATCTGCAAATTCTTGGTATTGAGCAGGCAAGCCTTCTAAATGTGGCAAGTTAGGGCGCGGCATGGCGATTGCTGCCCTTCCAACTCCCGCACATGCAACTATCTCCGCTGTAGGAGCTTGGTAAAATCCATCTTTAAAAGTCACAGTTCTGTGCTCCCAGTTTATATAGGGGCTTTGATAGGTCAACCAGGGGATCCCCAGGATTACCAAGGGATTGCCAACAGGTGCTACAACGAATTTCAAAGTCTCACGGTGGCTGCCCATTTGCATTGCCACAGTTCCAGTGAAATGGGTTGCCAGGCCCGCCCCCACTGTTGAACCATCTACATTGAATCAGTGAACATGACAGCAACAGTGGGATGAGAGCAAAGGCTAAACAGCCATTGGTAAGGACTTACTTGTCTTACTTGTCTTATTTACTTTGTATAGAAAACAGAAAAATGGTCAGGATTATGTGTGCTATTCTACAATTACATTAAGGACAAAAGGAATTTGATACAATGTTAAAGATCAGCACCCCAAACATCTAAAATATCTTTTCTTTGAGCTTTTTTCTTTCAGTTTTAAAAAATAAACATCCTACATCTTCCTTAAGGAAAGAGAAGTTGCTGCACTTTCAGTTTTGTAATAAACACAGTTGAATAGTCTACCCTATGGTTGGTTGTCAGACTACTGGTCCATGATCAACCACCAGTGCTTTGAACATGCCAGTGTGTGTGGAATTATGGATATAGTTGTGTAATGCAGGACCCAGAAATCTAGCCTGTATGGGATTATCATGCTCAAATGTTCTGTTACAACTGACATGGAGGGATCACATATGTTCCTAGGCATCTCTTACCCAACACCATTCTTAACTAAGAGGCAAACATCCCTTTTCATTTCTCTTTACCCAGCAGCGATCACATAATGCATGGGAAGTCCTGAATAATGGACGCTCAGTTCGAAGCCCTTTCTAAGCCTTTTAAAAAAGCAAGGGAGATGAATATTTTATTGGCCACACTTGGCTGGACCAAGTCTGCTATGGCAAGAAAATAGCCACAGCAAGGTGTAGAAGGGAAAGACATGGAAGCTGGGGGGTGGGGGCGCAGAGAAAAGAACTACAGTACTTGTAATCCTGGGGGAGGAAGATATGCTAATTTACCTTTTAAACAAAAACTGGAAGTATTTAGGGCTTTATAAATTGGGATTTACTCTCTCTTATACACACACATATAAGGCCAGGCCTACAATTAGGCAACAGAGGCTGATGGCTGCCCCAGCTGATAAATACTGCAAAGAACGTAAAAGTACCCTACTGGATTAGTCCAAATAATCCAAGAGCAGCATCTTTGTTCTGCATAGTGGCCAAACAAGTTATTTTGGGAAATCCACAAGTCACCAGCAGGGGTATATGCATAAGAGTGACAGATTGTCAACTATTATAATATTTTTCACAACTGGCAATGGGAAGTGGTACCATTTGATTTTCAGCCTCAGATTATAATCTTGCATAGTTCTGATGTCAGAGGGATTTAGCACAACAGAGCAAATGATTCTGGAGCCACAGATGCTTCAGCCCCAAAGTTAAATCTGAAAGGGGACTGGGGTATCACTGCATGTAAAAGAAAGAAAGGACAGCCAAGGCTCCCAAGTCTTAAGTAGCCCTTTAAGATGTGACTGGATAATTTCATGGCGGACAGGTACATCAAAAAGCTGTTAGTTATGGGATGTCATGTTCTCATTTCAATGTGCTGTTAACATTGTAACGTTTCACATGTCCTCTTCTGTTCCGTGTTCCTTCACCCGGGGTTTTTCCATTCCTTCACCCTCCGTTGTTTTGAGGGCTTGGAATGTATGTTTGGGTTTGCGCTCCTGCTCAAGGTTACTTTCCCAGGCGCGTCTAACGGCTTCTAGCACCTGGGAGGGGGAGCGTCCTGACGAGGGATGGGGCGGAACTTGCTTATAGGCAAGGCTTTTAAGTTTGTATTTGGCGCGCTTTTGCTCATTCTCAGCTTTCTCTGTATTTGCATACTATCCCTTTAATAAATCAGTTATCTTTAAGCCCGAGCTTGTGAGACTGAGTATTTGGGATTAGGCAATCGTTACATAAAGCTGAGAATCATTTCATCCATTTTCCGCTAGCCCCATCCAATCGTTGGATAAGAGGGAACGCTAGCGATGACAGAACCTCAGCTTCGCGCAAGTGAGGGAAGCGAGGAGGAGCGGGAGGCGGCCAGAATCCGGCCAGCGCTAACCTTGAGAGCGCAAAGAGCAGCACGTCGGGAGTTGCGAGATATCCAATTAGACGAGCTGCTGATATCCATGCAGGAGAGTCTCAGGAGTGAACATAGAACTGTTATGGAAAGAGCACCAGGGAGGGGGTCTCCACAATTGTCCTGGGAGCCCGAAGTCCCCTTGTCACCGAGGGTGGTGGTAACCAACCAACCTCCGGAAGAGCCGGTCACTCCAGCCCGTATGAGGGCATTAGAGGATAAAATGGATTTAATAGTGACAATCCTTAAGGATCTACCCAGAGAGGCAGAGCCCACCCCGGAGGATTGGGAGGAAGAGCCGTCACAGTACCCCAGGCACAGTACCCTATCAACCCGGGGGAGAAGCAAGACTCGATCAGCCCGTCAAGGGGGGGAGCGAGAGGCAAGACCTCCTAGGGATCGACCACCCATGGGGGCTCGGCGTACGCTGACATTCGCGGCACCGCCACAGCCAGCTGAGCCGGCAAGAACCTTCCCACCATTTGGAGTGAAATTCGATGGGGATCCCACAACGCTCTCCTTTTTTATCACTAATGCCAAGCATTATATAGAAGATTGGGGTCGGAACTTTCGGTCAGAACATGGCAAGATCAATTTCATTGCCAACAAGCTGAGAGGAAGGGCAGCGGATTGGTATGTGCAACTATGCCAGGCTGAGGCAACTGAGTTAGAGGACTTCGATGACTTTTTGTGGGCACTTAAACAGCATTTCGAAGACCCCCTAGCTCAAGAAACAGCTAAAAATGACCTGCGGAAACTCTACCAAGGGTCCCTCTCAGTTGCCAAATATGCGTTGGAATTTAAAGCTTTAGCAGGAAAAGTGGAAGACTGGTCTGAGCCAACAATAATTGAATTGTTCAAACAGGGGCTAGAACCCGAAATCCTTCGATGGGCACTAGGAAGAGATGATCCCAAAACGCTATATGGGTGGATTCAGTTGGCGGGCAGCGCAGAAAATGCCCTACAAACCTATGCCCATACCAAAGAGCTTAGACAAACGCGTCTTGCTAGAGGAGCGCGCACATCTGGACTTGCCAGCCGCCCCAAACCGAAAACCTGGGAAGAGGAGAGGGAGCGACGGTTCTCCAAGGGTCAGTGCCTCAGATGTGGGAAAGAAGGGCATCGAGCCACGTCGTGCCCGAGACGCCGTCCAGAGGAACGACAGACGAAACCTACGGTAAAGTCGCCTGCTCCTGCTCCACCGCGAAAACTGAAAGCAGCCGTCGCGGAACTGGACCCCCCAGAACTACCCTTCGGAGAAGAGGAAGAAGAGTTGCAATTCGAGCAGCCGGCGGGAAAAGCCTACCACCTGCCCTGAAGGGCGCCCTAGGGCAGGTGGAAGAAACCGGGCGTAACCACGATTCGGTGAGTGGAAATTTCCCCACACTGACTGTTAAAGTTAAACTGAGCTCAAAAACCAAAACTGTGGAAGTGTGGGCCATGCTAGATTCGGGTTGCTCCCGTTCCCTTATGCACCCTGATGTCGTAGCGGCTCTGGAACTGCCCACGTTCCCTTTGCCAAGACCTATGATTTTCACCCAATTGGATGGAACTATGGCGGGAGGGAAAGCAGTCAATCATTCCACGGGACTGGTCGCCTTGCAGATGGGCTCCCACCAGGAAAAGCTGCCATTTGTGGTAGCTCCAGTGGGGGGTCCTCTGGTAATCTTGGGGATGCCTTGGTTTGTGCAACAGAACCCTTTTATCAACTGGCTGCATAGAACTGTGACTTTTGCAGATGGATTTTACAAAGTACCCGAAAAGGACCTACTGGAAGACATGGAGGGTGGAGGGGTAGCGTATACTACTGTGCAAATGCTTCAACCTCTTGAGGGACTACCCAATCAGTATCAGGATTTTGCTGAGGTATTTGGGGAAAAGGAAGCGAATCGCTTGCCACCCCACCGAAAAACGGACTGTGCCATTGAGTTTTTACCAAACGTAAAATTGCCTCACCCAAAAATATACCCCATGTCTCCCAAAGAGCTCACTACGCTAAGGGAGTTCATTGACAAAAACCTGGCTAGGGGTTTCATTGAGCCGGCTAATTCCCCGGTAGGAGCCCCTGTCCTATTCAGGCCAAAAAAGGATGGGTCATTAAGGCTTTGTACCGATTTCCGCGGGCTCAATGCGGTCTCAATATTAAATAAATATCCTTTGCCCCTGATCAAAGATATGTTATCACATCTGGCCAGAGGCAAAATTTTCTCAAAACTGGATTTGAGAGAAGCTTATTTTCGTATTCGCATAAGGGAAGGGGATGAGTGGAAAACAGCATTTAACTGTCCTCTTGGGGCTTTCCAATACAAAGTCTTACCATTTGGTTTATCCGGAGCACCTGGGGTTTTTATGCAACTAATCAATGAGGTCTTGCATGACCACCTATTTAAGGGGGTACTGGTATATTTGGATGATGTATTGATTTATACTGAAACCATGTCAGAACATATCCACTTGGTGCGTCAGGTACTGGCTAAATTGAAAAAAGCAGAGTTGTACGCAAAACTGTCAAAATGTGCATTTCATCAGTCACAAATTGATTACCTAGGCTATCGAATTTCAGCTCAGGGCATTGAAATGGACCCTGCAAAAGTAGAAGCTATTGTGGCATGGGAGCCTCCCCGTACCAGGAGACAATTACAAAGTTTCCTTGGATTCTCTAATTTTTATCGGGCATTCGCCCAAAATTTTGCTGAAATCGCCCTCCCCCTTACTGAACTGTTAAAAACTAAAGGACAGGGGGATACGCGACGTTCAAAGAACCCAGGCGCGCTCCTTAAATGGACTCCTGCCTGTCAGCAAGCGTTCGAAGCGCTCAAACAAATCTTTACCACAGAACCAATTTTACAGCATCCAAACCCCTCTAAACCCTTCGTTGTACAAGTCGATGCTTCTGATTTCTCCATAGGAGCAATTTTGTTACAATCTGACCAATCTGGCACCTTAAAACCCTGTGCCTACCTCTCTCGCAAATTCACTGAAACGGAGAGAAGATGGCACGTTTGGGAAAAAGAGGCTTTTGCTGTAAAAACGGCTTTAGAAACATGGCGACACCTATTGGAAGGCACTTCAAGCCCTTTTGAAGTCTGGACCGACCATAAAAACCTGGAAGCTCTAAGCACCAGTCGAAAACTCAGTCCCAAACAGCTGCGCTGGGCTGAGTTTTTCAGCCGCTTCGACTTCACCCTTAAATTTATACCAGGCAAGAAAAACTTTTTAGCTGATGCACTCTCCCGCAGACCCCAAGATGCTGGCCCAGGGCCAACGGTCCAAGGCACCGTCTGGACCGACAAACAATTAAGTTTGGCAGCAGTGACTCGCAGCCAGACCCGAGCGCAATCAACGCAACCTCCAGCCGCTCTGCCTTCCAGCCGCTCACCGCACTTGTCAATTCCCTCCGATTTGCAACAACAGTTGCTTTCCCACCTTAAAACAGATACTTGGTTGCAAACCAATAGACACATTCTAACCTTCACCGACGATCTTGCCTGGCGCAACGATCGCCTTTATGTACCCGATGCTATGCGAAAAACCATACTCCAGCGCTGCCACGATGACAAGCTGGCTGGACATTTTGGCTACGTAAAAACTTTGCACCTTGTTCGCCGGCAATTCTGGTGGCCAACTTTACTCAAAGACCTGAAGGCATATGTGACTGCGTGCCCTGTATGTGCTGCGATAAAGCGCAAACCAGGCAAACCCCAAGGTCTCCTTCAACCCGTTGCCACCCCATCTGTCCCTTGGCAGGACATTTCCATGGACTTTATCGTTGATCTACCCCCTAGTCAACGCAAAACTGTCATTTGGGTGGTCAAAGACTTTTTCTCCAAACAAGCCCACTTTATCCCATGCGCGTCTATCCCCACCGCACAACAGCTGGCACGCCTCTTCCTCACCCACGTGTACCGCCTCCACGGTATCCCCGCCCGTTTGGTGAGTGACAGAGGCACACAATTTACGTCACAATTCTGGCGGGCATTTTTAAAACTTTTGGGTACAAAACAGTCACTTTCCACCGCCTGGCATCCGGAAACGGACGGATCTACAGAGGCGGTTAATTCCACACTGGAACAGTACCTCAGGGCTTTTGTTAACTACCAACAGGACAATTGGGTCGACTTACTCCCATTTGCTGAGGTCGCTTACAACAATGCCGTTCATCAAACCACTGGTCAAGTTCCTTTTAAAACAGTTTTTGGACGTGAGTTTGTTCCTATTCCTGAACTTCCTCATCCTCAACCGCTACCAGCCTCCCTTACTGACTGGGCGGACTCTCTAAAAGACTCATGGTCTAATATTCAACTGGCTCTCCTCCATGCCCAGGCTACCTATAAACGCCATGCCGATGCAAAGCGTTCCCCAGAACCATCCTTTGCTGTCGGGGATAAAGTCTACTTATCCACTAAGTTTATCAAGTCCCCACAGCCCTCTAAGAAACTTGGCCCTAAATTTGTCGGACCTTTTCCAATTATTGCTCAACTCAACCCTGTTACGTTTAAACTTGATTTGCCTCACAACCTTAAACGTTTACATCCTGTTTTCCATTGTAGTTTACTCAAACCCTGCCTGTCGTCGGACCGCTGGCATCCACAACCCATTCCACCACCTCCACTCATGATCGACAACCAGCAACACTTCGAGGTGACATCCATCCTCGACTCCCGACGCCAGCGCTCCGCTTTACAATACCTCGTCCGCTGGAAACATTTCCCTCATCCTGAATGGGTTGCTGCTCCGGATGTGCTTTCCCCTCGTCTCGTAGCCCAATTCCACTCTGCCTACCCTGCCAAACCTGCTCCATAGTTTTTTTTGGAGGGGCAATATGTCATGTTCTCATTTCAATGTGCTGTTAACATTGTAACGTTTCACATGTCCTCTTCTGTTCCGTGTTCCTTCACCCGGGGTTTTTCCATTCCTTCACCCTCCGTTGTTTTGAGGGCTTGGAATGTATGTTTGGGTTTGCGCTCCTGCTCAAGGTTACTTTCCCAGGCGCGTCTAACGGCTTCTAGCACCTGGGAGGGGGAGCGTCCTGACGAGGGATGGGGCGGAACTTGCTTACAGGCAAGGCTTTTAAGTTTGTATTTGGCGCGCTTTTGCTCATTCTCAGCTTTCTCTGTATTTGCATACTATCCCTTTAATAAATCAGTTATCTTTAAGCCCGAGCTTGTGAGACTGAGTATTTGGGATTAGGCAATCGTTACATGGGATTCAATGTTATCTAGACTGAGGATAGGTTGCCTTCAAACATCAATTGCAGGTGAACAAGGAGGGCCTGTCGTGATCTAGTAGGGCTATTCCTACATAAGTCTCTGTACCAGGATGGAACAGAACTATTGAGTTAAATATGTAATTCTGTCTGCAACTGGTCTCTTTTGTTTGAATTTTGACTTTTTTACTTTTGCTTTCTGCTTATAATACCACCAAATGTGTACCTGCTATATTACACTGCTCTGTGTTGAATGGTATGTATGTATGTATTTATGTATGTATGTATTATTTATTACTTGGGCTTATATGTTGCTTCAGTCTAGACTCTAAATAGTTGGTATCATGTATGACTATATTCCATGGTGAAACTAAATATGATTTAATTTAATGTTAATTAAAATTAAACTAATGTAATTATTCCCTGTAGGTGTAACCATTCTTCCCTGTTATCACATTAAAAATTGCAACTGGGTAGGAAACTTGTAGGGACGGCAGCTTATGCAATCCTGTAGTACCTACAGTACTAGTATCAGGGATGGTTCATTCTGACCCTCAAGAGGTTTTGGAGTACAGCTCTTCTGCTATGATGGCTGAGACGGATGACAGTTATTCCTGCAAACTTAAGATGGCCACATTAGATCAGCACAGCATTTAAATCCTGGCTTCTGTTCTGACAGGCATGGATCCATCCAACAACCTACTCCTAAAGCATGTATAAATAGTACAAAGGTTAAGAAACTCTTTCCTGCGTAACTCTTAATGTTAATTGTAGAAGTTAGAAAGAAAGAGGGAAATTCCTGCTTCCCTGTACTCATATCAGCATTCTTCAAATCTCACTACAGAATTGAAACTGCCAAGGCTGATAATTCGGATGGGAACTCTGCTAAGTAGCCAAGTAGGAACAGGATGAGTAATGAGCATAGAAACATAAAAGCTGCCTTACACCAAGTAAGACATTTTGGTTCAGGTAGACTGCTATGATTTACTCACCAGTTAGTGGGTAAGATTACAAGATCTTGGGCAGCCATCTTGCCATGCTATCTTACCTTATTCTTTTTAACCATGGAAGCTAAAAACATTTAAAATAATTGCATTATGTTATTTTTTTTAACGTCAGGGAAGTTAGGATTTCTTGTCATATTTTTTTCCCTTACAATTGCTTGACATATTTTTCTAATTCCCACCCCACACACCACCTCCCATTCCAAGCTGTTATTTTCCACCAACATGACTCCAGCCTGATAAGCTTTTGACCTACTTTCATATGCCAGAACATCAACACGCTCCCCCTTCCCAGCAGTTGCATCAATACTTCTCACCCTTGCCCCCCATAAGGCATTTTCTTGAGCTGGTAGAGACACTAATTCTTCAAAGGCATTCACACAGAGTGATCTTGTCAAACATCTGGCTATCTTCCCAAGCCTCACACAGACATAGAAGTCAGCCACCTTTTTGGTCCATCTGGAAACATAAAGTTCTTCCCTCCCCAGTCTAACACTCACAAAAGTGGCAGAGACTCAGTTGTAGGCAGATTGACAACATGGAGTTGGTGGGACACAATGTACCTGTAGTTTCCCAACACAGACTCAAACTTACACAGTGCAACTATTTATCCCAATGATACACTATTTAGGGGGACAAGGGCTGATTTCTGCCTTTGTGTAACCCCAAAAAGAGCTGGAAGAAAGAGAAAAAAGTAGGTAGGTCAGGACAAAGTAATAAATGTGATTGTTCAAATTTAATTAAATAGAATTAAATGCCATTAATATGATTGTATTCTGACTTAGCACAACCCCTTTCTTCCCTTCTTTCCATAATTTGCCTCACTATTTATCATCTGTGGAATTCCATGCTACATGTCATGGGTACTGATGGCGAGCAGGAGGGGGCCTCTATCCAGTGGGGAAAATGCATGCGTAGTACTGAGGAATTAAGCAGCCATTCAAAGAGACACAGATCAGACCCGCCTTAACTTTTGGGGTTTATCTGTCTGGGTTTTTCCCACACTTCTTCAGTTTGTTAGGATTTTCTGTCTTATGTAGCAGTAATAAACACTAGAGACCTATGCCACGTCTCAGCGTGATTCCTGACTGTTAGGACACTACATGATGTGGCCAAGACGATTAGCTTAAACAGCTTCGAAGGCGGGAAAAAAATACATTTATGCAGACAAGCTTGTCAGTGGCTATTAACAGCAATCGTTTAATTGAACCTCCATGTTCAAAACCAGCACATCTCTAAACACTGCATACAGGAAACAGAAGACTTTTTGCTTTCATATCCTGTTCTGAACTTCCCAGAGGCATCTAATTTGACAAGTTTAGAGGAATGCAAACCAAACAAAGCCATGGTCTAATCCTGCAAAGTTCTCCTTATGTTCCCATTTCATATTCCATTTGAACCTCAGTGCAACTAAGTTTACAAGCCGGGGAGACATACCTAGGTTAGAGGAATTTTGGAAAAGCTGATGCTGACCAGAAGCACATTTTCTGGTTCTATCCTATAGATGGGGATAAGGGAAGCAAGATAAAAATAGAACTACTGTAGCTGCCAAACCCTTCCTACCCCCACCCCTCTGTACACACAATAAACCTAGTTTGGCCCCCTCCCTTATTCCATCAACGCCTCACATTCCCACGCAGCCCCCACACAGTGGCCAGCCCAAGAGATTCACTAATAACACCCCTTGAATGCAGCTGACGACTTAGATCACATCAGATGTTCAACTGGCAACACTTTAAATGTCACTGACCTGGAAGGGTGGATAGAACCAGAGAATTAATTCAATTCCAGACCAAACAGGGTGCGGTGCAGAAGGAGAAATGAGATGGCAAGGTGAGCTAAGAGGAGAGTAAAACACTGAGTTGTGTGGACTTAAAATAGCTGAGTTTCTCCACTGCCCTGAAAACTGGAGTTTCTCCCAATGGTCACTTAGTAAAATCCTAACACACAGGATATACATATACATGCCAAGAAAGAAGTAAATAATAGTGACACCAGAAAAGTATTTCTCCTTACCACAGCATTGGTCTTTTCCTAAAACTTCCTATCTCCGTTTTATATGCATATACTTGCATTTCCCACTTAAGTCCCAAATCTTTCAAATTAGAAAGATGCATATATCCAAGCCCCGAACCCACACCCTTAGGGGAAGTCTCCGCTTTGCTCTCAAAACTTCATTCTCTACAGAACATTACCATAACATGCTCCTCCAGCTTCCTTGCCAGTCACTGATTCATCTATTATGCCACCAAAAATATAAAGGTAGAAAAAGAAAAGTTGATGTGATGCAACATACATTTCACGTATCTTTAAAAAGTATATATACACAACTAAACCTCTAACGTTTTTTAATATTGCACCATGATTTAAATCTACAACAACAAGCTTGACAGTACTACTCTCTAATTAATTATACCAGCAATGGGAAACTGAATCCAGATCAAGTGCAGGCAAGCTGGACCGTGGGGCAAAGTCTATGGTTGCACAGGACAGGAGACAGTCAGGGTGAACTCTCAGAGAATGGCGGCAGCAGATGGGGCAATGTCAAGCAGGCCTGGCATCAGTAGTTGGGCTGGCAAGTTCTTACACGGGGATGCTCACCACAGCATCCTTCCTTCTTATTTGTTTTTTTTAAATTATACACACATTATTACGGGTTACAAATTTAAAATTATATGTCTACAACAAGTGGTGCCAATTCCTTAGAAAGACACATGGCTGCTAAAGGTTTCCATGCATTAAGACCCTTAAGCCCAGGATGCAAAACCACCAGCTGCACAACTGATCCAACTGAACAGCTGGGTTCTCTCCTTTTCCTTCCCCCACAGCAGTCTAGAAGATGGGATCCTCTCTTCCTGCCACCATTCCTCCACTCAGAGGCTGGGAATGTCCTAA
Source organism: Candoia aspera (assembly GCF_035149785.1). Classification (NCBI taxonomy): domain Eukaryota; kingdom Metazoa; phylum Chordata; class Lepidosauria; order Squamata; family Candoiidae; genus Candoia; species Candoia aspera. Next base: position 77,619,071 of record NC_086156.1, on the reverse strand, counting down.
CAGCCTTCCTCCGAGAAAAGAAGGTGGGAAACAATTTTTCTGTGCACAGAGAAATGTGAGAATAGACTGTTGGGGAAGAGGTTCCTGCTATCAACTGACTACAAGGGCACTGAAAAGAGGACCAAGAGGGAACTGTTTGTTCTCTACAGCTAGCAGCAGTTGCAAAGTTGCTTTCCATTTTGATGTAGTCATATAAAACTGAATTGCCTCTTTATCCCATTTTCCTTCTCTCTTTTTTGGGCTTTGTGACAACAGTACACCTGTCAGAGAACAACAGGACAGGGAGAGGGAGAGGTTATCTGCTGAACACACATGAGGACTGATTTATAGCATGAAATATGCATGTCCATTTTAGTATTAAATGTTTAATTACATGGACCTCTCCCAAAGAATCTGGGGAATTATATTTTATTTTTAAACCCAAATATGTGATACTGCATATTTCTTTGCAAAAGACCCCTGGTCTCTTATTTTCACATGAATCTCCCAGTATTCCTGAGAAGAGGGAATGATAAGTAAATCAGCTAGTCTCCAATACGAATATAAACTAAGAGGTTAACATGACACACACACCCCACTCTACTCAAATGTGTATTTGTACCTAGGTAGCCACAATCTATTGAGAATTCACAATGCACACCCACATCCAAAAAATTATACACAAAGCTTTGTAATTTGATATTCAATAAGTGTTTTATACCAATTCCACACATTGTAACAGATGATTCACAGCTGTTGCAAGACATTCACATCAAAGGATGGAACTTTCAGTTGCCAAGTGATTAAGAGCTTAATCAATGCATTGGCTTGCCATTAAATGATCAATTAATTAACTGAAGGAAAATTAATATACAAGTATTCAGTACTGGTAATATTTCTTGCACCCATTTAATTAAGAATAATATCACTGCTTTTCTGAATCTAGCATCACTAGCAAAGAAATTCACTATTCGGGTACTTAGTATAAAACAGCTATCAGAAAACCTCATAAATTTAACCACTGGTCCAACTAGTTCTCATACAGCATGCTACATTAGACATAAGACTATTTTTAAAAGGTGTGTGCACGCTGATTTTCAATATGTAGCAGACCTAGGCAACTTATGGCTCTTGTGGGTATGGGTGCACAGGGCCTTTCTTCAACAAACCTGTCTTTCCTGTGACTTGTACAAGCAGCTGATGAGTACCCAGATTCAAGTACCCAGAGTCCAAACCATGCAACATTTTAAATACAACATTGTGCATTGTGCATTGTGCTGTGCCTGAAACAGCCTGGGAGCCAGGGAGCTGTTTGGATACCAGCAAATGCATTCCCTTTGACCAACTTATCATTAGCAACCTAGTGGATCAATTTAAACTTGTGACAGGTTTCAATTCTTCAGGAATTAAACTTGGCTGGGTAGAGATTATGAGAGTCAAAGTCTAATATATTTGCAAGGATACTGGGTTGCAGAAAGAAACTTCTCTTGAGATTAAAATTTATTTTTTAATATTTCTCCTTTTCCCTTCACTATTATACTCTTTGCTTGTTATTCTTAAAAGTATGAACCTACCTACAAAGTTTGGGTTTTTTTCCTCATTTAATTAATATACAGAAGGTGAAATGTAGAAAGATAGCAACTGTGATTCCTGGGAAGAGAGCCTCCTAATTCAGGCTTGGGAGATTTACTCATTTCACCTTTCCCTATCTCTGTGGTTTCTTTGTTTGCAACTTGTATGAAAAATGATATACATCCCAAACATATCCCTAGACAAGAAAAATATACAATCTCAGAGGGTGGGTACACACACCAGGGAACTACAATGAATGGAAAAATTATTACGTTCTATTTAATTTCTGTTCAATAGTCCTAAAAGTCACAGAATGTGCAGTAAGACTGGGATGGATTTTTTTTTTTAATCATATGGCATAGCAGTTTGGTGTTCATGCTGCTTTTTTTTTTCTTGCTGGGAAATCCTTGTGAGGTCCAGCAGCCAGATGTGTAGACTATTTAGCTGTGACAAGTCACGTTGCGCTGGATGCACCATGAGGAGGCTAGTCTACATTGCACAGAGTTGGGCTGACAGAGAGTGACTGGCCCAAGGTCACCCAGCCGGCTTTCATGCCTAAAGTGGGACTAGAACTCACAGATGCCTAGTTTCTAGCCCAGAACCTTAACCACTAGAGCAAACTGGCTCTCTGTTGGGATGGATGAAAAATGTGCAGCAAACAGTGGCAGAGAGAAAAGGATTTGAACATCTAGCATTTTCCACATAAACATGTAATGCCATACCCACCCAGATGACATAGATGATGATGAAAATTATTTTATATTCCTACTCCTATGAGGGAGTACTAGTAAAAGTTAAATACCCTACTTCTCCCAAACATCTCTTCCCCAAACTCTTCACTGAACAGCTTTCCCACCACCACCACCACCACGACCCCATCTTCTTCTCCCCACAGCTTCTGGAACAACATCCAAGTCTCCTTCAAAGCATTAGGAGACATTCAAGAGCTAGCTTTAATTATGTGCATAAGGGTTACAGGTGGGAGGAGAAAGAAATGTCTTTACTTCCTACATGAATGGAAACTACATCTGCTCATGGAAACCCACTACTGAATTTCAAACACAGTCATCCTCATTCCGCACACAACAATAATTTTGTGATGGTAAAGGGAAATGAAGAGGCTCTGATGTGCTTGAGATTCTTCCCCAATTCCAAGGATAGTGCAACAAAAGCCATAGTAATCAAACAGGTAAAAAGCCTACTCGTTTTCAGCACACCATTCATTTTTATTAATTTGTTACATAAATGTACATGCTGCTCCATTTCCAGAGACTCTGAGCAGCTTGCGAAGTATCAATATGATAGGATTAACCACAAAAATCAATTAATGCAGTTATAATTCAATCAACTCAATATGCCACCATTTTGGGAGAGTGTGACCCTAAATTTACCCAAAGACTTCATGCTTCAGGAATTTGAGAGATAATAGGAATGAGGACAAGGAGGAGAGAAAGAGAGAAGACTTTCAGCTGGGGGGGGGGGGAAGGAAGGGGGTGATATTATTTTAAGCCACAGTAATGCTTTTTCACAGAATAAGGACTGCATACTTTAAAACAGTTGTAAATTTTTTGCAAAAAACAAACAGCAGGAGAAAGAGGGTCTACTGTCACATTGAAGTAAAACACATTTTAACTCAAAGTTCTTTATAGTGAATAAAACAGGGAATGGAATTCCCAGGAGCAATTGAACGAAGTCTTTTCTTTAAATGTAGTCACCAGAAGGTAGAAAGGCACAGCCCTTTCCAAATTCTCTTTGGAAACAGAGTCCCAACATAACTAGGGGGAGGAAGAGGAAAAGCAAGGAAATGCTATGGCAGAGATTCAATTCCCATCACTCAGCCAAAAGGCAAGGAGAAGCAATCTCACCAGCCCTTCAACCGCTGTCACCCTGAAACACATCTAGGAAATGAAGGGGAGAGTGGAAAGGCACAAAGAGTAAGCTTATGTCAAGACACTCAGGACATAAGTGGTTGCGCTGGACTCCATAGTTACTACTGCAACCCGAATAATAATATAAAGCAATCAGACTAGCATCTGTACATGACTGAACTGCACAACGCATCTACCTACATGGAGAACATGAAAGCCCCAGCATATGTCATCCAAAACTCTTCAAACATATCTTCATAGTGCTAAAGGCTAGAAAGTTTTTTTTAATTAAAACTATGTGATTCAGAACACCATAATTTCATGTTTTGGCATTCCTGGGGGTCTCTGGTTAGCACATTTGTCACTGAAAAGCCTTTTATTTCTGAGGCAGTGGCAGGTGACATGCAATATTATTTGATCTCCAAGGGCTCATTCACAACAACACAGATCATCACTTGATGGTAGCCATCACAAGGCCTATACTGAGAGTATCGCTTAATACATGGGATGTTGGAAAGGTCCCTCTCTCCACATCAACCAAGGAAGGCCAGGGACAAGGACAATAGGTGCTGCTCATCATGCCCTCTAAATATACATAGTGATAATTTGATAAGAACTATTGATTAACAAGCATGCTTGTCAGAGCTTTCACTTCAAAGACTTCAGAGTCCTCCATAAGAAGTAGGTCTTTACATACAAAGGAATCAGCTGTTCTCCCATAATTACAACTACATGTATTATATTGTTACACCCACAGGCTCAAAGCAATGCAAAATAATCAAAATGTCAACTCTTCCAATACAAAATAAGCTTTTTCAAAGTATAGGTTGCTGGAGAAACTCTAGGAGAAGAATGGGTTAATGAGTTAGCAGGATTTCCAGAGAGCACACTTTCAGATTTCCTGCTTTAGCTTTAGCTTTCTTTTCTTTCATTAATTAATTAATTAATTTATTTATATAGCCGCTCATCTCACAATAAAGTGACTCTAGGCAGCTTACCCTTTTTTATCATTAGCAGTGTCTTACATCAATTAATGCAACCTTACATACAGTACAAGTGCAAGGTCACCGCTGATTGCAGAGTTTGATTTCTTTTCAGTGTAGTGTATGAGTAATTTTATGGCTTAGATGTTATTTCTCTGTTTGCTAAGTATTAATCATAAAGCCTACTCCTAATGTTTGATTTTACAGTGAGGAGCTGCTCCCTCATCCCCTTGCAATGGCTGGTTGAAGAAATGAAGAGATTTTCAAATCACTTGCCAAGGCAAGAAAAATCCAAAAAGCAGCTGTAGTTTCATCTGGATACAGCTGGAATGCTGGGGGCGAGAGGGAGAGAAGCCAGTGACTTAACAATACTATAAACCAGGCCGAGACACATCAGGTTTCTCCAAGGCATTACTTATATTGAATCCAAGATGTGTTGCCAATAAATCTCTCACTTAACCAAGGAAAAAATATTTAAGTACTCAGAATGCTCCACATTTTATATGAGTGATCACCAGCATAACCCTCTAAGGTAAGCCAGTATTATAATCCCATTATATGAGGACTAAAAAAATGATTTACCCAAAATCATCACATAAAGTCTCTGGCTGACGGGCTTTCTGAATAAGGAGCTCAACAACGTAATGTCAGCTTGCCTCAAAATGGCAAGCTGATATGTTGTACAGGGTCTACAATTCCCACAATGTCCATGCATCATTGGGTGAGACATATAGTTCCAACACATCTGGAGGGTACCAGGTTTGAGGAAAGTTATCACAGACTGCGCTTTTAATCACAGATACGGCACTGGGGTAGGTGAGTTGGTGCCCTCCAGATATTTTGGACCTCAGATCTCATTATGCCATCCAGCATGGTTGAAGTCAAAAGACTGTGGGAACTGTTGTCCAAAGCATCTAAGGGTTCCAATCTGCTTCCTTCTAAGCTACATTATTATTTTAAGCATGGGTTTTTTTGTTTTGATTTGTCAATAGTAGCAATCCCAATTCTACTCCCACAAACAATAGCACCATTTCAAAGATTAAATCTATTTTTTTAATTGTATAATCAACTTATTTCAAAAGAGATTGATGGAAGATTTATTTTTTTCTTCCCTATAGAAAATTATTGATCTGCACTTCAGTATTCATTCCCCCCCCTTTTTTTTAACAAATGGAAAAACTGTCCAGTGTATTCCAACCCCCAGCCCACAATCTAAGTTCAAGCATCCATGAGGATTATTAAAAGGCTGTTATGTCAGCAGTGGTGAGGCAGGCACTCCATCCCCAGCCCCTATCAATAATTGAGGGTTTTAATGAACGAATCTGGCAGAGAAGAGAGTAGCTGTCAGTGTAAAGGCAGCTGGAATCATTTGCTTGTCTGTCACCATTGGCGACAGTGTGCTGAAAGGTTTCTCAGAGTCCAAGACTATTGTAGGCTCCCCTCACCCAGACATTGGAAGATATATAGATGGGTTACAACCACTGTCATCCACTACAACATGGCTGAGAGATCCAGTTCCAAAACTTCCTAAGTGCCACATGAACATTGTATTGGCAGATGACACCCTGCTTTGTTGTAGAAACCACTTTCAGAGTAATATAATGAGCTTAAAGAAATTAACTCACTCTACTATCCATCCCCCTCCCCGCTTCTAAAACCCAATCCTCTCCACACTCCTGGAAGGGGGCCCTAGAAGTGTGTATGATGATGACAAGTCCCCACTAGAAGGTGTTAGAGAAACAGTGATTATTGTTATTTTTTAGATTTATATTTTACCTTCCCCTAGTGCTCAGGTCCTCTACTGACATCCAGAAACACCCATGTGATTATGATACATTCCTTGGTGCTTTCTTTGCTCCACCTCTCTCTCTCTCTCTCACACACACACACACTGTATATTTATATTTATTTATATTTATATCCTGCCTTTCATGTATATATTGGTCAATTACATATATACAAAGCTTTCAATTAAACTACAAAAATGGAAACTGGTGTGATGAAAAGCAAAGCACCTGCCTTCACCACAATTTTTATTTAAATAATGCCAGTGCATTCTTAATAATGGGTAGGTGCAACCCATCATTTTAGAGTTATGTCCATTTGTCCAGAAAAAGGGCAAAGGTAAACAGGGATAATAGAGAGTACCCTATGGGAGGCCAGCAGGAGGTGGCAAATAACATTCTGGTAAACTGATGCTTTCTAACGGTCATGTTCCCCCATGGCAAACTTTTGTAACTGCACAATCCACTTAAGCAATCATTTTGAAACCACAAACAGTATTTTCTAAACATTCCATTATTTCAGTGTGTACATCTGTATGTGTATCATGGTATAGAAAAGGCCAAATCTAAATCGGGACTATGATGCAGAAGATGGGAGGAGTATTTAGGTCCTCTCCTGCATGTACAAAAAATGCAGGTAAATGGAAAAAGGAAGAAAACCAATTGTTCCAAACAACCACTAAGAGATTAGCTACAGTAAACACATTCTAACTTTCAACAAAAGAAAGTATGAAAATATGAGGTCCCCATGTGCAAAAGCCTATGGGAATTAGAATAATAAAATTGGAGGGATTTTGAGGTAAATTCACTACAACAATGAGAGAGAACTAGAACATCCAGAACAGATTATTGCCTGCTCTGCCTGAGGACCTCCAATGAGGGGACCTCACAATCTTAGGAACGTGGTTCCACTGTTGGTCCAGTAGTAGGACAGTAAGCTGCATAGAGAAGGATTGGCTTGTTTTACCATAATAATATTCTGATATTTACCAAGTGGTGGCTTCAGAAATACATACTGTATGTTCAGAATTCTGTATATACAGTATCTGCATTCCAATATCAAAAAAAGAGATTTAACAGAGTGTGCAAATTATCATACAACATCCTTAATTTAACATGATAGCAAAATAATGCTTAGGATCATCCAAAGAAGATTAGAGCTCTACATGGAAAAAGAGATGCCAGATGTTCAAGCTGGCTTTAGAAAAGTCAAAGAGACATGAGACATTATTGCTGATGTACATCGGATAACTGAGAAAGCCAAAGAATATTTTTTAAAAAGTCACTATGTGTTTCATTGATTACAGAAAGGCCTTCGATTGTGTCAATCATGTCAAACTGTGGAATATGCTTAGAAAAATAGGAATCTCAGAACATCTCATAGTCCTCATGAAAAACCTATATACAGAGGTCAGGAAAGTACATATGGACAGAACATGGAGAAATGACTTGGCTACAGATTTGCAAAGGAATGAGACAAGGGTGTATACTCTTCCCATATTTATTCAACCTATACGCTGAATATAAATTAAGGGAAGCTGGACTGGAAGAAGAGCATGGTTTTAAAATTGGAGGAAGAAACATCCATAATGCTATGTGATGACACTACTCTGATAGCCAAAAATGCAAAGGATCTGCGAGCTCTAATGATAAAAATCAAGGAGCACAATGAAAAAATCGACTAAAATTACATATAAAGAAGACCAAACTAATGCCAACAGGTAGAACAGCCTTAGAATTGACAATGAAGATACTGGAGCAGAGGATAGCTTGTGACTTTTAGGATCAACCGTCAACAGTAAAAGAACAAGCAGTCAAGAAATATGTCACATACTAGCACTCGATGGAACAGCCATGAAAAGATAATTAGATGCTGTGATGTGTTTATAACTACAAATATTAGAACAGTACAAGCAATAGTATTTTCTGTGATTCTCAGTGGAAGTGAAAGTTGGACTCAAAGAAGCAGGGTAGAGAGAATATTGACTCTTGAATTTCGGTGTTGGAGAAGACTCCTGAGAAAACCATGGAAAGCCAAGCAAACAAACAAATGGATCATTGAGCAAAGCAACCCAGAGTTCTCGCTAAGAGGCATAAATGATCAAACTCAAATTATCCTACTTTAGATATATTATACCCTGCTCTCTGGAAAAGGCTCTAATGCTGGGAAAGGTGGAAGCAAAGAGAAAAAGAAGATGACCAGCAGCAAGGTGGATGGACTCAGTTACAGTGGCAATGAGTGCACTGTTGGAACACCTGAAAGACCAGGTTGAAAATCTATCTATGTGGTTGCTAAGCGTTGATACCAACTTGATGGCACACAATCATATTCATAAAGAGATATAGATACACACACACACACACCATTGCTACCCCCACACATTTTTTTTAAAGAAATCAGTTCCATTTTTCCTAACTTACAATCAATGGAAATGTTCCAATTTCACATAACCTAAATTTTATTGGCAAAACAGCAGTGACAAAATAAACGTGATGATACAGAGAAAGGAGAAGTACAAACTAGGCAATGTGGGTCACATTTCCACTTTCACTCATATTTGCATGCTGACCTTCAATCCCACCCTGGTGCCCCTGCTTCCTGTTCTTTCAGATTCCCAGTGGCCTTAGGTTTTCAACCTTTCACACCCATGCAGAAGAGTAGATATGCTAGCTTGCTTTTCACATTCTGATCAAATATAAGATTAGAATCATACAATTTTCCACGTCTCACAAATATCAATCCTCCCTGTTTCTCTTTTCTCTCTTCAGGCAGCCCAGAAAATGGAGGCCGGCATCTAGGAATTAGAAGTGCTATGGGTTTTCCCCCCAGCCTTGATACCATACAGTAATGTTCCTTTCCCCTAGAATGCCCCAATTCAATCTGTAGCAGTAACCAAATGACAGCTACTCTATAGATTAGCCTTGCATTATTTATTCTACCCCCAAGGTTCAGGTTTTAGATAATCTAGAATTCCTTTCTATGAGGATGGATATGTGAATAAAAGAAGGCAAAAAGGGGAGATAGTCAAGTAGGGAAGAGGCAAAAACTGGACCAGCACATAGCACAGTGTGAAGCTATGGAGGAGCTATATTTCTAAAACAAATTAATTTTAGGATTTAGAGTTTGAAAGATTACCAGAAGTAAGCAATTTCTTTTTTTTTCAAATTAATTGTTTCATTGCATTATAAAATATGAATAATACATTAGCAAATACAGATAACTGAGTACAGTGGTATTTAAACAACAGAAACTGGAAAGTGTTAACACTTCAATGATTTAGATAGATTAAACCTTTAAAGATGAGAAAAAAAGTTTATATCAAGGTTAAATATGATTTCTAAGATGTTAATGAACATACTCTAAGGTTGCTTAAGTTGTAAAATTAATGCTAAAAAAGTAAGCAATTTCTATCTGCACCAGCCTTTGACACTGTGAATTTGGTATAGGAGAGGTATACTTATAATGGAAGAGGGTTCCCTCAAATGCAAAAAGATTCCCTGATATGTCTGACAAGCGATCCATCTAAACTACAATTCTATTGCCAGCTAAATGCTTTCGTGTAAAAAGTGTAAGGATACAGTAACCATCTTCCTCTATTGTTTGTCTGGCACACAAAAGTATAACACCTCTAAGCAGAGAGGTTTCTTTCATGTACTATATGACGGTTAATAGCCAGTGACAAACAGCTGTTCTAGATGTGAACTGCTCAAGTTAATTGCAGGCCAAATGAGATACTATGGTGGCAGACTCATCTCTTCCATCAGTCTGCCCCTATGAAAAACATACATATTATATCATATAATAGATTTCAACTTGATGAAAAAACATTATGAGAGCACATAAGTATACTAAACCATCCCTGATTGACATTTAAGTTCCCTTAGACCATTTTTATCCACCATGGAAAGCTCCAGATTTGTTAGACTTCAAGTCCATAATTTACCAGTCAGCAAGTATGATAGAAGTTAAAGTTCAACTTACCTGGATGGTACCACTGGAGAAGATTAGAAAAGAGCCAGGCTGATGAGGATGCAAAAAGATAAGCAACATCAGACTAGGGCAGTTAAAGATGTGCATGTACACCCCACATTTTCCAAAGCTGGGTTTCTTTCTTTCCCATATGTATACTTTATAAACAATTGAAATTCAAAGTTTCAGGATCAGGGCCTGCCATGGTTATCTGCAGCCTAATGTTACTTGCTCCACAGACATCTTTGCGCAGTCTGGTTGCATTCTGCTTATAGTACACAGAAGGGTCTTTTTTCCATAAGAGTGTATGTGAGAGAGAGAGAAAAAAAGACAAAAAATCAGGAGTCTGGTAGCACCATTTCTAACATATTTTATTAAAAGTCATAAGCTTTCATGAGCTGCAGCTCACTTCATCAGATGCAAGAAAGAGAGGGTAGACCTTTGATATTCAACCAGTCCATTCAAACTTTACAAGCCAAGTGAGCTAATGGTACAGGGATTTATGCTATAAAGTAGCTATTCCCATCCAAGTACCCAATTCATAGTACCTACAGCATTGCTTCCCTGAAAGCATCAAGGGAAGAAATGTCCAAATTCCCCGAATACTCAGGGGCTCACTTCCTGGAGCTGCAGAATAACTTGGCATTTCCCTAACACCTGTGCCTGGCTGATGGAAGATGTGTTCCCCCTTCTACTGCAAACGTGGGTGTAGAAGTGGCAAATACATGTGAAATACAAGCCAGCTGTCATCCAAAAGGAGTATTAGCATAAAGAAGTAAATAAACCATGCTCAGGTCATTCTCTTCTGCCTTAAATCCTAGGGGATGGTTGAATAGATACCCTTTGCAGCAGGTGCCCTATCACCTCATTTCTATCTCTCATTCCAGTTCCTCAAGTCTCCCAAATTTCTGCTGTCTGGAAAAGGGACAGCACTTCTCTGCAGATTACTAACTTTTCTCTGCTCAAAAAGCAGAAGCATGCTGCTGACATGCAAAATATCCTCCTGTTCTCCCCCCATCTCCACCAACACACACATTGCAGAACCTTCCCAGAGTGTTTGTGATTATCCCGGTCTCTTTGTGATAAATGATGCTGTCAGGAATAAATTTAATCAGAAGCAGACAAGATTATTGTATTTATCACTTTTTACCGATCGGCGGCTTCCAGGGGCCCCGAGGCAAGCAGACATTTGAGTGGGGGGAGCACTATAGGTTGAACAAAAGACACCATTAATAATCTCCAAAGTCCTGGGGCATCATTTAGGAGGGGGTGGGGAAGACGAAAGAGTACATTTTTTTTATTTTGCGAATGGGGAGCTGTTCTGTCCACCTCAGTCATTTGCCAAGAATATGGCATTTTTATCAAAGAGTTTTATCATTCCAACGTTACTGGCTCTGGGCTAAATTTATTTTACACATGGATTTAAAGGCCTAATTAAAGTCTTGGGGTCGCTCCCCATCTCCTTAATTCTCAAGACCCAATGGCATTTTTTCCTGTTTCATCTCCCTGGTTTAATTTTTCAATTTAATTAAGGAAAAGCAACAACAGTAACAGAGAAAATAGCCCACATAGATTCCACCTTCCCACCCCTACTCTGCTATCAACTGAAGCAGACAAAAATGTGCAAATGCTAAGTGCTGTTGCCAAGCAAAACTTCAATTTAATAAGAGAAAACAACACAGGGGGAAACAAATTTATATTGATTTATTTTTAAAGGGGGAGAATGAAACTTCACTCAAACTTTACAGGAAGTACAAATCAGGTGGAAAAAGGGTAACTATAATTTGGAATTATCTTCCAATTTATTATAATTGTGAGCATGCATTTTCAAAGAGTGCTTACTTATATACTGAGATTTGCAAAATGCTTTAATAATCCTTAAATATTTATTTGCTTTCATAGTCACTATATAATGTTTTTAATGAAGCAGACTGTATCTTATAGCAGTTCATGCCACAACAGGAAAGCTATCTTTTAGGGTACATAAAGCCTCTTTGCAGAAATCTGGGATAATGCTAATTTCACAGAGAAAGGGATAAAAAAATTGTGGACAGTGGGAAAACTGCTTTAGGTTCCCCCCTCCTGAGTTTCTTGAAGGATGGAATAAAATTATAGTTTCCCCACTCCCAAAATGGTTCTCATTTAGTTGTCATGGGAAAAACAATAAAACAAGCTTAAAGGTATTTCAAATGCCAAAGCATTTCCTGAAGAATGAACAGACATATATTTCATACACACACACACACACACACACAGAAAAAAGAGACAATATACAGAGACATGGGAGGCAACCTGTTTTCAGCATCAGATACTAAGACTATATTGTTCTTAACTACCCAGAAGTCACAACAAAATCTAATCCGGTTAAATTAGAAGACAATAGATTATAGCTGAACTTTAGAAGAAATGTCTTCATGATAAAAACAAGTTGATAATAGAATCAATTCCTTCGAGATGGTCCAGTTCTACATTTTTTAAACAGGGTAAGAGGCTGGATACCCTTCCAACTGTATGACTGAGTTCACAAATTGTGTTAAGCATATCATATCATCAACAGCCAGTTTGGTGTAGTGGTTAAGGCATCAGGTTAAAAACTGGGAGACTGTGAGTTCCAGTCCTGCCTTAGGCACAAAGCCAGCTGGGTGACTTTGGGCCAATCACTTTCTCTCAGCCCTAGGAAGTGGGCAATGGTAAACCACTTCTGAAAAACCTTGCCAAGAAAACTGCAGGGACTTGTCTAGGCAGTCTGCAAGAATCACACACGACTGAATGGATTTTTTTTTTTTAAAAATCATAGTTTCCTTGGTTGTGTTGTATGAACCCAGCAACTGTAGTTTGTAAATCATTGTTTATATCCCAATGTGTTGTATGAGCACAGCCAACTGTACTTTGTTCAACAAACCACTGTTAAACACACCGTGATGTAATGTGATATGTTAATTTAGTTTATATTACATCATCATAAAAATATCAGACACATGGAGAGTGCATTTCTAATCTCATGCCCACCTTTTCTTTCTGAAACAGAAGGCAATTCTTGCAAACAATCCATTGCTGAACTGTACCACTTCAGACTGCAATTTACCAGCTTTAAATTAAATCCTCTTGCTTGCATCCATGCACAAAGGGGGGGGGGATCAAACATCTAGAATGGGTTTTTTTAACTAAGTTATGCAAAAACCTAGGGTTCCATGAGGACTTGAACTGGTTTAGCAAAGACTAAAGGAAAACAACAAAACAAAACCTTGAACAAACTGTCTTCAGACGCACACTCAGACATCCAATGCTCAGTGCTGCTGTTCACCTCTCACTGGCTATATGCCCTCCGCAATTGTTATCACCAGCGGTCTGCATAGGAAGCAACTGCTTGCTGTTCCTCACCCCTACTTGAATTTCCTGTCTTCCCACATGCACATACCCAAAACCCAACTCCCTGCCTGCCCCCCAAACTCTGACAAACATTTCTAACTTACTTAGCAGCACAAGAGCAATCAAGGTCAGTCCCTCCCTCCCTCCCTCTTCACTTCACTTCCCATGCTGCGGACAGTTTTTGTGTGTGTGCGTACATGTGTCCCCAAGTGACCTGCTTAACCATCTAGGTAATGTTATGAACTCACCTACTTAGGAGTAAGTCCCGCTGTGCTGTGTGGGAATTAATAAACTTAGAACTGTACTGCTAGCCTGAAGTACACCTGTGCCTCAAATCCCTTTGGAAGGGGACTTTCTTTGGAGTAAACATACATGCAAATTGGTTTGCAGTCAGGCAGGAGGAAGATGGGTGTTTAAGTGGCATCAGCCAAGCATTCACAATGGAAAAAAGCCATGATATCAACACATATCCGAGATATGCCTCAGTATATGCATATTATTTTCATTTTGTTTTTTGGTGAGGCCTAATAAATATTTTTTCCAGATAGGGAATAGTGGCTACAAACTGGTACAATTACAGACAATACAGAAAAAAAGTGAAAACACAACAAGCTAAGTGAATTCCCATGCTGGTGGTGTTACTGTTGCTTCTTATGGCAAAAAGTTTGAGAAATTAAGCTGAAGCACAAGTAAGAAATGCAAACATGATCAAACTTTATCAAGTTTAGTTTTACATGGACTGGCAAGAAAGACAAATCAAATGGACTGTGTGCTGAATGTGAGCCAGCATTGGGTCACAGTAGCCTGAATCCTGCAAAATTACAAAGACATCTAGAAACCAAATATCTCAACCTGAAAAATAAAAGTCCTGAGTATTTCCAAAGAAAATGTGCAAAACTCCGTAAGAAGAAAACAGCATTTTGCACACTGTTGTGTAACAAGAAAAAATGCCCCAAGGCATTAACTTGTTGGTTAATGCATTAACCTCAACTGAAAAATTGTACTTTTATTTTTTGTACATTGGAAATGTTAATTTTGCAGTTTACTTTTCATTTTATTGCCAATTTTCTGTCACTAGTGCTCTGCCTCTTTATCATGGGTCCCGCAAAAATATTTTTTTTACTAACAAGTTTCGTGGCCTGAAAAATTTCAAAACCTGCTGATCTAGAAAACTAGATGCCAAGAAAAAAGTGAGCTCACTTTTTAGCTCACTTTCTTAGGTGTGGAGGTACTTTTGTGTGAAAAGCAATTTCCTATCAGCAATCTGAAGTGGTCCTCTTGAGAAACAGGTTTGCTGTGTAGTCTGCAGTTTGTCTGCATCAGCAGGTGTGGTTTCAAGGCAAAGGAGAACTTTTTTGCTTCTCTTTTTAGAAAGCAACATGCATTTGCATACATTCATACAAAACACCTATTCTTCTTGTTCATATTATAATAACTGGGCCTGCCACATAACTCTGTACATCGTTTCTATCTTTTCTGAATTATACTACTGTTCTTCCCAAAGACTTCCAACTCAAAGAATGCTGAATTACTAGATTTTTTTCCCCCGAAATTTCTCTCCAAACACATACCACTCTATTTAAATCTTAGGCTGTGCTTTTTACTGGCTGTTCTTTTTTTTTTGTTCAAACTTCATTATTCTTCTGACCCATGACCATGTTTCAATTCATTTATAAAGAAATTATGGGGGTCCCATTCCTAGGCATATTTATTTTCCCCCAAATGATGCAGAGTGCAGCACCACAACATTACTGTTTTCATGCTGCTTGGAGATGTGCCTGTAGCCCCTGTGGTAAGAAACATTAGGGAGAATCAAAAAACAGCTTGGGTCATGGACGTCACTTGCAGGAGAAAGGAGGAGAAAAAGAAGTATTTTTTCAGAAGCAGGACTGGGTGAAGGGCAATACTATGGAGCAGGAGGAGGAAGCTATTCTGAGGAATGTTTGCGAGGTGAGAGAGGAGGCATCAAGAAAGGGCCATGTGCTTTTAATCAGCTCCATGGCCTATGCCATGACCCCAAGTTGGCATCAAAGGCCTGTTCTGGACTAAGCATCAAGTCTGTGCATACGGAAAGGAGGAGGGAGGAACAGAGAAAGAGCCCAGGGAAGTCGGAGCCACCGATTTATGGGAGCAAGGAGGGGGGAATCTTTCTGCTTAACAACAGACTCCCAGCTAGGGGAATGGGAGAAAAATTCCCAGGCATCATGCTGTTTCCCACCCCAAGACCCATGAGCCCTGTTTCCCATTCATTCCCTTCCCTTCTCAGTAAACCTAATTCATTTTCCTGGGAGTGTCCCAACATTTACTTTTTCCTCTCACATTTCTCCCTAACATCCTTCTCCATTCCATAAGAGAAAAGCAGGTGGCAGTCGTGGCTAAGAGAGCCTTTGCACAGCTTCATGTTATGTGCCGATTGGGACTGTTCCTGGATTAGGAGGCTCTGCTCACAGTCACTCATTCCCTAGTCACCTCCCAATTGGATTACTGTAATGTGCTCTACATGGGGCTGCCCTTGAAGAGTATCCGGAAGCTTCAAGCTGGTGCATAATGCAGTGGCGGGGGCAGTTTTGTATGCATCTAGAACAGCTTATGTTATATCTCCGCTCTGCGAGCTGCATTGGTTGCTAGTCTGCTTCCAGGTCCAATTCAAGGTGCTGGTTTTGACCTTTAAAGCCCTTCATGGCCTGGGGCCGGGTTATTTGAGGGACTGCCTCTCCCTGATTATTTCTGCCCATCCCATCCCATCCAGCAAGAGAGACATGCTATGGATCCCATCAGTCAGGGAAGTAAACTTGGTGAGCCCAAGTAGGCGGGCCTCTGTCCTGGTGCTTGCCTTATGGAACATCCCCCCCCCAACTGAGGTCACCTCCATCCCTACTTATTTTCCCTCAAGACCTGGCTATGTCATCTGGCCTGGGGATCTCAGGGGGCCAGTGAAATCTTGAGGTGGCTCCCTTGCTGATCTAATCTCTTGTGTGCTCTATGCTTATTTAAACTTTTTAATTTGACTGCTTTTGACATGTTTATGGTTTCTATATTTTTTCCTCTACGCCACCCAGAGTCACTTCCTGTGAGATGGGCAGCCATACAAATTTGATTGATAGACAGACAGACAGACAGACAGACAGACAGATAGATAGATAGATAAGGGTACAGAGCCTAGGAAACTGGATTGTGTCACATTGAATATGAGCAGTCCATGGACCACAGTGTGATTCTGTGCTCTCAGAGTATCCCTAGAGGAGAAGGAACTTATTGAATATTAAGCATTTTTTAGGGCTTATGTTACAGTTTTTGTGTTCCTCATCATGATGTGCAGAAACTATAGATTACAAAAAAGATCTGGGGGCTGCATAGGTCATTGAGGCTTCAAGATGTCTATTATGTCCAGAGTACTTGGTGGGGCCAGGTTTCCTTGGGAAAATTCTGTCAATGCACTGATTTTTCCTAAGTTATGACACCTCTTTTTCTCAAAGTCTAACCAATGCCCCTTCAATCCCTCATATCTGATAAGAAAGCGCAGGAAATTTGCTTTTTGTGAAGCCACAGGCACAGACTATATTCACATGAGATTACAAAGTAGCCAACCACTTTTTTTGTAAAACATGTTGTACAAATCCAGCCCACTGATTAATTTATAGTTCAGAGTACATTGTGAACCAAGCCAAATAGGTTTGAATGAGCCACAATTTGGTTAACCATGATAAGCCTGTTATGTAAACATTGTCAATTGCCATGTCTCAAAAATCATGCATGATTAACATCTATTTATTTACTAAATTTATATTCCACCTTTATTTTTAACAACTCAAGGCAGCGTAAATAATGCTCTCTCCTCATATTTTCACCATAACAGCAACCCTGTAATGTGGGTTGGACTTTTTTTTTTTTTTATCGTATGGCATAGCAGTTCAGTGTTCAAGCTGCTTTTTCTTGCTGGGAAATCCTTGTGAGGTCCAGCAGCCGGATGTGCAAACTATTTAGCCGTGACAAGTCACGTTGCCCGGGGTGCACCACGAGGCGGCTAGTCTACATTGCACCGAGTTGGACTGAGAGTGAGTGACTGGCCCAAGGTCACCCAGCCTCCTTCCAGGCCTAAGGGAAGACCATGAAACTGCATCTTAACCACTCCATGAATTGAACTCATGACCAAAACAACAGAAAGATCTTCCCATCCTGCTTCTCATATATTGTTTCCTCCACACTCCTCTAGGCCAGACCCTTTATCCCCCTCCCCCTTGGATATTGACATGTACCCATTCACTCCTAACTGAAGCAAGACCTACTTCAGTGCTCCTGTATTAACTGGATCCAACCAGACTATTAATTTGGCAGAGGCATAAACATTATAGTTATCAAATAAAGGAAGACTGTAAGAGGGGAGGAGTTTGCATGACTTGCTTTCATTAAAATTACATTTACTTTCCCTTTAATTCTACTGCATTAAAAATAAAGCAGAAAAGGCTTCTTCTCCGACATGCCATAAAAACAAGCTAGGCAAGCACAGATCTAAAATCTACAGTGTGCAGCAGCCTCTTGAGGTGTGAAATTTCCAAATACCACAAAGGTGTAGCAAGATTAAATTCAGCAATGTTTTTTTAAAGTGTGTATGCTCATCTTAATTCTATTCTATACAATATAAAGACCACAGATTTGAAAATGGATCTTTTATGCATTAAGGCAATGGGAAGAGAAACACAATAGATGCTTTAATATTGTGCGTTATTATAAGTCTGGGTCTCTACTTTTCCTTTTCAGTTTTTTAACAGATCATGGCAAATGGAAGATTATGACTTGGGATGGAAGAGGAATAAGTGGTAAAGAATGTAAATTAAGGAAATGAGAGGAGAGGAGAGGAGAGGAGAGGAGAGGAGAGGAGAGGAGAGGAAGAATTTTGGATGTCAAATTAAGAGAAAGTGTAAGGATGTAATAAATCTGAATCACAGTGGTCTCATCTTAAGGAACTGAGTTGATGAATAGATGCAGGGAAGCAAAGGTGTTGGCTTAATTATGAATGAAATGGCTAAAGTTTTCTAAATATCAGAAAATGTGAATTGATGCCATCTAGGCTGTGTGTGTATGTGGAAGTATCAATCCATAGGTTAGCAAAAGTTGAATGTTATATCTCTGTTAATTGTGATAATGGAAGAAACAGAGATGGAATCTGGAAAAAATTGTGTAACATTCTGAATTAATCCAATCCAGAAAAAAATATTCTGTTAGGTGATATGCATAGATGGGTTGGAACAAGATGAGAGAGTACAGAAAGTTATTGGACCATTTGGAGTCCCAAAACTGAATTAGAATGGTGACTGTTGGTGAGCATCTATTTAGAAACAGGTCTGTTTCTTTCAAATATATGATTTAAACTCCAGTCTATTCATATGAGCATATGTCAAAGGGATTAATATCAATCTAAAAGCATCTAAAAATGGGGAAATACAGGTATTGGTGGCCTCTCAAAGACAGAAACTCAGTGGGTGACCTTGGGCCACTCTTTTTCAGCCCAATCTACTCACAGGGCTGTTGCTGTAAGAGGAAAAATAGGTCTTGTCCTGCATACATACATACATACATATGCATGCAGATGATACCACTTTGATGGCTGAAAGCGAAGAGGAACTGAGGAGCCTTATGATGAAGGTGAAAGAAGAAACTGCAAAAGCTGGCTTGCAGCTAAACCTAAAAAAAAACCAAGATTATGGCAACCAGCTTGGTAACTGGCAAATAGAGGGAGAAAACGTAGAAGCAGTGAAAGACTTTGTATTACTAGGTGCAAAAATTACTGCAGATGCTGACTGCAGTCAGGAAATCAGAAGACATTTAATCCTTGGGAGAAGATCAATGACAAATCTCGATAAAATAGTTAAGAGCAGAGACATCACACTGACAACAAAGGTCCGCATAGTTGAAGCAATGGTATTCCCAGTAGTAACATATGGCTGCGAGAGCTGGACCATAAGGAAGGCTGAGCGAAGGAAGATAGATGCTTTGGAACTGTGGTGTTGGAGGAAAATTCTGAGAGTGCCTTGGACTGCAAGGAGATCAAACCAGTCCATCCTCCAGGAAATAAAGCCAGACTGCTCACTTGAGGGAACAATATTAAAGGCAAAACTGAAATACTTTGGCCACATAATGAGAAGACAGGGCACCCTGGAGAAGGTGCTGATGCTAGGGAGAGTGGAAGGCAAAAGGAAGAGGGGCCGACCAAGGGCAAGATGGATGGATGACATTCTAGAGGTGAGGGACTCGTCCCTGGGGGAGCTGGGGGTGTTGACGACCGACAGGAAGCTCTGGCGTGGGCTGGTCCATGAAGTCACAAAGAGTCGGAAGCGACTAAACAAATAAACAACAACCTGCATATATTGATAGAAGTGCATACCAAATAAAAATACCACACTAAATGCTACTAAATCTTAAAATATGGAAGTGGTTTTCTTATTGAGTGGTTATGTGGCTTCAACAGTGCCTATGTTTGGAGGACGCTAGGATTTTTCTCCTATGCCAAGAGAAAGAGACCAAGAGTGAATGCAAAAACTACAGAGGGATTAGTTTGTTTAGTGTACTTTGAAGGTGTTTGGCAGAATTCTGATTGAAAGGATATGCGAGAGGACAATGAACAACATCTGGAAAGTGCAATGGCCAGGCAGAGGGTGTGCAGCCGAGATTTTTTACTCTAAGAAAAGTATTTATGTGAGAAGTATATTGTTTGTTTGTTGATTTAGAGAAAACATATAATATAATGAATAGACTTGAAGTATGGGATGTCTGGGGCCAGTATGAAGCAAGTTTGGTTACTGAGTGCACTAAGAGCTGTATATGTTGGAAGCAAATCATGGAAAGCTCAGCAAATGGTTCAACATTAAGCAAGGAGCAAGCAAGAGTGTCTGATGCCTTCTTGGTTGTTTTAAGGTACTTATCAATAACTATATAACGAAGACTTACAGGGACAGTAGAGATGTGTTGATTAGAGACATGGAAGCATATGTTCTTTTGTTTGCAAATGATGCCATGTTGTTGTTTGAGAACCCAAATTATTTTCAGTAAAAGCTAGATAGATTATATAATGCAATGAAGCATATGTACCTGAAAATTAATGTATCAAAGACCAAGATAGTTGTGCTTGACACGGAAAATGAATACCTTCACTGTTGTTGTACATAAACGAAATAGAGCAAATTGATGAATTTATGTACATTGCCAGAATGTTTACTAAAGATGAAAAACTGGATGAAGAAATTTTAAGACATGCAAATTACTAGTAGAAGAATAGTACATAATGTGTGGTCTATTGCGAGAAATGAGTGCTTGTCAAAAGAAGCAAAAATGGATGTGCATACTTGTTACTCACATTAAGAGCATTTTTCTACCCACAGTGTTATATGGAAATAAAAGTTGTATATGTCAGTAGTAACGTAACAGTAAGCTGAATGCATTTAGAATGCAGTAATTAAGAAAGGGGGACAATAAATTGGTTGTGAATTAATGTAATTTTAATACAACAGTGTCGTATGAAAGAAGAATGTTGAGGTGGTTTAATGATATAGAGAAGGAATGAGATCAAACTGCAAAACTAATATACAAAGGAAGAATAAAGAGGAAAGTGAAGATTGGAGAAGTTGTGATTGAATAGATCTTGAGATCCTCAAAAAAAGGGGGGAGAAGTTTAAATAACAAAAAACAGTGTATGTGAAGCAGTGGAAGGATATAGTGGAAACTAGGATGATTTGAAAGAATAAAATGCATGGAATGATACAGTTCTGACTTATTTCTTAAACGTACTCAGCCAAAGGCCATTACAGGAAAGGCATAATAAATGGTGCTGGAATAAACTAGTTTTAGCTATATTTCTTTTCTTATCTCATACCTTTCTTTTCCCTGGCTTACTATTTCTTACTCTTTTTCTGCACTCTGCACAATGCTGCTTACCCTAAAAGAGAACAGTGTGACGGGTATATATGTATATGTTAAAAGCAAAACAGGAGCACTAAGCCTAGCAGAGACTAGAAGCATCTACTTTGCTTATTTGTTCAAAAGTCCACACACACACAAAAAAAGGGAGGGGAAAGGGGGAGGTGTTCAGTGGCAAAAAAGAAATCTCGTCAAGTATGGCTCAAAGGCTCCAGAATCCTTCCCTGCCGTATTACTGATTCTTAGAGTGCCATTAGGAATCATTGAGGGATCGCCTCTTCCCCGCTACATCAGCCCATCCCACCTGATCATGCAGAGAAGGCATGCTGTGGACCCCATCAGTAAGAGAATTCCATCTGGCGGAGTCCAGGAGGCGGGCCTTCTCTGCAGTAGCGCCTGTCCTCTGGAACATCTTGCCCCCGGAGGTGAGGTTAGTCCCATCACTCCTGGCCTTCCAGAGAAATTTGAAGACCTGGCTCTGTCACCGGGCTTGGGGCAGGGAGGAGAATAGTCATACTTGGGGTTGGCTAGTGCCTTAAAGTACCCCTCCCATGCAAGGACTGAATGAGTTCATAGCCATCTGGACTTTATTTTTATTTATATTTAGTAGCTACTTGTAATGGTTTTTATAGTACATTTTTTATATATTGGAATTTTACTATATATTTATTGTTTTTTTATTATTTCGTTGTAAACCGCCCAGAGTCCCTCTGGTGGGAGGAGATGGGTGGTGACAAATTTGATAAATAAATAAATAAATTGTCCAATTTTTTTTTTCCAAAGGACAGTTAGTAGATAGCTAGTTCTAGCTGTAGAAATAAAGCTAATTCTAGCAATAAAATACCTTTGGTGTATTTTATTTTGGTGAAATGTTTGCCTGGCTGCTACTTCAATACCTTTTGGGTTCTGGCAAACAATGGTTCTCTATTTCTGTGCTATTTTTGTTAGTTCTAATCCCTTTAAACTGCCCAGAGGACTTATAGTAATAAGGTAGTCTATCGAGTGTATAAATAAATACAAATTAATTCAAATTTTCCATCTCAGATGCCCAAAGATTGTGAGCAAATCCTAAAGCATAGAAAGAAAATGCTGCACTCATGCCTGTGCACTGTTTTAATTTCTATTTCATGTGTTTTGGAGAATTAGTGGTGTGCAAAACATTTCAAATTCAAAACACAGCATTTCAAGTTTGAAACCCTCTGTTCTGAGTTGGAAACAGATGTTCCAAGCCTGCCAGAAGTATTCTGACACTGTTCTGACCATTCCGGAAATGTTCTAAGCCTAAAAACCCTGCTTCAAGCCCAAACACCTCTTTCAAACTCAAAACAGAGTTGTTTCAAGTTCCAAAAACTCCTGGAGCAGCTGGAAGACCCCACTTCAAGCTTGAGACAACAGCTTTGAATTTATTGACATGCCTCTATGGGACGAAAATCAAAATGGCCTCTTTTTATTAAAACTTATGCTGACAGCACTGGAGAACTCATCAAGACTGGTTGGGAATTAAAGCAGTCAGTCAAGCTCACCTGGAGGACACCAGAGGCTGGGTGAAGCTAATTACAGGAACAAGCTTAGATACTGAACCTTCGTCTTCAAGTTGGATTCTAGAAAGTCAAGAATCTTTAAATGTCAAATCTACATCTCTTAGGGAGAAAGGAGGAGACATAATTATGCCATAAAACATTGTTCCAGACTGTTTTTAATGGCAACACTTTATATTAAACTAGTGCCACTGTACAAGCACAAACTATCTTCCTTTCACTAAGTACTGTAACTCAGGCTCTGCAGTTTGCAAGACCAATGACCACAGTTTCTGGCACCTCTCATTTCAGAAAACCCAAACAACACCTTAATTGTTTTTGTTTTCCAAAATGGATTCAAGAAAGACGTGGGCACAACGCCAAAGCAAGTCAGGGCCTGAGGAAAATGGAACCAGTCTCGGCAGCTCAGAAAAAGCTGAGGTGGGTGAACTTTGCCCCACTGTGCAAATGCTAAGAATGTGCCAGACAGTTCAGGCAAGTAGGTGGAGAGACGGGCAGGGAGCCAAATTCAGACACAGAATTCTCTGACCTGGGAGGAGGGGGAGCTAATGGCATTTTGGGGTGGGGGGGAGAGCAGGACTCTTGCAAATTCCTGGGAGGCCTGCGACTTGGGGCTCCTTACAGCAGGCTGGTCTTATTTCAGGCCCTTCCTTCTAAAATTATGTCCCAAACTTTTGTGTTTTTCTCACGCTACAATCTTATTTGTCTTTCAGCTGTCTATAAAAATTGAGCGTGGGCAGCTGTAGATTGTACCAATGGGAGAACCTATTACTTTTGAACCATATGTAGCAGTTCTGAAAATATAGGTTTAATGAGAATACTGTATGGGGATTAATGTAATGTCTCAGCCTCTTATAGATGTGATACGAGCTATAACAGAAGAACTGAGCAAGCAGGATATGCATCCTACATACAACACTGAATACAGGGCTTTGTGTACATACAGTCTTTGTCTTCCTACACGTCAGGAGCAGGGATTTCCAGAACAGATGGCACAAGTTCCAGGCAGTTGCATTTAAAGACTCACACAAATTAGCCATTATATTTCACACATTCCTCACCTGAGCTTTTGCTGAAGGCTGGTCTTCTTGGAATTCAGCCCCAGAACTTATTTTGAATAGTTATTGTAAGCTTGCAAGTTTTCCTATGAAGTCACCCTACCTATTCAACTTGTACGCAAAACACATCATGCGACGTGCTGGGCTTGAGGAATCCAAGGCTGGAGTTAAAATCGCTGGAAGAAACATTAACAATCTCAGATATGCAGATGATACCACTTTGATGGCTGAAAGCGAAGAGGAACTGAGGAGCCTTATGATCAAGGTGAAAGAAGAAAGTGCAGAAGCTGGCTTGCAGCTAAACCTCAAAAAAAACCAAGATTATGGCAACCAGGTTGATTGATAACTGGCAAATAGAGGGAGAAAACATAGAGGCAGTGAAAGACTTTGTATTTCTAGGTGCGAAGATTACTGCAGATGCTGACTGCAGTCAGGAAATCAGAAGACGTTTAATCCTTGGGAGAAGAGCAATGACAAATCTCAATAAAATAATCAAGAGCAGAGACATCACACTGACAACAAAGGTCAGCATAGTAAAAGCAATGGTATTCCCAGTAGTAACATATGGCTGCGAGAGCTGGACCATAGGGAAGGCTGAGCGAAGGAAGATAGATGCTTTGGAACTGTGGTGTTGGAGGAAAATTCTGAGAGTGCCTTGGACTGCAAGAAGATCAAACCAGTCCATCCTCCAGGAAATAAAGCCAGACTGCTCATTTGAGGGAATGATATTAAAGGCAAAACTGAAATACTTTGGCCACATAATGAGAAGACAGGACACCCTGGAGAAGATGCTGATGCTAGGGAGAGTGGAGGGCAAAAGGAAGAGGGGCCGACCAAGGGCAGGATGGATAGATGACATTCTAGAGGTGAGGGACTCGTCCCTGGGGGAGCTGGGGGTGTTGACGACTGACAGGAAGCTCTGGCGTGGGCTGGTCCATGAAGACACGAAGAGTCGGAAACGACTGAACGAATAAACAACAAAACAACCAGTTAGCTCAGCAACTTAGCAAGCCTAATGATAAGCATGAAGATCCCGAGAAAGGATAGGCTACTACTCTGCATGGCAACAGCGAAAGGAATGCAAGGCAACTGTTAACACTGAAGCTTCAAAGCCAAAGACATTACATGTTGCAGGAGAACATGAGGCTCATCACTGGTAAAAGAAGAGGATACACAATGAGCTGCTCTCCCATTCGGGGAGAATGCACAAGGCAAAATGGATCTGGAAGACATATGTGATATTCCCTAATTGTTCATCCTTTATGTATGCAGTTTACTTCTTAGGCAATCACCTAAACACCACACACACACACTCATACTCACCTCTTTATTCAGTTGTGATTCTGACAAATGAGCACCATGACCTGGAAAATAGAGAATAATCCAAACACAGAATACCCTTTCCTTGATATTTGGCCTTGATAGGCTGCCTGCATGCAATTTTTTTAAAAAGTTAATCATTCTTCATTCTTAGTATGTAACTTGCTTTAGCACATACTTTCAAATTGATATGGGTCAGTCTTCCCCAACCTGGTGCCTTCCACTAAGCTGGATTTCAACTTCATGATTCCTGAACACAGGAGGGCTAACACAGGAGTCCTCTCAGTACAGAATTTCAGAGGGCTCCTGGTTTGGCAAAACTGATGGAAATGCTAATACCCATTTTTCTCTTTTTCTTCTCTTTTTCATTTTCCATGTCAGAAATTAAACGAATTACTATTCCTATTCATGTTTATTTATGTCAGTGCTTGCACTTATTTTACATTGTTATTTAAAAGACTGTATCCTAGTACATTAGGAGCAATACATTTCCTTCAGCCTCAGTGCCTAACTGCAGGCAGGCTGGAGCTTTACCCAAGATCTTACCCTATCCACCAAGTCAAATGCAGAATGAGTGCAGTACATGGGACCCAGGCACCCTGACTTCCTCCATCCTGCTCGCTCTCTTTGTAACCTTACAAAATCCAAGGGAGGAACCCAAGGATAAATGATGCAGGAGTGAGCAATCAATGTACAGTAGACGGTCGCTTCATCTCTCCAGTCCCTACTCAACACCCCCCCACCCCTGCTCCTAAGCACGCCTCCTTGGCCTCAGCTAATGTCAAGAGGTTTGTTTATTCCTTTTAAACCTTTGTTTCCTGTTATTCAAGCTATTTATAAAAAAAGGCCCTCTTGCCTGGAATGGGAGGAGACAATGAGAAATAAGAAAGATTTCTAAAAGGGGAGGGAGAGAGATAATGCTCAAGTCTTTCTCCCAAGGCTATCTTCTGGACATCCCTTTTCATAAAAACCATGGACCCCACCTGTAGGACAAGGACATATGATAGCTAGTCCTCTCACTATAGAAGGTTTTGTAAAAAAGAGGGTGGGGGGAGAAAGGGGAAGATTTTGCTTAAAAAATATGATTCAGCCAAAAGCTGCCATGGACACAGAGACTAAAGAGTTTCTAACACGCATCAAACAAGACCCTAAAATGAAGTAAGCGTGTACTTCTGAGAAAACAGATTTCCAGGAACAAACCCTTTTGACTACTGTAGTATTGATCAGCACAAGCATACAGGTGTTTCCTATAATGAATTCAGCCAGTTCCCAACTTTCCATTCAATCCTAATATAATCAATAGACAGAACTCAGAATGCATATACGCACTGTCATGTCCCCCACTGCGATGTATACATACATCACAACGGGGAACATGCCTTTCCGGTGAAGGGGAGGGGGGAGGAAAGAATTAGTGCTAATCCCATAAGCACTGAAAGACAATACAGATAAAGGACAAAGGAGCCATACCTTTGCCCTGACCCGGGAAGCCATCATCCTATCTCCCTGACATCTCTGCATTACCACGGGGGACACACCTGCTCCGGACACAGGAAGAGGACAGAGGTAATCAGCGCTAATCCCCCTGATCGCCCATCGAGACTCCGGAATCACCCCGATCACCCATCGAGACTCCGGAATCGCCCCCTGATCGCCCATCGAGACTCCGGGTTCACCATCGGTCAGGACTTTGGGACAATGGGGGGTGGGGAAGGATCAGGTCTGCACCGCGGGTATTTACCGGCTACCTCGCACGCCATGTGCTCATTCCCATCTTTCTCCGTGTCTGCATTCTATTCTTAATAAACCAGATATCCTTAACCCTGGCTGGTGAGTCTGTGTTTTTTCTGAATAAGGCAACCATCACATAAAGACGGGAATCAAAAAAAATTTTTTCCACTAGCACCATTCCAGATTTCGTCTGTGAGGGATCAAAGCTGGCGATGGAAAGACTCAACCCACAAAGAGGTGGCTACCAGAGGACCGGCGACGGGGCACCCGACTCCACGGCACGGGCGATCGGTGAGAACACTATTCCCAGACGGTACGAAATCCAGGAGGGTTCGAGATCAAGCTCGGAGGAGGAGGAGGCCGGAAGGAGCAGGACACCTGAAGCCACCAGAGAGTCGCAGGGTGAGTGGGTCACACCAATGAGACGCCAGGATACCTGCTAGGGACGCTTGGGGCGTCTAGGAAGCCACGGGACCTGCTGTCCTCGATGATCGCAGGAGCCGAGGGAAGGCGCCAGATTGGACGAACCGAGGAAGGCTCCCAGACAGCTAAGAGGCTGAGGATAATGGAGGCGAGGCTGGAGTCAATTGAACAGCTGTTCCTGAGATGGTCGGTGGCGAGGGAATCCCAAGGAAGGGGTGAGGTGGAACCAGGTACCAGTTCATCACCCCCCCTCCCACCCCTGAGACGCGACAGCCGGGGAGAGGAAGGAGATGGCAGGAGGCTGAGGCAGCGCTGGGCAGAGCTCACCTCGCGGAATCTGCCAGGAGGTCATCTTCCCCCCCTCCCACCCTGGAGACGCGACCGCTGGGAAGAGGCTGGAGCCAGCACGAAACTGAGGCAACGCCGCCTGGAGTCCGGCTTGGGGATCCCCACACCGAGACCGGAGAACCCCAGCAGCCCGAGGTACGTCCAGACGACCAGATGTGGTTTGGAGCCCACCAGGAGCGGGGGTGAAAGACTTCAGGGTCAAATTCGACGGGGACCCAGCAACATTATCCTTCTTCCTAACAAATGCCAAGAACTACATGGAAGAATTTGGGCCATATTTCCGCTCAGAAAAGGGCAAAATTAATGCCATTGCTAACAAACTTAAAGGAAGGGTGGCTGACTGGTATGTGCAGCTATGCCAGGCAGAAGCCCCAGAGCTCGATGAATTCGACGAGTTCCTCTGGGCACTAAATCTGCACTTCAGAGACCCCTTAGAAAAGGAGAGAGCGAAGAGATCCCTAAGGGGAATCAGCCAAGGGCAATGATCTGTAGCAGATTATGCCATGGAGTTTAAAGCACTGGCTGGAAAGGTGGTGGACTGGTCACAGTTTACCCTAATTGAACGTTTCAAAGAGGGCCTGAACTTGGACGTTCTGAGGTGGGCATTATGCAGAGATGACCCAAACACTCTACATGAGTGGATACTGCTGGCCGGTAAGGCGGAAAATGCCCAGGAAATCTTCCTACAAGCCAAGAGGGCGGCGCAACAAGCGGCGACGGTAAAGGGACCCCGAACCGCTGCAGGACCGGTGAGGCCAACATCCCAACCCTGGAGAGAGGAGAGGGAGTGACGGTTCACCAAGGGGCAGTGCCTTCGATGCGGGAAAGAGGACCACAAAGCGGCGGCGTGCCCTAAAACAAAGGTAGATGACGGGCCAGGAAAAACGACGGGCAAACCACCCATAGGGCCCAAAAAGATGCCAGCGGCCAGGGGAGAGATCGGAGCAAAAGAACTACCTTACTCCAGTGAAGAGGAGGAGAACGACCAGGAAGAACCGGCGGGAAATGCCAGCCACCTGCCCTGAGAAGCACCAGAGGGCAGGTGGAGGAGGAGAATGGGCGCAGCGACGTCGGGGTGAGTGCCAACTGTCCCACCCTGTACATAAAAGTTAAGTTAAATTCCACTGAGAAGTTGGTTGAAGTCTGGGCCCTAATAGACTTGGGCTGTTCTAGGTGCCTAATGCACCCGGACATGGTTGCCGATTTAAATCTCCCCTGCTTTCCACTTCAGCACCACATAGTGTTCACGCAATTGGACGGTTTGGCAGCAGGAGGGGGCCCGGTCACCCAATTCACCGGAGAAGTGGCGCTGCAGTTAGGCAGCCACCAGGAGAGACTGAAATTTGTCGTGGCACTGGTGGGCCACCCTTTAGTCATCTTAGGCATTTCGTGGCTGGTACGAAGGAACCTATACATAAATTGGGAAACCAGGACGATCACGTTGGCAGACGGCTTCTACCAAGCACCTACAGGGGACCAAATTCCCCGTGCTGTGGTGGGGAGGGCGGCGTCTACAACCACACATCTGGCTGCAGCGGCCCTGGAAGGCTTGCTGGACAAGTATGCTGAGTTTGCAGATGTGTTCGGGGAGAACGAAGCAGACAAACTCCCACCCCACAGAAAGACTGAGTGTGCGATAGAACTGGTCCCCAACGCACCCTTGCCAAAGCCAAAAATTTACGCAATGACCCAGAAAGAACTGGCAGCATTGCGGGAGTTTGTGGACAAGAACTTAGCACGAGGCTTCATCGAGCCCACAAACTCGCCAGTTGGAGCCCCAGTGTTGTTCAGAGAAAAAAAGGATGGGACATTAAGACTCTGTACGGACTACCGCAGATTGAATTCGGTTTCCATATCAAACAAATATCCCTTGCCCCTAATCAAAGACATATTAGCATATCTGGCAAAGGGGAAAATATTCTCTAAACTGGACTTGCGAGAAGCCTATTTCCGCATACGCATACGGGAGGGGGATGAGTGGAAGACGGCTTTCAATTGCCCACTGGGATCATTCCAATATAAAGTATTACCGTTTGGTTTGGCAGGGGCACCAGGGGTATTTATGCAATCGATCAACGAGGTCTTGCACGAACACTTGTTCAAGGGGGTCCTTGTGTATTTAGACGATGTATTGATATATTATGAGACTAAAGAGGAGCACGAAAGCTTGGTTAAGCAGGTGCTCAGGAAACTCCGCAAAGCCGAGCTATTTGCCAAGCTTTCTAAGTGCGAGTTTCATAAAACTCAGCTAGATTATCTGGGTTACAGAATCTCTGAGAAGGGCATCGAAATGGACCCTGGGAAAGTCCAGGCCATCCTGGCATGGGAGCGCCCGCGCACTAGGAGGCAACTACAAAGTTTTCTGGGATTTTCTAATTTTTACAGGGGGTTCATCAAGGGACTAGCGGAAATCGTTTTGCCCCTAACTAATTTACTCCGCACCAAGGGTTTGGGAGACACGCGCAAGGCACGAAACCCGGGAGCGCTACTTAACTGGACACCTGAATGCCAAAGGGCTTTTGATCATCTCAAAAGCCTGTTCACAGCCGAACCGGTTCTACAACACCCCGACCCCACCAAGCCCTTTGTAGTCCAAGTAGATGCCTCTGATTTCTCAATTGGGACGCTCTTGCTTCAGCAGGATCCAAATGATCAGCTGAAGCCCTGCGCGTACCTCTCCCGCAAGTTCTCCAAAACAGAACAGAGATGGCATGTATGGGAGAAAGAGGCTTTTGCCGTCAAAGCTGCCTTAGAGGCATGGCGACATCTCCTGGAAGCGGCCACTTGCCCCTTTGAGGTCTGGACGGACCACAAAAACCTGGAAGCGCTCAGTACCCCGAAACGCCTCAGCCCCAAGCAGGTTCGCTGGGCTCAATTTTTCAGCCGCTTTAATTTTCAGCTGAAGTTCATACCGGGAAGAAAGAACTTCTTAGCTGACGCTCTCTCTAGGCAGCCCCAGGATGCCAGTCAGGCATCAGACATTATAGGTACTGTGTGGACCGACACACAGCTGGGTTGCCAAGCTGTCACGCACAGCCAAACTGGAACGCAGCGTACTCCAGCACAACCGCCCGCAAGGGGAGGGAGACGCATGTCAATGTCATCGCAATTGCAACAGCAGTTCGTACAAGCCTTAAAAATGGATACATGGTTGCAAACCAATAAAAACAATGTTTCTTTTGAAAATGGTTTGGCCTGGAAACAAAATAGCCTGTACGTGCCGGAGCAATTGCGAGCAGAGATTCTGAGACGTTCTCACAATGACAAAATGGCAGGGCACTTTGGCTTTGTAAAAATGCTACATCTGGTAAGGTGACAATTCTGGTGGCCTACACTTAGGAGGGATGTAAAAGATTATGTCGCTGCGTGCCCTACATGTGCTATGGCCAAGCGAAAAGTGAGTAAGCCCCAGGGACTATTGCAGCCGGTGGCAAGCCCCTCCCGCCCTTGGGAGGAAATCTCGATGGATTTCATCGTAGACTTGCCACCCAGCCAGCGGAAAACGGTCATCTAGGTGGTTAAGGACTACTTTTCGAAACAGGCCCATTTTATTCCATGCGCCTCCATTCCCTCCGCTCAACAGCTGGCATGCCTCTTTTTAAATCACATTTACAAATTACACAGTACCCCCTCCCGCTTGGTCACAGATAGGGGTACACAATTTACTTCACAATTCTGGAAAGCATTTTTGAAGTTGATTGGCACCAAGCAGGCATTGTCCACTGCTTGGCACCCCCACACGGACGGCTCTACGGAGATCCTTAACTCCACCCTGGAGCAATTTTTCCGCTCCTTCATAAGCTACCAGCAAGATAATTGGGTAGACTTACTCCCCTTTGCTGAGGTGGCATACAACAATGCAGTGCACCAGAGCACGGGCCACACCCCCTTCCGGGTAGTCTATGGACGAGACTTCGTCCCGATCCCGGTGTTGCCACAGCCAGCTACCCCGCCTTGTTCCCCAGATGACTGGGCTGCTCAGCTAGCCAACGTTTGGCCAATCATTCAGCTGGCTCTCTCCGAAGCCCAAGAAACCTACAAGCATTATGCGGACAACCACAGGGCTGCGCAGCCAGACTTCAAAGTGGGAGATAAGGTCTACCTTTCCACTAAATTCATTAAGTCTCCGCAGCCCTCAAAGAAGTTAGCCCCCAAGTTCATTGGCCCTTTTCCAATAGTGGAAATAATAAACCCGGTAACTTTTAAGTTAGAATTGCCATGCAACTTGAAACGCATACACCCGGTGTTCCATTGTGCCTTACTGAAACCGGCTACCTCCTCAAAGTGGCATAACGAACCCCCCCCCCCCGCCTCCTCCCATCATGATCGATGGGCAGCAGCACTTTGAAATAAAGGAGGTTCTAGATTCCTGAAGGCTACGGGGCACCCTTCAGTACCTGGTCCACTGGAGACATTTCCCCCACCCTGAGTGGGTGCATGCCCGGAATGTCTCAGCGCAACGGCTAGTCACACGCTTCCATGCAGCGTATCCTTCCAAACCGGCGCCTTGAAGTTTTTTGGGGGGAGGCAGTATGCCATGTCCCCCGTTGCGATGTATACATACATCACAATGGGGAACATGCCTTTCCGGTGAAGGGGAGGGGGGAGGAAAGAATCAGTGCTAATCCCATAAGCACTGAAAGACAATACAGATAAAGGACAAAGGAGCCATACCTTTGCCCTGACCCGGGAAGCCATCATCCTATCTCCCTGACATCTCTGCATTACCACGGGGGACACACCTGCTCCGGACACAGGAAGAGGACAGAGGTAATCAGCGCTAATCCCCCTGATCGCCCATCGAGACTCCGGAATCGCCCCGATCACCCATCGAGACTCCGGGTTCACCGTCGGTCAGGACTTTGGGACGATGGGGGGTGGGGAAGGATCAGGTCCGCACCGCGGGTATTTACCAGCTACCTCGCACGCCATGTGCTCATTCCCGTCTTTCTCCGTGTCTGCATTCTATTCTTAATAAACCAGATATCCTTAGCCCTGGCTGGTGAGTCTGTGTTTTTTCTGAATAAGGCAACCATCACACGCACTGAAATATACATGCGTTCCTCATATGCGCTGCTTTCTGTC
The DNA here is from genome assembly GCF_035149785.1 of Candoia aspera. NCBI lineage: Eukaryota > Metazoa > Chordata > Lepidosauria > Squamata > Candoiidae > Candoia > Candoia aspera. The sequence continues at coordinate 77,586,132 of NC_086156.1, read as the reverse complement.
TTCCCATGCATGTTGTGAGTCTGATATTAGCCAAAGCTACTCCAACTATCTGTTCATGATCCTACAAAAGAATGTAGGATGTATCTGCTTCCAGATCATAATGATTTCTTACATCTGCCCAGGATTAGTGTTAGTATAGATGTCCCATCTCTAAAAGAAGGGATATATGAATCATGCTTTTAATCATTATAATACAACAGCTCGCAGTCCCCAAATAATACCTCTTACAAAGGCCAAAGTGTTCTGGCTACAACTCTAGTACTGTATCTATCTATCTAATGTGACCCTTCTCTAGATTTCCTCACCAAAGGAGGTGAGATGGGCCTTTACAAGGGAGAGAGCTTTTTCTGTGGTGGCACCCTATTTATGGAATTCCCTCCCCAGAGAGACTTGACCAGTGCCCACATTAGCATCATTTTGGCATCAGATGCCAAAACCTTTATTATTTCCCCAAGCTTTTTAATTGGCTTTTAATTGTATTTTAATTCTTAGCATTTGAATGACTGCCTTGCTGCTGCCCAGTTTATTTGGTGTTTTTATTTCACATTTTATTTGATTTTATCATATACATTTTTACTCATTGTATTTTAGTGTATTTTATTGTAAACCATCCAGAGAGCTTCAGCTATTGGGCAGCTTAAACATTTTAATAAATAAAATAGTTGTCCAGAAATGAATTCATTATCAAACAGGAATGATTAAAGTTTACTTAGTACCCATTTGCTTCAGTTAACCCTTCCTTCAGACATTAGGGTTTATGAACACGAATATCCTATGAAGGGGGAAGAGCACACCCATGCCTGCAACCATCTTCAGTGTTTAGGAAAGAACCAGAGGAAAAGGAGAAGAATTATTTATTTCTTTATCAAATTTATTTCTTTATCAAATTTGTCACTGCCCATCTCTTCCCACTGGAGGGACTCAGGGCGGTTTACAACAAATTATGTGGTCTTTTAAAGATAAGCTTTAGAGGGTCAGAGAAAATTCCTCAATGGCTACCCCAGCTATAGGCCTGGTCACACCTTATCAAGTACAGTAACCCTCTGCACACATCCATGTCCTCTCAGGCAGAATGTCTGAACCAGACTGTATTTGGGTACTATGAAAGGTGAAAGGTCCCCACGTCTGACCCTTTGGGGGGATGCCGCTTTCGCAACGTTTTCTTGGCAGACTATAGCAGGGTGGTTTGCCATTGCCTTCCCCAGTCGTCACCTTCCCCAGCAAGCTGGGTACGCATTTTACCGACCTTGGAAGGATGGAAGCCTGAGTTGACCTGAGCCGGCTACCCGAGAATCCAGCTTCCGCTGGGATCGAACTCAGGTCATGGGGAGAGTTTTGGTTGCAATACTGCCGCCTACCACTCTGCCCCACATGAGGCCCATATTTGGGTACTATACTCACCCTGAACTGTGGAAGTCTAGTCTGAGACACTGGATTCCTGGCATGCAACAACTTTGAGTACATCCTAAAGATTCCTTCACTGCATATAAACCAACTTTTCTATTAGAATACCCCCCGAAAGGAGAGAACTTCCTAGCACCCCTTCAAAGGATGTCAACCGTTCAGTTTAGTTCAAGCTTATAAAAGGTCTAATTCCTGCAAAAACATGAAGTTTCATACATGTGTCTTTTTTAAAAAAATAAAAGGGTCTGGTACTTCAACTGAAGAGATCAGCTTGAAAAGATGCAGGCAATATTTTAACACCTAGCGTTTAAGTACAATTTCCAATTCTTAGAAGGTAAATTATAGACAAAAATGTTCTACACAGCTCCTTGCTCTGTCTTATACTTATTTGCAGGAAGAATAAACAAACTTCCATTTACATAGTTGCCATCCATTTATAGGTTTCAGAGGCCTGCCTTCCTTTGTATAAAGTAGCCTTGTTTTCTAGCTTGTGTTATTTACCACCTGAATGAATGCAGAATTCGGAAGGTAGAAATTAAAAACAGGACTTCCATATGACTATCACAAGGGGGAACTATTCTATAAAACATGCTGATGTACTACTTCGTATATTTCTGTTACTAATAAAATGGGAAATGTTTTGGGAGCAACAGATAGATAGAGGAATGCACCCAAGGTTGAAGGATCAGGGGATATTTTCAGTGAAAAACAGAGCATGCTAACAAAAACTCATACAAATTTCTTGGCTAGCTATTAGCTAAAATATTTGATTTCAGTAATTTGTCAAATATTATCCATTTTTTTTCTTCAGGACTAGAAACATACTTAAACCAAAATGGTTAAAATCAAGGTACTATGCAAAAAGAAACTCTAGGATATGTACAATTTTAATACTTTGCTAGGAATGGTCCTGCTTTTGAAAAACAGACATCTCCTCAAATTAAGGATGTTCACCAAGTGAAAATGAGCATGTGGTATGTGGTATAGCAATTATGCCACAGCAAAGTGAGTAGGAACACATGAGATTCAACTTTATTTAAGAAACAAGCTCCTTAAAGCTAAGTGTTTTGAAAGAAGAAAAATAAAAGAAAAACAAATCTCAGGAATTACAATAATGCATGTCAATTATTTTGGGCGGTGGTGTGGGTTCTCCTACATCTTATCCAATGGAAATACAGCAACTTGTTCAACCCTTATTTTTTAATTTGTTTTGTCAAATGATGTTCCTATGCTTCCCCCAGCTGCATCATCAGCTATATTAAGAGATGCAGCTTATGACAAAACCAGAGATCTCAGACGAAGCATAGGGCTTCAATGGATGCAACAAATCATCTTCAAAGGAAGTGGTTCACTAACAAACAAAATTACATTCTGTCTCCAGATTAGTGGACCATAGGTTGCCATGGCAGAACCATAAAGAAATCTTTATATTCTTGTTTTAACTGGTATAAAACATCCAAACATTTGGTAATGTTGGAGGGGGTAGGATATATATGGTACCATTTATGTGACACAAACAAATCCATGTTTCTAGTGCTGAAGGCTATGGAAATAAGTTTTTAAAATGTGACAGAGAAAATACCAATATGATGTACAAATACCCCTTGAGTTCAGCTCAGCCCCTACTGAATGCACCATGCACATTGTTTGGTAGCATTATTGGCATGGTTTGCCATTCCCTTTTCTGGGATTTTTTTTTTTTACTTCCAAGTCTAGCCAACAATTCTGAAATTCCCAGGTAGATCCCCATCCAGGCATTAACCTGGATGATCTCTGCTTATTGTCCAAGATTGTCCAGAATTACCTGGCTGCTGCCAGTTGTTGAAAAAGGTAAAGACTCTCTCAAATTAAGTTCAACTCCTCATTATTTCAAGGATATAGCTATATAGTTTTCTTGGTAACATGAAGTAGTTTGCCACTACCTTCCTTGGGAACGATTTTTTGATTTCCTAGTCTACCCCAGACCCCTGGTGTTTCTTGGTGATCTCCCATCCAAGTACCAAGCAATTCCAACCTTGCTTAGTTTCTCAACTTTGGCCAGGTATTGGGGGGGGGTGTTGGGGTTGGGGGGATTGGATTAATATTAAAATACAAGTCAATTAATTTTTCTGAAAAACCTTGCCAAGAAAACTGCAGGGATTTGTCCAGGCAGTCTCTGAGAATTGTTCAGTCTCAGATTGAACAGATGGAAAAAAAATATTAAAATCAAGTGAATTTTTATACAGAGATTTCCAACTGGACTGAAAAGACACCATTCATAGATATTGTAGGACAGTATACCTGTATCTCTCCTTTCTACCCAGATGGATTCCCTGCTCCCCAGCTAGTTGTGGTCTTGTTCTACAGGAAACAAAACCATTGTGTTTGTCCGGGGGGGGGGGAGTGAACTGTAACCCGAATAATTTCGTAACTTAACCTCCTTGCTGAGATTCCTATATATACTGTATGATCTTACAGTATTTTGACATCAGTTCCATTTGTCACAAGGAACTACAAATTACAATAAGAGCTAGGTGTTTTCCAATTGTTGTTGTTGTTGTTATTTCTGGGCACTGAACAAGGATAAAGACACACATAAATACAAAATCAGTTGAAAGAAAGAAGATTGACAAAGCCAAGACTCCAATAAAAATCTCAATACCCATAGATCACACATAACCAAGTCAGAGCTTCATTTACATCCTGGCCCCAGTGCCTGGGGGAAAAGCCAGGTCTTCACTGCCTTCCTGAAGGCCAGTAGGGTCAGGGCCATCTGTATCTTTAGAGGAAGGCTCTTTCACAAGACAGGCGCCATGACGAGAAGGCACTTCCAGGCCCCACCAGGTGCCATTGCTTTACCAAAGGGACCGAGAGAATGTCCAGTCTGCCAGATCTAGTGGGACAGGTAGAAATAATTGGGGATAAGCGGTCCAGCAAATAACTTGGCCCCATGCAATGTAGGGCTTTAAAAGTGACAACCAGCTCCTTGAATTGCACCCAGAAGCTTACTGGGATCCAGTGCACTTCATACAGCAGTGGTTTTATGTGGGTTTACCATGATGTACCCATACTGCACATAATGCTGCATTCTGGATCAGTTGAAGCTTCCAAATGCTGTTCAAGGACAGCCCCATGTAGACCACATTGCAATAGTTCAACTGGGAGGTGACTAAGGCATGAGCAGCACTTTCTAATCAAGGAACAGGCATAACTGATGTGCAAGATGTATTTGTGCAAATGCTTTTCTGGCCATGAATGCCACCTCATTTTGCTCCACAGGTAAGATACTTGGTAATTTTTGTCACCACCACCTGATAATGTTTTAAGAAGTTTTTAACCTCAATGCTGTGAAATCCAGAAACAATACCTCACAAATACTGGCGAAGCTTCAGAGCCTCCATACGACAAACTAAGCAACAAATTCACAACAAAGTAAATTTTGTAAATGTACAAGCCATAAAATTGTGTCCTTCCGAGTATTAAGATCTGGGCTTTGATTTTTATTTTTAAGCATATGCAAGCACACACACACACACACACATACACACTCACTCACTCACCATCATGATAATAGAGTAAGAAGGGAGTCCAGCTTGTTATATTAAGTATGCAATCCTACCCACACACTGTAGAGTAAAGCTCACTGAAGGCAGCCCCATACTAAGAATCTCCTTCCTGCACAATTGCCCAAGGTTGGACAGCAAAGTTGCTTTTACAACTGTTGCCAAGGTCACTTTTCTCACACAGTGTACTGTACCATGCTGCACTGTACTCTGCAATTCTCACTTAGGAACCTGTTCTCATGGAAAGATGTGTTGCACTATGAAAAATCCTGGTATCATGATGGACAGACACTGCACCAATCTATCTGCAAAGCATATCAACTTGAGCAGAGCCCTCTGGTTTGGGACATTTCAAAACTTCTGAAGAGGACTCATGCAGAACACAACTCAGGAACTGGCTATTTTTAATTCAAGTGATAGTCCCTGGGAAGAACGATCTGGTGAACTAGCGTTTTCTATTTCCCATGAACAAATACAGTCTTGATGCACATTTTTACCCCTGAGAAATATAATATCTAGACACTCTTTTGGAGTTTTCTCAGAGCAAAACCAGAAAACACACCTAAATAACTGTCCAGTCTGCACAAAACAACTGGGAAAACTTTCTTCACCAATGTGACATCTTCTTATGTTCACACACTAAAACTAAAGCTGAAATTAATTTATCCAAAATAACTCAAATTCCAGCTCTCTCTATAAAAATTCTTAAAGAACTTGCCAAACTCAAATTTCTACTGTATTTTCTTGACCCTGTGAGCTTTTAATTTGTAAACTCCTGTGAAATCTTTCATTTGTCTTAACCCCCTTCCCAAAAGCTAAGTCTTCTTCATTCAAAAGAGGAACCAAGCATGAGAAAAAAGTATTTGCCCAAAATTACTCAACAAGATGATGACAGAGCCAAAGGTTCAAGATGAAGTCATCTAGGCTCCCAAATACAGTTTATTCTCCTCTGTAACAAATGGGGCAATCACACTTCAGCATGGTTGCATATAGAGATGAACACAAATTGGTTTTGACATAACTTTCAAGGTTAACTTTGTTTCTCAGAAATGAATTCAGCAATTCTCAGCCTAACTTAACCCACAGAGTTATTATGAGTTCCCACCATTATTCTAATGTCTTTGGAGGAAGAGTGGGATAAAAAGTATAATAGGTATGCACTCAGGATGGGAGTGGAGTAAGAGAACTAAGGTGTTTAGCAACAGCACCTGTTCATGTGTGTGTGTACCCACCTGCCAATTACTGCATATCTGTGAGAAAACTTGAATGTCAACACAAACTATCCAATTTACAAAAACTAAGATTTCCAAACACATTGAGAAGTTGAAGAACTTCCTAAACCTGATACAAAAGCTTCAAAACCTAAACATGTGTCAAGCCACCTAACCACGGACTTTATAAACAAGTTGGCAAATCTATTTTTACTTAATTAGGAAATGGTGAAATAATACCCTAGAATAATGGCTCCAGAATTTAATTAAACATTACACATCAGAAGATTAAAACTAAAAAAGAAGTCAGTGTTTCAACTGTAGCATTCAGGAAGTATACTAAGCTTTAAAAACTTGCATACTAGCAGAGACAACACTGCTAAGACCCAATTTTGAGTTCCTAGATGAGGAAGACAGTACAGCTCAGGGTCTCAAAAGATGCAGGCAAACCAAAGAAGCCTGGTGCAGCTCACAATCCCTTCACAAGTTGTCACTTGAATTGTAACAAAAGAGACAACTCATGAAATGCATGGGGAGTGATCATATTTGCTTTAGTCAACAAAAAAGAATGTGTTTGCACCAAATGCTGTGATGGTGTTTTCAAAGCTGGCACCATTGCTCTAAACACACTAAGAGCCTCTTCATCCTAAGTGTGCATCTCCCCATATTCACCTCTCCTAGTTCCTCAACTCCTGAATCTGGGTACTTACTAGCTGGCGAAGGTGTACTGTACCCACTGACCGGCAGCTGGTGTTGCATTCCAGGCAGGGCTCCTGGAGGTGAGAGGCCTCCAATCATGTGGGGAAAGAAGAAATAGTGAGGAACCGAATAGCTGCTGAGATGCCCACTCCCTGGTGTAGAACAGGAGCTACTGTTGCTCGCCATAGCTGGCAACTCCACGGGCCTGATCCTTGACAAAAAGATTCACATAGGGGCTGAATGCAGAGCACTTGATACAGAGGAGCAGTCCAGAACCATCAAGACTTGATGCAAAATCAGTGTAACTGCCCCTTCCCTTGGGGGTCAGGCCGAAGTTGTGCAGAAGAAAGATGTTCAGTCCACTGGAAAATTCCCCAGGCAAGCAGAGTGGATCCTCAAGATTTCAAAGATATTTCAGGTGTCTTTGGGAATAGATCTTCTAAAGAAAGCATGTAGGAGAAGCTGCAAGATCCTCTGCACAAGGTGATGACAGAGCTGTAGAAAGAGAAAGGTAGAGAGTAAGCAAAGGTGCAAAGGACTGGCACTATAAAATCAGACTGTATACAAATCATTGGCAGTCATAAAGAAGTGGTTCTTTTCAGAGAGGAATGTAGCCAGAGGCTTGGGACAATTTAATTTTTTTTCTTTATAAAGGGCATGCACAAATAGGTAAGATGTCTATGGCCAATATATTCCAAGTTATTCTCCTTGTTGGACAATTTAAGGAGGTAAACGGATTGTATTTTCTGCTACTGTACAAATTAAAAAATAATATTACATCCCCTAATCCTGACAAGGACTTACATTCCATTGCACTTTTTTGTCAGTATACTAAGGTTTGGCCCTCTTTTATTTTTAAGACCTTCAGTGCTTTTATTTCATTTAATCCACACAGAATGAAGATCATTCTTTTAACAAGTATTGCTAAAAATATAAAAGAAATAAAAAGGAATATAAAAGGAAGTGGCTTAATCTTTTTTACAGTCATAGCAAAATGTATTTAGCCATACTAAATTATTGAGCAAAGAGAGAACTTTAAGATGAGCAAACTCCACCTTACTTACTATGACACTTGATTTGATGCTGGTGGAAACATACCTACAGCAGCTATTACAGGAGGCCACACCCACCACATAGGGATATTGGGAGAAGAGGGGAGACACTCTGCCACTCTCTGGACTCAGTCCAGTAATTGGGATTAAAGTCAGGGATTTGAATTTTCCTTTGAAGAAAAATTCAAATCAAACCCACAGCATCAGAAGACAGAAATCCACACATATGCTCAACCTCTGCCTGCCAAATCATATTTCGTTCCTACACACCACCGCAAATCAGGGTATAATTTCTTCTTTGGCTGTGTTGCCAGTCAATCCTGCTACCCACACCATGCCTTATCCCTATTCTCTCCTTCACCCCCACCCTCACTTAATTACCACAAGAGCCCATTTATTGCTCTGCCTTGACAGGAAGTGACAGGTAGCCCAACCCCTCCAGACAAATGAGTTGGAGGTCGGAAGGTTTGGCTACCTGCTGCCCTTGCCTCACCATAAATCATGGGCGGGGGAGCAGAATGGAGCACAGGACACTAAAGGAAATGCTGATTAATGAAAAACAAAATAAAAGGCCTCTCTGCCTTCCCGTTCTTGAAAGAAGCAGATGGAGGAAAGCAATTCCAATGGAAGTCTGAACCGAAACTGGGGGGGGGGAGTCCACAAACCCATGCTCCACTCACTTCATCTCATGCCTCAGGAAAAAATATTATATGACAACTCTTACAAAAGCACAGTGCACATTACTGAGAAGTTGTCCTCAGATCCAGCTGGCACAGAGCCCTTGCAAGGCTCCTGTGCATTTCACTGGTGCTCATGAACAAGATGTGCCAGGGGGACAGAGGCAACCCCACCGTTCGGTTGTCCATCTCCTACTTTGTTCTTCCAAATACATTTCCTGAGATTGTTCTTTCACGTCACCAAGTGCACTCCTATCCCCTATTCATCCATTCATACAATATCCTAAACCATACAGAGGTTTATTTGGTCTCAGATGAGAATGTTTTCAAACCCAACTTATTATTGGCAATTCAATAAACTGTCAGCAAAAATGCTTTAGTGTGTTGTCTAAACCAATCAAACTTTTGTCTCCAAATCTCAGCTTAGTTACATATTGCTATCTCATATTGCTGCACAGGGGTGGCTTAAAACAAAGCAACTCTCCCATGCTTGGAGTTAATAATGGGGTACCTGAGAATTTGCTAACCCCTTCTTTTGGAGTAACCTAAAAGAAGCCATCCTGAGAGCCAGCCTGGTGGGGTGGTTAAGGTGGCAGACTAGAGACTGGGAGACATGACTCCTAGGCCTCCCTTACGAATGAAAGCCGGCTTGGTGACTTTGGGCCAGTCACTCCCTCTCAGCCCAACCTACCTCACAGGGCTTTTGTTGCAGGGAAAATAAGAAGTGGGAACATTATGTGCAAATAAAGGGAGGATATAAATCTAATCAATACGGAATAAAACACAACCAGAATAGAAGAGGAAAAAATGTTTCAGAAATAAAGGTGGCAGCTATATTGCAAGTCACTGGTTGGATTCAGACCTGATGTCTTTTTTTCCTTTAAAACAAACAGCTGAACAGTTAAAAACATTATGCAAAAGTAGACTATCAGGGGCTCCCAGGGGTGGATTAGATTACATTCCCAATTAAATGGAGATTGGGCATATTTCCAGATGGCCGGACAGCACACTGAAAATAGCAAGGACTGATTCTATTAGAGCAACCCTTCCTTTTCCCAGGGTCTGAAAAGTTTATATTTTGGGCTGTGCAGAAGGGTTGCTGCAAGGCAGACTTTTCCTGCTTTTGGCCAAGCAGGCAACTTGGCCGAAGCCTCTCTTCTGCCTGGCACCAAGAAGCAGATTCCCAGCCAATCCAGAAAACAGGAAACACGCCAGCTGAAGCCAAGTAACTGCAAAGACAACAGACCGGAGCTCCAGACTAGAGAAGCCATCACTGAAGAAGCAAATCCCACCCTGAAATCATCAGTCTCCCTATGACACCTGAAACAACGTTCTTCCGGGATGCGGTGGCTTCTAACTTCCCAGGCTAAACTTCTGGTATTCCCTAGCTTTCTCTTATCCAAGTACTAACCAGCCCAGTTCTACTTACTGTAGCTTCTGAGCCAGACACCTGCTGAGACCGATGCAATTCCATCAATTATTCATTCCATCTACATAAAACTCTATGACCAAAAGGACTGTTGAGTGACTTACACTTAAAAATAACCACTACATATTCAGAATTAGTATTCTAACTGCCATCAACTCAATAAAAAGCCATGAACTTGCCAGAATCACCTTCCCAAAAACTTTTGCCAGCCTTCTAAGAAACCACTCAGTTACAGAGCCCTCTTCCCAGGTACTGCCCTACAGTCTTTCCAGCATCAGATAGAGACTGGCAATCACAACAAAATTGTACATAATGTAAACAGTCTTGGGAACTGGGCAGGATGGATGGGTGGATGGGTAAGTCAGAGACTCTGTAATAGCATTGAGGAATACTGTGGTTTTGTTTTCTCATGTTTATACTGCTTTTAAGTGTTCCATTTTGCTTTTCATTATGCTGTTTCATATTTAAATTGTTTTTGGGTTCTGTACTGTAAAGCATGTAGAGAACTTTGTTATGAGAAAGCACAGACATTAAGCAGTAAAATCAGAGAAACAGTTTTTCTCTCTATTAATATTTTACCATTTAATTAAAGCAAAATGTAAAGTTAGGTTTAGAATTTAAATGGAATAAGCATTCTAGAGAAAAGTTATACATGCAACTGTGAAGTTCCAACATGATGATGATTTGGATAACTTTGCCCTAAAATTCTCCATCCCCTTGAAGGAAGAATGGGCAATCTGCATGCCACCTTCAATCCCTCCCAACCATGCCCCCTGCAGCATTTGGAAGCTAAACAAATTAAAACTGTATACTCACACACACACATTCAGTTCCACCCTAATCTTTAAGGGAGAGCCAGTTTGGTGTGGTGGTTAAAGCATTAGACTAGAAACTGGGAGACCATGAGTTCTAGTCCTGCCTTAGGCACGAAGCCAGCTGGATGACCTTGGGCCAGTCACTCTTTCTCAGCCCCAGGAAGGAAGCAAGGGCAAACCACTCCCCAAAAAATCTTGCCAAGAAAACTGCAGGGACTTGTCCAGGCAGTTGCCAGGAGTCAAACTGACAAAAAAGCACACACACACACACACAAATCTTTAAGGATACAACAGACTTTTAACCCTTACACAAAATTCAAACATGGCTGCAACCAACATGCAAGAATTCCATTCTTTTGTAGAAAAAAGCAAACTAATAAAAACCAATACTCCCCCTGCCCCCGCCCAAGTGACAACAGCTGAATTGCCCACTGCTAGGGCTTATTGTGGAAAGTGCTTTGCCACCCTGGTAATGGATGGGAGACTAGAAATAGGAGCAAAACTGCAACCAAGCATGAAGGATACAATAATTCACTAGTGGGACTGTGTATACCCAAAGAGGAGGGAAGGAAGGAAAAAAGGAGGGGGATGAGGGAAAGAAATGAAAGTGTTTTAACCCCAGGTGTTGGGGAAGAAACAATAAAAGGAATCAAGTATAGACAAAATGGCAATGACTTATCCTTATTTAAAAAAAAACCAGGCTTCACATTGTTTTCATTTAACTTTTTTTTTAAGTCAAGAATATGAATGAAGAGTGTATCATGCGAGAAGAAGCCATTGCAAACCTACTATGGAATCACCATGTGCTAACATAAATCCTAGAAGAGACACTGACCAGGTACCTTTGGACTCAGTTCAGCTTGTGGAAAGGAAAATATGGACCAGTGCCCTGCAAGATACCTTTGCCACTGCAGAGAGCCAAGAATGAAGTTATACACAACAGAAACACAGACCTACTGCAGGACCTGCAGGCATTTCTACTGTATACAGTTCAATTTTAAAATAGCACACTTGACATCATTTTTGCCTGAATTGGTGTACAGAGCAAGAAGAACATCCCTCTAACACAGAAAGAGACAGCATCAGGTCAAGGTATCTTTCATAGATTTATTTAATTCAATTTATTGTCTTGAATTCAATAAATTATTTCACTGTGTTTTAGAAGCCTAATTTTTGCAGAGTGTGCCCTTTTTGATAGCGGGAAAAATTGCCACTCTCAATTCAGCAGACACATCCTGGATGATAAGAAAGTTTTTAACTTATTGTGTTGGATTTATGATTCTAATCCTTTCCTTTAGAAACTCAAGGTAATTTATGTGGGTATCTCCTTGAGTTTATTCCCACAACATCACTGTAAGCTGGACTAACAAGGTATCATAGAACCAAATTCACCCACTGAACATCCACAGCTGAAGAGAGTAAATTTGAAGATGGGTTTCTCCAGACTTAGTCCAACACCTTAACCAAGATATTTAAAACACTGACATCCTTAAACCAAAGAGGTGCCATACAATGACCACAAACAGAGGATTCACACCCCCTTATCCATTCTCTGATGATCATAGCACTCATTTGGATTTGTAGCACCTACCAATCCTGACTAAGATATTTTAAACTACAAAAAGGCTGGTTGATATGTAAATCCCACTCATGCTCATTTCAGATTTGCAAGATGGCCACAACACAGTTCCCACACATCTTCAGCATATATCCAGATCTACAGTAGGTGACAACAATGGAGCCAGGGTCTCTGTGATTGAAAACTGAAAAGGCAGAACAGAAGTACAAAGTACTGTATGTCTTGATGGCTCCTGATCTGGAACAATAATCTGTGAGATAGGAGGCATTGATGAAGCCTTGGGATACTGTAATGGTATGAGAATGATCTTAGGAAACCACAGAAGAGATGCTGCCTAAGGAACAGTCAAGTAAGAGGAAGCATAGCCCACAGCTGCTTAGTGGGAAGAGCAAGATGCTCAGGAGGGACCTTCCCTAAGTTATCAGCTGTAAAGGTGATGGCAGGAGAACTGTACTTTCAGACTTGCCAGATTCTGTTAATGTAGCCTTACAATAAAGTAGAATTAGCTCATCTGGTCGTGTTTCCTGTCTGGTCTACCTGGGAAGGCTGACAGATACATACAATTCCCAATTGCCTCCTGCATGAGAATCAGCACTAAGTAGACTGGGTTAATATACTTCATAATCCTCTCCTTCCAGATATCCCTTCCTGCAACCACTGAGTGCCAGGACCAGATAGCTGCTAAAGTTAATGTACTGTATGTAGTTGAAGGTCTATGAGCTCAATTCTCCATAGAGGGTTTGAACTCCACGGTGTAACATCAAGCTACCCACATCCAAGGAGTCGCAATAACGATAAAACCAGCCACATGGTGTCTCCTGGTGGTCAATGTCACTGAAAATACCACAGAGGATAAACACTGTGTAAAAATAAAGAGGGGATGGATATCAAGTACAGTAAAACCCCATATATGACATGATGTAATATCTGTATCTCTCTACTCTGAGAGCTTAAGGGTAGATTGTATATACTGTTCTGATTACTTCATAACCCTATGCAAGGTATGGTAGAAGAGGAAGGAGCATTCCCACGGCAGGGTGTGTGCACATGCATATAGTTTACTATGGATGGAGGAACTTGGTGTGGGAAGGGGAATTGTTGGTTATTAGTTAGATAAAGGTAAAGGTTTCCCTTGACATTAAGTCCAGTCGTGTCCGACTCTAGGGGGCGGTGGTCATCTCCGTTTCAAAGCCGAAGAGCCGGCGTTTTGTCCGTAGACAGTTCCGTGGTCATGTGGCCGGCATGACTACATGGAACGCCGTTACCTGCCCACCGAAGCAGTATCTATTAATCTACTCACATTTGCATGTTTTCGAAGTGCTAGGTTGGCAGGAGCTGGGACTAGCAATGGGAGCTCACCCCGTCACGGGGATTCGAACCGCCGACGGTTAGTTATTAGTTACTATCCAGGAAATAATAGGAAGAGAAATGGTAGGTCGGACAAAGAGCTACATTAAAGTCAGTTATATTGCTTAAAAAAACTGGGCTGTCATTTTAAATCTGGCCTGTATTTAATTAGAAGAAGAAAAGCTGGACAATGTGGTCAGTAATTGTCACATAGGTGTGTCACTAAGCCTTTGTTTTGCTTCCATTGGATGTCTGCTAAAGTCAACCCAGAAGGGTTTACAGAGAGCACCAGAGTGAATAAAGGTCTGCTACATTACCACACAGTTAAACCAATCCCCCACCTCATGACTTCCCAGCCAATTGCAGCAGTGACATTATACTGTCCAATTTCACCATCTTACAATTAAAAGGCTCATGGTAAAGTGACACCATAGTTGTGCAGAATAGCTGCTAGAGATACCAGCTGACACCCACTTCCACACTGGCATGCTTCAGGCAAAATGCCAATCAAGGACTTCCTGTCAGGCCTGCAACCAGCATGTGCCCACCCACAGCTTCCTTGTCGTCAATTTCAATTCCCAGTGTTGCCCAGTTTCACTTCTCCTCACTAATCAAAGATAGTTTCTAAGGCCTACAGCCATTGCCTGTGCTGTGTTTTCCAGGTATCGAGTTCAAAATAAGCTGGACTATGAGAATGCTAAATGCCCCTCTCCAGGTGGAAAAGAGGCTGCAAATACTGAGCAAAACCACACGTCAGATACCAGAAAATACCTTGCTCTTTCAACCGTACTCTTGTATTTAAGCACCACCAATCTTAACCACACTTTGCACCACAGTCAAGGTTCATTCTAGAGCTGAAATGATGCAAGGCAACTTAGGTCTGTGTGGAGCTCTTCTTCTTCACTGCTGAATTCCCACAGCTAGGTCTTATTTCCCTGAGATTAAAGTGGCAAATCTTCGAAGTGCAAGTCACCGCATTCCTCATTTTAGCAAATCGGGATCCTTCATTACCTCCCACTGACTTCAGTGCATTAAAGATCAGCTGGTTAAAAAAATAAGACCTTGTAAGAACATTCAGGTTTCTACACTCCTACCTCACCAATGAGTTAAAAAAAAAAACATTCCCCAAACAAAGCTTTCCAAATAATTTTTTTAAAGCTAGGCATTTTGCATATATTCCTAAGTATCCCCATAACTTCCTGTTCTGCACTGGAAAAAGAGAGTTCTGATCTAACCCAGTGGTCCCTGGAGCCCATGTTTCAGAGGCAGAAGTTGTCCTCTGGCAACTGAGCATTGGTTAGTATAACACAGCAGCTAGTTAGGCAGGCATAGTAGGACAACAGTGAACTTGTTGCTATGGCAATGCCACCCTCTTTCCCCCACCCTCGCTTCCCCAGTGATGTGAAGTGGGACAGAGCAGGAAGTGTGATGACAATCTGATGTGTGGTCACAGCTTTGTGGGTTTCCTCTTTGTATTTGGTATTGGCCTCACACACGAGAACGACTTGTTTCGGTGGGGTGGGGAGGAGAAGAGGAACCACAGATCCAAGGAGATGACAATACACAAAACATCCACTCTCCCCAACAGGCAAGTGTGGTGTGATTAAGAAATCCTTCCCTAGTTTGAGAGTTGAGGATACCAATGTCCAAATGAGATAGGGTCAATGGAGCAGGGAGATGGATTTACGTTCTTGCAAGCGTCTCATGGTCCTATGGTATTTCAAATTGCACTCTTTGAGTCATAGTCATGCTGTTGGGTGGGGTGGGGGAGAAGAAAAGAATAGAGCATGAATCACAGCAGATTCCCCCATTCGAGATCCTAGTAAGGTCTTTACCCATGGCTCTCACAGTTGGCACACAGCAGAATATGTTAACAGGAGGGGGGGAGCTGGCTTCTCTAGAGGACTGAGTAAGGTGGTATCCACATAGGAGATCCAGGGGACTTCTAGATGGTTTTGATAATACTGATCAAAAGCACCGAGGAGTTATTTTGTGAGGGACAGAAAAAAAAAGGAACTTGGAAGAAGTGGTAGAAAAAGAAAGGTTACAAATAAAATATGTTTGCTGCCATTTCTTCCCCACTCTCCATAAAATTTTGTGAATGAAGTAGGTAACTGCGCAATAAAAGCTTTATCAAAAATTCAAACTGAGGAGCATTGGATTATGAGCAGTCACGTGAAGGAAATTCTTTATTAAATATTTTAGCTGGGCATGAAATTGCCCATGGTGGTTGTCATAAAAGGAAGTATACAACAGAGAGAACATAATCCAAAAATTTCTGGCAAGAAAGCATTAGGCAACTCCATCAGAACTAGGGGAACAACAATTGGAAAAGTAAAATTAATTCTCATTTCCAATTTTTTTTTATGTTTTTCCCCCAGCAAAGCATTCTGTGTAACTTTCAAGCTTGCTTACTTTTATGCTAAACAGCTCGGTATGAGGGATCAGTTTGCTGGTTTTGACTTTCATATTTCCTAGTTACTAAATAAGAAACACGTTAATGAACCTGAGACAAAATAGTCAGACAAGTGACTCAAACTGCCAGACTTAACCAAGCACTCTTCTCACTCATTATATTAGAAAAGCAATCAGATCTCTTCTCTTTTTCTCCACACCAAAAAAAGGTCACACAGGTTCGCTTCAAATTACAAAGGTGCCTTTAACCACACCGCTTTCCAATTCTTTTACAACAAATCAGACCAGGACTTGATGCTGATAATATGGTCAAAAGGCAGTTTAACACTTCCGGATGGCAATTCGGCACAGAGATTGCTTCTATTATTCTACAAAGTACCATGAATAACATAAAGCTATTGTGAGAGTTATGATTTTAAGGCCTAATTTTAGAAACTCACAGCACAAGCCACAATGGATATGCGAAGTTCTTTATTAGGTCTTTCTCTCAGGCTGTCAAAGCCACAACTAGCCCCACTTCCTCCTGCCTCCCTTCCTAAGCCTCCCGCCTTTTCTTTGTCCCACCCCTTCCTCTGCGTTGACAGCTTGCGTGATGGTGGCTTCGCAGTCTTTCAGTTGTGAGTCGGGTTGTTGCTAGCTGCTCTCTTCTCCTCCCTCGTCCCTCCATTATTTCTCTTCTCTCTTTCATTCCCCTTGATGTGTAAGGTTAGAGTACCAGTCGCAATTAGCTATTGCTTCTGGGTTCTCCGATCTTACATGCCGCCCTCCTTTGGAAGGATGGCCTCCCCCCTGTTCCGTCCCTTGGACCAGGAGATATCTAGAAGACAAAACCCCAATTAGGAGGTAAATAAAAGAAGGCAACCAGTCTACCTTTTGCTAGGCTTAGTGGGATATTGTTTATGGAATGCCCTGACCAGGCGGGGCGCGTGGATATGGTGGCTCACCACCCACTCGTTCTCAGCTGCTGGTAGGTGTTTCCAGCATATCAAGTATTGTAATTTCCCCCGTCTTAATCTGGAGTCTAAGATTTCCTGGATTTTGAAGTGTTGCTCACCCTCGATTAGTGTGGAGGTGGTTTGGGGTGCCATCGCTCTGATGTTCATGCTGGTTTAAGTAGACAGCAATGGAAGATTGGGTGAATATTGCATAATGGTTTTGGGAGCTGAAGTTGTACAGTGACATCATTTATAAGTTGTGTGATTGGAAAGGGGCCGACATACTTGGGGCCAAGTTTCTTTGATGGTTGATTGGATTTCAAATATTTAGTAGAGAGATAGACCATGTCTCCCACTTTTAAGGGCCACTGAATGGATCTCTTCTGATCAGCATACTTTTTGTAATCGGCTTTGGCGTCGTCCAGGGCCTTAACTATTGCTGGCCAGCTGTCACGTAGTTGGGCGATCCAGTCATCCAAGCAGAGTATTTTGGTGGTAGTTCGTGAGAGTTCTGGGATGGCCACGAAGTCTTGCCTGTTAGCGACCTGGAAGGGAGTAAATCCTGTGCTTGCGTGCACCACATTGTTGTAATGCTACCTCGGCGAACAGGAGTAAGTCAACCCAATTGCCTTGTTGGTGGCTGACATAACACCGCAAGTATTGCTTGAGGACCTGATTCCTCCGTTTGCTTGCCCTGTCAATTTCTGGGTGGTGGGCTTAGCGCTTGGTCAACACCAATCAGCTTGAGAAATTGCCTCCAGAATCTGGAGGTGAATTGAGTTCCTCGATCACTTATTATACGTTCGGGGGCGCTGTGGAGGCAATATATGTGATGAATGAACATTTTGGCCAGTTGACTGGCTGTGGGAAGTCCGGCACATGGGATGAAATGAGTCCGTTTTGAGAAAAAGTCAGTGACTACCCACATGACCGTTTTCCTCTTGCTCTCTGGGAGTTCAACGATGAAGTCCATGGCGATTTGTTTCCATGGACGGTTCGGGCTTGCCACATTTTCTAAGAGGCCCCTAGGTTTGCCTCCAATGCATTTCGCTGTTGCACAGATAGGACAAGATGCTGTGTACTCTTCTACATCTTTCCTCAAGGTCGGCCACCAAAATTGTCTTCGTGCTAGATGGAGTGTTTTCACAAACCCGAAATGTCCCACCACTTTGGCATCATGGCAACGCTCTAGGATGTTCTTTCGCAGGGTCTCAGGGATGTACAATTTCTCCCCCTTCCACCATAGTCCCATTCTTTCGACGAGGAAAGTTTTGTTGGACCTCAACCAGGTATCTTGTTGAGAGGCGGACTGGAGCTCAGCTTTCAAGTTCTTGTCCACTTTTGCTGCTTCTGTTTGACTGCGCGTCGTAGCCGCCAGTCCAAATTGGGTAGGTGGTATGATTGAGTCTACTACCTCTTCCTGTAAGCTGTTATGCTGAGGTAGGCAAGATAGGGCATCTGCCAAGAAGTTCCTGCCCCCCAGTAAGTATTTCGACATGAAGTTAAAATGCTGGAAAAATTGTGCCCAACGTACCTGCTTGGGGTTAAGTTTCTGTGGGGATTTCAGAGCCTCTTGTCATGAGTACTGATGGTGAGCAGGAGGGGGCCCCTATCCAGGGGGGAAAATGCATGCATAGTACTGAGGAGTTAAGCAGCCATTCAAAGAGACACAGATCAGACCTGCCTTAACTTTTGGGGTTTATCTGTCTGGGTTTTTCCCATGCTTCTTCAGTTTGTTAGGATTTTCTGTCTAATTTAGCAGTAATAAACACTAGAGACCTATTCCTTGTCTCAGCGTGGTTCCTGGCTGTTAGGACACCTCTAGGTTCTTGTGTTCTGTCCAAACCTCGAACGGGTGATGAGCCCCTTCTAGCAGGTGTCGCCAGGTAACCAGTGCCCATCGAACTGCACATGCCTCCTTCTCCCAAACTTGCCAGCATCGTTCAGTGTCTGAAAATTTTCTTGAGAGGTAGGCACATGGTTTCAAGTCCCCAGCCTCATACTTCTGTAGCAAGATGGCACCAATGGCGACATCGGACGCATCTGCCTGGACTATTAGGGAGCATGTGGGGTCGGGTTAACGCAGAATCGGTTCGGACATGAACAACACTTTTAGATGGTTGAATGCATTCTGGCACTCAGCAGTCCATTGGATCGGAGCTCCAGGCCTTTTTGCTGCCTTCAAATTCCCTCTCTCCTTCGTCTTCTGTAGATTGGTCAGTGGCAAAGCCACCTGCGCAAAATGTGGGATGAAGTGTCTATAGAAGTTTGCGAATCCTAAGAAGCTCTGTAGTTGTCTTCTGGTTCGAGGGGGTTCCCAGGCAATAGCGTTGCTGACTTTAGCCGGGTCCATCCCAACTCCGTCTCTGGAGATCCTGTATCCCAAGTAGTCTAATGAAAGTCACATTTCGAGAGCTTGACATACAAGTGATTGTTCAGCAGTTGCGTTAGGACTTCTTTAATGAGTACCACATGGTGCTTCATTGTTTCAGAATAGATGAGGATGTCGTCCAAATACACAAGGACGCCCCAGTACAAGAAGTCATGTAAGATCTCATTGATGAGATGCATGAAGACATCTGGCACCCCCTGCAGTCCGAATGGCATTACCAGATATTCGAATGACCCTAGCTGGCAGTTGAAAGCAGTCTTCCACTCATCCCCCTCTCTTATACGCACCCTGTAATATGCCTTCCATAGAGCAAGTTTGGTGAAAATCTTGCCCTTCGAGAGGTAGGTCAGCATGTCCCTCATTAGGGGGAGAGGATATTTTTTTGAAGTACAGACCGCGTTTAAGCCCCTATAGTCCGTGCAGAGCCGTAAGGACCCATCCTTTTTAGTTCTGAATAGTACAGGTGCATCCATAGATGAAGTAGCGGGGCGGATGAAGCCCCGTTGTAAGTTTTTATCAATGAACTCCCAAAGAACTTCAAGTTCTCTAGTGGTCAGGGAGTATAGTTTTGCCTTGGGGAGCTCCGCCCCCAGGATAAGTTCTACGGTGCAATCTGACTTTCAGTGGGGGGGTAGCTGGTTTGACTCAGTTTCGCCAAAGACATCCTTCAGGTGTCTGTATTGTCTGGGAATGCAGGGTTCCTCTTTCATGGTTTCACATCTTGCTGATTCCTCAAGCTCTCCCATTAGTTCAGATTGTGTTTCCAGTGACACTATGGATAATTGGTCGTGGCCCCCATCGGGGGAAATACATTTGGCCTGACCTCCAATCTACATGGGGATTGCGTTCTCGGAGCCAGGCAAGCCCATGAGGTGGTGGGCGACTGGGGTTACAAGGAATCTCAGGATTTCCTTATGCTTCCCCACCTGCATAAGTACTGGCTCAGTATTTGACAGGGCCCCCTTTCATATCCCCCCCCATCAAGCTGGGTGAAGGTGATAGGATAGTCTAGTGTATCCACCCGTAGCTCCAGCCTCACTGTTATGGCGGGGTGTAAGTTGTGCGTGCACCCTGAGTCTAGTAGTCCAGTTATTGGAATGGGGCCCCCACCCCTTAGTGTTTTCAATCGTGTGCACACTGTCACTACTGGGTACTTCCCACTTACCATGGAATCCTTGAGCCCATCCTTCCATGCCTGCCCTTCAGCGCTGTTCAGAGCAGGCTCATGTCATTTCCCTTCAGGGGGAGTTAATCTTCAGTAGATGCCTCTGAGTCATCATATGATTCATGCTGACTCTTCTCTGTGGCAGCCGCTACTGGTATCTTGAGTTTTTTAGTCGGGGCCTTTGGGTTGCTCATATTGGTCTTGGATTGCCCCTGCTTTGTGGGGCCTGTACAGTTGGCTGCTCGATGTCTCTCTTTTCCACATTGATAGCACAAGCCTTTACATGCTCTTCATTCTTTTTCTTCGACCCATGGCCGGTCCGTTATCCATCGTCCGTTGGGGTCCTTTGTCATAGCGTGATGCCATCCTGTGGTATATGGTCGTTGTTGGCACCGCACTTGGGCCTGTACTTCCTCTACCTCTCCTGCTAGGCATATCCAGTCCCTTAGCAACTTAGGATTTCCTTGCGCTAGAGACCACTCTAGGATTTCAGGGCACAATTCTCCCTTGAAATATTCAATCTTTAAAGATTCAGGCCAGTCAGTTAGCCTTCCAGCTAGGGTTTTAAACTCTGTAGCATAGTTAGATACCAACTTGCCCCCTTGCCTTATAGTTTGCATGCTGGCTCTTGCTCTCATTGTTGCCAGCGGGTCCTCAAAGCGTTCTTTTAGCGCCTTCATGAAGTTCTGGAAGTTTTGGAGTTCAGGGGCTGCTGCCTCATGTAGCCCCTCCAGCCATTCAGCTGCTTCTGGCCTGAGGCATCCTGATACATAACGCACTTTGCCGTCCTCTGATTGGAATGTTCCCTCAAATTCACTCATAAACCCCCTGATGTGTTAGGAAGCATGCAAGTTGCTTGGGGTCTCCAGTGAATTTGATACTGAGGCCTCTGTCCCCCAAAAACTCCTTCCTCATTCTTGGGCTACTCGATCCCGTAGTAACTGGTGGTTCTAACTGCCAGGTGATTGGTGTGACACCTTCCCAGCCTATGGACTTCTTTGCTATGTTGGGGCTTATTTCATTTTCCCCTGTAGAGGAGGCCCATCTCCCTTGTAATGCAGCAACAGCTGCTGCTGTCTCAGTCTGATTGTCGAGTGTGCTGACTTCAGCAGGCTCTCTGCGCACGCTCTACGCGCTTCCCTCAGGGTCAGATCTTCTGCTTCCTCAGGTCCCTGTGTAGTCTCCCCGCAGGAGGGTAGTCCTCCTCTTCTAAGCGCCTCTGCTCTAAATGCCTGGCTGGGTCGCACCCCTCTCCCTGTTGCTGCAGCGCTGTTTGGGTCAGCTCTGCTCCCTGATTTAAATCTCCCGCCTTCAGCTAGCTCCTCCCTCTCCTGCGCTCTGGTCGCTCGCGTGCTCTCTCCGAGGCTTGGGGCCCTCCCGTCTCGCATGCTCTGCCGTTCAGAGCTTGGGATCCATTGTATCCAGGCATCTACTGCCACCCTTCCTCCCATCACTGCCCCCCCCATCTTGCCTGCAGTAGCCACTCACGCTGGGTTTTCCCCCGTTGCCGCTTGGTTCCTGGTTCCAGGGTCGAGCCTCCAGAGCAGGCATTCTACTGCCTCATGTAGGGCCGACATATCCTGTTCCAACCTTGCCACTCTGCTCTCCGATCTTGTGGGTGAGTCTCTCATTCTAGGGCCAGGGTTTTCTGCCTTTCCTCCCTCTCCACTTGCCCACCCTGGTGTTTCCGGGGTCTGTAGGTTGCTTGGGATCCATGCTTCACTCAGAGGTGTGTGAGGGGCTTCTAGTCACCTCAGGGATTGCTCTGGGTAGGCTGCTGCAATTCTGTCGGCCGGCCTCCCCCGTTCTCCCCAGGGTTGTAATGGTCGGCCTTCCAGGGTATCCACGATGGCTCCCCATGTCATTACATCATGTGGGTCATTGTTGGGGCATTCTGTCCCCTCCAGTAAGGTCTCCATATTGGTAGGCTAGTCGTGGCTTTCTGTGAGAGTTATGATTTTAAGGCCTAATTTTAGAAACTCACAGCACAAGCCACGATGGATATATGAAGTTCTTTATTAGGTCTTTCTCTCAGGCTGTCAAAGCTACAACTAGCCCCACTTCCTCCTGCCTCCCTTCCTAAGCCTCCCGCCTTTTCTTTGTCCCACCCCTTCCTCTGCGTTGACAGCTTGCATGATGGTGGCTTCGCAGTCTTTCAGTTGTGAGTCGGGTTGTTGCTAACTGCTCTCTTCTCCTCCCTCGTCCCTCCGTTATTTCTCTTCTCTCTTTCACTCCCCTTGATGTGTAAGGTTAGAGTACCCAGTCACAATTAGCTATTGCTTCTGGGTTCTCCGACCTTACAGCTATAACATACATTCAACTTCAAAGAAAAAAAAGTAAGGCATCTGCTGACTTCTTTCCCACACCCCACTGAGGTCTACAAGAAAGACATCCCTGGAAGACAGGACAGAAACAACTAGGTTATACTTGTAGTAAGGGTGTGTATGACAAACCATGCAACATGAACTAATGGACGAAAGTTACTTCCATCTCCAACTCTCCCATTATATATATATATATATATATATCACTTTATAGCGGTGTTTCTCAACTTTGGCAACTTTCAAACATGTGGACTTCAACTACCAGAATTCCCTAGCCAGCCATGCTACATTAGAGACTACATTAAAATTTTCTCACCCACTTGATATAATTTTATTGATGCTCTGTCATGTATTTTCTTTTCATACTGCTGATGTAGACTTTATTCACTGATTTTTATTCTAAGCCATGCGAAGACGTAAGTGAAACAGCACAGTGCAACTATTGCAAATAAAAAAATTACTAAAATTGTCACAGAACCCAAGTAAAAGCCTTATCACAAGCAACCTGATCAAGACAGAGGCATAATTAAACTAGAATTAATTTAGTTTCAATGGATTTACTCAAAATATGACTATCAAATATGTGCAGGTCTGCATCTTAGATTAAAAATTACTACGTGTATGAATAGATTTTTGATTTCCAAAAGAAAAGGTTTTACAATAGGAGAGGGGGAGAAGAATTTCAATGTGATTATGCCCTATTATTTGCTAACAAGATAAAAGTATACCAATGTTTAATATAATAGTAAAAACCAGAACTGTCATCCCATTAAAGAAATTTTACATGTCAGTCCCGATTTAATCAGAAGCTCCACTGTTTGCTACTGAACTTATACCCAAATAACTAAACACTAAATTGAGAGGTAAGTAGATTTAGGAGAGGCCTTCACCTAAAAACAAGCCCTATCCTGCATGCCATGTTGCCTCTTGCCTACAAGAATGCCTCTTTCAATATGTGCTTGCTCTCTTTTTATATTAACAAGATGAAATTTACTGCCCAAGTGGCATTAACAAAGAAAGAAAGGCTAGTACAACATATTTTATACACACATCAGCAATGCTCATTCTCCAGGTGCCTTACGGTAAGTTAGACACACTGCCTTGGAGTTTCCTTAAAGAAAATCCCTGCTCCCTAAATAATTCAGCCCCCTCAAACACTGGTGGTCTCCAGATATGCAAGTCCACCACTCCCACAGTCCCCATTCTGGAAAGCTACTGGGTAAGACTGCAATAGTTAATAGGTTCCCACAAAATTGTAGATGCAGGAAAAGGGTTAGGTGCCATCATGAGACAAAAAAGAAGATGATCCTGCCTGCCTTCCCTGTGGGATGTTAATATCCAGCCTCTATTGCATATCCCCCTCTTCCTCTCCCCCACCCATTCCCAGCCTCTTTAGAGACAGGCTCTCCCCCTCCTCCCAACAACAGGCCTTTCAACAGCAAACTGAGATTCCACCTGTTGAAGCAGCTCAGCTTCAGCAGCTAAAATTACCACCAAGAATGCACCACTCCAGTTACCCCCGAGAAGGCCCAGACGCGCCATCCTGCCTGGGGAACAGGTGGCAGGGCCCCACCCATCCTCCCACGCCTTCAGAAAAAGGCTATGGGTATTTGGAACTGGGGGCGGAGGAGTAGAGAAGAATATAATAGTGCTTATCTTTAGAAAAACTCAACTGAGCAATGTGAAAAGGCTGGAGGAATTTGGGTACAGTGGGGAGAGAAAAGAGGAGGAAGCAGCTCCCATGGGGATGTCCCTTTCTTCAAATCTGCTATTCCCCATCCTAAAAGTAAACCAGCATCCAGTTCTGCACAAACTGTTAAACTAAATTAAACAGAGATGGGTAATTTGTATTAAAAAGTCAGCATGTTATGGGAATCCAGCCATTTTTTAGTATGTTGTATAAACCAGGTCACCACATTAAAATACAACACGCTATGCCCAAACATGTAAACTATGTTATGTGAACACAGCAAACCATGCTTTGTTAACCCATATCTTAGGACTGAAACACAGGGGTGCACAAGTTCTGTCAGCTCAAGGGATACACTAAAGATTGCTTTCAGCTGCACCCCAAGAATGGTGGAAGCTAGATCCCCATCAGGAAATTCTCAAAAATCTAAGCAGGATCTGTTCTATTTAGGACTTGGATCAAAGACCACCAGGAAATCTTAGGGCTGTACTATCCTCAACTGAGTAATCAAACAAACCAAGAAGGCAATAGCAGATCAATAATTTTTATGTATCCATTCAATCACCAGGAGTTGAGCTAGACTCAAAGGAATTGCTGGAGAAAAGCTTAGGCTGCCCCTTTCCCAGACAAAATAGTCTTAGTCCAGGGATCAATCCCTGAAGTCCCTTTTTGCAACCCAAAGTGATTCCCCCCAACCAAAAACATGTGGCACACCTTCCCTCTTTTTTCCACTGGGAAGGACATGAAAACTGCAGTGTAATGATAAAATATATTGATAAAGGCAAAGGAAAAAAATTAATTGTCTCCAAAACCTGAAAAGAAAAAAGAGAAAATCTCAGCCTTGACCATGTGCAGGACAAAGCTCCCTCCTTTCATTATTATTATGGCAGCCCTCTCTTTTTTTTCCCAAGGAACATCAGGTGTGCCTCTGGCCACTAGGAAGCTGGATGGTCAGATCTACAACACAGATTTTATTTGTTGTGTACATTAGCCCTCCAAAATACACTGAGGTAGGAATCAATTGCACTCTTCTCTCATGATGGTGCTTTCTACAACCAAGCTGGAAACCTCAGCTATGGTCCTAAAACATCTGGAGGGCAGCAGTGAGAGAGCCAAGGAGGAGGATCAGCTTATAGATATTCAAGGGGAATTCTAAGAAATGGGACTGCGTGCTAAGAACATACAGTATCTGGCCACAAACAGTGGCTTTCTTACAACTGAGATGTACAAAAAAAAATTAGTCTCCCTCATAATAAGGGACGCTCCAGTCGTGGCGTAGATAGTGTTTCATACAAATATCTGTTATTTACATACATGAAATATAAAATGAAAAAGTGAAATGCAACATTTATGAGAAGAAATTCCATGATTTAGAGTTTCTTTTCTCTGTACAAGTGAAATTATTGTCAAACTTTTTACCATGTGTTACTACAGATTAACAGAATTGTTCTGAGGCTACCGCCTATTGGTCATCTTTAGTTAAGAGAAATTATTTAGTACCTATCCTTGACAAAAGGTACATGCTGTCAACCTCACTTCCCCACAAATGTGTTTAAGGCACCACGCAGAGATGCTATTCAAGCCAACGGGATGGCTCAGGATTAAAGAATGCAAAGCTATTCATCCAGCCACTCAAACAATTCCCTACCAGCTACCACAAAAAAATGTTTTCTAGCACACCTGAATACACACACCTAGTTTAACTCCTTTTAAATCTACAAATGACTAACATTTACAAGTTTCCATAATTTAAAAGAATGATATCCAGGAGACCAACCACAGTGAGTAAACAAATGACTATTTACAAGCCTGAATTAAATATATTTTAATGGCAAAATAGTAGAAGTAACTGACCCAGATGTATCATTCTTACAAAAGCCCCAAAGCCAAATTTAGCAACTGGAATAAATTATACAAATTATTATTACATAGGTTTTCATATTTTGCATTATTTACTTCACTTCTCATAATGCCAGAGAGGGCAAGGGAGAAACGAAGAGCTAGACGCACCCGTTGAACGACAGAAAATGTATTTAGCCTTTTTTTGCTGGGGGGAGGAACCTCATCAAGCACTAACCACAAACTTTCAAGCTACAAAGTCTAGAATCTTACTTTCCAGGATGTAAAGTCAGTCACCCAACTCCAGATGTATGCAGCGCAACTGGTGAAGAAAGCCTTACATTCAGGTTATTCAATTAGCTGGATCTGACCAGCAGATCAAACTCAGCTGCACAGAAAACAGCTGCAAACAGGACTTCTCCACTCCATCCTTAAACCCTCAGTGGGGCAGGCCTAGACACAGATAAGGGAAGCGCCTATTTTGCTTGGCAGCAATCTCACTGGCAGGCCCCTTGCTGACTCACACATTTCCTTCCCCCAAAATGAAAAGCTAGAAGATATGCTGAATATATTGAAATATATGTCCTTTCATCCAAATCAACAAGGTCCTTGAACTGCTGTCTACTGATTATAAGATTGGCAGTCAAATGCATCTAAATGGCACCTGTTTGGAAAATCTGGGCCACAGGAATGCTTGCCCCAACTAGGTCCATCTTGTGTGGCAACCCCTGGCTGATAACAATTTCTTGGAATGGTCAAAACATCAATGCTCCCCACCATCACCACTATAATCCTTGTAGGGGCTCACCCTCCCCTCTTGGAGAATGTATAAATACAAGAAGTTGGGAACGTATGCCATCCATGCACACAATCACATAGGGAAGCCAAGGGAACAAGTCAGTAGCTATTGATCTTTGTATGTCAACCAAGTCTGTTTAAAGAACTGACCTACAGCCCACCCAGCCCCTTTCTGTTTGTCCTGCCATGTCAAGGAGGTTAAATGAAGCTGTCCACCCATCTACTGATCTCCCTCCTGGTCCACTCTGCCTGCCCCTTCTGATATCTGGAGGAAACCCCTCCCCTTCTCCATCTCCACTAAGCCACCTCCAACTGTGGTGGGCAGATTAACCCATTTTCTTTAATAACCACATTTGTCACCGTAAATGTGATTACAGTTTGCTACCCAACTGGGTGTGCAGTGACCAGGGGGAAGTGGGAAAGGAAAGCGCACATGCACAAGAGTGGGGGGAGGAGCAACAATACAGGAGCGGACAGGTAATTATTCCTGCCCTCTCTGGGGATGGTTGGGCTGCCTATGTCTCGTTAATGTGGTCACTTTATTCACTCAGTTCTCATTTACTTCAAGAGCACGCCCAGAGAAAACATTCCAATGCCAAGGGATGTGTCTGGGGAAATATAAAGATGAAGCAAGATCAATGCAACTCCCCACTCCACCCCCTTAAACAGACACTAAACACAAAGAGCAGAGAGTCTCCCCCACCCCAAAGTGACTGATCAGCCAGGAGCCACTCGGTTCCACAAGACTCCAGTTGCTGTGAGGCTATTTAGTTATGACCACAGATCACAACCCCTAAGGCAGAAGGCCAGTAGCAGCCTTTGCGGGAATACTCTGCTTTTATTCATTTCATTTCTTTTTTAACATTGTAGTCTCCTTGGCTACAGAGAAACATCTGAAAGAAACGAGTTTGGAGATTAATTGCTTCTCTCAAATAGGTGCTCAGTGCTCCATAATCTCTGCCCCAAGATCCTGACCTTCTTTTTTTTTTTGACATACCTGTTCCTTTGGAGCTCCTTCACATTTCAATTAAGAAAAGTGAAAATATTACATAGACGAGGGAGAGCTAAGATGGAGCTCCTGTAAAAAAGGCGGGATATAAATCTAAATAAATAAATAAATAAATAAAGCCACTGACTACTCAGTTTTGTATTTAATTTTGTAATTTTAAATTTCCACTCCGCAAGAAAGTTTACTCCATGACTTTGGGCCAGTCAGTTTGCTAGCCTACTTGACCTAGCAGGGTTGTAGTGAGGATTAAGGGAAAAACCACATATATTGCCTGAGCTGTTTGTAAAAACCAGGTAAATGCACTGCACGTGAGGAATATATATCTATTTAGTCGCGCATAAGAAGCTTCACGCAGTAGGATCTCCTTGCTATATGTTACATGCCTTCATCAAGGAAAGTAACATAGGAAGCTCATAATGGGCAAAACAGTCAGAACTTAAGAAATTTTCTTGCATTCCCAAATAAATTCAAACATTTGTGCAAACTGTTTGACCTACATCTTTCTACCAACACAAAACTGCAGCGCCATTAATTGGCAAGACATGACCCTCTCAAAACTACAGGACCAGAAGAACTAGAAATAATGCTTTTGGAACATGAGGGAGATAGTTCCTTGGTCAACTACAGACAGAAATAACTTGGTATCGTCACTTGTATTATGCCATCGTGGCCAAAGGATGCTTTCACTTGAACTGATGTATTCTGTTCAGTTAGCCTCAAACCTGAAGAGTCCCCTTTTCTCCAAGTTCTGACTGTAATTCACATCCATCCATTCCCATTTTTGGAACATATTTATTTATATTGCGAGATCTTGTCTTGCTTTTGCATGTTTTGCTGTTCTGAGGTACTTAGTATATAGGGCAATTTGGCAGAAACGAATTTCAGCTCCTTCTGGCCCAAGAGCTCAAGCAACTGCTAAACCTACTGAAGATCTTCTCTTAGAATATTTTCTTAGAATACTGGCTGGTTTCAGATTCACTAGTGTATGTTTCAGCAACCTTAGCTGCTCCACTATTAAAAGGGGGGCAGGGAAGCCTATATTGTAAGAGCTCTGCTAGATCAGACCAAGAGCCTCTCTGGCCCAGCATTCGATTCCCACAAGAGTCAGCTGATGCCTCTGGGTGCTCTTTATTTATTTGTTAAATGTATGTCCCACTTTCCTTTCAGGAGCATAAGGCGACTTACAAAACGTCCCTTCTTCCCATTTCCCCCCAAAATAACACCCCTGAGAGGTAGGATGGACTGACAGAGATAGTAACTTCCATTCATATTCTCAGCAGTGTGTATCAAGAGCCATACAGCCTCCAATAACCGAGGCCCAGGTTGTCATCATGACAGGAAGCCACAATAACTGTATCATCCAAGAATCTACCTAGCCATATATCCACATGAACGCTAATGAGTCACCACAAAACCAGCTTTCCCCACCCTTGTCTTTCAAACAATGAAAACTACAAAGCTTTGTCCTTCAACCACTCCAAACCAAAAAAAGTCCAAATATTTCTACAAGCTTGTGGGATTTTTTAAATAAAGCTCTGAGTTTTAAGCAAAAAAAAAAAAGTTTTATTGGATAACAGGAGTTTCCCGTGGTGTGTGATAAAGACATAAGTGGCAGAGGATAGGATTGAAATGAAGGGAAACACACAGCAACATACAGGTCCTTCATCACCATCCACCAAGCCCCATTCTTTCTCCCTAACCCCCCCTCCCCAGCTAATCTGGCCATTCCAGGTGGGTCCTGGCTGCCAAATCTCCTTTTTCTCACCATATCCCTAAAAAGAAGAAAAAAACCCAACCCACTCCCCTGCTTATAAGCGGGGAGAGAAGTCAGCAGTCCTGGCGCCCAGCTCCCTCGGAAATCCCAGCTGCTGGCTTTTCCATCTCTAGGTCTTTGCTGAAGGGGAGGGACACAAAGGCTAGAAGTATCATTTCTCTGGCTCAAATCTGGAAATAAACTATTTCCAATCCATATTGTGGAGGTGGAGGGGGGAAACGGGAGGGGAGAGGAGTCTGGAAGATGCAAGGCAGGCAGAGGAATGGTCTGCAGTGGCACAGTCTGGGCAGAAAACAGCAGACATGGCAACACAAGCAGCTTCCCGGTTATAAATAGAGGCCCCAAGAGATGGAGCACAGAAGGGTAAAGGTTCATAATACCAGCACTAGGGACAAAGGTGCAGAGGGTGGTGTAATGCTGTGACGCTGTGCCCTCTTCGATTACGGGAATCCTTTGGCAAGTGCTGGCTTTCTCCTCTCCCCTCTGCAAATACTGCCACCCTCATGGATATAAATGTACTTAAATGCCATCCTCAGGACCAGTAAGGATGCCTGCTGCCCACCCCTTTTACTCCTTGTCAAGGTCTGGGAGGCCAGGCAGCGTGGGAGCAGAAGCAAAGCTGTTGGTATTGCTCTCTCTCCTGTTCTCGTTTTCCTTGACCTCTCTGGAGAAAGAAAAACATACTTGAATATCCTCCCCAACTCCTGCTCCTTAATAAAAAGAAGAATAAATAAAGGCAGGGGCAGGAGGAGAAAATGAAGTCCATGTTTAGATTGTTGGCCTTTTCACTGGGATCTTGTGAGGGTGGGAAATCCCACATCAATTCATAAGTTTGAAAAACGCTGATTTATACCATGGAGGTGGGTCCTTAACTTGAAAGCATGACTTGGCCATGTGTCATTCTAAGCCATGGCTTAATAAGCCACAATCAGATGGGCTCTTTCGACACACTAAGGATAAGCCATAATCCATGGTTTTCAAATCACACCAACTGGGCTCACCCAACATCAAAACCAAACCAACCACAAACTACAGGTCACAAATGCAAGGACTTTTGCTTTAAGGTCACAATCTGCCACAGATTCACTGGATAGGCATGTCATTGCCTTTCAGTCCCAGAATTTGGACTCTCTCTTTCCAATGTCCTCCAGTGTTAAAAATAAACAACCTTCCAGTTTATTGAGCAACCCAAAGCAGAATTGGTCTGTGCGTAAATACATTTTAAAAACTTTAATCTAAACAAAAACCTGGGAGAGTTTTACACTCCAGAACTCTGATGACAGCAGTGTTAGAAAGACACAGAGACATTTCCTACGCTGGGAGTGGCCAGGATGACAGGCTCTAATAGCAGGAGGCAGCTGTGTTAGCTGTATGTAATGACAATAGGAGGGGACAGTACAACATCTGGAACCTGGGACTATGGATCCAAAAGAAAGAGTGGCTCTCCAGAGCAGCCTTCCCCAGTCACCAAAGACAATTGGACAATTCACGCTGCTTGTGAATTCTGGGAGCCATAATCTCATCTTTCCTTCTCTATAACAGTTTCTATATAGTTTTCCAGTGGAAGAGCTTATCCATGACAAAAACCATGATCATTTAACACAATTTGAAACATTTCTGGAGGGAGACAGGAGGATAACGGAAAAAGTATTCTCCTTTGTACAGTATAGCCTGTAGACTTCCTGCATAAAGGCCTTTTGAGGCAAATATTTCAAAATATGGCCCTTGAGAGTGGGAAAGAGTTGCCACATAGGACTTGATCTAATGCAGATATTGGTCTTGTGATGCAGCCCTGATGACAAAACAGGGCATTAGCTCATCCAAAGCTAGGGCTGGACATATTTGGTATCATCTCAAACCCAGAAAAGCTGCAATTTCCCTATACTGTAAAAGGTTTCACAGATACTAGCAAGAATGTTTTATTCTGCACCACTCATTCTGTTCTACCAACCATGAGAACATTTACAAGACAAGGCAATTCAGTGAAATTCTACCACCTGACCAGTGAAAACCCCTCCTTTCCCCATCCAGTCCTGAGCTTTTGCTGGGGTTTCCCCAATTCGCTTTCAAGTACGTGTTGGCCTCCTTAACAGCTAGATACACATATTTTTCCTTCTCCTAACCAAAGTCCTCGTTCAGGTGCTTTAATTCTGCATCCAACATTGATTTTCCACACAAATCAAAGGCATCCCAGGAATGGCAGTTCATTCATTCCCAAAGTAACACCACGGGCACGTTTCTTTAACAAGCAGCATAAGGTCTCCAGTGAACTGCAGAACTCTGATTCAGTTCATCACGCTCTTTTCCACAATCTCCAGCTTGATCATTCAAAGGCGAACCTTGCTTGTTCACTACCCCATTTCAAAGAGCTATTTGGATCCAGTCAAGCGAAGCACTGCTTCAAGATACAAATAGAGACATCTCACTCCTTATGAGAGGCAAGAAGAAAAGATTTCAAAGGAACAGAGAAAAACCCAGCTGGGTGGATAAATACACATGACCCAACCCCAAATATCATTACTGTAGGTTTAAAGTTTTAAACTCTATTGAAACTTCTCCAGATTGGGAGACTGGGGATGCTGTTTGCAAGCAAGCTAATGAGGTCAAGAGGCAAAAGTGCACTGCGAAGATAAAAGTAGAGAATGCACCCCAGGCAGAATTAAAATAGAGAAGTTTTAAGAAAGGTGAGATGCATTCCTTCCTCCCCACAGTAATTCTGCCACATTCATTCTATGAGCAGATTCCCATATATATGCTCCTCAGCAGGAATGGCTAAACAAGATCACCACCCCCCGCCCACAATACAATGTGGAGTTAGCAATCATTAATTACAACAAGTTGCTGTACTTGCACACAAAGACAAAACATTTCTGGCACCCAGAACCACAGAAAAGTAAAAGAATACTAACCTTAAAAAGGGAAAACTCTATCTCTCTACAAGTTGCTCTTTCAGTTTTTTGGGTTTTTTTGTTTTAAGTCTGAAGGTATCAAACATATTTTAAATGACACAAAGTCAACTGAGAAACTATATTTTAAGGAGCGACTACAGTCTTGTTAAAAAAATAACTCTCTAGTTTTCTTCTCTTATGAAAAAAACCTGTCTTTTTTCAAAGAGGAAACAAGAGGATTTTATATTTAAAAAGACAGAAGATTAAAATTATATGCACCTTCATCCCAGCAAGCCCTAGGGATAGTCCTAAGTGAAACCCGAAATCATCATAGGACTCAGGAGAATGCATTCTGAAGGTTGAAAACCTCCTCCACTATCCCACCTCAAGAATGAATATGTATGTATGTATGTATGTATGTCTATCCAAATTTCTTAACTTGAATATTACCTGCTGTTTGCTTTGTTTGCCTTCTCACCTGATGAAGAATTTGAGGGAATTCAAAACCTTGAACATTCTACTGTAACTTCTTTTAGTGTGGTCTCTTACTGCAGGATAGCAGCCATCACTACTATTTGTGTTGTTGATGTTTTTATACTGAATGAGGATGTTGCATTTTTGGTAAATGATGTACATAGCTTTTTCAATTACTGTTGATTTTCCTGGGAAAATATTGTGCAAGGACCTTCCACTGCCTTCCATGCCACTGTACGTTACCATAGACAGTATTTTTATCAAGTCAGTATCATTTCCCACATTTTACTGTTACTCCATCCTGCTAGATTTGCCGCTATTTGTCTATGGCTGTTTATTTGACAAAGCATATATCTCAGCCAACTATTTTATCTAATGGTCATTCCCTCATCGGCAACCCAATGGAAGCTACTGATAGCCTAAAGGTCTGACCCCTGGAACTTGGAATTAATAACAGCACTGGCCTAATAGGTATTTTGAAATTTTTCCCAAGCCATAACCTGGATACAACTGCTTTCTGTGCTGTAAATCCTTTATGAAACCACGGGGTAATCTTTTTGCATTCATCTTTTTTTGAGAGAGAGAGAGAGCGCCAGTTTGGCGAAGTGGCTAAGGCATCAGGCTAGAAACCAGGAGACCATAAGCTCTAGTCCCACCTTAGGCACAAAGCCAGCTGGGTGACCTTGGGCCAGTCACTCTCTCTCAGCCCTGGGAAGGAGGCAATGGCAAACCACTTCTGAAAAACCTTGCCAAGAAAACTGCAGGGACTTGTCCAGGCAGTCTCCAAGAATAGGACACGACTGAACGGATTTTAAAAAATGTTTTTAACGTTCATTTTTTAGAAGCCACTTTAGCATTTTTAGAGGGTTGGACAGTCCACTAAAACATACGTGCTTCCTAATTGGAGGTTCACCTCATCTATTTTTCTTATTTTTAAAAAAATGGTAGAAGATCCACTGCCACATTTTGGTCCCTTTGGAGTTTCCAAAAAGGAGTTGCGTATAATCTGCAGCTTCTGTTGTTGTTTATTCGTTTAGTTGCTTCCGACTCTTCATGACTTCATGGACCAGCCCACGCCAGAGCTTCCTGTCGGTCGTCAACACCCCCAGCTCCCCCAGGGACGAGTCCGTCACCTCTAGAATATCATCCATCCACCTTGCCCTTGGTCGGCCCCTCTTCCTTTTGCCTTCCACTCTCCCTAGCATCAGCATCTTCTCCAGGGTGTCCTGTCTTCTCATTGTGTGGCCAAAGTATTTCAGTTTTGCCTTTAATATCGTTCCCTCAAGTGAGCAGTCTGGCTTTATTTCCTGGAGGATGGACTGGTTTGATCTTCTTGCACTCCAAGGCACTCTCAGAATTTTCCTCCAACACCACAGTTCAAAAGCATCGATCTTCCTTCTCTCAGCCTTCCTTATGGTCCAGCTCTTGCAGCCATATGTTACTACAGGGAACACCACTGCTTTAACTATGCGGACCTTTGTTGTCAGTGTGATGTCTCTGCTCTTAACTATTTTATCGAGATTGGTCATTGCTCTTCTCCCAAGGATTAAGCGTCTTCTGATTTCCTGACTGCAGTCAGCATCTGCAGTAATCTTCGCACCTAGAAATACAAAGTCTTTCACTGCTTCTACATTTTCTCCCTCTATTTGCCAGTTATCAATCAAGCTGGTGGCCATAATCTTGGTTTTTTTGAGGTTTAGCTGCAAGCCAGCTTTTGCACTTTCTTCTTTCACCTTCATCATAAGGCTCCTCAGTTTCTTTTTGCTTTCAGCCTTCAAAGTGGTATCATCTGCATATCTGAGATTGTTAATGTTTCTTCCAGCAATTTTAACTCCAGCTTTGGATTCCTCAAGGCCAGCTTGTTGCATGATGTGTTCTGTGTACAAGTTGAATAGGTAGGGTGAGAGTATACAGCCCTGCCGTACTCCTTTCCCAATCTTAAACCAGTCCGTTGTTCCGTGGTCTGTTCTTACTGTTGCTACTTGGTCGTTATACAGATGCTTCAGGAGGCATACAAGATGACTTGGTATCCCCATACCGCTAAGAACTTGCCACAATTTGTTATGGTCCACACAGTCAAAGGCTTTAGAATAGTCAATAAAACAGAAATAGATGTTTTTCTGAAACTCCCTGGCTTTTTCCATTATCCAGCGGATATTGGCAATTTGGTCTCTAGTTCCTCTGCCTTTTCTAAACCCAGCTTGTACATCTGGCAATTCTCGCTCCATGAACTGCTGAAGTCTACCTTGCAGGATCTTGAGCATTACCTTACTGGCATGTGAAATGAGTGCCACTGTTCGATAGTTTGAACATTCTTTAGTGTTTCCCTTTTTTGGTATGGGGATATAAGTTGATTTTTTCCAGTCTGATGGCCATTCTTGTGTTTTCCAAATTTGCTGGCATATAGCGTGCATTACCTTGACAGCATCATCTTGCAAGATTTTGAACAGTTCAGCTGGGATGCCGTCGTCTCCTGCTGCCTTGTCATTAGCAATGCTTCTTAAGGCCCACTCAACCTCACTCTTCAGGATGTCTGGCTCTAGCTCACTGACCACACCATCAAAGCTATCTCTGATATTGTTATCCTTCCTATACAGGTCTTCTGTATATTCTTGCCACCTTTTCTTGATCTCTTCTTCTTCTGTTAGGTCCTTGCCATCTTTGTTTTTGATCATACCCATTTTTGCCTGGAATTTACCTCCAATGTTTCTAATTTTCTGGAAGAGGTCTCTTGTCCTTCCTATTCTATTGTCTTCTTCCACTTCCGCGCATTGCTTGTTTAGAAATAATTCCTTATCTCTTCTGGCTAACCTCTGGAATTTTGCATTTAATTCGGCATATCTCCCCCTATCACTGTTGCCTTTTGCTTTCCTTCTTTCTTGGGCTACTTCTAGTGTCTCAGCAGACAGCCATTTTGCCTTCTTGGTTTTCTCTTTCTTTGGGATGTATTTTGTTGCCACCTCCTGAACAATGCTGCCAACTTCTGTCCATAGTTCTTCCGGGACCCTATCTACTAAGTCCAGTCCCTTAAATCTATTCTTCACCTCCACTGCATATTCCTTAGGAATATTAGTGAGCTCATATCTAGCTGATCTGTGGGTCTTCCCTAATCTCTTTAGTCTGATCCTAAATTGTGCAAGAAGAAGTTCGTGATCTGAACTACAGTCAGCTCCAGGTCTTGTTTTTACCGACTGTACAGATGTCCGCCACCTTTGGCTGCAAAGGATGTAGTCAATCTGATTTCGGTGTTGTCCATCTGGTGAAGTCCATGTATAAAGCCGTCTCTTAGGTTGTTGGACTGCAGCTTCTACCCCTTTCAAATTTCCTTGATATTCTAAAGAAAAGTTAAGTATTTCCAAATGCATGGATTGGCTTTGGCCATCCTTATTTATTTATCAATCAAATGTATACGCTGCCCAGAATCATCAGGAGTTGGGCAGCATATAAATTTGATTAGTAAATAAATAAGAACAGCCACAGCTAATCCACGTCCTTCGAAATCAAATGTTTATTTGTTTTCCTACAAAGAGCAATCCCTCAAAATGTTTCAATGTCAACAGATACCAATGGCAGCTTTGGGCAAAACATGATAGTTCTCTTTTTGGAGAATCTGTCACTCTCTTTTTGGAAAATCTGTCACTCTTTGGGGCCACATAACTAATTTCTCCCAAATCAGGCTCGCTAATGACAGCTGGGTTTATTTCTATTGAACTGCCTATTACAGCTGTGCAAACATTTGAAAGAAGCGCTTCACAACATGTGGGTATACAAACAAAGCACCTCTCTTTGAATCCAAGTGTGAAGCAGCGTTGCAAGCCTTGCAAAAGATATGGGTCTTTTAACAATGCAAAGAAGGGTGCTTCGTTCTTGCTTCCACACATACATTCCCGCCTCTTTCAAATGCTTTGCACAGCCCTTTGGGTTACTTCCTACTAAACAATATAGTGCACAAGTCCCCTGGAGTTCCTTAACCTGAATCCTTTACTCTGT
Source organism: Candoia aspera (assembly GCF_035149785.1). NCBI lineage: Eukaryota > Metazoa > Chordata > Lepidosauria > Squamata > Candoiidae > Candoia > Candoia aspera. The sequence continues at coordinate 77,548,684 of NC_086156.1, read as the reverse complement.
GCAAAACACGTTTTACATTTTCTTCCCCAGGTGCGTGAGGACTATTTCATCCTATCTAAAGGTCAAACTGACCAAGTGACAGGAGGGGAGACAAGAGGAAAAGAGCTGCTCAGTCCATGTCAAGATGCATTAGGATGGTGAACTCACATTCCCTGAAGTGAAAAACAGCAGCAAGAAAGACACCTGTCTGGGCTCCTCCATGTTCCAGTTCTGACATGCTGGAGAAAAGAACTTTTCAACCAACCTGCCATACTCCCATGCTGGCTTGCAACTATTACCATATAGGAAGAGAAAAGGCAGGGTAGTATATGACTCTCAAAGCAAAACAAACAAAAACCCACAACCCACATTCTTTATCCAAGTATCATAAAAGGACTGCCCAATGCTCTTCTAAAATCTCCCTGGACCAAGGATGATTTTTAAAACTGGCACCTATGATGGTTGCTGAGAATGCCCTACAACAAAGCAGAATATAGCCAAGGTATATTGCCTCTGTTAAATCCACATGCAAGGTATTCCACAAAAAACCACAATTTTTCATCAACAGTCAAAAATATTAGAATTGCAAAATTCTAACCTTTAGAAAGCATGGATGGGTAGTATGTGGCTCAACAGACATATCTGGAAGAAATGATAGCAGCAAAATCTGGAGGCCACAGTATATCATATCTAAACTGCAAAAATTCAGATGACTACTATATGGCAGGAAAGTAGTAGGGTTTTCTGAATCTATTTGCCGCCATTGAGAGGTCATCCAGATTTTTGCAGCCCAAATATCCCTATATAGAAAGCATTTTTTTCTTTCTTTTTTAAGAGAAATGGATTAAGATTATGGAACATTGTTTAGCTGCCATGCCAGTCACATTAATTGTTATAGAAATGATAAAGCAATAGAACCCTTTCTCCTAGTGTTTTGATGAATTCTCATAGGCAGGTCACAGTTTAGAAGGCAAGCAACCTTCACAACTTCATTTATTTACTAATATTTACATGCTGCCCCAATTGAGCAACTCTGAAAGGATTACAACTCTAAGGCACAGTACACAGATTAAAAATATGCAACAGAATATTCCAGAACACAAAAAATATAGCATCAAAAACAAGCCATCAAATACAGCACTCTTCTCCAGGAGGGACCAAGTTCATGTCATCCTCCATAGGCTCTCTAGAAGAGCCAGGTCTTGATGGCCATATGAAATCTTAGTAGCATTAGGGCTGTTCTGATCTCTGGAGGTACACTGTTCCATAGAAAGGGAGCTGCAACAGAGAACACCTGCCCCGATGACAATTCTCCCAAACGATTGGGTCCCAGAGGAAATCCTTTTCTCCAGATCTTGCCTGATGAGCAGGTGGCACTGGGAGTAGGTGGTTTCTAAGATACTCAAGTCTTGAGCCATGTAGGGCTTTAACGCTGACCATTATTGAACCACATCCAGAAGTTACCTAGCAGTCAATGCAGCTCTCAAACTAGAAGTGTCTTATGGGTAAAATTGGTTGCACCTATGGTCTTTGGCTTTCAAGTAGTCTTTAAGGAAGCCCATGTATGGTGTGTTATTAAAGTCTAATCCAGAGGAGATTGATACATCAGTAACAATGAGCAGAGCCTCCTGATCCAGAAATGGCCATAACTGGCACACCAGAGAGAACTGTGCAAAGGTTCGACTGGCCACAACCACTACCTGATCCTCAAGTAGGAGTCATGAGTCCAAAAAGACCCCCAGATCACTAGCCAGCTCTGTATAGAGAGTGCAACCCACTTCAGGATCAAAGATGAAAAATTACTGGAACTGACCGCCTTCTTAACTCACCAGCATTCCACCCTGCTCATTCCAGATCCTAACAGTCTCAGACACTGAGGAGAAAACCAGCAGAAAACCTCTATCCCATCTCCTGACTGGCCCTGTGTCAAGATGTACAACTGACTGCCATCAGCATACTGATGATACCTGATCCTACAACGGCAAATGAACTCCCATTTATGTACATGTTAAGTAAGAGGAGTGAGAAGATAAAACTTTGTGGCACCCCACAGTGAGATCCTGAAGGCTCAACCTTCTCCCCTTGACTAGAAATCCCACTCATAAAGGAGAACCTCTCCAAAATGATGCCCCCAATGGCAGACACAAAGGAACCATGATCAATATATCAAAAGCTGCTAAGAGGTTCAGGAGGACCAAGAGTGTTAATCTCAGTCCACAGTTATCTACAAGAGCAATCAGTGTGGTCTCAGTTCAATGCCCAGGCCTGAAACATGACTGAAAAGGATCCAGATAATCTTCCTTTTAAATACAATTTTCCAAAGAGCCAGTTTGGTCTAATGGTTAAGGCAACGGGCTAGAAACCAGGAGGCTGTGAGTTCTACTCCCGCCTCAGGCATGAAAGCCGGCTGGGTGACCTTGGGCCAGTCTCCCACTCTCGGCCAAACTCACCTTACAGGGCTGTTGTTGTGGGGAAAATAGGAGGAGGAAGGAGTATTTGGTATGTTTGCTGCCTTGAGTTATTTATAAAAATAATAAAGGTGGGATAGAAACTAAATAAATAAATATCTAACAGAAACTAATAAAGAAAGAGAATAGAAGTGCAGGAAAAAAAGAAAGAGAACAGAAATAGAAAAAGGAATAACTCCCAACTTCTTTCACAACAGGTACAAATAAAACTTACATTAAACTCTTACTCTAAGGTTACAATATAACATCCATTTTTTCTATTGTCAATTAATATTATTAATCATATTATTAATATTATTAATCATCCTAATTTCATTCTTTTCTGTTTCACACAAAAAGTCCAAAGCAGGCTTCCAAGTCGCCATAAAATTAGTCACTTTTCTCTAATCAAAGCTATCAATTTCGCCATCTCAGCCAACTCCATCAACTATACCATCCATTCTTCCATTGTAGGTAATATTGAGTCTTTCCACCTTTAAGCATATAGAAGTCTCACTGCAGTTATCATATATAAAAACAAAGTTCCATAAGATTTTTCCAATTGCTATCAGTCCCAAAAGAAATGTTTCTGGTTTCAATTGTATATTAATCTTTAAAATCTTCTGGATTAATATATGTATTTGAGTCCAAACTTTTTTAGCTTTTTTACATGTCCGCCAAAGATGATTAAAAAATCCCTTGTTGTCCACATTTCCAACAAATATTTGAAGTCCCATTATACATTTCTGACGATCTTTCCGATGATAGATACTATTGATAAGTCATTTTATAAAAATACTCTTTAAGGTTATAACATAACGTAAATTTCAACCCTTTCGTCCATGTTTTCCCATTGTTCCATTTGTATATTGTACCCAACATTTTTAGCCCCTGTATCATACAATCTTTTACTTGTTCATCCTCAGTTTCAAGTCTCAACAAAGGTTAAGATGTTCATCATGAGTACGTAACTAAATTTCAAATTCAGTTATCGCATTCAAAACCAGAAAACCTTTTATCAACTTTAAATCTTTCTGTTAATTATATATGTGAAAACCATTGGCAGATATATCCTTCTGATGTCAAATCTTCTCTTGATTTTATTTTTAATTCTGGCTCTAATCTAATCTATCACCATAAATTAACCATTTCTGCTTAGTTGTTATTTCTCTTATGTAATATGCTTCTTGTGAAGATAACCATAGAGGTATCTTTGGACAGAATCTAAGTTTAAATCTATTTCAAATTCTCAGGATGGCACATCTAATAAAATGATTTTTTAAATCTACATTAAGCTTAACTTTATCGTACCATAAATAGCCGTGCCACCCAAATCTCAAATCATGTCCTTCTAAGTCCAATAACCTTCTGTTTCTTGGCATCATCCAGTCTTTCTTCCAAACCAAACAGCAAGCTGCAAAATACAATTATCAAATTGGGTAAAGCTAAACCTCCTCTTTCTTTAGCATCTTGCAACACCTTGTATTTAACTCGAAGTTTTTTACCTTGCCAAATAAATTTAGATAATGTCTTTCTGCCATTGTTTAAATGGTAAATCTGTTGTCAAAATAGGTATTGTCTGAAACAAAAATAACATTCTAGGTAAAGTATTCATTTTTATCACAGAAATTCTTCCTGGCAGTGACAGATGTAATTTCTCCCATCTTACCATGTCCTTTTTAATTTTATTCCACATCTTAACATAATTGTTTTGAAACAACATACAATTCATATTTGTCAGATTAACACCCAAATGTTTTACTTTTTTCTCAATTTTAAAACCTGTTTTGTTCATCAATTCTGTTTGATCTTGTATCTTCATATTTTTTGTTAACATCTTTGTCTTTTGTTTATTAATCTTAAAACCAGCTAATGCACCAAATTCTTTTAGTTTTCTCATTAATAATTCTATCCCTTTCAGCGGGTTCTCCAACACCAACACCAGGTCATCTGCAAAGGCTCTCAGTTTATATGTCTCTTTTTAAATTTTTACACCCATTATCCCCTCATCTTGCCTTATATCTCTGTTCAAAACTTCCAAAACCAATATAAACAAAAGTGGGGATAGTGGACAACCTTGTCTTGTTCCCTTTTGAATCTCACATGGTTTTGTTAAATCTCCAAAATTCCTTTCTGACCTTCATTTTATCACACACACACACACACACAAAAATAAAAAGCAAACGTAGGGGGAAAGATTAGCCAGTATGAGGAGGACGGGTTAATTCAGATGCCTTAAGTAGCCATTTATTTGAGTTTGGCTCAGCACATTATGTAAACCTAATTAATGTGGTTTATGAGCCACTGCTTATCGCTTACTACGGGTGATCCAAGCCACTCTAGTTTGTTCAACAAACTATGGTTAAAAGCATGAACCCAGCCACTGGTTTATGGCTTTGGGAGAATGATTACTTTTTTTTTTTTTATTTGAAGTGCCATAGTTTCTGTATGGAAGGACTGATAATCTAACAAAAAATGTGGCATTAAAAGTAGAACAGCAGTTATCATGCACTCACAGAGGGAGAAAAATAGTCTGAGTATAATACTGTAATGGCAATATTGAAGCAGATACGTATCCACCTAGTTCAGCCCCCCGCCCCCCCAAATCCACCAGTGCAGGACCAGAGTCTCAGCCACCTTCTCTTACCCTTAATTCTCATCCACTACTTCCCACAAATCTTCTGCTTATGATGATTACTGCAGAACCCAAATGACCTATTCTCTCACTCTGCCATAAAAATATTTCTCAGTATTGAGAAGATTATTATTAAGAGTTAAAATCAAACACATCAATGCCAACTCTAGACAGAGAACTGGGCAGATTTGGAGCATCAGATTCAAGCTCCTGTGTGATTAGTTCTTGAATTAAAATGCTAGTGACTACCTCAGCCTTTTGTGGCAAAGAGTTCCACAGACCACTGAACTGTATTTTTCTTGCAAACACAGTTTTTCTTAGTATCAGCCAAATCAAATATGCTGTTTTCCAAATTGCTTTACCTTAAATTTCCACTGCCTGGGACTTCCGGTGGGACATGGCAGACTGAACAGCTGTGCCCACAGGCTCCGCGGTCAGAACTGACAACGCGGCAGTTTTTTCAGGCTCAGGCAGGTTGTTCCTGAAGCCCAGGAACCTTTTCAAAGACAAAGAAAACACTCGGAATCATCCCATCTGTCCTCCAGAATGGCAACTTGCAGCCAGAGGATCACAAACAGCGTTCACGCTAATCTAGTAAAAGCCACCAGGAGGCTGGGACATTACCATTTCCAAGCCGTGCTGTAGCCTTAAAGGGACACAAAGGCCAAGCACCCCATTTCTAAATCACCCAATTTATATAGTTTTAAGTTTATGTACCCTAAGAGAGGCTTTCTCCAGCAAGGAGAAGCAGGCTCTCTTGGCACCTATCGTTATTTGTGGGATTAATTTTTTTAAAATTCTTTTTTGAGTTTTGGATTTTGCTTTCCATCCAAATGCTAAGGAAGGTTGAGACTATGTAATCATCTCCCTGTTATTATTTTTGCACTAAATTTGAAGATTTTAGTATTTTCCTACACGTTGAATCTGCTGTTTTGAACTTTCAGCTTTCTGCTGTTACTTTCCCTGGGGAACTTCCTGTTATCATAGTGTCAGATTCCTCTGATCAAAAGGTTCACAGAACCCCTTATTGGAGCATCTTTGATCACTTCCTTATCAATGGGGTAGACTCTCCGTCGCCGGATGGGAAGGGGTGTAGAGTTGGAGTGTAAATTGCATTATTATGGCTACAGATTTACGATGGTTCACATCAAGACCAGTCAGTAGAGATACACCAGCAACACCACCTGGAGGGGAAAGGGGGACAGCATACTTTCATGGGAAAGGAAGGCAATCAAGGGAATGTAGTTTTAAATGTATGTTTTAGCGGGAATTCTCCATTCGCAGCTTTACCTCTGTCCTAGTCATTTCGCTTCATTAAACAGTTAAAGGATCTTGGGCTTCTGACTGTCATTGTGTGAATGCTTGAATGGTCTAGTGCTGAGACATAGTTTCACTTGTGTAAATACTTCAGAATTTTTCTATTATCTCCTACTTTCACTAGTTAAGTACCTAGGGGGCACCATAATCTACTGCATGAGACATGGAGGATTTCAATCAGACTTTCTCATCAGATTTCCATCAAGACCTTAAACAGATTCTTTTTGATTCCTATCAAGCTATTATACAAGACTTTCAGAACATTATGGAAAGCATGACCTCTAAAATATGTCATCTGGTTGGGGACGTCATGGAAGAAATTGAAGAACTTAACAACGATAGAAATGTTTCTTTTAATAGCAAGACCAAGGTTTCTGTTGAAATGCCAGATGAAGATCGGATAGTTGAGTTGAAGAAATTAAAGGGACAGATCCAATTGCAAACCATAAGTGAAACTGATTTTTTGATGGAATGTTATGGAAAAGAAGGGGTCATTATGTATGGGAGAAGCCAAACTTTTTAAGGGGGGTAGTTGGGCTGTCTGGTTTATGAAAAATGCTCTGTATGTATTGTGGGGATATGTAAATGCTCTGGTGTCAGGCTCTGCCTGCTACCCAGTAAAAACGCAGACACTAGTGTAGGCTTAGGTTCTGGTTTTATTTGAGTAACAGTATGCATGCCCTTTAAGAAAGCTGAGAGTGAGTGGAGCGCGCCAGAACGGGATTTAAATAGCCCGCGCCGGTCAGCGCTCCACCCCTTCTTACTCTGGGTGCGCCCCCGAGCCCCGTCAGTTCCGTCTTCGGTAGGTGAGGGGTCGTGGAGCCCCTCCTGCGCTCCGGGCATTTCCTTGATTGCTTCCCTGGCCGGTGATGGTTCAGTGCCGGGCGATCAGGTTCGTAATCTCTTTGACAGCTCGGGCGCGCCTCGTGGTCTGGTCTTGTCAATTGCTTTCTTTGCAACATTGTATCTTTCTCTTCCATGCCTCCGGCTAGAGTTGATACTTTGTTGCCAGCACCTGTTGCTCTCTTTTGCTACCTAGTTGCCTTTTCCCTTAATCCGCCCGGGACCCATTTCCCTGCATTGTCATGCGAGCCGTTGTGATGTCACAAGCATCGCAACGGTGATCAGGACATCTGGTTTATTTTGAAGTGGGGTAAGGGTCTAAGAATATTTATCTGGATTGTTTTTAGGGCTTGTTTGACTTCATTTATCTTTAATGATTTGGATTAAGAGCAATAAGGTATAATAATAAATGCTTGGTTTTAGGCTTAATATGATTAAGATTACTATAAATGCTGTATTATTAATTATAATGGCAGACAATTGATATGCTTTTTAGTTCGATCTTTTTTTAAAATATTTTTTTATTATCAATTGTTCAAGATACAATCAAGGCACATAATGCAGAACACAAAACTGATAGAATACAAGTCTGAAAAAGAAACAGGAAAAGCTAAAACGATACACGAATAAGCAAAAAAGCATATCGGACCAGTGGCTTCTGACTTTCCAGCACAGGTTTAAAAGTACATAAAGGTTAATCTCTTACTATTAATTAAACATTTAGTAGCATTGTATCTCTAAAATTGAACCATTCAATCATCAAAACCTAAAATCCAGACTTCATTCTTTTGCAGTACAAGCAAATAGTCCAAGTGTGGCTTCCAGTTGGGAGACGAATCTAGTTACAGTGTTTTCTCTTATCAATGCTGTCAGTTTAGCCATTTGTGCCAGTTCCATCAATTTAATCATCCATTGAGGGAATTTGTGCATTCTTTTATCTTTGAGCATATAAGAGTCTTGCTGCTGTTATCATATATAAGAACAGAGTTCCCCATTGCTTTTCAAGCTGTTGGTCCATCAAACCCAAGAGCAGCAGCTCCGGTTTCAATTGTAAGTCCACTTTAAGAATCTTTTGAATAATACTATATATTTGGTTCCAGAATTTCTTAGTTTCTCCACAAGTCCACCATAAATGATAGAAAGTTCCTTCCCCCTGTGGGCATTTCCAACAGACATTTGATATCCCATTATACATTTTAGACAGCTTATCAGGAGTTAAATACCAACGGTACAGCATTTTATAAAAATTCTCTTTCAAATTATAGTTCAAAGTGAATTTCAGACCTTTATTCCACATTTTCCCAATGTTGTATCATAATATTGTACCCAAAATTCTTAGCTCATTTAATCATACAATCTTTAACATATTCATCTTCTTTGCCTCTATTATACCTTAAAAAAATCAAACTAACTTCGAATCATTATGGAAAAATAGAATCATGCAGCCTTGAAATCTATCCACATACTTATTCTTAATTTCTTATCCCACCTCGTAGTAAAGCAGAACATTTATTTGTCTCCATATTATACACAGGACATTTTTTATAAATGAATCAAGGAGCCCAAGTGCTCCTTCTTTAAAAAAAAAAAATCTTAAAAAAAAAAAAAGAATTTCCACTGCCTACAACATGGCAAAGCATGCCACAGAAACAGATTCACAATTTGTCTTACGGATGTCTAGCACACAAACACAGACGTATTTTCCCAGGGAAACCCAAGTTCCTTTTTTAAAAGAAAAAAGAACTAGTTGACAAGAAGCAGTCATCAAGCCTGACGCAATGTTTCCTGATGTCACCCACATCATACAGTTTCATTCCAGCTAAAGAGGAACATCTCTGAGCAGGCAGGGTGGAGAGAGCAGAAATCCAGTCTGACAGCTTTCTCACCCAATTTTCCAACCTCTGAAGTAGGCATGGGAAATACCTACTCAATAAGGGAAAAGGTGAATGCCACCAGAAATGAATAATCACATAGGTTTGCAACCTCTAGATTTATAGGCATACAACCTATAAAAACAGTTACTCATTCAGCTCAACCTATTGCACAGGGTTGCTGTTATGGGCGAAATGTGAGGAGGGAACAAGTGCTATATATGTCCCTTACAGTTCCCAGAGAAAAGGAGAGATACAGCACTAAAAAGAAAGTTTATACAGGCAAGAAATCATTAAATACATGGGTGGAGAGTTACCATAATGTTCAATTTTAGCTAATGTAAATGTACATTAAATCAAGCAAAGGCTTTGTTCTAGCTGTGCCCCCTTTCTCCAGGAAGACCATTTAAAGGCCCAGTGCAATGGTGCAATTAAACAGTGAAATTAATAGAACCACTCCACCCCACCCAACAAAATCTTCTATCTCTGCTTTATATCCATGTTGTCTTGTGCATCCTTCTATAGTCCATTCAGGTATGCGCATACTCCTCTATGCATTACCAATCAGGATTCATGTCTCACAGATGTTACACCTCATTGTTAAGCAAAGAGTCACTTGTTGAGATGGGTGGCTACAGAAATCAATCAATCAATCAAATAAATAAATAAATAAATAAAGAGCAATCTTAGAATCCTTAAAGATGATGGACTACTGATTCTTGCTGTTACAAGAAAATAGTGGGGCAATCTGGAAAGATCTACAGCAAGGGCAGAAGTTGAACAGTAGAACACCTGTTTCATATACAGAAAGCCACAGATTCCATCCTTGGCATTTCCAGATAGAACTCATAAAACATCTGATTGCAATTTTAGGCAGCCAGTCATTGTTGGCAATATTGAACTAAGTGGACCAGTAGCCTAAGACAGCTTCCTGTTTTGTTGCATCATCAGAGAACAATGTGAAACAAAAAAGCATAAAGACAAATAAACTGGTGGTATTCGCCCAGGAATAATGTTTTGATGATTTTTGTTTTGTTTTGTTTTGTTTTAGAACTATCCAATCCTCCTACAGACCAAATTGGCTACCACACAAAAGGCAGAAAAAGGTTTCCATTGGAGGCAGATTTTTTCTGTAATGTTTTTTAAAATGTCCACACTTTCTTACACAAGGAAAGATAATTAAAAATTCAGAGATGACCTTCTTGCCAACAGTGGCATCCGTCTCCATCAGCCATCAGGACTCAGTTGTTAATCTATCAGCAGCTGTGATGCAGTCCCCAATCCTTCCACAATAGAAAACTTTAACTTCACTACATCCTATATAGAGCTGATGGGCATTCTCAGATCTAGGCCAAGAAATGGGAGTTTCTGAAGCTCTGCATCAAGAAAAATGTATAATCTGGAACCTATACAGACATACATGTTTGTTCTTTGTGTGTGTGTGTGCACATGCGCGCACGCCCCCCCCCCCATATTTTAATTTTGCTAGTCATGGAGTAGGATGGGAAATTTGTAATAAAAAGGACTGAAACCCTGCCGTCAAACTCTAGAAACAGCCAGTCAACCTCCAATATCTCAAGAAGTAGTTCTCTACCTAGCTATATATAATAATCAGAAGCTGCCTTCCTTCTTTTTTTAAATGAAAATAAAATTCTCATGAAACTGAACTCTGCATTCAATAGTACATGTTTCTGCATTTTGCAGAATCTTACACCCGTTGTCACCTGCAGAATGCCCTTAATTTAACAGATAATTGAAATCCTGGCCCGAAGTATTCCTACCTTTAAGACATGTATTAATGACACAAAGCACACAGTTTGCACCTATTTGGTTATTTTGCTTAAATCACGTAATTTCTTCTAGAAATAAATTCTATTTTTATGCAATAGAAGAATTGAATCTGTACAATTTTCACTGTGCAACACAGTACTATTCTAATATACTCAGTACCATCTAATCTCAATTAATATTACATTCTGGCCTAATAAAAAAAGCATTTTCTTGCATACCATGATTAGCTTATTACAAAATCCATTGCTACAACACAGTGTAATTCATGCCAGCTGCTTAGGATGTTAGGCTCATCTCTGACTATTAACCAGGACCACTAAGTGGAATCTCTAGGACTTAAAGCAGTGGATCTCTAACAGGCAGTGAACAAGGTAAACAACAGAGAAGCACCATAAGCTTTAGGACTTGGTTTTGAACACCCTGGCAGATCTATGGCAGATAAGTTGGGCCTTGGTCTGATTGCCTTAGGCTGATGTTTCTCAGTCTCAGCAATTTTAAGATGTGTGGAGTTCAACTCCCAGAATTCCCCAGCCAGCATGGGAAAAGGTTGAAAAACACAGCTTTAGGCTACTCTTTACTTTAAGTAACTTTAACTCTAAGTTCCTTAAAGCTGTCGTCTATTCATTCATATAGAACTGTCTCTCTGTGCATGTGTATGCCTTAAGGTAATCACCTATAAATTTACAGGGCCAGCTCTCATGAAAGTTAACACCATTAAGGCATGGGTGAGCAACCTGAGCCCCAGGCCCTCATGCAACCCTGAATCCCTTTTCTGCTGCCATAGAGCTCCTTCCACCTCACTGGTGAAAATGTTCTTTCCTGGCATTTTGAGACACTAAACACAGGAAAACTGCACTATAAAGGCTTAAAATAAGCTTGATATGTTTTAAAAGGAAAACTCACAAACAGATTCCAAAAATCCTCAGAGGCGGAAGAATGAAAATCACAGCTCCACTCCAAGTGTGACATAACACAGTCCGTTTTACAGCATCACCCTGTCAATTGCTGCCTGTGCCCCTCCCCACTTAAATGCAGCCCCTGGCCATGGAAAGGGTGAACATCCTGTGTTCATGTCAGAAGACTTCACCCCCTTCAGTCTCTTATTCTTCATCCCTCCTGCATATACTGGCTTCCTAAAGAGCCAACCATCCCTCTCAAAAGGATTTCTTGAAAGAAATCAATATATCTGCATATACCTAGTCACAAACATCTGCCACAGACTTAGATGTAAAACTCCCAAGGGTACTACAGAGAGGAAAGTATATTACGCTTGTGCATTAATCTTCAGGCAAGCAAGCACGCCAAATCACAAGCAGCAGTCTTTCACGCATCTTTCGCATCTTTCAAGGAGGAGGATGGGGAGAAAGGGGAGGGGGGAGGAAGAGGGGGATTCATTTTCAGACTAGATAGATAGATAGATATAACTAAAAAAAAAGGGAAATTCACAGACTATGCAACAATCCTTCCCCCCTTTATTTATTTATTTATTTATTTATTCAATTCATATAGATGCCCATCTCACAACAAGTGACTCTGAGCAGCGTACAACAAAGCTAAAACAATAAATACCTAGAATGAGTTATCATTACTATTATTAAAAACATTAAAACTATAAAAACAAAGCTAAGACAAAGAAATAGTAGGCAAAGGGATGTTAATAATAAGGGAGCCACCTCTCACTCATTCACCAGTCCCCTGGGGTCCCCAGGGCTTTTAATCAAATCATCTTGGATAACATTAACCTTACTGGGGTAATAACTGGAGACTCTCCTGTCTTCTCTCAGTTTTTATTGTTGGTGTAAAAGTGAAAGCAAGGCATGATAACCCTGGATACTTTTGCCAGGGTTATTTGAGGGCAAATGCCTTGTGCGTTTATCATATGCAGGACAAGTCACTTTTCATCAAGTAATGTTAACAAGGGGATTCCCAGGGTTCCTCTCTGCCCTCTGCTTTAAAAAAGGAAGGTGCAATTCCCTAGAAAGGAAGATTATTTTTCTAGTGTTGGTCAGTCTGCATTTTGAACTGGTGGCTGTGAATTCCCCTGCTTCAGAGGTACAGGCCATTTTTTTCTGTCAGGAACAGGCTTCTGGACTGCCACAGATGGGCCAAGCTAAAACCAAAACCACTTTCCTCTTTGCCTGCCCTCCTTTCACTCCCTCATTCCTCACCATGCCCTCGCCAGTCTCCAGAGGTCCACTCTGACTGATTGTAAAGACATCTTGAAAGACAGCTGAGGGCTGGGTGAAGTTAAAAAACAACAGCGGTACAGTTATGGGTTGCCAAACCCTGGACAACAGTACACAAACCTGAGAGGGGCTTAAAACAAACTCACTGCTTCATAAGCTTCTTAAGTACACACAGAGAGCAATACACGTTTGCTCCCTTTTCATTTACAGGTAGTCCTTGTTTAGCGATCACACTTGGTTGTTAAGCAAAGCAGTCACTAAGTGAAACCACAACTGTGCTTATGATCTTACTTTAGCTTTCCTTTGGTTTACAGACCTCAAAGGTCATAAATGCAGGCATTGATCACAAAGTCACTTTTTCATCACCGTCATACCTGCGAGTGGTTGTTAAATGAAGCAGTCACTAAATGAGCACTATCTGTATGTCCTCTCACAGGTCCAGTTTCCACAACCATTTCATGGTGGCAGTCACAATAAAAGCCAGATCACAAGAGATCCTGCTCGCCACACTACAGATCAGTAAAATGAGTCAGTTATCAAAATCCCAGACACAGAAGGATCGCATCTGGGGCCCCATTTGGAAAAGAATGTGGTGTGAATCAAGCAGTAGACACCTTCCCCAATTTGGGGGTCCTGCAAGCCGCTCAGGGTTGGTTCTGATTGGAGCAGCTTATAAACAAAACAACTGGCAAAGTGGCAGCATATTATGGGCACTCTCAAAAAGGCAAAATGGTGAGGTTGCTTTAGACTCTCAAAATTTCTCTATCACCCCAGTTTACTTTTGCCTTCCTTTCTGGACAAATAACTCTAGTTTCAAAGAAACACTGGAGTGTAGCCACCACCAGTTACCATTGTTTCAGAATGCTTATGAAACCTGTGGAAATTCAAGAAATACAATGGAGAAAAGCTGAGTCTTTGCAGTAAGCCAAATAATTGTGTAAGATTAAAAACAATATAAACATATATATAGTGGACAGGGAGCCTGGTAGGCACTTAGGGGAGGTATATGCTATCACACTGATGAGCACAGGAACCATGTTGCCTACCCCAACTTTGGCACAAATCACTGATTACATTCACTAGCTCCTCTTGAACATGGACACAGTTAATAAACCATGGATGGTTTGTTATCATGGTTTGTTTGCTGTTTTGGGTAAGCCAACAACACAGAAAAGAAATAAATCTACAACAAACTATGGCTTCTCTCCATGACTTGCTCTGAGCATGCCAGGTTTATACATATAATCCTCCATGCTCCTTCTCAAGTAAACTTGGTGTTTCACACAAATGACCTCACTGTTTTGGAAAGGTGGGATATACAGTAAGTTTACTAAAATAAATAAACACAAGTTTTAATCACTTTGGCAACAACACAAGAGAATTCAGAGGATGATCAGAGCAGGTACAAGAAAGAGCTCACCTTCTCCAGCACTGTAAAATGACCCCAGTGGTTCAGGTAGAGCAGGATGTTGCAGGAGATGTGAAAACACCCTACATATTCACCTGGTTTCCCATTCTGTCAACTGTTAGAAGGCCTTCCTTAGATCATGTGGCCCATGTCACCAGCTCTCTAGCCAAAGTCAGCTCCGTTAAAAGTGCAAATGCAGCCTGGATTTGGTTTTCAGCACACTTACATGTAACATCCTGCACATCAGTTTAATGACAGGACATGTTCACAGCCAGAGTGAACAGAATAGAGGCAGCTTCTAAGTCAGAGCAGGTGGCAGCTTCTTCTTGCTTGAGACCCTGCAAATTTCAGCCTTAAAGAAATGGATCTGTCATCTCATGCCCCCAAAATTGGAGATTGTGACTGAAGATTTCCAAGGCCTTGCAATCCTAGAGGAAAGGACGGATGAGTTAAAATAATGAAAGCTTTCCTGCCACAACAGACCCACCTGGGCATGTAGCAACCTTTCCATTCCCTTTCCCCTGACCTAACAAGCTCTTGAAGAGCCAAGCAGGTACCCTGCCAAGAGCTGGAAAAGGCCCAGTTAAAGAGACAGCGACGTCAGGACTCAGCTATTCTTAGCCTGTCTCTTGTGCAAAAAGCCACAGATGTTGACCTTCAGCCCTAGTTCCCAATGCCAGACATTTCTCCTGGCCTATTCTCTCCCTCTTAGATGGAAGGGGATGGAGTTCGCGTAAGTGATACTGAAAAAAGAACTCCTAAATCCATCTTCCATTCAGAAGGCTTTGCAGTCCACCTGCCAAGCCCAGAGCTGCTGTTGTCCTATCAAGCACATCTCTCCATCTTCATCCAGATAGGTCAGCTGTTCCAATTCACTGGCTCAGCCACCTGCTAAGGTATCTTATCTTTTTGGAAAGAGGAAAAGCTAATAGGGCAAAAGAACAATCAAACTCTGCTAAGTTCTTCTTGCTGTTGCAAGGAAGTCCACAAAACCACAAGGTTGCACTGCCAGTCCTGGCCTCAGCTGACCCATTCAGAAATCAGACTGCTGCTAAAACACCTCCTTCCCGAGGCTGCCTGCGCCGTTCTCCAATCCATCCATGCCATTCTCACAATGCTTCGGAAGATCTCAGCAGCTTTCCTAAGGCTTTTTAAAGTGTTGCCAGAACGGCCTGCACAATTTGGAGAACGGTGGGTGCAGCCTTCTCACGTGGTTTCAGAAGGCCACAGAAGCCTTCCAAAGCATCATGAGAATAGTGTGCACTATTTGGAGAGTGGCCTCGGGAAGAAGGCCTGTTGTGGCCAGTAGCTGCTTCACATAGGGCCAAGCCAGGCATGCCTCATCAACAGTGGAAAGAAGAC
This sequence comes from Candoia aspera, assembly GCF_035149785.1. Lineage (NCBI taxonomy): Eukaryota > Metazoa > Chordata > Lepidosauria > Squamata > Candoiidae > Candoia > Candoia aspera. The sequence continues at coordinate 77,532,845 of NC_086156.1, read as the reverse complement.
AGCAAATGTCAGCTGGAGGCAGCACGGCTGGCAAAGCCAGCAGGGTGGCAGGGCAAGCAGAGGGCAGGGCAGCAGGGCTGGCAGGGCAAGCAGAGGGCAGGACAGCAGGGCTGGCAGGGCAAGCTGAGCGTAGGGCGGCAAGGCCAGCCAGGCCAGCAGAATGGCAGGGCGAGCAGAGTGCGGGGAGATGAGGCAAGCGGAGCGCAGGGCGGCAAGGCCAGCCAGGCCAGCAGAGTGGCAGGGCGAGCAGAGTGCGGGGAGATGAGGCAAGCGGAGCGTAGGGTGGCAAGGCCAGCCAGGCCAGCAGAGTGGCATGGCGAGCAGAGTGCAGGGAGGCGAGGCAAACAGAGCGTAGGGTAGCAAGGCCAGCCAGGCCAACAGAGTGGCAGGCCGAGCAGAGTGCGGGGAGATGAGGCAAGCGGAGCGTAGGGTGGCAAGGCCAGCCAGGCCAGCAGAGTGGCAGGGCGAGCAGAGTGCAGGGAGGCGAGGCAAACAGAGCGTAGGGTAGCAAGGCCAGCAAGGCCAGCCAGGCCAGCAGAGTGATAGGCCGAGCAGAGTGCGGGGAGATGAGGAAAGTGGAGCGTAGGGTGGCAAGGCCAGCCAGGCCAGCAGAGTGGCAGGGCGAGCAGAGTGCAGGGAGGCAAGGCAAGCGGAGCACAGGGTGGCAGGAGTGGCTGGGGCTTTTTGCTGTGGTGCTGAGGTGGCTGGCCATGGCGTGGGGCTTGAGGCGGCATTCCTTGGCAGTGGCAGCAGTGCTGGGGCTGAAGTAGAGGCACAGGGGTGGTGGCAGCTAGCTGAGACTACTGAAGACCCTGGGCCTCTACTTCAGCCCAAATGCCACCACACTGGGGAGTGTTGCTGTGCAGGGTGGCCAAAAGGGCAGAAATGGAGGGGGAGATAGGTGGGTGGGGGGAGGGAGTTGAAACGCCCCTGCAGTCATAAGTGCGGGCAGGCTGCCAAGCACCCAAATTTTGATCGTGTGACTGCAGGGACACTGCAACAGCCATAACTTCAGGGACTGGGTATAAGTACCATTCATTCAGTGCCGCCGTAACTTCAAACGATCGCTTTGAATGGTCGTAACTCAAGGACTACCTATATATAGCTTTCAGCAGATTATGCAACAATGAACATCTGAGATAAAATCAGGAAATGAATCAGTTCAGACTTATTACCTCCTGCCTCATTATTGTATATTTATTTTCATGAAAAGAAAAGCTGAAATTCACTCAGTGAAGAGAATCATATAAGCTGCAAGATTTGATTATTAATAAGACAAAGGTAAAATCTTCTGAGACTTTCTCTTCAGAACTACCCAACCAGTTTTGATATTTTCAAATAAGCAATATACTTTAAAGGAACTACAAGAAACAAGGGGGAACAGTTAGAGACTTGACTAAATTTGAAAACCTTGTAACACAAAATTCAGAGCATTTGTTGGGCTTTACTTGCTGGTGAAATAAGAGTCAGAAACTGAACAAGATAAAGACCGTAAAGTATTATTAAATGGATTCAGAATTTAGATACAATAATAGATAAGCAATAATGGGTATTTCAATGGATGAAACATATTAAATTCACTCAGAATATTATTCTTAGAGAAAACTGGTATAAGACATTTTACTGCTGGTATATTCCTCCAGTATTGAATGGTAAACTGCACAATTCCTTTTCTAACAGTTGTTGGAATGGAATGGAATGCAATGGAATCACACTTGATAATTTTCTGTATATAATGGCAGTGTTGTAAAGCTCAACCATTTTGGAAACCAACTTATACTGAAAGAAATTTTAAAAGCCGAATTTCCTTTCCAACCTATTTCCTATTAAATATTACTAAACCTTATATTCCCATGAAGTACAGTATACTGAATTAATTCTCTACAGTACATGGTAACTGCTGCAAAGATACTCTACGTGTCCTTTGGGAAAGTATTCCAGTTCCTTCTGCAGAAGAATGGTTAATTAAGCTATGGGAATAGCACCTTGATGTCCAAAATCACTTCGTATTTGAAAAGAAAATCTGACACAGAATTTAACTAAACTTGGAAAGCATTTTTGGATTATAACTTTATATATGGGTTTGTACCACTTCCAAAAGCTGGGTCTCTCTTAATATAAAGTCCTTAATTGCTCAGACAGCAATCAATTTTTCATCAATTTTTATTGCTGTTGATATTCACATACTTGGATTTTAACAGTGATTGATAGCTTTTAAAATATACTACATTCAGCTACTGTACTTAAAATTACTCATTGAAATATTTATTATGTTAATCTCATTCTATGATGCTTGTAACTTTATCTATTTGTGTTTATTTTCCTTTTTTTCTTTTTGTGTATGTGTCTTTTTTCTTTCCTTTTTTCCCCTTTCTTAAAAATGCTTCATTAAAAAAATAATTTAAAGTGGAGTTGGGCCATAATAAAGGCCACTAAAAATTCTAATGGTTAAGCATCAACCAACTTACTTGTTGCAGGAAGGAGGACTTGCTTCTCTCAGCTGCAGCCATAGCCGTTCTATCCGCTACACCCAAGGGACAACCAATTTATTTAATATTTTGCAATCCTATCAGCATATCGCTCATGGGGTTGCACAATCTAACTGACTGCTCTCACTGCTGACAGTTAATACAGCTCACAAATATCTCAAGTCTCTAGGTCTGCAATGGAGCTTCTGCATCAAAGGGAGAACTATGTGGTTTAGCAGGAGTACCCCAGGATAGCTGGGTTCTTAGTTCGAAGCCCAGCTGCAGGAGGTGATGGGAAGATGTGAAATCTAAATTAAAGAAGCAGAAAGCAACTTTACTTAAAGCACCCAGAATTTCTGGATTTAATCTACACTGACAAATGAACAGTGGCATTAAATGGCAAGACAGGAGACTTGGCCTTTGAAATGGTTTAGCACAATCTGTTTTCTATTGCCACGACATGGCATCAGTTTCCTCCTTGAGAAAACAAGAGCAACAACAACAAGGAGACAAGAGGATCTCAAACTTTCAAACAAGAGTGCAGCTTTCCTTATTTGGCACCCTCCAGATGTTTCAGAATGGTGTTTCCCAGAATTCTCAGCCAGCCATGTCTCAACACGTTTGGAGAGTGCCAAGTCTAAGGCAGTGAACCTGAGAGGGTAGCATCACTGATATTCATGCTGAGAATGCTGACCAGCACAGAATATCTAGCAGACCATGCCAGCCAGTGAATGGAGGGGAACTGAGAACATATAAGTCTATCCTTTCAATTTAATATTTATGTACACGCAGACCATATATATGCTCCATTTCATATCCCACAGCAGCCTTCCCTTATGCGATGCCGTCCAGCATTGTTGAACTTCACCTTCCACTCAAACAGTAATCTACCATATTTAGAAAGCAACAGTTAGGTAAAGCCCCTCAACAGGATCCAAATTACAATATATAAGAGGAAAAGAGATTCTGTTTCATGAAGGAGAATGAAGACTTAAAGCCATCAAATCACTCAAGATAGAGTGAGCAGATTATCTAAAAACTAACAAATATGTGTGGCACTGTTGGCTCTTGGAGCACTATGGGTAGAGAGAGCCACCCCTACTGAATATTCATTCTATGGGAGGTAGGCAAATAACTGTTGGTTATGTAATGGATATGACATGGAGGAGAAAACCTCTGAAAGTCTTCACAAAATGCTAAAGCCACTCCTATAGACAAAACTTCCTACAAGTAGTCCTCGACTTATGGCTATTCGTTCAGCGACCATTCAAACTTACGACGGTGCTGAATGAATGTGGTTATGACTAGTCCTCCAAGTTACAGCCATCCCAGCACCCCCATGGTCACATGATCACAATCTGGGCACTTGGCAACCTGTTTGCACTTATGATCTATTGCCAAGCACCCTGCAATCACATGATTGTGTGTGCTATGTCTAAACGTAAAGTGGGAAAGCCTCAAGGCTTGTTGCAACCAGTGGCCAGTCCCGCTTGTCCCTGGGAGGAGGTGTCTATGGATTTTATAGTGGAGTTGCCTCCTAGCCAACGAAAAACTGATTTGGGTCGTAAAAGACTATTTCTCCAAGCAAGCGCATTTTATCCCATGTGTCTCCATTCCTTCAGCACAATTGGCCCGCCTATTCCTTGTACACGTGTACAGGTTGCACGGATGTCCCTCCCGCTTGATTTCGGACAGGGGCACACAATTCACCTCTCAATTTTGGCGGGCATTCTTAAAGCTTTTGGGTACTAAACAGGCATTGTCCACGGCATGGCATCCTGAGACTGACGGGGCCACAGAGGCGTTAAATTCAACACTGGAGCAATATCTGCGTGCTTTCGTGAATTATCAACAGGACGACTGGGTTGACCTCCTTCCCTTTGCTGAGGTTGCCTACAACAACGCGGTTCATCAAAGCACCGGTCAAACCCCTTTTCGCACCGTACATGGCAGGGATTTTGTCCCTATCCCTGACTTGCCACAGCCATCCATCCCGCCTGCCTCGCCATCTGAATGGGCAACACAGCTGGCGGACTCTTGGCCGGTCATCCAGCAAGCACTAGCGGACGCCCAGTCTGCTTACAAACAGCACGCTGATAAAAAGCGTGCCCCTCACCCTGCGTTTCAAGTGGGTGACATGGTTTATCTGTCTACTAAGTTCATCAAGTCCTCTCAACCTTCGAAAAAATTAGCTCCTAAGTTTGTGGGTCCATTTCCTATTGTCACACAAATCAACCCTGTGACTTTTAAACTTGATTTGCCACATAACTTGAAACGCTTACACCCTGTCTTTCATTGCAGTTTGCTCAAACCCCTTACTCGCTCTGACCGCTGGCATGACCAACCTCCGCCGTCTCCTCCCATCATGATTGACGGGCAACAACACTTTGGAGTAAAAGAAATTCTTGACTCTCGCCGGCTTCGCAACACGCTGCAGTACCTAGTTCGCTGGAAACACTTCCCCCACCCTGAGTGGGTGGCTGCTCACGATGTAGCTTCCCCTGTACTTGTTGCTCGATTCCATAATGCTTACCCCTTCAAACCGGGTCCTTAATTTTTTTTGGGGGGGGGCAGTATGTCATGTTCACCATTTCAATGTGCTTGGTACATCGTAACGTTTCGCATGTCATTAGCCTGATACGTGTTTGATTTTAGAAGGGAGGAAGATTCCTCTTCAAGGAGTTCTTATCTGTTGGCTGCTGGGTTGGAATGTATTTGGGTTGTCTCATGTATTCAAGGTTGCTTTCCCAGGATGTGTAGAAAACGGTTACCAGCACCTGGGAGGGGGGTGGTTGCTTTGGCTGATAGGGAGGAGGGATTACGTTTGGAGCCGAGGGTTTTTAGTTTGTATTTGGCGCGCTTTTAGTCATTCTCAGCTTTCTCTGTAACTGTCATAATTTCCCTAATAAATCAGATTTCATTTAAGTAACCTCTTGTGAGTCTGAGTGTTTGGGATAGGCAACCATTACATGATCACAATCTGGGCACTTGGCAACCTGTTTGCACTTATGATCTATTGCCAAGCACCCTGCAATCACATGATTGTGTGTGCTATGTCTAAACGTAAAGTGGGAAAGCCTCAAGGCTTGTTGCAACCAGTGGCCAGTCCCGCTTGTCCCTGGGAGGAGGTGTCTATGGATTTTATAGTGGAGTTGCCTCCTAGCCAACGAAAAACTGATTTGGGTCGTAAAAGACTATTTCTCCAAGCAAGCGCATTTTATCCCATGTGTCTCCATTCCTTCAGCACAATTGGCCCGCCTATTCCTTGTACACGTGTACAGGTTGCACGGATGTCCCTCCCGCTTGATTTCGGACAGGGGCACACAATTCACCTCTCAATTTTGGCGGGCATTCTTAAAGCTTTTGGGTACTAAACAGGCATTGTCCACGGCATGGCATCCTGAGACTGACGGGGCCACAGAGGCGTTAAATTCAACACTGGAGCAATATCTGCGTGCTTTCGTGAATTATCAACAGGACGACTGGGTTGACCTCCTTCCCTTTGCTGAGGTTGCCTACAACAACGCGGTTCATCAAAGCACCGGTCAAACCCCTTTTCGCACCGTACATGGCAGGGATTTTGTCCCTATCCCTGACTTGCCACAGCCATCCATCCCGCCTGCCTCGCCATCTGAATGGGCAACACAGCTGGCAGACTCTTGGCCGGTCATCCAGCAAGCACTAGCGGACGCCCAGTCTGCTTACAAACAGCACGCTGATAAAAAGCGTGCCCCTCACCCTGCGTTTCAAGTGGGTGACATGGTTTATCTGTCTACTAAGTTCATCAAGTCCTCTCAACCTTCGAAAAAATTAGCTCCTAAGTTTGTGGGTCCATTTCCTATTGTCACACAAATCAACCCTGTGACTTTTAAACTTGATTTGCCACATAACTTGAAACGCTTACACCCTGTCTTTCATTGCAGTTTGCTCAAACCCCTTACTCGCTCTGACCGCTGGCATGACCAACCTCCGCCGTCTCCTCCCATCATGATTGACGGGCAACAACACTGGAGTAAAAGAAATTCTTGACTCTCGCCGGCTTCGCAACACGCTGCAGTACCTAGTTCGCTGGAAACACTTCCCCCACCCTGAGTGGGTGGCTGCTCACGATGTAGCTTCCCCTGTACTTGTTGCTCGATTCCATAATGCTTACCCCTTCAAACCGGGTCCTTAATTTTTTTGGGGGGGGGGCAGTATGTCATGTTCACCATTTCAATGTGCTTGGTACATCGTAACGTTTCGCATGTCATTAGCCTGATACGTGTTTGATTTTAGAAGGGAGGAAGATTCCTCTTCAAGGAGTTCTTATCTGTTGGCTGCTGGGTTGGAATGTATTTGGGTTGTCTCATGTATTCAAGGTTGCTTTCCCAGGATGTGTAGAAAACGGTTACCAGCACCTGGGAGGGGGGTGGTTGCTTTGGCTGATAGGGAGGAGGGATTACGTTTGGAGCCGAGGGTTTTTAGTTTGTATTTGGCGCGCTTTTAGTCATTCTCAGCTTTCTCTGTAACTGTCATAATTTCCCTAATAAATCAGATTTCATTTAAGTAACCTCTTGTGAGTCTGAGTGTTTGGGATAGGCAACCATTACATGATCACAATCTGGGCACTTGGCAACCTGTTTGCACTTATGATCTATTGCCAAGCACCCTGCAATCACATGATTGCCATTTGCAACCTTCCCTGCCAATTTGCCCAGAAAGTCAATGGGGAAGCCGGCAGGGAAGGTTGCAAGTCACTGGGGTAAGTCTCCCCCACCCACACACCCTCCCCAGCCTCTCTGCGTTCACACCACGCTGGCCACTCACATAGCAAGCGCCCTCCCCAACCCGCACGGTGACTCTCATTCACCACCATGCTCTCATGCATGTGGGTTAGGTGGTGCCTCTTGTGCACCACCCAACCCACGTGGCACCCCTCACGCACCCCTGCTCTCCCCAACCTGTGTGGCACCTCTCACACACTCTCCCTGACCCACGCGGCACCCCTCACACACACCCATGCACCCTCCTTGACCCACGCGGTGCCTCTTGAGCATCACCCTCAACCTGCACAGCACTTCTCACGCACCCCTGCATGCTCTCCCCAACCTGTGTGGTGCCTCTCACGAACCACTGTGCACCCCTGCACACCCTCCCCAACCCATGCAGTGCCTTTTGCACACCCACCCTCCCCAACCCTCCTCCACATCCCTTCACTCCCTCCCCCACCCAGCAGCAGCCACTTACCTGCCTGCTGGCATGGAACCTGCAACTTCCTGCTGGCTTTCCCCACTGACTTTGGTTGTGGGAAGCCAGCAGAAAGTTGCCTCACCTAACAACCGTGGGATTCAGTTAACGGCAGCAACTGGGACCACAGGGATTGCCATTTCTAAGCAATGCAGCCATGCTTTATGTCTGCATCACTTAGTGACAGAAATTCCTGTCCCAATTGTCATCGTAAGTCGAGGACTACCTGTATATACAAATCTTGTTTACAATAGCCTTGAATAATAATTCATTGTAGTGGAATGTGAAAAGGGTAATAAAACTGGAAACACCTTTCATGATGTGTCTTCATCCTTCGTACTTTCCACAAGTCAAAAATGGAGAAATCAATCAGTTCAAACACTGCTCTTACACACCTAAGGAGCTGTAAAAAACATAGATGTGCTGTAGTGGATTCATGTTCTTTTTAATGTGGTATGACATGCAGAAAAAAATAGAACCTATTATTAAAGACATCTTTGAATCAAAGCTGGACTTCTTTGTTCAGTGAGGCTCCGAAAACTCAATCTGTTAGCTTAACTATACATACAGGGACTGCCAGGTCTATATTGTGATGGACCTTTCAGACAATCAAAGCTGGTTGGTGTTACCATAGGATCATTTCAATATAAACAATAAATACATTTTCTACACTCACAGGGAGTCATTCCCATGAGTAAAGGCAGCATGTGACCCAGCAGCTCATACAATTGCAGCTGGCAACCCGAATGATACTCAGACTTTCAGAAACGATAAAAGTTGTTGCCAGCTAATATTCACAAATAAAGTGGCTTCCAGGTCCACGGTGTAGGTGAACACAAATAATTTCCCTGAAGTGCAGGAAAGGACTGCCACACAGTGTGGGAGCAGAAAAATTATTACCTGGCAAAAATGCTCCAAATTGTTAAGAAATAAATAAATATGGTTATCCAGTCCATCATGATGGAACTAATATCATAATCCAAGTCTCTCAACCCTGAGATAAAACTGTTTTATAAGCCATACCTGGAAAACATCAAAGAAAGGATAACCACCAATACTACCACCATTCAGGAGGGGGGGGTGTCTGAAACAGCCCATAAATCATCAGGTTGAATCTCTTCCATAATTCCAGTTGTCCAGAACAAAGCCTCACATCGACACTTAGTGAGCCAAGGATTCAAGCCAGGCCTTTTTTATGACACCACTTTTCCCTGAGTACAACGCTTTCATATGGGGCCCCTGCCACTACAGGCTGCAGTAGAACCACCTAGACCAGTTTTTTCCAATCTGGCAACCTTCTGATGAGTTAACCTAAAATTCCAGTCATCCCCTTGAGGCACTAAACTTGACAAAGACTTATTGCCTCAACTCAGCCTCAGACACTGTGGTAAAATAAGTCATCAAGAGATAGGCAAGTTTTCAACTTATCTGAATCATCCTATATTGCCCATCATATTAGCATACAAAAATATAAAAGTAAGCAGTACAATAAGCTGGATCAGCCAAAGTAAAAAGAGCAGCTGAATTAATGAGATTAACACAAAAAAGAGTTTTGCCCACAGGGTTGGACACTGTTGGTATCTTGAAGATCCTTCAGCACTCCCATCTATGTTACTGCTGAAATAAACCAACACTTGGAACAAAGCTAGACTTTTATGAAGTTTTAGAAAAATGTCCAATGCATGCATGCACATGAAAGAAAGAGAAGGATTTTAACCCCACAGGAATCCTGAGCAGTCCATTTTGGGAACTAGACCCTGCAGTGCCACTGAAATGCCATACAGATTCCTTGGCACTTGTGGGGCACAGCCTAAACTGAATAGTATTGGGCAAGAGACAAATTGCTTTTAGGGTATGGAATACACTGCCACAGAGTCAAGGAGATCAGGAGGAGGACTTAGATCACAGTAAAATACCGGTATAATAGTATGGAAATGAGTCCCTCTAAATCTTCCTATTCTAAAACAAATATTTCCTTTTTAAACCAGCTGACTAAATAAGCTCATACCAAGCAACTTTAAATATTGCTTTAAAGGGGAAATGTATGTGTTGCTTGCTCTTTCAGATGGGCACATGGGATAATTTTCTGCTCTGCAAACAAGAGGAATTCCACAGCAAAAAAAAAATCCCAAGAGGCAGGACTGTCTCTGGAACAAAGTACAACTGAGAAGGCTATAGGACTAGAGCTCTATTTCTGTGTCATGCTGGAAAGATCCACAAAAATGGGACAGTTTGCAGACCATGGAACTATGCTTTCCAAGGCATATGCATGTCTGCACTTGTACACAGAAACAATTTCTTTAAGTGCAACACAATAGAAACATCTTTGTATTTCCGGATTCTGACACACACATTGGAAAATGGCAATAGGGAACAGCTTCCTGATGCATTTAAGTGGGATCAAAATAGCTCAGTGCATAATATGATGCCACAGTTCTGATAATAACCTAAAAAAAACGCATCAATGGATCTGCCTATATGAAAAAAATAATATGGAGTTCGTTATGTGCTAACCCACATGAGCCATCACAAGAACTGCCATGATACAGTGAACGTGGACATGGGAATCAATGTTCAAATTTCATACAACTGCTACCTTCATTGGGTATCACTGGGTATGCAGGCTTGGCCATCACAACTCATCTAATACATATGTAAGAGATAATACTGTTTCCAGATTTATAGATTCGTGGCAACCACTTTCAGACTATCTGCTTGTGACAGAAAAAAATGAAGTTATGATTATGGGTTTTACTGAATAGTGGGTTTGTTTGGATAGAAATAATGTTAATATGGATAAATTAGTGGTAAGAGATTAATTTATTTCTATTATATGTATATCTGTAGTTGGGATAGCAGGAAGTCCTTTCTTTGTTCTTATCGTCTTTCTCTTTTCACATTTATAGTTTGTGTCTTTTTTCTTTTAATGCTATCTTCTATCTTTACTGTATTTACTGTTTTGTATTTTAACTATATTCTGATAAAAATAAAGCTAAAAAAAACCAACTCATCTAATACATTCTGCAGAGTTTGGTTGCAAAGATACAAATAATATCCTAAGTTCCTTGGAAGAAGGCAGGAATCATTTAAGAAAAAAAGCGATTAAACCCAACTAACATGCTTTGCATAAAGAAAGTAGTAGACATACGTTACATCCGGCAATCTTGAAGGAAATACATAATTCCATAAATTAACATATTAGTTTCCCTCTGCGAATAATATACACTCTGTAATTTCCCTCTGTGAATAATATACACTTTGTGAATAATATACTTTGCATATACTTCTGTTATCCCTTTATACTGCATCACAAGAACAAGAATTCTTGAACAAACTTTAGAGAAAGAGTGAGTAGCTGCTTCTCAGCCCCAATATGACTGGTATTCACATGAACAAGAAAGTTAAATAAGTTCATCTTACTGAATTTTTAGGGCTGTGAAAGAGGCAGCTAACCTCGTGTTCTATAGATGTTTTGGACTAAACCTGTGTCATACACCACCCAGAGTCACTCTCTGTGAGATGGGCGGCTATATAAATATGATGTAATACATAATAAATAAAACCTCCCCCATCCCTTGCCATTATTGATATTTAACTGGGACTCATGGGATTTGAAATCTGAAGCACCTGAAAATCACCAGGTTGCCTGCCCATGAAAGGAAACATATAAACCAGGTTTGTCAAGAACCAATTAAATTTTTACCTGTGATAAGTAAGAATCACCAGTAAATAACTAGTCAGGAAAATACATTATTATTATTGTAAAGGGCCAAAATGGTGTAGTAGTTAAGGTGGCTGACTAGGAGCAGAGAAAACCAGGTTCGAACTCTCCCTTAGGCATGAAAGCCAGTTAAGTAACCTTGAACCAGTCACTCTTTCTCTTAGCCCAAATGGAGCATCAGGGTCTGCCACAAGCCAGCTGAAGAAGAACCCCCTCATTACATCATCCGTTGACTGTAAAAGGACACGACTGTTTAAGCTAAGTAGGTACACATAAAAGACTAACAAATATATTTCTGAGCTAATAACTTTTGTAGACTAATGTGTAAGTTAAGATTTTTAAAATAGCAAAATTAAACTTAGCATGTTATTAGAAGCCATAATTTATCTGATGTAGAAGGTCCCTGGTTTCACTCTCAGTATCTCCTAACTCAGGCAGGAAAGTTAAAAATTTGGAAAGCTGTGAGCAGGCACAATTGCCCAGTAGAGATTTGAAAAACAATTGAGGTGTACATTAAATTCCTTATACTGAAGTCAGACAAAGGAGCATTGCCTCTCTATCCTATGTCCTAGATCAGTGTTTCTCAACCTCAGCAACTTCAAGATGGGTGGACTTCAACTCCCAGGATCCCCTAGCCTGCATGCTGACTGGGGAATTCTGGGAGTTGAAGTCCACGCATCTTGAAGTTGTTGAGGTTGAGAAACACTGTTGTAGAACACACAACGGGGATCTGGGAGTTTTGGAAGGACGTGCAATCAGAATATTCTCTATAGTTCAAACAAAACAATAGGAACAACATGCACCTTATAAAGAACAAAGTCATCGCCCATGAGATACAATAGTCAATAGCTTAAATTACTTTTAAAAATGGGATTAAATAAATTTATGGAAGACACATGCTGAATTCATACATTTTACTGCATCAACATTTTTTTAACCACTGTAGTTGAACAAAGCATATTGAGCTGGTTCCCACATAACATATTAAGCCATAAATAATGGCTTACAAGCCAAAAATGGTTTGGTTCACACATTATGCTAAACCAAAACCAAACACACACTTTTCACAATGTTTGTATTCAGCCAATGGTTCACATATAAAGCTAACACATAATGTGGTTCATTGGTTTTTTGATTTAGTATAATGTGCCTATTCACTATGGTATGTAAACCACAGAGTTTGGGGGGGGAGTGTGTCTGACATTAAGCCAACAAAACAAAACAAATTCTGGATTGGGACTATATGAAAACCAGCCCAAATTATCAGTATTTCAAGAGGCTGTTTCAAACTTGTCCTGTATCATCCTCATCCTATTTTGGGATAGCCAGAGCAGTCTTATAGGCCTGAAATTACAGCAGAACCATGATTATACTGCTGTGTTTCCCTTCTCCCACAATAACTGAAAGGGAAATATCCAGATGCAGATGCACTACACTTTGTCCCTAATGACTCTTTACAGGAATGGGAAAGCTGTCTCCACCTTGCTCTCCTTGTGGGCTTCCTGCCCTGCTCAAGGAAATCTGACAAATCACTTTGATCTGATTGCACAAAGGCATTTTTATAAGTTCATGTTCTCTGCATGGACATGACTGTGTGAATTAAGCACATAGTCAGTGTAATTCAACTGATCCTGCAAGGCCACAGGAGGAGCAGACTTCTTCTACAATCTTAGCAGAAATTATGAAGAAGTTCCACTAGTCTGAAAGCCACTTGCTTCCCAAATGGGATCTGCAGTCTTGCATATTCAAGATTGCCAAACAGAGACCTTGGTTGCTAGCCAGAAGGTTATATTACACCAGTTAATTATCCTGAAGGTTCTCGCGTAATACACATTATAAAACTAAGTCAAGCATTTGTGAGACTTAATTGACATTTTAAAAGGAAAGATACATAATTGATAAAACTTGGTTTTAAAAAGCTACAAGAGAAGAAACGTGTGTAATCTAGAAACATGCTACTTATCTCACTGTATGCATATCACATATCATCTTAAAAGTGTTCTGGTGCTTTCAAGTTGCCAGGAAAAAAAAACCTGGAATGCTTTAAAAACAAAAACACTATTAAAAAAAAAGAACTACTTTTACAAATTAAGAACATCAAGATCCCTGGTCCAAATCTCACCTCAGCCACAAACTCTGTACGCAAGCTGCAATATTCTCAGTCCCTCAACCTCATTTGCAATATGCCAAGAGCACTAAAACACTGTACCTGAAGCAGTTAGAGTGTGTTCACATGCTACATAAACTATAAAGAGTCCCATCACTGCTATTAATATTCTATAGTAAGAAAGCCATGATCACAAATGTAAAAAATTCCATCTTCATATCACTCAGAGTTCTTTTCAGCTAAGGACCTCAAATATCCAAACTGAACAGAGCTGCAAAGCTAGGAGAATTAAACACTGACACACACAAAGATGCATACATACACCAGACATGCTGTTTCCCTTCCTGCCTGATTTCTGAAGTCAAACCAGCTGCTAATTTCTCTAAATGGATGACTGCTTCCCTCTTTACAGATTTACCTTTTTATGACTGACAGCTAAGCACCTGACCAAAAGTCAGGGTTCTTTTTTTAATCAATGCAGAAGCTGGTAACCACTGCTGCTTCCACACAGCTGCTGACCGTCTTATGAAAAGCGGAATTTAGCCACCAGCCTACTTTTTCCCTAAGTGTTTGAACCCATTTCACAGCTCCCTCACAAGCCACCTATGGGACCGGGTCAGGCACAATACCACATCTTAGCACTGGACTGCAAAAAAAATTAGTATCCAAACTGCTGCTTAGTCCAAAAGCCCCACAGGAGTGGATATCCCAATTCTGAAAGCTGGGCATGAAAAAATATGTGAGAGCCATGGCTCCAATTTCACACCCACAAGGCTGCTCAGACACTGCAAAAACATAGACCAAGTTGGAAACATCCTTTTGAAAGCTAAACCACGGTCTTGTTTTTCCACCCACGGGTCGACCAACCACTGGTAGTTTGGCAAGACAGACATCGCTGGCTCTGTCTTTTATTTTGACTCCAAGGTTTCCTACAAAGGCCAGATACTTCTGCAATTGTGCCAGAGAAGTGGCACAACCAGAGGTATTTCTACAGCATTTTGAATTTTAATGTGAACAAGAAGGAATCACATAAACAGAACCTTTGCACCAGAAGTATAATTGGGGGAGGGGGGAGCCAGGATCCCTTTGCCAATAATATTAAGTACAAAACTTCATTTGGAAGCAGCAGAATCGCCAGCCACACCCGCACGTGGCTCTGGAAAACAGATCGGTATTTTCTTTCAAGATCTGAAAGGAAAGAAACTTGTGGGAATTGCTCAAAGAGAAGAGAAGAAACAGGGAGCCTCCCTCTCCCCCCTGAAAGCTTTGCTTCCCCTCACTCTGGGGAGGCAGGACCCTGAAGTAGAAGAAACTCCTGTCAAAACATTTACAGTGCAGTCCTGCCTATGCCTACTCCAAAGTCACTCCCATTGAGTGCAAACAGATTTACCCTCAAGTGTGTACAAGGCTGCACCCGTAAGGTAGCCACTAAATGAGCAGAAATCAGGGCAAACCAGCAGCTTAAGCCGTGGCATGCCTCCCTGACCCCAAGGCAGAGTCCCACCATATCCACACACACAAGATTTTCTCCAAAAAGAGCAAAGAGGCCAACATGCTAAAGGAAGGACAGGGGTGCCTGATGATAAGCATATCAGATTCTGCAGGACAAGATCCCCACCTCCAGCTGGCCCAATTAACCCTTGCAGCAGAGGCAGCAGGGGGTGAGGGCAGCCCCCATGACAGCTGAATAGGACGCCTGGAAGCAACAGTTGGATCAGGAAACTTCCCAAAGAGCAGGAGGAGGAAAAACTGGAACAGAAATGAAATAATGCAACCTTTACACTATCGCCCAGACTGGAACCTCTGGCATTGCCTGAACAGCTATACCCACCAAAATAAGTCTGTTCGGTAATTACAACGTCAGGCAACTATCGGCAACTGCAAATTGCTCCAGAAGGATCTTTTTGAAATCTACATGTCAGGCACCTCTGATTTCAGGGTAGATGAGAAAGCCCGTTAATGGAATTGAGGGGAGGGGGGCACTGAGGGGAAAGAAGATACACAGAAGCAACCCCGTCCAACTCCAAACAGGTATGGAGCAGAAACAGAGAGCGGAGGAGGAGCAGGACGGGAAGGGATGGAGGGCTGCAATGTAATCTTAGACTTCGATCGGAATTTAGTAGGAGCAAAACAAGACAAAAACGACTCCGAGAGAGACTTTTCCCCTCCGCCCGTTAACCTGACGTGTAGAGAACGAAAGAAAATCGAGACAAGACTCCCTTTCTCCCGCTGCCTCCCAAACACATATCCAGAACGAAGTCTGCAAGAGGAGGCGGCGCAGGTAATCAAAACTCTTACCTGGGAAGCAGGTCCCTCTCCTCCTCTTTCCTCTTAGTTTCTAGGGCATGCACAAACTCTCGCCAACCCGAGAAAAGCCAGTCCTGCTCTCACGAAGATAGAGGCACGCGCTCTGGGGTCCCAGCCTTGCAAAGTCACACAGAACGGCCGCCTAACCCGACTGGGACGGAGGGGAGGAAGGGAGGAGGGAACGCAACGTTGCGCTGACCAGCGCGCGCGCCCCAGCGCTCAGCAGCCATTAAAGCCAGTCATGTGCCTCGGTGAAACTTTACACTGGAACCGAGTCGGGGAGGGACTGGGGGGAAGCGAGACAGAGAGAATGAGCGAGGAGACGGAGTGGGCCAAGCCACGCCCATTTCCCTTTTCCCAGCCAATGGATGATGCTGCAAGGGTCGCGGAGGAGGGGGCTGGAACGAGGAAAAGAATGGGGGAAGCTCTACCCTCACTGGCTACAGAAGTAACCTTTGAAGCGTCTGCCTTTAGTGGAACCGGGCAGAGGAAACTTTCGGCCCGTCTTTCTCGGGAGCAGCGCTCACGCATTTCAGTGGCACCGGCTTGTAAGGCTCAACGGGTACTTAGACTTAGTTGAGAGTCAGCCCCGTTTAGAATGTAATCGTGCATATTGCAACCTGCGGTTTCCATTGAAAGCAAATAGCCTTTCACCACACCGACGTGTGGATTGCTGTTATCCGAGAAACTCTGCTCACGATCGCTCTGCTGGGTCCTCGCGGGGTAGGGTAGTCCTGTATGAGGACCGGGACCGTCACACTTAATTCCCGGCCTGGTGTGTGTATCTTAAAGGTGATGGTGCAGTTCCTGCGAGAGTAGCAGAGTGTTTCTGCACAGGAGGATGCCAGGAGCTGAAGGTTGATGCGTGTAATAAGAGACGGGGTTGCGAGTCTGAAATTCCCTTATTCACTTCTCCCTCACGAACTCCCTGCGTGTTTCTCAACAAGCCTCTCTCACCTGCAAAATGGGGAATAACCAAAGGGGAAAAAAATGGGGAATAACCACAGGCCTAATTTACCTTATTCGCATAAAGACTGCGATAAATTATGGGAAGCACCAAGAATATTAAAAGTGCACTCCTGTTCATAGCTGTTTAGAAGTAAATCCTATTGTACTCAAATCAAGTCACGTCTACTTGGAAAACTGTTTTTAAAAGCCCTTATCTAGCACACAACTTTTCCTCAGGCAAGGGATGACTCTTGACTTTTTAGCGATATGCTGGGAGCCACACTCCCCCCCACCAAAAAAGTGGTGGGGCTAGGAAAAAATGTATTTGATTTGATTTACATGCAATTAAAATTATGCTCTTAATATGATCACTCTCCAGCCATGTATTTAAACCTTTTCTCTGTTAGGTGTGTTTGATTTCTATCCTGCTTTTCAAAGAGCTCCCTCCACCTATATTTCCCCACAAGAAAACCTGCTGCAAGATAACTTGGGCTGAGACTTTAAAATTAAATTTCCTGGCAAGCTTGATGATCTCTGGAGGCTGCACCCAGGGCTTTGGGGGAGTTTGCTCCCCTCTAGTGCAGTGCTTCTCAACCTTGGCAACTTGAAGCTGTGTGGACTTCAACTCCCAGAATTCCCCAGCCAGCATGGGAATTCTAGGAGTGAAGTCCACACAGCTTCAAGTTGCCAAGCTTGAGAAACACTGCACTAGTGAATAGGATTGCAGCTTAAAAGCACTAAGACAGATGGAAGGAAACAGTGGTGGGCCAATAAAATTTGCAGAGGAGGAGAAGCCAGTGGCCACAGCTTCTGCTGGAGATTGTCTTACTGCAAGATATGCAAGACTCACCCAAAACTCAGAATCTGAATTCAAGATTCCTGCTGTGAATTCAGTGTGGAGATTTTAGCCAGTCATCACTCTTCAGTGGAAACATTTAGCCTTTTCTTCCAGCATTGTTTTGTGGATGCTAATACAATAAATCATTTTAAAATGTTTTACACCAGCAGTTCTCAAGCAAGGGGCCCTCAGGACCCCTCTATATTCTTAAAAATGATTGAGGACCCCAAAGAGCTTTGGCTTATGTGGGTTATGCCCATCAATTGTTTTCTTCTCCTTCCTAGCATTTTCCCACGGGGGCAGGGTCCACTTGTCAGATCAACTGAATGTTGATCCAGTGGTTGCGACAGGAACAGACCAGCTGGCTCATCACCTGAGCCTGACGTCAATATTTACTGTATTAGAAACTAAAACTGAGAAATGTTAGAATATTTGACTTCACAGACCCCCTGAAAGGGTCTCGGGGCCCAGACCACACTTTGAGAACTGCTGTTTTACACCATACATGGGAAAATAGCCGTAGAGTAGCCATGACTGAAGATTCATGGCAGCCTTCTCCAACCTAGTACCCTCCAGATGTGTTGGAGTATAACTTCTAAAATTCTGATAGTTGAAGACTTAACACATCTGGAGAGCATCAAGAAGGAAAAACTGACTAAGTTTAGAACCTGGTTTTGATGTAATTCTTCATGTTTCATAAGGAAGTATAATTCTATACAACCTCTATTTAGAAGTAAATCTCAATGAATTCTATGGAAGTTATTCCAAGGTAAATGGGAAAAGAACTGGGGGGGGCGGTTAAGTTCCTTTGTTGACTCTTGGTTAGACATGGAAGGGAATACATTTATATGAATAAATACGTAACATCAGATGGTTGCCTTAAAATGGGACACTATTTTTGAAAACTGTTTATTACCTAGAGGTCTCAGAAAAAATACAACCCAGTAATTTACTATCAGATCATAATTCTACTCAAGAAGCAGACAGAGCAAGAGAACATACGTCTATAAATAAAATTTCCATTTTTATTGATTCTCACCTTGACTAATCTCAAAAAGTTAAGCAGGGTTGGACTAGGTAGTACTTGGATGGGAGACCACCAGGAAATAACCAGACTAAAGATTAGATTGGAAATTTTAAAAAAATATCCTAGTATGTTGAGAAGCAGCTGAAGGTTCACAATCAGGAACATTGAGGTATTTATTAAGTCTGATTGTAAGTCAGGGTGCCAAGCCATATGGTTTCTTTTATTAAAGAAAAGTCAAGTAATTAAGCTTTTCTCTGCAGCCCCTAAATTTAGTTCTTTACACTAGACATGAGCTGATTCCAGGCTCATGACTACTTATAAAAAAAGCCTCCAACATCCACTGATATTTGTTGCTTTGTTTGTTTTTCTAATTTACAAAATAAGAGTTCATCATCAGAATTGTTCATGCCTTAGACATACCTTATGTTGAACAATTCTGAGCTACAAACTCCCTCAAAATTAA
This sequence comes from Candoia aspera, assembly GCF_035149785.1. Lineage (NCBI taxonomy): Eukaryota > Metazoa > Chordata > Lepidosauria > Squamata > Candoiidae > Candoia > Candoia aspera. The sequence goes on along the minus strand of NC_086156.1, from coordinate 77,513,740 downwards.
AAGTAGAGCAGTACCTTACTGGAGCAGACTGAGATCTATCCAGCTCAGCATTGTTGTAAGGGGAAGGCTTTTAAGCATACTTTTTTAAAAAATTTTTTTAATCATATCTGTGTTTTGGCTCACACTGTATTCACTATATTCCTGAACAGTGGAGCCAGGTATGCTATTAAAGAGCTGCCAGTGTGTGCTGTAAATTGAAGAATTTACTTATTAAAAGGCTCCTGAGATCAACAGTGTCCACCCCATGAAGAAGCAGCCTGATGCATCTACATCATTTTGTGCAGGAGTGGGTAACCACTTTCTGCATCCCTAGCCTGTGGACCCACTCTGAGCAATGTTCTTGAACACTGGCAGGATACAGATCAAAGCAGAGTGTAAACCCTGAGATCACTGTAAAAGAGCCTTAAAAGAACACAAGGTAAACGCATAAAGATCCCTGAGTGAAACTCGCATCCTGGCCACCACATGGACACATCCAGACAGTTTTCCTTGCCCTAGTATGGAAGTGGCTTGCTGACGCTTTCATCCAGGATATTTGGTTTTACTTCCCAGTCCTGGTATTCCTTGGTGGTCTCCCCTCCAAAAACTAACCAGGCCTGATTCTGCTTCCCTGCCAAGCTCAGGCAAAGTTGGCTAGGTCCTGCCCCTGATGAGACTTTAAAAAACAGACCCCAGCACCTTTAATTAATTAAATTCCAGCCCTGACCACCAATCTGAAATGAATGCTGCTCACTTTCCCCTATTGCTTCATCTGCTGCAATTCTTAGGCTCCCCAAAATTTTATGCATGGGACTTAGACATGAGAAGGCTGGTAAGCCAGGTCATTGTTTCAGTCTTAACTTCGTCTAATCCGCCTATACTGGGGCCAGGAAATTTTTTGACATCTTTTTCTTCATCATTCAGCCATACCCAATAGAGAAATATAATGGAATTGCTTTTCAACAGAAAATAATACCTGCTATATCTTTGAGTGAGTCACTGTTTCAGACTCACTGTTTCCAGTCTGGAACATCAGCTCCCCAAATTAGTAACTCATGCAGAAGTGAATAGTAGCAAAGGATACTGGAGCAATAAATAAGCCTTGGGTTAAAAAATGAAGTATATCTATTTTCCAACAGTTTTGGAGAGGTTGTGCTATGAGGCACATCATCTGAGGTTCAAAGATTAAGAATAAGAAATGGAATTCCACAGGTCAGCCTTCCCAAACCTGGGAATCTTTCAGATATATGCTGTAGATTGAAACACCTGGAATTTTCAGCCAGCATGACCATTGTTGATGAGCCCTGATACCCCAGGGACAAAACAGTGACCACATGAAAAGTATATTTCAGATGCAATCTTACCAAATGGGGGCAAGTAGAAGAACAGAACAGTTCAAGTCCTGAATAGAAGGACCTCACAGTCTGAACTGAAAGTATCAGTTCTCTCTTCCCCAGCCCCACAGACACACACCCATTGCATTGTATATAAATATGGGAAATAAATTGCAATCTAATTATTTGCAATTGGAGATTGATTTAAGGGGTAAATCTGGCTCTCCTTGCCGAAAATCAAGAGGAACTGTATACGGAGCAGTATCTTCTCCCAACCAAGTCTCCAATTGGCCCCACAAACACACACACACACACACACACATGCACACAATGGCAATGGCTGCATTTCCCCTTGGCAAACTTGCTGTTCATTTATATTAATTGCCAAAAGGGGACAGGGAACAGATCTGAGGGGGAGGAGAAGCAAGAGGGGAAGCTTTCCCCTTCCCCTTAGTCCAGTCCTGATTTATCTCCTGATATCCAAGCATGAGTTTCTGGGCATCAGGATTGGGGAGGAAGAGAAGGAAACTCAAGAGCTAGCTTGAAATGGACAACATGCAGCTTAACGAGGATCAGCAATGGTTTTACAAGATCCCAGGGAACTGTGTTGTGGGGAGGAAGAGTTTCACTAGCTCCAGCAAGGCAGTGAAACAGATCTGCCTGTATATGAGTAAAGGAGGCTGTGTGCTAAGATCCTTATTCTTCCCCCCTGCCTTTTTGTGTAACATGAGGTAGAAATTCAGATCTAGAGTAATAGGTTTCAAACAACACAGTGGAAGTCAGTGGAGTTAAAGATTTTTTGCCAGGAGAGCACAAGACTCACCAAAATGGGACTTGAGCCAATCAAAAGGCAGCAGCAATCCGGACTTGCAGTGGAGGATTGGCAACTTAAGATGTGTCTCCGTGAGCTCCACGGTTGACCCAGCAACATGGACTTTTTTGGGCTCAGGCAGGATTTCCTAGAGCACAGAAGTGTTCTCCGGATTAAGGAGAATCCCAGGAATTACCCCATTTTGTCCTCCGGATGGCTGGAAGCAGCCAGAAGACCACAAAACAGCATTTCACAATCAACTGGTAAGCTAGCAGCTGGGAGGCAGGGATTGCCATCATTTCCTAAGCCATGTTGAAGCCTTAACTGGACTCAAAAGCTGCCCACCCCATTTCTAAAACACCATTTTTTTCTTTTTTAATTATTATTAAGGAGAGGCTCTTTGCAACAAAGAAATGCAGAATCTCTTGATGGTTTTCATTACTTTTGGAAGTTAATTATTAGGCTTTTTTTCTAAAAATATATATTTTTCTCTTTTTTCTTCTTAAATCATATTGTTGGATTTAAAGACTTTTGCTTGTTTACTGTTACTTTTTTCAAAGTTTGAAGGATTACAAAAGAATTACCCACTTCATTGAATTTGCGGAGCTGAGCTTTGATTTATCTACTTTCCCATGAGAAACAGCTTTATCTTTATATTTACACACACACACACACACAAACACGCTTAATAACACTTTTTTTCTGAAAGACAGCCTTTTGTCTAATATCCTTAGGCACTAGAGGGCGCCATAATGTTCCGTGGAGGGATATGGAAGATTTTAAAGATATTTTAAGGAGCTGTACCTCAAGGTTACTTATGCTTTGGACCATCTCTTAGAAAGTTATTTGGAAAATAAGGTCCTGGTCTCAAAGAAAAAAATGAGTAACATCCCAAAGCCAAAAAGTGAAGGGAAGAAGATTCACCTCTGGAATGTTAATTTTTAAGAAGGAAAAGCTTTGGGTGTAAAAGGAACAGAAATGGCCGCATTCTTGGAATATCGAGATCAAAGACAAGATTTAAGCCTCAAGGGATGGAAGGTCCTTGAAGATGAGTTGGACTTTACAAGGCAGGTCGAGGATTGCAAGGAGGAAGACTTGTGTGTAACATTGAAATATATACAGTAAATGCCTTAGTTTACTTTGAAGTGGGTTAACTGTTTAGTTGTGTTTATTAGGATGGTATAGTTAATATGTTTAACTATATAAATATTTTGATTAGGAGTAAAATTGTAATGAGGAAGGATAATATTTGATTATCTGTCTATTAAGGGGGGAATTTGTTTATGTTATAAAAATGTTTGTTTATATATATATATATATATATATATATATATATATATATATATATATCCATCCATCCATCCATCCATCCATCCATCCATTTTATGGGAAAAATAGTGTTTTAGAGGAAGTGTTATATTGAGAATAGAAATGTTTTATAGAAGTAATGCTCATTCCAGTTTGAACTAGAGTAATAGATTGATATTGACTTATTTATATCTTTGTTGTAGAAAGTCAGAAGTTGGTATGTATGTATTATGTAGTATGTAATAGTCTTTTTTGTATTTTCATGCTTTTTAGTTCCTTTTTTCTGTTGTAGTATACTTTATTTTATTACTTGTAGTTTTTATGTATTTGTTGAAAAACTTAATAAAGCTTCATTTTAAAAAAAGGCAGCAACAATCCATATTTTTTATTGTATGCCACCCAAAGTCACTTTTTCATGAGATGGGTGGCCATATAAACTTAATTAATTAATTAATTAATGAAATATACCCACTCCCTGCCTGGCTACATGTTCAACATTGACAAAAGAAGGTGCTTCCAACCTGATTGCTTAATTTTAGTAGTGGATATTTAATGACACCCTGGAGAAGATGCTGATGCTAGGGAGAGTGGAGGGCAAAAGGAAGAGGGGCCGACCAAGGGCAAGGTGGATGGATGACATTCTAGAGGTGACGGACTTGTCCCTGGGGGAGCTGGGGGTGTTGACGACCGACAGGAAGCTCTGGCGTGGGCTGGTCCATGAAGTCACGAAGAGTCGGAAGCGACTAAATGAATAAACAACAATTTAATGACAGGGTCAGACCTGGTTAATAATTTGGAGGAGAAACCACCAGGAATTCCCAGAATAGTAAACCAGACTGGAATTTTTTTAAAAAGTATTCTGTAAGAAGGCAATTGCAAACTATTTTTATGTTGTTGTCAAGAAGACTACCTGGGCATGGAGCATGAGGAATCTTTTCCTTTTTACCTAATGGAAATAACCCCACATTTTCTTTTTAACATTTGGCTTTGCTTTGTTTATGTCACAAAGCCATTTCAAGCGCACCATGAGTTCATGTGATCTCATTCCTTCCTCTTCTTTGGGAACTATCTCAGAACCATGCACTTACTCTCTCTCCTACTCCTGCTCCAGGGAGAAATGAACAGGATCAATACAATTACCATCTCTGGCAGTGTTTCTCAACCCTGGCAACTTTAAGATATGTGGACTTCAACTCCCAGAATTCCCCAGCCATATCTTAAAGTTGCCAGGGTTGAGAAACACTGGTCTGTGGTGTTTGTAGTAAACTGCATTTGCTTCTCTTGTTTAGCTAGCTCAGAATCCAATTGCCTTTTGCATATTAGCCACTCAGCCTGAGGGATAAGGAGACAATTGGCATTTGTGGAAGGCCCTTCAGTTTGTCACATGGAAGGCACAACAGCCAGCCCTGGGTTCAGAGCAGCTGTGGGAAACAACCCATCTCAATCCAAGGAGGCTTCAAACAGTTTTCATTAAGTAAAGGGATCACTATAACAAATGTTGGGAGTTCTGGACACTAACATGCTTGAACAACACACAGTTTTAAATCAGGACTTTGAGTTTTTATTCCTAGCTTCCCCAGAATGTGGCTCTGAGCCTGCAACTTCTTCAAAATCTAAGCCTCATTTCTTTAAATATTGATGCTGTGTTTTACTTCCTTTTGAGAGCACTTTCCTGATACTGTTTAACAAGAATTATCTAAACAGTCAGACAAGGACAAAAAACATCTTGCAGTTCAGTTTTCTTAAACCAGGAGTCCTAAATTGACATATCCCACCAGGTTCTGGAGAAGTATCTGTTTTAATCTGTTGCAGGAGAAAAAAAACCTAGAATGGGTCTTATGGTACCTTAAAAATCAGCAAATTTATTACTGCATACAAGTGAATTCCACAGCTGGGATTCTACAGAAGAGAAACACCAACTGCTTCAACAACCTACTCTGTAATGATGCTCTTACACTGTGGTTTCTTCTCCCCAGCAACAGATGCATTGATTTATCTAACAAAAAAACATGAATGGACAATTTCCATCTGGCTTTTTAAAAATTCTTCAAACCATCATTTCAACTCTCCCCCAAATCCTTCTAAGACTGGTACGCTACATAGAACAATTCCTAAAGAATCCACTCCTTACATAGGGCATTGCCTCCCAAATGTTAATGAAACCCAGCACATGTTTCTCATGTCCAATGCTGAATTGCCTGCCTTTAATTTGAACCCTTTCAGATGGTTTACTCACTGGGTGTTCACCAAAATCTCAGCCCATCAGGTTGCCCAATTCTTCTTGGATCAGAGCAAGAAGGAATATTCTTCCCCCTGAAAATTAAGAGATCCTGCTAGCCATTCACCCTATCCCATCCCAGCAAGCCGGCTGTCAGTCTTGATGGAGCCCAGCCTTCAAGACCCTTCCCAGCCAAGCTGGGAGAGAGTGGCATATTTATCTTTCCTACAAAGCAAAAAGCCTTTGGGACTCTTTGAAGCTAGCAAAGGGGCCTAGGCAGAGGGCAGCTGGCTGAAGAGCAGACTCGGGTGGAATATCCCCCCCCAACAGTTTATTCATCCCCATCCAGATTGCAAAGAATCCTCCTTTTAAAAAGCCCTTGCTATATATTCAACTAATTGTCCCCAAAACTTTGAACTGAGAACAATAAATAATGAGTAATAATAATTAAAGAGTTGGATTCTTTTTTCCAAAACTACAGAGTAATAAACTGGCTGGTATAGGAGAACTGCTTGTCTTCTTCATGCCCCCCAAGAGAGAAAAGAACCATCTGGAACTTTAAAGGAAGGCACCCTGGATTCCTGGCTCATGGCCAGCCTTCTGTCCTGGAGGCAGAAATGTAAGTCACACCCATCAATACCACCATTACCCTCAACCATACACGCTGTTTCAAGAGGACCGAAGTCCTGCGCTCATTCTAGAGAATAGCAAGAATTTGTTACCTCTTGGTATTGTTATTTGGTTTCTCACTGTCAGTCAGCATGGTCAAAAAATGTTCAAAAATACATCAGGTTAGTTAGTTAGTTATGACACTTTTGCAAACAAATTACAGCAATTACTACTCACCTGCTTGCTCACATATGCCTAAAGGAAGAAAAGAATCAAATACCTTCCAATTAATTAAAATTTCCCTGCCTGCTCACCTAAAATGTTTCTCAGTCAACATGGCCATGAAGTCTGGGAATCATAGTCCCGATATAGCTGGAAACCATATTGGGAAAGGCTCCTACACTCCCACAGCCAAAAAAACCCCACTATATCTTCCTACCATTCTTAAATGCAGCTCACAAAGCAATGAATGGGTGGCACTAAAAGTTACCAGGGTGGAAACATGTCTAGATGTGACTTTTACTTGGTTATTGGTTTACCCATTTTGTGGGCACTCTCTGTGTTACTGCTGATGAGCCCAACATTAGCTATTCCTAATTAAGCACATGGTATTATGCAAGCTATTTTCTAAATACTGGTTTCTTTCAGAGAAAAAAAGAATAGAGCTGCTGTGTTGTTCTAGAATTCAAATTCCTGTGGACTTCAGCCACATCCAAAGTTTGGGTTTCTCTTAAGATCTTGAAACACTCAATTTTGTCTGATTTGTCATAAAGTTAAGGATGGAATGCTTTATGTATATTAGCCAGAAATTACTGTCAATCCTTTTCATTTTTGACTGATGATTCATATTATCATGGTATTAAGATTAATATGTCTTAATCCCTGACTTGATTCTAATAGTAGTTTTTAAAATGCCAAATTGATATATGGCCATCTTTATATATTGTCTGAACTTAATGTTTTGATAGAATAATAGAGGAATGTATTGCTTTTTTCTCCTTTTTTCCCTCTTCTCTGATTCTGTTCGTATTTAAAAATAATGTAAATAAATAAAAACCAAAAAAAAAACCAACCCCACAATCTATAGAATTTAAATTCCTGTGCAAAGTTGCTAAGCTTCTTTGAAGATCCAGAAGGCCTCTTTGCCTGGCTGAAAAAGTGTGTTGAAAGAAACCCCAAGAGACGGTGCCTTCTGTATTTATTCCACCAGTTCCTGGGAGACTGATGAGGAAAAGCTCAAATTGGGGAAGTGAGGAAAGCAATCCCAAATAAACATATACAGGTAAGCAGAAATAGATACCTTATATTCCTTCTACAATACAGCTTTCCTCTTCAGGCCCATCCATCCATCCATCCATCCACACCAAGTGTCCAGCAGCCAAGAATGGTCCAAGTGTTTGCCAGATGTGTATACTCTTGCCCTTTCCCAAACTTGCCAGAATAATTCTGGACAAATGCATCTCTGTGGTCTCAGGATTGACAGAGACAAAAATAAGGAGTAAAATATATTATATTTTGTAAAAGGCATCCTTCAAAACATATTAACTATAAGGTATTGTATGTTGTAACTGAATGTCTGGACAAGAACTGACCTTCATCTCACTACACACTTTTCTGGGGTTCACTGGAAGTATACCATTCCTGGAACTCAATCAGTGGTCTCTCTGCTATAGTAATGCTTACACAAACAGAAGAAACACCATCTTCCTTTCTTTAAAAAGTGGAGGATGTGACAGTTCTAGGGTCCAATCCCTCCAGCCATGCTTTCCCCTAACTTCAAGTAAGTTGGATCTGGCTATGGATGCCTATTTACACTCTTCATGGGCTTAAGAGTTCTCTTCTCTGGGACTGATCCCTGGCAACCAGAAAAAAATTCTAGGTTCAGCCACCTCTCAAATAGAAGCAAATCCCAAAATATGTTGGTTTCCCACCACAAAAAAGAGAAGAGCAGCAATTGCATCTTCCTGGCTTCCTGAAGGGAACTGTGGGGGGCAGAGAAGATTCCTGGGATGGGTTCAGGGACCCACCAGCCCCAACATTATTTCTCTAATTCCCAGCCAGTCAGCAGGGGAGCGTTGCCTATGGATGTCCATCAGCAACTAGCACTCCTGGTTCCATCTGGAGCCCAAACACAATTCATCCAGCTGGAATAGATTTGTAGGGACAAGGACTGAACGTACAAGTGTGTGTGTTCATGTGTATATGAGAGAGCCACAAAACATACTTCACACCCACCCCTGGATACCCTTAGCCCATCTGGGAGAAACATGCAGAGAAATGTAAGCCCCTTCCTACCCAGGCCCATATTTTGGACACCAAGCTGCACAGCCAAGGAATCATGCATTGTCACTGGAATATGGGGAGAGAGTTGTCTGATTTTTTTGGCTCTCTAACTGCAGTCCAATCTCAGCCTCCTGTATCTGAGCATTACTCTTTTACAATAAGAAAACAAATCAATGTATTATTCTGGCACAACGCCAATTTCATAGAACGTGTTCTTCTCTATAAGTCCCCAGGAACTGAGTGGGGAATAGATTCTCCTTTATTGAGGGAGGAATTTGGGGTCCCTCCTTCCCAGCATCGCTTCTCCAGCAGCAGAGAAGCCAGCCGTGTGGAAAAGGCTTGCTGTCAGAAGAAATCTGGGCCATGCTGGTGACATCGCCACATGCAGTTTACATAAGGCAAGGGCAGGGGAGGACAGGTTGGAGAAGACAGGACAGGCAGAGGCGGGAGAAAAGAGGACACACTCTGGAAATTGGGGCCATGTGAGGAGAAGGCCGAGATGCCTCCACAGAGAGCAAATAGGACAAGGAGAAGCCTCAATCAAATACAACACAATATAGCCAGAGCTATTAGCTTGATGCTGATGCCATAGTGACTGCCAAATGGAAGTCTGGGTCCCGATAAGAGATTTATGACCTGCAGAAAGATTAGAGAGAAACAGCATGGAGTAACTCCCTGCAGGTTGATGGAAAAAGGCTTCATTCCTGATCTGGAGAAAAATTAGTGGGGTGTACGCAGGAAGCTATCCCAGATTGCAGCAATTTGATTATGAAGAAGAAAAAAATAATTTAAGACTGAGATTATACTTGAAGTGTACCTTTCTGCATTTTCTTTATTATCAATATCCAAATCTTGTGAGATTTTCTAGTGCCAATCAGAAACAGTGTTACAGCCAAACAAGCAATATTCTGAAGCACCTTTCCAGATTTAGTGTCCTCCAGATGTGTTGGGATAGCAGCTCCCAGAAAACCCCAGCCACCATGGACGTTGGCTACACTGATTGGGAATGCAGGAAGTTGACATACCAAGATTTCTAAAGGACACCAGGTTGAGGAAGGCCACTTAAAAGAACGAGTTTCTGGTCCAGGCCCTTCTCTAGCGTAGCTTGTAGGCTTCAGGTTGATTAAACTAGTTCCCAATTTGAAAAACTAAAGCAGTGTTTCTCGACCTTGGCAACTTTAAGCTGTGTGGACTTCAACTCCCAGAATTCCCCAGCCAACATTGGACTAAAGCCACTGGACTAAAGCCTTATGCAGGCATTCATTTCCAGCATAAGAAAGATTAAGTGAAGGAGGGAAAGCAGAGGTGCTGTCCTAACAGCCAGGAACCACGCTGAGACAAGGAATAGGTCTCTAGTGTTTATTTACTGCTACATAACAGAGAATCCTAACAAACTGAAGAAGCATGGGAAAACCCAGACATATAAACCCCAAAGGCTAAGGCGGGCCCGATCTGTGTCTCTTTGAATGGCCACCTAATTCCTCAGTACTACGCATGCGCTTTACAGCCTGGATGGGAGCCCCCTGCTCGCCATCCTCACTCATGACAGGTGCACACATCTCCCCTCAACATCCCCATATGACTGACTTCTTTGGAGACTGTCACACAATTAGCACAAATATCCCAAACAATTTGTAAGATGAATGGACATAAAGCACAAATTCTCAATCACAGGGGACTGCAAGCCTGGTCAGTAGAATTTCTCAAGTAGGTCTCAGTACCTGATTGGGCTCAGAAGCCAAGGAGGTTGGGTGTGGTTGCTACTGGGATAGGAGACCACGAGGAAATTCAAATGCTGTACACTAGACCAGGAAGTCAACAACACAGAGAAGAAGGCAATGGCAAACCACAGGTACTGTTGCCAGGAAATCTACATGGCTGGAACCATGAAGTTACATGGAGTCATGTTCCACTTGAAAGCAGCTTTACATTTTTCAACAGAACTTCTGTCTAATATTCTTTTTGCTCTTCACCCTCCTTAGCATGTTCTCCCATGCTCCATCCCATTTGGTGCTGAAGGAAAATGCCTGTATGGAACTGAAGAGATCAGTGTTTCCATAAATTACCAGCTTTCATAGACTGCAGCTCAGGGTTCCTCGTGCACTGGTTAAAAAGTAGTAATAATTGCTGGAGAGGAAAAGTGCCATAACAGTCAGGTTCCAGAGCAACAGTTGTGTTAGTGGCATCTTAAAAGAATCAGCTATCTATTATGGCACAAATTTTCATGGACCAATCCACTTCATGGAATCATCAGTTAGAAGGAATCTCATAAAGTCATTGGATGTCTCTCATAAGACTAGTGAGTTTCCACTCCATTCAGCTAGATCTGGATATGTGAATAAATATCCAGTTTATACATACAAGCACATACAACCATATATGATATCTTGGCAGAAAAGTCCTGGCATGTGTGTGTGTGATGGTATATTTTCAATACTATAGAAAATATAATTTTAGAACGAAAATAAAAGCTTTTATTTTATGAGATTATTTATGTCAAATGGATTTGGAGTGTGTGTGAAGAAGGGAGCAGGTTAAAATTGTGTGATACTGTCTCACCAGCATGCACACACCCTGCTTCTAACTGGCCTAGCAAATCTTGCTACCTGGGAATATTGTACTATAGCGGCCTACCAACTGCTCCTCAAGTAGGCTATAGCACTAGTGATTCCTAGCAGTCACGGCCAGGAATTGGCAAAGCCATGATCTCTGCAGGGCAGCATCATCATGATAGAAGATGGAGGCCTATTGTCTTTGTGTGGCTTACCAACTATTTGACAGAGTAACAGGGAGGCACACCTTTTAGGCCTTTCAGCTAAAGAGGGTGACAGCAATGGTGGTTAGATTTCTCACATGACTAGAAGTGGGTAGAGAAGCAAGTAGGCCACAAGTCAAAGCCAGAGTTTGAAATATGTGCACTGGGTACAAGTATATCCACTGTAGCATGTGTGTGGCTTCTCAGCACTTTTGCAGGGCCACCAGCTCTTAAGACAAACTCTAGATTTTGGCCTGACAGTTATTGGTAGATGGAAATCAAGATCTGCAACTACGCAGGAGCTTCCAGAACGCCTCCAACCTTCAGAAGAGAGAGCAGAGTACTTTGCTAATTGCCTGCCTCTTACCTGACCCAGGTCCCAATGCCCCTTGCCTTTCTAGGCTCCATTCCACAAAAGGCCACCTTGGAGGTCATTTGACTTGGGACGGAAACTGCAAAATGGCCTGCCATTCATCAAGTGCCCCTTTTTGTTCTGCCGTCTTAGAATCAATCTGTCCCATCCTTGAAATAATTGATGGCTCCTTTCCTGCAGAGCCTACCATCCTGGCTAAGTTCATCTCACGATGGGTATGCCCCCTCATCCCAATGTAGCTCCATCGGTGAAGCTTCAGCCATGCAATTAATACCAACCAGCCCCTTACTATTGCAACCTTTAAGCAAGGGAGGTGGGCTGGGGGGGCAAGTCTCTCTCTCTTCTCCTCAGCCTGCTCCCCCTCCCCTCCCCACTACACTCCCAACCCCCAACAGACTCCCCCAGGGAGCAGTTGTTTATGAGCTTCTGGTGAGGGAATTGATGAACGGTTCCTGAGGGAGGGGGGCAGTTTCCGCCGCCAGCGGGAGTGAATCAATTTGCGCCATCGATTCTTCACGCACTGCGGCAGAAACGGGAGCAGAAGAGATGGCGGGAAGATGAATTCCCCTGCGGTCAGTTAGCTTGCACCAGGCCAGGCCACAAAGAGACCCCCCTTCGCAACACAAAAGCACAGCACCACAATGCACACACACACTTTCCTCTGTCCCAAGCACCGGGGCTGAGTGCATCAGCACTGTCCAGCGATGCTGCCGACAGCTTTCCAAGCTTTCAATGCCTACCGAGGGACAGGTCTGTCCCAAATATTAATGGGGGAAATTAAAAGGAGGCAGGAGGGGAGGGTTGCACAAATTAAATTCAAAGCAAAAACTCCCAGATTCTCTTCCCGGCTTTAGGGAAAAGGAGAATGGGATAGAAATGGGTTATAGGTATGAGGCAGAGATTCAGAGTTCTGTCATCAACCATGCCAAAAATGAGATCTATATTTTCGAGTGGGGAGTCAACACTGTCTGGAAACAAGGTCCAGTGGGTTGAATCAAGGAAGCAGCAAGCTAAGAAGCTTGCCAGCTCCGATTCAGCTGTCTGCTTCATTTTCTGAGGAGAACTAGGCCTATTTCTTGATTTTGCTCCATTTTTTTTAATCTGCAACCCACTATCTCCTGAGAATTTGGGTTTTGGAGAGAGTCAGTGTTGCTGGGGAAGATCTGGGAGAAACATCCCAGGCCTCAGCCAGAATCATCTAACCTTGTGCCCTCCAAATGTGTAGTCATCCCAACACATCTGGAGGGCATCAGGTTGGGGAAGGCTGCCCAGGCCATGTATCAGGGTCAATATCTCTGGGTCCTGTCTAGACATAGCAAATACTTCTGTGTGGGGGGTGGGGGACTGAGGTTGAATTGAATATAGAGGAGAGAGAAAAGGGACAAAGCAGTCTTGATTTGGAAGGAAGAAATGGATTTAGCTGGCTTTGGTCAACACAGAAGATTACTTGTACATGGGGTTCAAGAGGAAAGACCAAAGAATGGCAAAATAATGCAAAGCTCACATCTAAGCTGAAAAAGAAATGGATTGGTAAGGCAGCAAATGTTAAAATGAAAAAAGGAGGCAGAGTCTGCACTAAAACCCTGATAATTGTTAGAGTCACATGATAATTTTGAGCACTTTGCTACTTTCTAGTCACACTTTCTCATCTTCTGTAAAATGGAAAGTGGCCATTGACCTCACAGGGCAGCTGCAAGGAAGATTGAGATTAAGAGAATTTAACATGTCCCATATACAATTGAAAGTATGCTTTGTTTTCACTATTGCAAAACCATCATCGCTTGATGCAGCCAGTTCTGGAGTACAGAATTGTGTGGAAACTCTTAGCCCTAAGATTAATTGTGACTAAGGCAACTACCTCAGGTGGCAGTGCTGAGGAGGGGACAACAGGGGTTCCTGTTATGGAGTCCCAACATTGGGTTCTACATGCCATAAGGCTGCCCTGCACACCCTAAATTAGCCTTCTCCCTGCTGGTGTAATGGAGGAGATTGTTCCATTTTCAGTGTTGATGTGAGTTTCTGCTCATGTTTTTTTGCCTCAGGTAGCATGCTGTCTTGGGCCAGCTCTGCAGAACAGACTGAAGAGGTGAAAGCTGAACAGGTCACCAACATACAGGGTTATCCAATCTGTTATGGACAGAAAAATATGGAGAATAATATTCAGAAAGCAAATCAGATTACAGCACCAGCATTTTAGGAAATCCTTCTGTTGAGGGCATCTTATGCTATGACAACCTGAGTTTTCTTTCATATAGTACCATGGTCAGTTTATTGTTTAATTTAAAATACTTCTCCCTCACCTTTTCAAAGGAAGAATTTAATAAAGACTCAAAACAGTTTGGAATTAAGAACACAATGAACAATAAAGGTCTTGCAGCAACAGAGTAAACCTCAACTCAAATACCAGGATGACTAATAGTCCATTAAGCAGCTCATCAACAGCTTCAGAGAAGAAAAAGGGTTTGATTTGACACCTCAGAGATAAAAGGGGAAGTGCTACACAATGTCTCAAGAGAAAGTGTTCCACAATCAAGGTACTGCTACAGAAAAGAGCCAGTGTCTTATGTCTACCTTTCTCACTTTGGGTGGGGGCATACCCAGTGCAGAACCTCAGGGGGTAACCTCAGCAGTTTCATCTGAAGAAAGCTGGCTAACTTGCTTCCAGGCATTTGAACTGTGTAGGTTAAAGACCAGGATTTTTAGCAGATTTTTAGCTCTGTACCAAGAAAGAACGAGAAAGAAACTGCCTCTCTTCTCCCAAGACCAGCCCAAGACATAATCTTGCTTTGAGGGAAGCATCTACAACCATTCCACATACAGGCAAACCTACCACTAGGATCTCTTTTTCTCAGAAAGTAGAGTACCAGTTGCAGGACTTCTGAGCACTACATCATCTTTTATTTTCAACTTAGCACCTCTTCTCCAGCCTCCTGCCCTAGAACCTACCCTATTCCACATACATGATGTGGCCTCACCTCTACACTATATGGAGGAGCTGACTAGTTATTAGCTCCGTCTTACTTCAACACTGGTGGCCTTGTCCACTACACAAGGCTAGCAAGCTAGTGTAGAGGCCTGCATACACAGCTTCCCTACTGAGGTCGCCACTTCCCTCAGTCTCACAGTAGGACTGGCCCTGCTTTCACAAGCATGGTTAATGCTGACTGCTTCCAAATCAACCCTTCCACAACAACTGCACATTTGGGTGTGCCCTCCAGTTCAGCTGCCTCTTCACCAGGACCAGTTGTTATGCCCAATGATGGCAGAATCTCTAGGCCCGCCTACCTCTTTTTACTATGTCTTAGCTTTTTGTTAAGTAAGGTTCTGAGAAGAGGAAAGGCATAGGTTGTATGTCCTCTGCTTCAGTTCTTGCCCCATAATCTTCTTCCTAGCGGATGCAGTTTTGCTCAGGGACTCCCCAGGGCAAAGCTACTAGTCTCCATAGCAGCAAGGAGAATGGTGGGCTGTGCCAAGCAGCTGGCACAAACCCCGTTCCCTGAAGAGGCCAGAATCCTGATCTGAACCTGGCATGTATTTCCTTTCCTCCTTGCTCACCTCTTAGTCTGTCAAGCACGTACTGCACACACACTGGGGACCGTGTACTATAAATAGCCACCAGGGGATGTTATCCGCTTAGGAGTGGAGTGAATGTGGCTCAGCCTGAGAGCCGGTGAAGAGCCAGAACTTCTGGGTTCTCTCTGCAGCTTCGGGGAGGGTCAAAATCAGGGATGCAAGGAATGCAAGAACCACAGTTTTGGAGTCCTTTAGAATATGACAGCAGCAGGGACTTTGGGTACAAATGCCAATTCAAGAAACAGTATCTCTGGTCTCTTGGGGACAAAACTAGAGTTAACATGGAATTGCTGAAATAGTTACTGAAAATTGGCATGTCAGGATTATGGGGCACAGCACCTTAATGAGGGGATTTCAGCATGAAACTTCTGGAAAGCAAGTGTGGTCTCCTGGCTTAGAATGTAGGTCTGCTTTTCTGGAATTAGAGAAGGGTACAAATGGGTTAAAAGCAAAATATTCCTAAAGCCAGCAAGGCTTCTGTATCTCATGGCGAGTTCTGATAGGTGGAAGAAGAATTCCCCCCCATTCCTGGAAAGCAAGCTTATGCTGATTTTAAGATGGTCCCATTCAGAAAAGGGCCTTGTGGATAGCAACTAGTTAACTCTTGGCTGGGAATTCTCCCCCTCCCCAAGTTTCCCTCCCAATCAGGCTCCAAGCCACAACCTTCGCTGGCTGCCAAGTTGGAGAAAGGTCAGCAAGACATAGAGGCTAGCTGGCGGGGAGGGAGGGGTGGTGGCGCTGGGGCATAAGGCCAGGAGAGCTGGGCCCAAGTTTGAGTCCAGGATGACCTGATGAGGCTGTGGCCACATAGAGGAGTCCAAAATCACATCGAAGGAACACTTTGTGAGACACAAAGGCTGAGTCCACGCAACATGCTAAACAGGTCAACAAAACACAGTTGCTGGGTTCACATAGCATGCGATGTCCAAACAAATACATCATATTAGGGCTTAATGTAACGGCCAGGTTCGTACAACTTATGAAGTCAATGGCTGGGTTCCCTCTATGGACTGAACCACAGAACTACCTCAACTTCATTTTAGCTTAGGCTAACACACTGTGGGAACCCATCCAGGGAGATATATCCAAAATCCACAGTGAAGGACTATATTTATTGGAACCCATCAAATTGCTATAAAAGAGTGCAATTCTTCATTGCTCTAGGCAGCCAAAGACAAGGCAGAAAAATAACAGCAAATATAAAAAATAAAAGACAAAATATTACAACCGTGGAAATGCATATGGCCAGTGTGCCTCTTTCTTTTTTAAAAAATTGGGGGAACTGAGGAGGCTGACCAGGGATCTACTTAAAATCCAGCTACTGCATCACTCTGTCAGACACACATGCCCAACCCCAGGGTCCCTACCCCAAAGCGGTTCTCCGTTACACTTAGCAAGGGCGGCACCCAGTGGCTATTCTGCCTTATCACAGCTTCCCTTTTCCCCTTCTTCAGGCTCCTGCCCCTCCACAGAGGCCCCCTGTGATATTCAAAATCACTTTCTAAAAAGGTGCGAAGGCTAACCACTACTAGGAAGCAATACCCCCAAGTCAGAAGTCAGCCACCATTTCAGTGCTCAAAGCCTTTGCTCCTGTCCACATGGCCCATGCCCGCAAGTGCCAGCATCTGCAATTTCTCTCATCCTGACATTGCAAACACAGAACATACAGTAAAGAGCGGTAGCTTCTGTGCCAACTTTTTAACTTTGTCTCAACATGCGTGCTAATGCTGAACCACTTACGCAAGCCCCACTGCAGACAGATGCAAGTCTGTGTTAATTGGAGTACAGATTGGGCAGGAACACTCTAGCAATACGTTACTCAGTTGAGATTTCAGAGTATATATCTTACAAGCCTTCCTATTCCTGGAACTCCCTCCCAGAGTATCTGTACTGTGCCACCCCAACCTCTCCCTTTCTTCAAAATCTGTTTTATATAAAACCTTGGATGCTTTGCATTTGATTGCCTATAACTTGTTTCCCTTGCCCACCCTCTTCACAAAATCATAGGAGAGTTGGAAGGGGCCGTTCAGGCTGTTGAGTCAAACACACACCCTCATTCAGTGCAAGAATCCAAATTAAAACATCCTACAGTTGGCTTTACAGCCTTTGTTTGCACATACTAAGGCAAAGGGGAATACACCATCTCTTTCAGTAATTGGTTCATTGTTGAACTGCTCTTCTGTTAGGAAAGTTTTCTTAACTTTCAAACAGAATTTGCTATCCTATAATTTAAAACCATTATTCCATATTCTCTAGGATGATAAGAAACGATCTTGGCCTTTAGACTGCAAGTTGCTCAGGGCCAAGAGCTCTCTTGAAAGGGGTAATATTATGTAGCTAAACTACAACAGCATTTTAATATTTAACGTGTAATTACATTATCATTTTTAATTGTACCAGACCACTGAGAAACCTTTGTATGTGTACCAAGAGAGAAGGAACTGGTTATTCCTCCTTTCCCATAAACACACCAATGACAACAAGTGCTTGGCATAGTTCCTACTAAATCATTGAATTTAGTGACCTATTTGGTTAAACCCAAGAAAAGATATATTTGAGGCCAGGAGGGAAATTGGTTCTAATAGTTAAAGCAGCTTCCTCAGTCAGTGTTTTCTAATGAGATGATCTATGGTTCCAGCAATATGATGGGATAGATAGCCCAACACATCTAAGGAACATGGAGAAGGGGAAGGTAGAGGTGAACACTGTAGAAACTCAATTAAGGTACAATAATCATTAAAATATGCAAAAAGAAAATCCCACTTTCTCTCTAATCCAGAGAGGAGAAAAGATAGCCAAGAAGCCTCTGGCAGCCTCAGCTCTTCTTTTGTGGCACCCAGAATCTCTTTAAAATCATGAGACGGGAAATAATTTTCCAGTTAAAAAGAAAAATTGTAAGAGAAACATAGCTAATGATGGTGGAACAAAATCAGATATGGGTGGATTTGCAGCTTTGTAGAGCTAGTCTTCCTTTTCAGACACACAAACATGGACACAGACATTAGAAGCTGAAAAGGCTTCCAGGGAACAAAAACGGTCCTGCACCATCTGTAAAGTCAGAAGATGTTGAGGACCACAGTAACTTAGGCAGAGCTACAGATGGCATTCAAGCCAGAGGATCCCCACTGTGACCACAGACAATTTTTTCTTCTACTGAATGCAAAGGTATGAAGGGGTTTTCACTACAGCTGCCGAGTTCCTCAAGCTAACATGGATCTCTTTGCTCATTGTGACATTTCCTTTGTAACACTGCAGCTGCCAAAAACCTTTGCACTTGAGTGTCAGGATGCACTTATCTGACAAAACGCCATGAGCTTGTATCTCCAACAGTTGTTGAAATACATTCCATTATTCCAGCCAACATGGCTTGTTATCAGGGATGAGATATATCCCAGTATCATCTGGGGACCCTCACTTGGAAAAGCCTAGCATTGAAATCAACTTTTCCCAATCTGATGTCTTCTTAGATGGACCAGATGTCATCTTGTATAAATCCTTGGGTAAGAATTAAAATCCAACATCTGGAGGGCACCAGTTGGAGAAGACTATTCTAGAGACTGACTCTGGCATTCTTACAGTTTATAAGCAAGTGGACAGCAAGTGATCAGTCTGTATTCCCTGTGCGTCTTTTTCCAGATGGCCTCTCCCACCCTCCCTACTGCCAATTTCTCTCCTTAAAAGCCAACAAAGTGTTTTTCAGCTGTCAGATCTGATTAATTCACACACAGGGATTCAATTGGTCAATTGAAACCACAGAGACCCAGAAGCAGTGAGGAGGAGGAGAATGGACAAGCCACCCATTCCCTCCTCCTCCTCCACTTGTTCTCCCAAAAAGCCCAAGAGAGCTTTGACCTTCCATGGAATGGAAGTACTTGGGCCCATGGGAAACTTCCACACTCTACTTAGTGCTAGTAGTAAGAACAGAGATGCCGTGCACTACAGAAGAGCAGCCAAGCTTTTTAAAAGTCCGTGTAAAAAAAAATAAATCCTCTTAGATACAAGTATAAAACCTGGGCCCCCAAGATGGTTAACGAACTTAAATTTTTAATAAGATACAACAGGAAAAGTATTAAACTCATGATGATTAGAAAGCAACCATAATCATAGTTAATTGAAATATAAACATAATGGTATTTTTGCCCTTTCTGGAAGTGTGGTCCTCAGATGCCCAGAAGAAATCATACAACTCTGCTCCAGGACATTGCTAGATCTGGAAGAGAAGTTCTGAAGAACTTGAATGCTTGCACACTATTTTATGTCATTTTAATTGATAGACACACACCCCTATCTATCTTCCAGCGGAGAATGCAGAAAATGGGAGACATTGGTCTTTGAAAGGAAACCTAAAAAAACCTTTTATATCAGCTGCTCCCTGAACTTAGACCCATCTTCAAGATAAATTCAGACACATCACCTAGTGCTGGCACAGTCAGTGACCTAATACAGGAATGAGCCACCATAGCAGACAGAATCTTCATACAGTTGTCAACTAAATGCTTTTCTCACCTTTTGACATGAGTCAGGTTTCTGCTTCAAAATACATGAAGTAGGAAAATCGTAGGAAGCACAAAGTGTATTTCTTATCCCACTGTGGGTTTTTCTCTCCCTTCTCCCTACAGCAACCACTACTACACATATACATATAAGAACACAGGCAAGGGTTTCAAAAGAGAGGGCTTATTTTCTTGCACATCTTTGTTCTAATGATTTCTGTTTGATGGTAAGGCAGATGCCACTCTCAAGCTGTAACTGCATTACACTGTTTATACATTTGCAAAATAGGTTGAATTGTAAATTAAACAAATGAGCTGGGCTCACACAATACATGAAACCCCAAAATACCTAACCAAGATTAAAACTAACCAAGCTTAACATGTTATGCAGATACAATCATTAAATCTTTGACCTAGTGAATTGTGTTAAGCACATCCATCCTCAGTGTTCCATTTATACTTTAAAAATTAGTGACATTCGAGACAACAGAAAATACAGTTTCAACACAAAAGCTATATTTTCATTAGAACAGGTTGCATGGAAACATCATAAGATATAAAAAACAGCCTTTTTAACTAACTCAAAAACATATAGTCATGTAGCATTTTTAGTATACCCCACAAATTGATGGATTAGAGTCCTTTCCAGTTTGTTCATCTCAAGCATTAAGAAGAAACCAAGTGGAGAAGCATCATGGCCCACCATGGTGATCTAATTCTATCTGGTGCAGTATTTAAGCCCAGGCTTTAACAATTACAGCTTCGATCAATTAGAGAACACAGAGCCACTCACTCAAGGCTTCTCCAGCAAACATAATGGCCCAGTTTCCACCTGACAATGGTGCACTACTTTCAGTCTGGCAGCTAGCCATCCTTTAGTCCTCATTCCTTGTCCTGAAAGGTAAGATAGTCCAGGCACCCCTGAAACAAGGCTAAAGCTTCAGGTGTCCTCTCCTTCCACACTAGAAAGATTGAAGGAAGACTGATGTCCAGCAGGCTCAGTAGAGGTGCCATATGTGCAGATATTAACCTAAATGATGCTACTGGCAAGTGCAGGTGGGACCATATGGAAGAGGAGAGTTTGACAAGGCCCACAGGCTTTCAGGTTAGCCAGCTGTGCTCTATGGGAACAGACATTAATGTAAAGAAGGAACTTTGTCTTAAATAACCTGGTATCATCACACAGGCTGATGTTTCTCTCCCATCAACAGAAGAAAACAAGCACTTCTCCCAGCTCTGCTGAGTTTCAGCTCTCCCCTTTGCAAAACGAGGTAGTTGTGAAGCTATAATGCCACATAATTCAGAAAAAGAACCTTTATACATTGAATGATTTAGTGCAAAAAGCATCCCAGTGACTACCAATACACTGTATATATTTATACTCTACTTAACCACTAGCAAAACAAAACAATTGGTAAGTAACTGAATCAAGCAATGATCCTCCTCTATCCATACCACTGGATACATCTCGACAAGAGTAGCATAAACTCTTGCAGTCAGTTGGCATGTCATCCTTGAGATACATTGGATAACTCCCATCATCCTCAGCCAAATAGCTCTTACAAATTTGTTCTGTATATGATCACAGTATAATTAGGCAAAGTCCTTCTTCTCAACTTCCCAGCTGTTATTCCCCAAATCTCACTTTCTCCATGATTAGAACCTAGTTTTAAAGGACTGTATTTGAACTACTGCAGCTATTGATCTGAGTTATTTCACTAATTCTGTTTAAACATTGCAAAAATCTCAAAGTCCTCCCTTCTTTTGTTAGACTTCATCAATTATATTATAAGGTACACCTGTATTCAGTTGTTCATATTAACTGGGGGGAATCCTATACCACCCAACTCCACCCTGATAACCATCAAAGAGGTTAGATTATGACTCCCATCATCTTGAATGAGCATGGCCCATTGATGAGAGCTATATCCCAAGGCCTCTGGAGAAAACCTAGTTGGAGGAGGCTGACTTATGCACCAAATTCTAGAGAACATGATTAAAATTGACAGGTGAAGAAATGTTGAAGTCACATCTGTTTTTCTCACAAAACTAGCAAGGAAGAACTGTACTTCCATTGGGACTAATCTTGATTCCTCATCCATCAATGGAAGAAATCTACTTTCATTCCTGTTAGAACCCAAGCAGGGGTCTTTGAGGTTGTCTAGGAACAGCGTACATAGGAAGTAGATAGTCCCAGTTTCAGAAGTACCTCCTTAGAGATTTGAAGTAGGGAAGGATGTAGCCTCAGAACTGAGTGTGCAATATTTTACAATTTTATTGTAAACTGTCCAGAGTCCCCCTTTTTGGAGGGAGATGGGCAGTGACAGAAATTTGAATAAATAAAATAAATACATAAATAAAAATATAGCTCCCAGTTCCTACATATATAATTCATCTAGCCTATTTTCCTTAGAAAACTAGCCACTATCCAGATAAATTTTATTGTGCAATGCGCTCGGTGTCTCAATTGTGCTCCCTTGCAACAGATCTATAAACAATTGGGGCAAATAAGCAAAGTAGCACCAGCAAACTTTTATTAGGACTGAACTCTGAATCCAGTCTTGACTCCAGAGACCCTTCCTGAGCTCTACAGGCCTAAAGAACTTGGGTGGGGAAACCCTGTTGCATGCTATCAACTCCATGGGTTGTCTTGACTTGAAATACTGCATCTATAAAATGGAAGTAATCACTTTAAGCTATTTAAAAAACAAATGTGCAGCCTGCCATTCCTCAAAGAATACAGAACAGACATTTATACGATTATCCCATTACAGTATTGAGATTCAACTTACAGTTGCTAGTCCCAAGTTGTTCTTGATTAAACTCTGACCTCTGCTGCCTGAGCCCATTAGGTTCAACGATGCTAACCTATCCCCAGCATTTTTTTTCCCCTTCAGGACCGGGAAGAAATCGGGGAGAGGGGAATGAATTGCATCAAACCAACCCATGTAAAGTTGAAACAGGATTCTACCGCATGCCAAGCCCATCCCAACTTTGCAAGCCACCTCCGTGCTGACATTCCCTGCTAAATGGGGAGGGCTAAGAATCCCATCGCTGACTTGAAGAGAGGTTTTACGAGTGTTACACAAGCCGTGAAACCCACAGCTCCAGCCATCCTCTTCCCACGCACAAGTTTCTGGTGGGCAGCGGCGCTTACGTCGGCAGGAGCATCTGCTATCTGGAAACCCCTGAAGGCAGAGGAAGGGAAGATCAGACGGGGGGGCGGGGGCGGAGGTTCTTATTAAACGAAAAGCGACAAGGCATTCTCTTTCCACCCTGTCAATGCGTGCTTGTATTTAAGTATGGTCTACGGTAGGGAGAGAGAGACGACAGGCGGCTTACCTGGGCCAGGATGGGGGCCGCCAGGGGAGCTGGGTCTCCTCAGATCCTCGGGGAAGCCCTTCTTGGTGAAAACAGGATTCCCCCTCTGTCTCGCTCAGGGTATGGACTGTCTGCTAAGCGGCGAGCCAAACCCCGCTCCCACTGGGTCCTAATACCCTTCTACAACCTGGCTTGGTTCTCACAGTGGCCACAAGGCAGGGAACGGCCCTGCTCTGGGTTTGTTTTGGAACTTTCTTTCCATATCAAAGGTCACTTGGGGAAGAAACAGGGATGCGGCGGGAGGAGAGGACAAAGTTTGCTGCCACAGATCGGCGTTGGAAATCAATAAAGGAAGCTGATGAAACCGTTCGGCGACCTGCCCGTTTCCCAGGCAAGCCGGGCACGCGTTTTTACAGGGAAGGACTGCTCCCCACCCCTGAAACGAGCGCTCGTGCAGGTAAATCACACGCTTTTTATAGGTCACCCTGGGTGCTATTACTCCCACCAGAAAGGAAAAACGCAAGCCCCCCGATCTCTTGAATTTCAGCCATTTTGAAGGTGATCCGTGGGATGGATTTAAAGCAAAACGCGGTCTAGCATTGTTACCCGTTTCATAATTACTGTTACTACCGTAAGACTTCCTCCAACTACTCCTGTTTGCCTGCAAGCAAAGTAGTACTACTGAAAATGACTTTAGATTCTGTCTCCGTGAGATGCAATGATCATGCCAGGAGCCTTTCCCCCTTCTCCCCCCCCCCAACTTTTATAAGAGAGAACATGTGTTCTAAAGTAGTGCATAATACAGCTTTGGTGAGTACCTGTGTAAAAATAATTTAACTGTTTTTATTGTTAGTCGTTCTATACAAATAGTGAAATACATTTTCTATAACGTATAACATTATTTTCGGTGTTCATGCTGCTGCTGCTTGCTGGAAAATCCTTGTAAGGTCCAGCAGCCAAAATAGTTACTCTAGTAACTGCTCATACATGACTTAATTTATTCATCATTTTATTCATTTGTATTGCGTGATTTTAAAATAATTTATTGTCCCAATAAATTTATTTTATACACTTTTATGTATTGTTTTTGTGATTTTTATGCAACAACGCAGCATTCTGCTATGCCATACGAAATCATTTCTTTATTATTAATCAAAGGATTTCAGTGAGTTTAGCTACTTCGCAATTAAAGATTATTATTCCATCCCATCCCATCTTGCTGCTTGGTGTGCAAACCCTGTTTAATTAAGAGCGATTGTCACAATCAGTATATTTACCATCATCTGCCATACTTGCCAAATCACCATGGAGGGAATGGCTTACCTTGATGTTTGAACCATATCTGTTCCTGAAATGACTGGTGGCTCTAGCAAGAAAACATTTTCCAGTGGTATTTCAGGAAACGTTATGTCTTTGACAGGCAAAGAATCTTCTGCATCTGGCAAGAGATCCAACGGCAGGAAAGTTTCCAGAGAGAAAATGTGAAAATCTCATACCCAAACCTGGCCTGTTTGTATAGAGCCCATGGTGAATTTGAAGACTAATTCAGATTAAGGAACAATGATGACTAGGTTTAAGCAACTTAACGTTTAAGCAAAATGGGTGTTTTGCTTAAAGATGAATGTAAGTTCAAAATAATGGTCAGATTTCTTATTAATTTTTAAGAAATGGGGAGTCATCCGTTGTTTGCTTGTTTCTTCATTTCAGCAACTTTGGGAAGTCAGGTGCAACCTAATACCACTCTGCACCTGACAAGACCTAGTTTGCATGTCTGTCCTCCCACATTCCAGCTAAGACTGAAACTAAACAGACATGATTTGAACAGCAGCCACCCTGCCCCCCATTTCTGCTTTTCATCTTTGTCGATGAAATGTCTGCAAACTCAAAAGTCTGTACTGTACAGTACAGTTTTGAGACATGCTGTTAGCCTCATAAAATAATTAAAAGACAGAGGCTTACAACAAACTGAAGCATGCAAATGTGCAGCCCAGGAACACACAGGGTCTGGTAACATCCCCTTTGTGGCCCTCAGAGTGAATGCAATGCAGCATTCAAAATTGAGGGGGGGGGTGTTTTTGATTTGGGTGTTAATGGACAAAATGGGTTCCTTAAACCTTGCAAGGTCTCAAGGCTCTCCAAAACCATTGCTGATTTGTGGAACAAGACCCTCAACCTGCCAAACAAAGCCTAATGCAGTCATTTTGCCAACAGAAATTACTACTTCAAAAGGCATTTAAAAATGCAGTTGGCAACAATCCGGTTCATCACAATCCATTAGGTAATTCAACAAATATTTTTGCAGTAAGTTCACAACAAATTATAGAATGCATTTCTTTAAATGCAGGGCAAACTTCCCTAGGGGTTGCATTGCCACAGGGCAAACATAGGGATTCAAAGTCCCATCAGTGGGCTCAAGGACATCCAACAACTACTTTGATACCATGCTGAAATGTTGCCCCTTCCTTTTATCCATTTTGTCTCTTTTCTCTAAACCTTGGATTCCAAACTTCATATAACAAGGCACTTCCTCATTGTTAGGTTACTCTAGAGCAGTGTCTCTCAACCTCGGCAACTTTAAGACGTATGGATTTCAACTCCCAGAATTCCTCAGCCAGCACACATGGAAGAATCATAGGTTGTTGCACTGCTGGGAAGTTCACCCAGTAGAAATAGGCCAAGCTGCATCTTTCAGACACCATCTTTGTAGAGTAGGGATGGCCAAGAATTTTACTGAATTGTGGGAGCTGAAATGAGCAGTTAATACTTTTTAAAATGCTTAAATGTTGAAGCTGTTTACTATGGAGAAATGGGCCAAAATCCCTAAAGTGGCATGACAGCCTATCTGGCTGCACTTACTACCAGTTACTGGGTATAAGGGGACAATGGTTTGTTTACACCCAGGCTCATTGTATGTTCAATGACTTAGATATACAACCTTTCTCAAAATAAAGGACAGCAAGGAGTTTTCATAGAACTATAGCTTTTAGTGGCATTTACAAATCAAGATGGGAAGAATTCAGAGTAAGTGAACTTCCCCCAACTAAAAATGTAGGGGGGGGAACAGTATCAATCTAGTGTTTTTCAAACTTGGCAACTTTAAGAAGTGTGTATTTCAACTCCTGCTGGCTGAGGAATTCTGGGAGTTGAAGCCCACACATCTTTTTTTTAAAAATAAGAATTTTATTTTTCATTAAGTTTCAAGCAAAGATAAAAGCTACAGAAAAAAAACCTACAAAGAAAAAAAAAAAAAAACTAAAGTGTGAAAACACTAGACAATTTTTTTTAAGTTACAAAAAGAGGTGACTTCCAACTTCTAACAGCAAGGATATTCAAAAATTTCCATAATCAATCCCTTACTCTATATTAAACCAAAATCCCATTGTTTCTATAAATCATTCCATTGGCACATTGTAAATGTCACTAAATACAGTTACTCTCTCCTCTTATATTAAAAGAAAAAAAAGAAAAATTTATATAAACCTCCTAAACAACCCCTCCAAAGATAACATTTAATTATTTCCTTTCTACTACTATTCTATACATTTGTCTATTTTAATAAAAAATCAAACTAAAAAACATATACATTGTCTGCCATTATACTTGATAATAAGACAATTTTAATCATCTTAAACCTAAAACCATCCAAATAGACATTTTTTATTATACCTTAATAATCCAAATTGTTAAAGATAAATGAAATCAGCCAAATCCTAAAAGCAATCCAGATAAATATTCTTTAACCCATATCCCACTTCAAAATAAACCAGAGCATTTACATATCACCATAATGCAGTTTTTTTCTTTAAAAAAAAAAAAAATGAAACAGCCAACTGCCCCCCTCAAACACTCCAACTGCTCTTCAGGAAGCCTCCCATACATAATGAACCCTTCTTTTCCATGGCACTCCACCAGAAGATCAATTTCACTTGTGGCTTGCAACTTGCTCTCTCCCTTAAATCTCTCCAACTTGTCTATCCGATCTTCATCCAGCATTTCAACAGAAATCCCGATCCCACTCTTAGAAAAAAAAAAATCTATCACTGTTAAATTCCTCAGTTTCATCCACAACATCCCCAACCAGATGACACATTTTAGACCTCTATTTTCTACAATGTCCTGAATATCTTGTATAAAAACTTTGTAGGAATCAGAAAGAATGTTTAAAATCTTGTTGGAAGTTAGAGAAAATCTTTTTAAAATCCTCCATGTCTCATGCAGTAGATTATGGCGCCCATGAAGATCTTAACCAGCAAAAGTCTAAGATATGGAAGAGTTCTGGAATGTGTTTACATAAGCAAAAGTGAGATATGCAGACAGTTCCCCAGGGAAAGTAGAAGCAGAAAGCTGAAGGTTCAAATCAGCCAATTCAACATGTACAGTAGGGAAATACCAGTATCTTCAAATTTAGTACAAAAATAACAGGGAAAAAGTTATTTACTCTCAATCCTCCTTAATATTTAGAGGGAAAACAAAGTCTAAACTTAAAAATAATTTTTTAAAAAGTAATCCAAAAAATAATGATAAGCACCAAGAGAACCAGCTTCTCCTTGCTGCAGAAAGCCTCTTAGGGTACGTGTACTTAAAAGAAATATAAATTGGGTGATTTAGAAATGCGGTGGCCGGTCTTAGTGTCCCTTTAAGGCTACAGTGCAGCTTGGAAAATGGTGATGTCCCCGCCTCCCAGCTAAGCTCTTACCAGTCAAACACGAAACACTGTTTGCGATCTTCTGGCTGCAAGCAGCCATCTGGAGGACAGATGGGGTGAATCCCGGTGTTCTCCTTCTTCCGGAAAATACTCCTGGGCTTCAGGAAAACCTGCCTGAGCCCAAAAAAGCTACCATGTTGTCAGCTCTGCCCACTGAGCCCGTGAGCACAGCTGTTCAGTCTGCCATGTCCCCACCAGAAGCCCACACATCTTAAGTTTGAAAAACACTGATCTAAACCCTACACTTAGACTTCTGAGCCTACTGTAGAATATTGGCCTCATGGCCAGCAGCACTTCTGGGCCATAGATTCTTTTTCACAGCTTCATTACTAGAGGACAGACCAATGGCCCGTTAACCAGAAATGCTAATGCAGCTGTTTTCTGTTTGTGTGGGAAGTGTCTGAAAGATCAAAGTGATCTGGTATGATTCTGAACCCAATTAAGACCTCCCCGCCCCCCAAACAGGAAGATCCCACGTACTTCCTTATTCCTGGGAAACAAGAGACTAAGTAGAAGGAAACAGGAAGACAGTATCTGAGATTCTTGGAGAAGCCCTACTCAGATGTTCACAGCAATTAATTTTCCAGGAAATAAATCCTTATTTCCCTCTTCAAGTAAGCAAACTGACAGCAACAGTGCTGATTTAATCCTTCCCAAGAGTGTTAAAATATGACAAATGTATGCAAATACACTTTGAATGAAGAACCAACCCCTGACTTTCACCTACTACCATGTGATTTTGCAGAAGGCATTCCTTTCAACAAGGAAAACTTTGTCTAAATCACTAGAAACACCCACCTCCTCCAGAGGGTTAAAATCAGAATCTGATTATTTAGTAATAATCAATAGCAAAGTCCATGTGTTCTTTTCCACCTCAGCAGGTACTCAATTCCCAGTCACCTTGAGCTATTTTTATTTTTTAAATGCAATCATGTAGAAGAGCTCCCTACAACAAAGGCTCAAAATTAAGACAGGGATCATCTGAGAGTTGTTTCCTATATTTGATTAAAAACCAGGCCAAGTAAGAAGGATGATTTAAGAACTGCTACCTCCAAACAAATAAACAATGGGTAGAGAACCTTCCGCAATGTACAAAATAATGCTACCAGTGCATAAGCCCTGGAATACCTACTGGAAGTAGGTAGGTATTTTCTTATGTACAGACTTCTTTTGGAAAAAATACATACATGCACACGCAGTGCATGAAGCCTTGGTATGGACAATAGATGTCCATGCTGTAATGAGTACTGTATCACTTTCAAGGTCCTAGCAGGAGGAAAAATATGATTTAAAATCCAGCTGCCCATCTGCTCCCAATTCTTCCTGAAGTCTGCTTTCTATTAGCTGTGGCTGCTCTAGGCCGTTAACTCTTTGAAAGCTGGCTTATATAAGCAGTCTGCTCTGCTAACAACATTAGAAGTCCAAAGACTAATTTTGGTTCTCCAAACCTTGTAGACAATAGTATATCAATTAAAACTTTGGGAAAATGAGAATCTCAGGTTAACATTATTTAATTTCATGTTAGCGGGCCTCGGCATTTTTCTATTGTTGGATATATTGCAATGGTTAACCACTCATGGTTAGTGGCCAGGAGAGACAACCACAAAATCTCCCTTTGTTATTATGGGGCTGGGCTGGTTTCTCTTAACGCTGTCATGGATTTTTAACATCTGATGCCATTGTGGTTTACAGGAGTCAGCCATTAGGGATGCAGATGGATCAAGTCATCCCATTCCACCATATCTGAAGAAGGAGGCTATAAAAACTACATGCCAAAAAATGCATGTAATGCATCTCTTGCCATGGCCACTTGAGCAGCTTTGTGAAGTGAGGTATCAAGCATAATGAAAATTTAGGGGACAACACAAATTAAACTGAAAGCCCCCAGCTGTTCATACTTTGAACATATTCAAAACCATACTATGATTCTGGCTAAAATTTAACCATGGCATTAGTTACAGAATTGCATAACCCCAAGATTTTGTGGCAGGTACTCTTCCAAAGTCAGAGAGAAGCAATAGTGATAGATGCTAAAGCATGCATACTCTGGAACAAGCTAATATGCAATAGAGATACAAATTTCAAGTACATTTAAAACTGAACGTAGCACAAGCCCACAATTAGTGGGGTGTGTATATATCCCCACCAAACCAGAAATCCATAGCAAAACTCCAACTCTAATGAAAATAGCTAAACATTGTAAATATGAGAAACTGAACAAAGCATACATCCTAAACCTCAAAGCTGTAAGATTGACTATTTTAATCAATTAATTAAAAAAGCAATGGCAATATGTTAATAATTCCAACTGTTAAAAAACATCTGGTTGTACATATTTCAATAAATCAGAACTATTCTAAATTAATCAGTGGAGAAAGGCAGTGTAAGTGATGTGTAAATACATATGGCTTCACAGTTAAAACAAACCAACCTGATTATACACATATATGCACACAACCAAGTAGATTCCAATTCAGAAATCAGCCCTCTGTGCTTAATAAGAACTTTAGATTCATACAAAAGCACCAAGCTATTTAATGTTCTTCAAAAGAAATGGCTCAGAAATTAAATAGACTAGATCTTTGCTATAGGTCTGAAACTAGTTTTGGTGCTAAGACTGTAGCCACAGTTCAAAAATGTTAAGATGTTCAGAGCCCTTGGGGACATGTGTGTGGCTAAGCCCCCCTGCAGCTCTCAAGAGGCTAAGCCTCAGTATGAATGACATCAACTTCATCGAAACAGTCCAACTTCAAAAGAACTCATGAGAGAAGCTACTGCGTTTTTATTTTCTCTTGCAACATTAATGGTTGTGCCTCTGCAAATGGACTCTTTTACTGACATCTTTCACCCTTTTTCATCTCTGGTGTTAATCACAGAGACAGATACCACAAGAATGGCACAGGCAGTTCCATATGTGTAGAGGGAAGGGGCAGCAGAGAAGAGGATGACAACCCTGTGGCTAGGAAAGGGGAAAATTTCTGGGATTCAAAAATAAACCTCCAAATGGGAAGGAACAGTGATACATAGTCAAAGGGTAAAAAGTCTTAGTTTTAAAAACCCTTGAAAATAAAAGCAGGGCAATTTTTATAACACTGACATTCTTTAAAAATAGTAAAACCCAAAGTCCCAAATATTCAGAATACTGCATCCCTTTATATGTCTCAGTGAAGTCTGTTCCTAAAGCTAATAGACATATGGGGCAAAATGTTGTAGAAGTGAGCAAAGCAACTATTCTAAAGGCCCCCAGCCAAAATGCTTCCAACCAAGATTCTGTCCTTGAGGGCATGCTCCACATCCTTCTCTTCTATCTTCAGAAAGACCTGATGGGGGGAAAAAAAAGATTATGTTACTTGGAAATTGCTGAGTATCCATGATTGTCCAAATGCACAATATCAAGGGCAAAGAAGAGAGATAGAATGAAGGGAAGATTCTACCAAAATGCCTCAGATATCTGCATTCCATCTTTTTCTCTAACTGGAAAATTTAAGATAAATGTGTACAAGCAAAAAAAAAGGGGGGGGGGAAATTATTAATGCCTCCTTTGAGTTGCAGAACTTCTCTGTTATTCGGGAATCCACAAAATTCCAGATCAGGATTACCTACCAATGCAGGATTCTCAGCATTAGCATGAAGTGGTTGCCATAATGGTGCACTTATTAGCTTCCTCATTAAAGACTATTTACTCTACATTCCAGAAAGTCCTAGGACTTTGCAAAAATAGGCAAATTTCAGGAAGGACAGAGTACTCAAGGGAATGCCATTACATCCATGCAGCACAGCTAAAACAACTATGGCAGCCAATAAGATACATTGTGATATGTCTGAGCTTCTGGCAGTTCTACCAACGTTAGTAAGACTGACAGATGTTACTTATGTAGTTGCAACTGCTCTGGTGAGAAAGAAACTCAACTGTTCCCTCTTTGATGTTTTACAGTTCTGCAAAGAACAGACACTGACAGAAAGAGCTATACCCTATGGATGTCTCACAGAATCACAAGAAAGGAGGGCTTAGGAGACAGCAGCTATTCTGTCCATACAACTAAGACATTTCTGCACCTAAAGAAAAAAAATTCCTAGGAGCCAGCAGACACCTTTCAGGCACTAACGAACTCTGGCATACTAGATTTTCCAAGGAAAGTCAAGACAAGAATTACTGGCAGCAATGCTGGCTGGGGAATTCTGGGAGTTGAAGTCCACACATCTGAAAGTTGCTGCGGTTGAGAAACACTGCTATAATGGGCTGGGACAGCCAACCCCTCAAAGGGTTATGCTCTGAAAAGCAATAGAGTAAGGAAAACTTGTACACTGAATCTTAGATCTTCCAGCCTAGGAAGAGCATGCACTGTTAATCTAAACTACTTTCCCAACCAGTATGAAGATGTACCTTAGACAGCCGTGCTTCTCTAGCCTTTTTGAGTCCCACAATGCCCCTAGATTCCAAAAGAGCTGAAAGCGAGAGGCATTCCGATTGGTCAACAAGTCCCACTTTCTGTTTCCGGCAAATTTTGCTGTAGGCTTCGTGCAGCTAGAAATAGGGAAGGTTTAAGGAGCTCCAGTTATTATTACTGAATACAAGAGCACACAGAGACTAGCATGCATGACAAAGCTCACTCCTCCTAGCTTTAGACTACTTTATTCCATCACTGTAGTTTGTAACCAAAATATGTTCTTCATAATCATAACCCAAAGAGCCCAGCCAAAGCAGTTGCTAGCGAAGTATAGCTCTATACTTAGTATAGCTACTAAATTCTTACTTCTTAAATCAAAGGTTTAAGTTGCAAAAAAAATTCAGTTTATGCTAAATCCCACTTAAGTACAATTTTACTGGAAATATTGGACAAATACTTGCTCCAACCATAGTTTCAGCAGTTGCTCCTCTAGAATAAAAGCACCTCCCAGAATTTTGGAGGAATTTGGAATATAGGTAACTATACTGCCCTGCTACAAAAATTAGGAACTATAGAACAAATTATTATCTCCTTCACTTTTCAAATGCCATGAGAAGATAATAGGATGGGAATGTTAGTAGGCAGTTAGTTTAAGAGTTTTAGGATATAATATGTATCTTATATGGCATAAAATACTGTATTTCATGCAATCATCTTTCATTCAGGCCAGGGAAGATTATTGGAAACTTTATTCACTAAGTAAACAGGCATTATTAATTCTCAGTATCTTTTTAAAAAGACAAGGTATGGGATAGAAAGAGGCAGAGACCTCTTGAGGTCACTTGATTCTAGCCCTTTCAGAATGCAAGTTATGCATAAAAATATTAAATCAGCCGGTATTAGGATTCATTCATTCTGCTGTGAATTACTACTCACCCTCATGAGATCCTTGTGAACCAGTATGAAGCAGCACTAAGTAAAAGTACTACAGGAGATGGCAATGGAGGACCAATACACTCACCTTTCCTAGGCTAACTTCTTTGTTACTTTGTTGCTTGGCTAAGAGCAACAGAGAACACACTAAAATCTTCTGTTGCAGTGGGAAAGAAGAAGCATCACCGTAGCTGTTACCAGTTGCCATCCGGTCACCATACACGTCAGAGATCACTTGGGACACATGACGCAGGCCTACTTGTTTCGGCACTGCAGAGTCTGCAGCTGGTTTGGAATGAGACTTGCCTGAGGACATAGGATGGGGGTCAGCTGGACAGGCAGCAAGGGTACAACTAAATTCAAGATGCAAAACCCACTTCCTCGCTCAGAGTTGTATGTACAATCTGTGTCACAGCAAATATCTAGGACAGTGTTTCTCAGCCTCAGCAACATTAAGATGTGTGAACTTCACATGCTAGCTGGGGAATTCTGGCAGTTGAAGTCCACACATCTTAACATTCCTGAGGTTGAAAAACACTAGCCTAGGAATCAAGATGGGTCAATACAAACCTCTCTACTCCACCTTCATTGTACATTATCCTTAAGATGCACTAATTTTCAGCTTGCGTGTAGCTGCTTTGGGAGGAGCATGCATGTAGCTATTTCACACCCGCTTTTCTACTGTTCATTACATTTAGAATCAGCACAATATGGAAGAGAGGGAACAAGTGTAGCCTTCTTCTACAGGGTTGCTTTTGTAGTGGGGAAAGAGAAAATACATTTCTGCCAGCCAACTTTAGTATCATTTCCATCCCCCCAGTAGGGCCTAAACTTCCTTTCTGGAAGAAATGCTGCCAAACTAGGATCAGGAAAACACTTAAAGAAACACAGTAGCTTTGCATAAAAGTACAAGATCTGCATAAAGTAGAGAATGAGAAAAATCTACTTACAGGCAGGCAATAGTATAGTTTGGCTCTTCACATCCGACTCTACAATTTCAATGGCCCTCCTAAAGTTGAGGATAGTATTTTAGACCATGGTATTAGAACTTTAACCCCAACACAGCTATGTGTCACTCCAGATTTTCTCATATAATCAAACTGTGTGTTGTCCAAACCACCATACTAGCACATATGAAATATTCTGCCAAAATTCAGAAATCATTCCCAACTGTTTCATCTTAAGGGCAAAAGAGATAAGTTACAACCACTTGTATTATTTACATTCCTTTCCCTGCCCGCTCAGTGTAGTGTACACAGGGAAGATATGTGCTGTTTGTTCCTCCTATCAGATCATAGCATCCATTACCGTCGCTTTAATACCCCACCAGCCTAAATTGGGATCTAAAAAGGCTTGTTAAAACAGCAGAAAAAACTTCCAACCCCAAAGCCAACTGGTACAGAAAGCCATCCTGCCTTACCTGGAGTATTATTTATTTTAATTAGAATAATTTAAACTCTATCCCTATTATCTAAAAGGAGGGATTTTACACAAACTGTATA
Source organism: Candoia aspera (assembly GCF_035149785.1). Lineage (NCBI taxonomy): Eukaryota > Metazoa > Chordata > Lepidosauria > Squamata > Candoiidae > Candoia > Candoia aspera. The sequence continues at coordinate 77,479,155 of NC_086156.1, read as the reverse complement.
AATAGCTTATTGAATGTACTATAATACAAAAAGGGAGTCAAGGAGGTCCAAGAACAGAATTAATTAAGCTCAGCAAGAGGAGATCCTCGTGCTGGTAACACCAACTCATTATACTGTGATGCCAGTGCACTGACTCTAAAAATTAGTGATTATCTTTTTCATGCTTTCTTGATGAACCTTGATTGCTTTCTAAAATGGCTAATACCTTCTGCAAAGTGGCATTCTTTTTTCTCTGCACTTCTTTCTAGCCAAGTCACACCAACAGTAGATCATACTAAGAAGAGAGCAGAACAAGGCGGGCACAAAGAGACTCTCAAAGGGATCCAAGAAAAGATTAAGAAAAGTAACATTCCAGACGCTTACCACATCTGCAACATTTTAGGCAGAATACTGACCTTCACCTAAAGCAACAGTCATGGCATGTCTCAGGCTTTTTGTTTATGTTTACACTGTTCTAGTGCAAACTTTTTTTTTTTTTTTTGAGCTTTGTAGTGGATAAGGTGCTGGGCTAGAAACCAGGAGACTGAGAGTTCTAGTCCCGCCTTAGGCATGAAAGCCGGCTGGATGACCTTGGGCCAGTCACCCTCTCTCAGCCCAACTCACCTCACAATGTGGTTGTTGTGGGGAAAATAGGAGGAGGAAAGAGTATTATGTTCACTGCCTTGAGTTATTTATAAAAATAATAAAGGCAGGATAATAGATAAATAAATAAGGCACCATTTAACTGCTTCAAAAGTTGCAGCCCCTTTAAAAATTGGGATATCGGGCTTGCCCACTTTTCAAGGATAGCACTCAGAATGGCTCTGTAAAGCTGGATGCTGCCTCCAGAAAGATGGAAGCCATGCACCCCTGCTCTAGAACATGACCCCTTCAGGTCCATCTAGTCCATTGATTAACCAGATGCCACTGAAGAGCCCCAGGGACACAGGCAATCTCCCGTTCGTGCTGTTGCTCTATTCATTTACTGGACCTCTTTGTAGAAGATACACTTACTGTATTTTCTAAACATCTAAGCAGGCTCCACTATTTGTATTATAACAAAAGTGATTAATAAATTGTATTATTTTATGTTATATTTCTAAACTGTCTGCCTTGTAAAAGGGAGCAAAAGAGATATTTTTTCCATTCTATATCTGTCGTTTTAGAAACCTTTGTCAATTTTCCTGACTTCTTTTAACAACAAAAAAATTATCTGAGGCATGCAGGAAGAGGTTCCTTAATGGCTTCTCACACTTGACATTTTCAGTACAGACAACACTAATCTCCATGTTCTGCCTGGTTTTTGTCATGTGGCACAGGAACAGCATGCATGTTCATACCAAAAAAAGGTAGCAATACCTTGTGAACAAGGAAGGTTTGTCACATGGGGGTCCCACAGGGTAATTAAAAAAATCAAGATAGTAACTGAAACTGCACAATCAAAACCCCACGCCTTTTTATGGAGTGTGTCCCAGCCACCATCTTAACTTTCTGACTATCCGCCACCCCACCCACAGATGCCTGAGGTGTCATATTTCACTATGTGGAAATAGTAGTTTTAACAGATAGTTACTTAAGGTTGAAGAATGGTACCTCTCTGAAAAGCCTTTTCATTTTAGCTACTCATCTTCTTTAAGTAAGCGAATCTGTTAAATAAATTAAACTGTCTACTTTATGATTATCCCTGACATGAGACTTTTAACCAAGCATCAGCAAGCTTTTTCCTGCCTACCTCAAATATCACAAAAAAATAAAACCCAAGGCTCATGCATGTCCCACATTTTCAGACCAGCTTCTAAAAGGCTTCGATATTTTTCAGTAACTTTATTAAATTTTATTTTGGATGGGGACACACTGGGGATTCAACAGTCAATATGTTGCCGAATTCAGCTTCCACTTCCACTCTACACAAGTTCAGGGAAATAGAGGGGTTGGCAAATGAGGCAGTAAGGACTTAAGATTTTACTTCAGCTAAGGGCCAAATATTTCACAAAAAAGTTGGATTTTGAGAAGGAATGTGTAAGATGAAGGTAGAGAACTGTTGTAAGCTTTCTGGGAAGTGACAACAGCTTGAATAGCACAGAACAACTCTTTAACATTCAGAATTCTTCCAAACAGCCACCTGAATAAAAATCTGCTTCCAATGAGGTTTGTCATGAAAAACTGGGCAAACATCTGGCAAATGTGATATATACTGAGATCCTACTTTAACAGCAGGTGAATTAGAGAAGAATGGCTGATTGGGTTGTCTCCCATCTTGTGATTTGAAGACATATAACTTAAAGGTTTCATCTCAACTATCCCATTTTCATATGCCAATACCTGAAAGCTAACTAGTTCAATTAGTTCTGAATGGCACTCTTCAACCATTTGGAGACTGTTTAATTGCAAACAATTCAGTTCTTCATTTTTTTAATAATTTCTTCTCACCTACTCCCTTTCTGTGTCTGCCTATGTATTTCTACATAATTCTACCTCTCTCTATTGTATTTCCCTTTTAAAAAGAGTACTACCAAATTAAAGGCAACAGAAAAAAAAATAACAATTATTGCCATGGCATAGCCCACTTTAGCTAGTCCATGAACTCATTTTGGACTTGACCCACCAGCTGAAAGCCCAACAGAATGCTATGGCATTTATTATCAGTACAAGAAACCTCTATCAGCCTAGCCTTCTCATAGAGAATGCATACTCCACTCATATCAGTTCCTGATCTTGCCTTTTCAGCCCAATACTCTAAAGCAGCTCTCAGGTCACAAGGGAGAAACTGTGCAAGCATGCTATAATGAAAGGAGACCTAGTATAGCATGCATGGCCCATTAATGGGAGTTCATTACTATCTTGCATGTTAATGAGACTAATGCTCTATTTGTTATACTGGAAGCAGTGCCAGAGGCAGATTTTGATCCTCTGTGCTAACCTATGTCTAATTTGGGCATCCCATGGGTGGATGGGAATCAGGACTTAATCTATGTATAAGCTGACATTTACTCAATAGCTAAACCAAAACTTAAGTAACAGATCCAAATGTTTGTTGGCACTCTTTGGAGCAAAAAACTATTCATTTTGAAACAGAGCCAGGTATGTTTAAAGGCACAAAATAATTTTCACTACTGTAGTAAATTTGTTTGGTAAAATCAAGTAAAATTTTTCTAACAACGTGCAATCGTACAGCCAAATAAAGCAAACAAAATGGAGATAACAAAACAAAAGCCAAAAACAAAACATTAACTCCAGAAGAGATAAATTAAGTAGCCTACCTTCTCCTCAACTAGGATGAGCAAGCAAAGCTTTAGAATGGCATTCTTCAATGCAGCAAAAGATTGCTCTAAAAGCATTCATTTAACTCAAGTGCATAATGTTGGCTAGATGACCATCAACCATCTTTTATTGAACTGGTTTTACATAAACTTTAATTGTATTTCTATTTCTCCTAAAGATTGCTTTAGGACCAATTAACCTTTAATGCTAATTTTGTATTAGTATTATTACTTTTATCATCATTTCCTCCTCCTCCAGATGCTAGGTGTAAACTATTTTGTGTTTATGCTGTAGATTTTAACTAAGGGAAATAAAATATAATCCAGCTGAAGCAAAACTCCTACACAAATCTTCTGCATTAAAACAATTTGTCAGGAGATTAAGTTGTACATGCCTTATATATTAAAATAGGTTTTAATGTGCCTCCTTTAAGATTATAAAGGTAGGCATCTGATGGAGTTTAAAGGGATTTGCACAGCTCAAGTACTAGCAAAAGGAAAGAAGGGGCAAAATCAACAGTGAAATGTATGAAACAGAAACATATAGTAATATTTATTTGCCTAGCATATTTCAACAAGTCTTTTTTGGGATCAAAACACAAGTTATACAATACAGCAAGCTCTATGAGAAATGTGGTGATTCTGCCTGACCCTTTAAATGACACCAAATCAAAGTATGTTGTATATATCACATGGTTTGATATTTTGACCCTTACTTATTGGAGGTCAGGAGGACATTTTCCCTGTAAAGATTAGATTGACTTTCAACAGTGGAGCAATGGAATTCCTGCAGCTTGCCTTGCTCAAGAAAGCCATCTGTAACATCCTGTTCTCCTGGTCTTCTTGGACTGGCATCATAGCACATATTCTTTGCTTCTCTTCCCCACTTACAACCTGGATTAATGTTCATGTGGCCCTTGCTTTCTGTTATTGGCTTAACATATGCATTTTGTGCTTTTCTAACACTGTAGACATCTAAACCCTATCACAAAGATCTAGGTTAGAATCCCCCCAAAGTGATGGCTACCTTCTTCTCTTTGCCTGTGTGAAATCTCCATTGCTGCTCTATACTATGATATTCCCCCCAGAGATCTGGATGGCTCTCACCCTAATGACATTCAGGAAGTTATTGAAGACATGGATATTCTCCTAGGCCTTGGGGCAGGTTGAACAAAACAACCTGTTTTGTTGTTGTTGTTGTATATATACCTGTCTTCAGGACACTTACGATCTTTAAAAATTGTATTCTTACTTTTTTAACTGTAAGCCACCCAGAATTATTAAGAACTTCTAGACTGACTGATGTAAGTAAATACATACGTAAATACATACATAGATACGTATTAGAACAGGTATATTGGCCCTGTGTTTGAGCAGACGTTTGCCACCAGGCAAATGTCTAACTGAGACCAAAGAAGATGGAAGGCAACTCTGATAAACTCACTTGCAAGGGAAAAGAAAACATTTCCAAGCACCATAAAGATGTCTGCTTGAGAGCTGTTAATGAGAGCCTTTTGCAATCTAAATGTAATTAACCAATCTATAATCGCTGCAGGAGGACCAATTCCTCTCACCCTTCATAGGTAATGGGCTGTAAACATTTCCAGACATTAGCACAGCCAGGAGGCACCACCCTCCCCTATCACGACAAAGACAGGAGGGTTTTGTCTCTCCCCCCTCTCAGGCAGGGGGACCAAGCACCATAATGAAGCTTTAAATCACGTCCCACATCCAGTAATTAGCTTCAAATTTAGTTCACTATATATTCGTCACCTGCAGATGTCCAGAGCTTTGCGGGCATCCCCAGAGAAGGCAGAGACTTTTCTAGCACAGAACTGGATAGCAGCATTGTCCAACACCTGCTCCCCTGACACCTAAAGGAATAAAGAGGAGAAAACAGGGTAGTTAACAAAAGTAATGGTGTCCTACATTTTTGGAGAAGAAAATGACAACATGATTTGGGCATGTACAGAAAGGAGTTCTTATACTTAGTTCAAAAGCTCTCACTCTGCCCAATTTAATATCCTTAATCCTCTAACTTCCTACATTACTTATTGCCACTAGGGATTAGCCCAACAAATTAGCTAATTTGTTCTCAGCTGCAAGGAACCTGAAGGAGTTCCTAATGCAAAGCAGAGGATGCTGAGAAACTCAAATAACAATTCTCTGAGTGACATCAAAGATGGATGCAGCTTATTCCTTCTACAAGTTGCTTTGGACCAAGACAATAATTTTTGAATCAGGCTGCTGAGATATTACCTTCTTCAGGCGTTCCTGGAGAATGGAAGCGAGCTGATCTTTGCTGTATGGGGGAAAGTTTAACAACTGTGGCCTGCACATGGGCCGGGCCTGCAGGCGGGGGAGGATGCGATCAGTGAGATCCAGGGCATTGGCTATACCTACCAAACAAACAAACGAACAAACCTGATTCATAACTACCAAATAAATAAATAAATAAACAAACCTCATTTTCAGGATAAGGATGCAACTGTTTATATCCTACCCACCCACCCATAGTTCCACTAAGAACTGAAGCAGTCTCTCTTTTAAAACATTGGAGCAACTATACTTTTACAGTACCTATCTTGTATCTGCTGTTTAATGAACAACTCACATCTCATCACTATGCCATCTATACTGGTTCTAATTAAATGCACAAATAAGTTCAGGAGGAAAATATTTCATAATTCTCTCAACACCTCACTAACCAAAAGTACAATATGGAAGCAAACCTGACTTTCCAAACTAAGAGATTTTTTTGTTACTTTATAACAAGCATGTTTTTGTAGATTTGTAGGTGCAGTGCTCATATCACACCTTTGTGCTTCCTTTGGTTTCACAGATGATCAGTGAAAGGTTTGTTAGATTTAGGTTGGATGGATGGTCCTATGTGCTGCACAAAAGACTGGTCTAGCTAGTTCTGGTTTCCCTTAGAATGATATACATCTTTCAGATGAGCAATTAATTAAAGATTCTTCTAATTAGCAGCTTTGTGGGAATGCACAATCCTAACAGAGGAAGTGACATATACAGATTATCCTCACAGATACACATCCTTCTGAAAATCCTACTACTCTTTCTGCTTCTAACTTAAATGTGTCTCCTTCCTTCTCATCCAGTAGTAGAGAAGGAAGGAAGCACGTACCATAGAAAGACAGCTGAGCAACAGTCAACATGGATGAGCAGCAGAAGAAAGGCACTGAAATCGATAGTGGGCAAAATCAGGCCTTGGAAAATGCCCAGCTATGTACATCCATGATGCCAATTATGGAGTCTTGCAACACTATCTTAACGCTCTTTTTCTTAAACTATCAGGCTAAAGCTTTAACATCTCTGATACTCACCAATGAGAATGAGCCGAGAGTTGGGAAGGGAAGGCCACTCAAATATTGTATAGAGTACATCTTGTCCCTTGCTATCCAACTGATCCATCTCATCTAATACAACCAAACTGCATGGATGAAAAACATCAAGAGTGAGTACTACCTTCCCAGGGAAAGGAATATGCAAATGTAGCAGATGACCAACAGCAGAGAATAAAACTTACACAAAAATTCTCAACAAAATACCCTTCAGCTGCACACAGTACCACTGGATGATGAATGGACTGAAATGACACAATACTTGCAAGGTTCCCACCCTACAGAAGACTGAATAAAATGCTTTTAAAAATAACATGTGGCTCATTATCCAAACCCACAGATTTATAACCTTCCCAGGGAAAATCCACTAGATCACAAAATGATGCTGCTTAATGTCAATTAAGAAAAATATATTGTAGTCTGAGATCTAATTTTGAATAAAGAAACTGAGTTGTCATTTCAACGAAATATGGCTCTGTAAGGACACAGGAATTGGCTTGACTAATTATATCCACTAGGCTTTCAAGGGTAACAAAATACAAGATTCAGTGGGACGGAAGGTAGAGTTGCAGTGGATTATCATAAATCCATTCTTCTATTGAAATGCTGTCTGGCCAACAGGTTAAATATTGGGAACCCCCTGATCAACTATCTCCTTGCCTGAATTATTAGAGGCTGCCTCAAAAGTCATGACTCTTTCCTAATTTGCTTGTTCTAAGAAACCTCCACATTCATTCCAAGGTACTACCATCTGATATAATTCAAGAATTCATGGCTTTCACAGCAACAATTTGCCTGTCTTAGTTCATATGCAGCTGAGTGTGTTTTCAGAGCATACACCCAATTCAGTGTTTAGTTTCAACCTGATTAACAATCTGTGGTAAAAATGATTTTTACATTATTAATAGTGCGTAAGTTTATGGGGACATAAAACCTCTGCACTGGTCTGGTGGACCATTAATTTGGTCCATCTTTGGAGATAAATGGGTCTGGAAGAATTTGTGAATGCTGTGGAGAATTTTCTAGCTACTGGTGTTGGCAATCCTATCCTGATTGTTATGTGGGGTGGGAAGATGGATAGCTGCCACGACTGATCCCAAACATCCTCCTTTGGGAACAGAACTCCACTCCGATTTTCCAAGAAGCTTAAAGCAGTGAAGAGCTTGGAAGATAATTAGATAGTGGTGCTCTTGCAACTGGCGCTGACCCTGGAAGGTCAGACTGTTAGCAGCGGTCAGGAATACCTCTGCCCAGCTTCACTTTCAATTGTTGTGCCATCTGTGCTTTCACTGTGATTTGTGTTTTAATTACCTCTTATTTATATTACTTAACACTGTGACCTTCATAAGTATTCAAAAACTATAGGTGGTGTATAATGTGGCAGTCAGATTGTTTTCAGGAGTATGCTTTTTATAGCACATCAGACTACTATTGGAACATTTTCACTGGCTTCAAGTTTTTATGGGTGAAATGCAAGATGCAAGTTTTGCCCTCCAAAGGGACAAGATACTTGAAGGTCTGCCTCCTTCCATATGCACCTGCCCATTATTTACATTATTCATTTGGGGGAAAGATGCAGCAAAAGCTTTTAGGTCACTCCTTGGCATCTCCAGGTAAAATACAGAAAATAAAATTGGTTTGAAGAATAGTGCCTGCATTCAGAAACGTTCAGTTTCAAACCATTCTTTTCTTAAAGCAGGGCAGGAAACCTCTCTGTCATATTGTGCTAGACAAACCAACAATCTGGCTAAACAAGGCAATTTAAATTTTATTTCTATCCCACATCTAAAAATGTGAGGTTATAGGACACTTGAGAAAGGACCTCTTCAGCAATATGACCAAAATTGTGGAAGTCCCTTCTAAGAAAGGTAGTATTTTATTTTCACTTACCTGTTTCAGAACTGCGGTAAAGCCATTTCTCTAGACTTTCAGTGCTATATAATCCTATCCATTTGATTATATAATCTAAATTTAATTGTATAATTTTTTGTTCTTTGTTTCTTAGCTCATGGCACATTTTAATTGATCCCTTTATTATATGCCATCCCCAGCATTTTAATAAATTTATTTCCAGAAAAGACATTCTCTCAAGATCATAAATTGAAGATTATATTTCCAATTATACAAGAAACAATTATTTTTTCCCAGTTTTGCTATTAGGCTCCCTCCATGACTATTTTAAAAGCTAGTCCTAAAAAATCTGGGTATCTCAGTATGCTTTTCAAAATTAACTAAAACAGCAATGTATATTTAATATTAAAAACATCAGTAAAAATAAAAGTTCCAATTTATAAAGTTCTGCACCCACTCATTTAATGCTATTCAAGAGCAAGTGAATCAGCATGGTCTGCCGATTTAGGGTTTGGATCTAGTCCTGAGAATAAATTCACAGGACATCTTCAAATCATCTGGTCAAATATATAGTCTCTATGGGTTGAACAACTTTCCCAAGTACCAATCAGCTTATCTGAGGATGATAACAAGAATAATAAAAAACCCACTGTTAAGAGATCCTACTGTTCAGCACTTATTTCTACAACGCACTCCCTGGATAGAATTTTTATCACTAATAATGCTGTCAAATGGCTTAATCTGAGAAAGAATCCAATTTCACAGGACCAATTACTTCAGTTTATTAAATCTTGAACATACTTAAATACCTAAATATATTTACAGGGAGAAATTATAGAGAGAAGGCAATGAGGAAGGACATGTAATTCTCCTCTAAAGATTGCTCTAACTCCAGAACACTTCATTCAAATTATTATTTATTTTATTTATTTATTTGTGGAGTCCTTGGCGCTCTCTGAGCCTTGTTGTTTTCTTGCAGAAGTTTCATTGCCAGACTAGGCAACATCTTCAGTGCAAAGAGGGAGTGGGCCTTGCTCTCAGTTTATACCGTGGCTTGCCCTGCTTGTGTTGGTAGGGGTGTTGTTCTCTCCTTGGGAGTTCTTTGATTGGGCTGTTGTTTGCTGCTTGGTTGATTGCCTGAGTTAATAGTTCCTTGATTAGGGTGTATTGTGCTGTTTGATGGTTCATCTGGTGTTAATCCTAGTGTTGATTTTTGCATATCTGGGTGTTGATTGCTGGCAAGGGAGTATACTGGTCTTTTGGCTTTTCTATTGTCTCTTTTGAATGGTATGTAGATGTTGTTTACCTCTGTGTGTCTGTTGATGGCTGCTTTGTCTGAGTGCCAGGCTTCCAGGAATTCTCTGGCATTTTTGCATTTGGCTTGGTTTAGGATGCTCACAGTTTCCCAGTTGAAACTATGGTTGAGTCTGTCCATGTGTTGTGAGATTAAGGAGTTCTCATCATGTCTTCTGACTGCTAGTTGGTGTTAGTGGATGCGCTCTGCTAGTCTTCTGCCTGTCTGTCCTACATGGTGGCTGTTACAGTCTTTGCATTGTATGTTTGTAAATAACTCCTGTTTGTATGTTGTAAATAACTCCATTTTCTCACTGGAGCTCCAGCTCCAGTGAGAAAATGCCACTTGTTCACTGGAGTTTGGCAACTTACTTTTTTCTATGAAGCAGACAGGGATTCTGTGATGTTCTCATATAACTTAGTGAAGAAGAGTCCCAAAAGCTAATGAACATGCTATTTTTCCATATACAGTGCATGAATTCCTGACCAACCCCATCCCTATTTTCAATGAATGACTAAATTAAAATGTAGTAATTTTTTAGTTAAATTCCCATCAAAAAACTTGTACTCACGCCATGGATGCACTTTCTGATGTCAACCATTTCTCCAGCTTTCTGATGACATCACCTTTGGCTGCCTTGGCAGCTCCAGCCAGACCCAACTGTTCAGCAATTGCTGGGAAGACAGCTTGGGAGCTCCTTAAGGTCATGCAATTTAAGACTGTGATCTGACTCCCAGTGAGTTCTGCCTGTCAGGGAGATGCAAAAGTTCATTTACTACCTAGACTTTGCAAAAGAGTCCAAAAGCAACTTGCAAGGCACCTCTGAACAGAAGTACCTCCAAGAAGAATCAAGAAGGTAGGCTGCTAGAAAACAAAAGCAACACCTTCCTTACTAGTGGGGGCAATAATCCAATCTGCAGGATAGACAAACATTCTTGCCTGTGAACTTTCATTCTGATTAACCACACACAAACACAAGCACACAACTGTTCTTTTTTTAAACTGCAACATCCTAGTTATTTCAGGAAAAGCCCCCTGTTCACATGTATTTGAGAAAGGAAGATGTGACAAACCATAAAAATACATATTTTATATTAAATAGGCAATATGCATATTTTATTCCCTGCTACTCATGGCTAAATCAATAAAATTTATCTGAGAGGCCCAAGCAAAAAATGATCTTAAATTGCAAGTATGCCACCAGAGCCAGCAGATTACATATGATCTTTAGTTGCTCTCTGCATGGCTGGTGAAGTCCAGGGAGCCTTTGCTCACTTCCCAGACATTAGATGGGGAAGCAAAAAACAGATGATCACTTCCCTATTATTAACAGTAAAACATGTTCATGGCAAGAATAAAGTGATGCTGATTAAGATCATTTTCCTTATCGTTACAATAGTGAGGAACAGGATGTGCATTCTAAGATTAGATCCACAGAGGGAGGAAGAGGCTTTAAATTCCACCACCAATCCTCCAATTTGAATGGAATGCATGCTGCAGTCCTATAGTGAGTCTCTCCACTCCTATTAACCTCACCTGTTCAGCAAGGACCAACATTCCCCTCCATCCTAATAACTGCCAACCGTTGATTTTGATTATCCTTCACAAGTAAGTGAAAATTGTTCTTTCTTATTTATGCAAGTTCAAACATTGCATTAAACCGTTTCATGCCAATTAGGACCTAGAATGCACAGCATAGTTTGAGCAAAATATATGCTATGATTTAGAGCAGTGTTTCTCAGCCTTGGCCACTTAAGGACTTCAACATGCTGGCTGGGGAATTCTGGGAGTTGAAGTCTACACATCTTAAAGTTGCTAATGTTGAGAAACACTGGTTTAGAGGTTCTTTCTTTCTGCTTCTGAGCCACAGCAACTGACAGCACCATGTCATGTTAATTCAACTATCACAATAAACCATCATTTTGCAAAAAATTACATTTACAAGCTCCTTTCAAATCTCCATTTTACTGGTCAATTGCAAACCATTCCAATGTTTTCTTAATGTAACCTGGCATCTCAAAGGTGGAAAAATGTAATTTTTTGTCTTAGTGAAATGCGGGGCCTACTCCTTATAATTTATCTAAATGTAAACAAGGTCACTATAATCTGTTCAACAAACAGAAGCCACGTTAACATCATGGGTCAGTATTGTGTGTAAATCAGAATTAGGGTGTGAATGAGGTCGCAAACAAACAAGTCTTCGCAAAAGGAGTGCCCATGTTGCAAGAAGACCCCACCACATGATTCTGAAACCCTCCCCCAGTGGGATACACTACGATTTTGAAAAATGAGAAACAGATCAAACAGCCTCAAGCCACTATTATAACAACATTAAATGCAACTTGTCAGAGCAGGCAGTAATTGTTCAAGCAGTATGTTTCAAAAAGACCTCAAGAACGTTTAGCATCCATGTTCAAATCCAACAGTTACCTTCAAATCAATCAAGGCTCTGTTGAGGCAAGCAGTTTTTCCAGTGCCAGGGGCTCCAGATATATAAAGGCTTCCAGGCTTCCTCCTGCAAACATGTTCCCAGAGGAATCGTTGTAGGACCCCTGCCTCTTTCTCCCTTGCAAGCAGTTGGTCTGGAACAGCTGTATGCAGAAGACTCTTTGCCTGCTGATAGCAGGTGCCTGCATAATAATAAAGAGCTACCATAAAACAAAGACATGTACATAACATCATTCTGATTTAAAGAAAGAGCCAATTATAATAGGAACTTTTGCTACCTCTGTCAAATTATCTGTACACACTTATAATTGAGCTCTTGTTAGTTAATGATGAAATAGATTGCTCAACTATACAGATCCTTATCAGATTAAGCCAGTATTGTATTGATCCGTTTTATATTGCTAATATGTTACCTTGGCTTTCTGAACAGTGTCTGCAGCTGTAAGATTGGTGACGTAAGGATTCAATAAATATGATCAACAGAGAGGAGAAATTGGTTGCATGCCCAGCATTCATCCTACCTTTTGGTGCAGGGAATTTGGGGCTTGTGGATATGTTTTGATTTTGGGGAATGCTTGGTAAACACCAAAATAAAATGGCTACCATGACGACATGGGGAAAAAAATCACAGAAGTTATTATTGCAACATCATACATGTTTCTTAGAAAAGCAAACTAGTACAACTAAGACAAACTCATACACTCTTCTTCAAATCCTCTTTTTTATCCTATCAAAGTGTCCATTTCATGCAGAGGCAAACTAATCTTTCCAAATTTTTTACTAAGAGTACTTTCATAAATAGGAAGAATAATACCAACTATTTTCTTCCAAACACCCCTATCAACACCAATATCAAGCTCTAAAAATTAATCCCCTCAAAACAGTCTCCCATTCCAATAACCCATTTCTTCTCTTACACATTCACCAAACCACATATATACCCACTTACAACTTACAATCCACATATATAATTCATCCATCATATGCATATCCTCTTTCCCTCCCCACTCATTTTCTCAGTCTTAATTTGCTTGCTTCCCAGTTCTCTTGTTAACTTTCCCTCAAGCCACCCCCTAAATAATCTTCTCTTTCATACTTCCCTTCTCCTGTTTTCTCAATCCTTCAAGTTTTTTGTTATTAATTTATATAGTTCAAAGTAGGCTGCCTATTTCAGCTTGGAGAAGCATTCTTTTTGCTACTATTTTCATAGCAGTTCCTTCCTTCCTTTTAATTTTTGGTAGGATGGCTGGAAAGCAGAGGACTTTCATCCCTTTCTTTTTTCTTTTTCTGAAGAATGCTCAGGGAGGAGCCAGAAAAAAATTGGAAGAGGAAAAGCAAGATGATGGATTGGCTGTAGGTCAGAAAATGCTTAACAATCCAAACAAAATTTGTAAACATCATTTGGGAAGCACCAAATGCTTTGGCAGACATTAAGAGAACATCCTTAACAGCACACTATTAGTTGACTAAGGATGACAGACATTATTTCAAGCCTTCTAGCAATCACACCTGAACTACAACTCTGAAGGGTTCAAATGAATTCACTCAACTATAGTTTGTGATGCTATTTTCAACAGAGATCCAAATCCTTTTCACAGTATTGCATTAGCTCCTAAATAAAATTACCTTGGAATTTCATTTACATTTGTGACAGAGCCATGCTTAGCCTTTCCATTCTATAAAGCAACAGAAATAATAATATGCTAATATTAGTATTGTATTTGTTATTTTTTATAAAATTTTTGTATTGCATTTGTATTGATGCTTGTTCTCTGTTGTTTTTGTCTTAGTGGCTGATTGTCTATTTTTGTATTTTTTGTTGGTTTCTGTTGTTTTTTTTCATTGTTAGTCACTTGTTTGAGATGGGCAGCTCTATAACTTGAATGAATGATTAAGAAATAAAATAATATAGAGCTGGAGTTTGAAATAAGAATTCTGTGATACTAAAGTTCCCTGGAAAAGACAGACTGCAGCAACAGGCCCTAGCTGCTCACCATGCACAGCATTGTTACATACCTTCTGGCTTAAAGAGCTGAGTACACACTAGCTCTTTTCTAAGAGAGCGACACTGCATAGGAGTGGGTGTTTCTTGGCTCCTTGGTAATGGAGATCGAACCAAACTGTTACACTTGGTGGGAATCCTGGAAGCTGAACATTCACTGAAGAGTAAAGTCCGGGCCTTGGGAGAAGTTGTTGGAAAGCTGTTCTCTTTTTTACTCTGCTTAGTTGGGGTACAAGGTAACAAGTGGGCAACATTGCAGAGGTTGTCATCACCTAGGCAAAACAAAGAGACATCTAGTGTAGAAGTAAAATATTAAAATGAAGGTGCAATTCAGACATGTATACAAAGTGACTTTTTTAAAAAGTTACCCTTTTATTCAAAGTTTCCACCTTTCAGAGATCATTTTGAGACAGTACAAGCCAGCCTTTTTAAAATACTGCTATCCTCAGAGGCTAGTGGCCGGGACCCCAAAAAAACCTCCTGTTGTGAACTTTTTAGTGACTCACTCCTACTAGTCCATTAGTTGTTCATCTCTTGCAACAGGAAAATTCAAAACACTTGGATTTGTAATTTAAAAAAAAGTTACAACTCAATTCTTTGTAAATAAGCCTATTTATATAAATATCATGGGAAATAGTTATTATTTTACAGACTTCTCTCCAGCAGTGTCCTAGAGATTTGTAAATTCATTTTGCATAAATTAGCTTTCATGGAAAACTAAGAGCTTGCTAACAGAGAGAGCCATTGTGGTATAATCATTAAGGTGTTGGGAGTAGGACCTGGAAGACCCAGCTTCAATTCCACCCTCGATCACAAACATTCACTGAGTTTCTTTGGGCCAGTACCCATCTCTCAGCCTAGCCTACCTAACAGGCTTATTGTGGCAGGGGAAAATGGAGACAGGAGCTATGCACAGTATCTTAAGCTCCTGGAGGAAAGAGGAACATAAATCTAACAAATTTCAACAGTTGCAAGCATTAATCAGGGGGTAATATTTAGCATTTTTATTTGGTATGTACTTATATCTACACACAGTACAAGGCCTAAATTTTAACCACAATAATAATATGATAACCTGCATCTTTACAGAATTGGGATTCCAATGAATTTAATAGACAGGTTTAACTCAGCCCTCCCTCCTTAGGCACAAAGCCAGCTGGGTGACCTTGGGCCAATCACTTTCTCTCAGCCCTGGGAAGGAGGCAATGGCAAACCACTTCTGAAAAACCTTGCCAAGAAAACTGCAGGGACTTGTCCAGAATCGGACACAATTGAATGGATTTTTAAAAAAAACTCAGCCAACAATTGGACTGCTAAGTACCATACTTCTGTCACAAATTCTGGGAGAAAAGCTCTAAACAGCTTTACACATAGTTAGTTCCAATCCCTGTCGTTTGCAGGTAGTGTCTGTCTGAAATTCTGGAGAGTTCTATCAGTTAGTATAAACAACACGTGCCCTAAACTCACCATTCAAATTGGCCAAATCACATTTTTTAATAGTCAACCCCAGGTATTTTGGGTTCCCATATTTTGGAAAATCTCCATTTTAGACATTAGTTTTCCAACCCTTTCCACTACTTTAATTTTAAAGAAAATGATCTACATATGCTGATATTCAATATTGTGCTAGGATATTCAGGAGGAATAAGGAGAAGACAACTTACCTAGGCGTTTGCAGGGACTGAGAGGCAAGACCTGCTTTTGGGAAGACAACAAAGAGACCGACAATGTGACTGGATCCAGATGGGAACCCTTATTTTTTTGTAACGATTTCTGAAGTTTCCTGACTGATTTTCGCTTTGGAAAGTCTATGGTCTTCTGGCTCCGGGACTGTGACCTGGTACTGGGCATGATGGACATACTAGAACCGAACACAGAAAAAACTGTCAGTATTAAAACTAAGCAAAGCATTATCCACAAATCTCTAATAGTCTACAAATAGTCTATAAGCTAAAACAACTATTCTATCTCCTGCTGATACCTCTTTTCCTACATTAACAAAATCAAAACTGAATTAGAGCATAGAATATTTTCTCCCTCTCCCCTCAACAGGGACAGCCAAGACTTTCCCAGACAGGCTTAAAGCACAAGCACAAGACTTCCATACCAACCTAAAACTACACAAAACTACTACTTTTTAACAGTGGTATTCCATTGTTTGGCTCAGCTATGTGGCAACATCTAACCAAACTTGGCCAATTTCAGAAAGCTAATTAGTGTCAGATCTGGTTACTACTCGAAAGGGAGACCAGAAGGAAACCCCAAGGCTAGACTGAGAAATTTTAAAAAATCCTAGAAGACAGTGGCCAACCATTTCCAGATTACCAGTAAAACTACACTGATCTATCCATAAAATCACCAGGAATTGAGCATGAGTTGTGGGAATCTTTATTTTTATCCCACTCTTCTGAGTGTGTCTTGGTCCTCAAGTTTAATTACAATTACTCTGCACCCAAAGTTTCATTCTTCATCCCTATGTTCACTTATTCTTCCCTTATTCTCTACTTCCTTCCTACATTTGTTTAATGTAATAAAATCCTAAACACTATCAGAAAATATGCACTCATGGATTTCAAAGTTATTGAAAAAAATACCCTAACTTTAAATTTTGATTGATGCCAACTTACTAAATCTATCAACTATCAGGCTAGCCCACTATTCTGCTTCTAGTTGGCTCACAAAAAGAGGCATAATTTGAGAGAACCAGTTTGGCCTAGTGATTAAGGCACCAGGCTAGAAACCCGGAGACTGTGAGTTCTAGTCCCGCCTTAGGCATGAAAGCTGGCTGGGTGACTTTGGGCCAGTCACTGTCTTCCTCAGCCCGACCCACCTCACAGGGTTATTGTTGTGGGGAAAATAGGAGGAAGAAGTATTAGGTATGTTCCCCTTGAGTTATTTATAAAAATTATAAAGGCAGGAGGGAAAAAATCTAAATAAATAAATAACATCCCCCATTGCTTATTCAAGCTCTAGCATTCAAATACTTCTCCTGAATATGGAGGTTTCATATAGATGTATTTGTTAATAGTCAGCATGGGATAAAAGAAAAATAGTAGGAAAAAGCTCTCCCATTTTAATTCTGAGCTTTAAAGGGTAGAAGCAATGGTTTGGTTTCAGAATGGTTCTAGATACTAACACTTGGACTTTCAATGATAAGCTTCTAAAACCCTTAACAACTTGGGACCAGTGACTTAGTCATACTTACCCAGACATTAAAATTATCAAATGAAGCCCTCCTCCAGGTCTCCTCATCTTGTAGAGGTGAGGTGGGCCTCTACAAGGGGGAGAGCTTTTTCTGTGGTAGCAACCCATTTATGGAATTCCCTCCCCAGAGAGGCTCAATTGGCACCCACACTGGCATCATTTTGGCACCAGGTGACGGCCTTTTTAATTTTCCCAAGCTATTTAATTTAATTTTAGTTTTTGAATGCCCCCTTGAAGCTGTCTCATTTATGCCATGTCTGTATTTTGCATTTTATTGTACCTGTTTTTGTTCAAATTGTATTATTTTAGTGATTTTTTGTAAACCATCCAGAGAGCTTTGGCTATTGGACAGTTTTAAAACTTGTGTTGCTCCAGATCATTGGCTTATAACCCCCCTCTATATCTATAGCCAACATGGCCTTTCCTTTGGATGTTGCAACACGCCCAGAGGCCCTCTAGCTGAGTAAGGCTGACACCAGATCTTCCAACTTTTGATAGAAGTAGTTGCGGAACGGGGACGGCAACCAGCCTCGTCCTACACCTTGATATTGTATTCTGGATCGCCCTTTCTAAATCTTTGCCACCTGGACGGAACGGAAGGAGGGGAGCGCAGACATGCCACGCGCTTACCGAGAAAGGTATCGGCTTCAAGGGCGCGGGCTCCTTAAGGAGTGCGACCTTCTCCAACTTTGTGCCTTCAAATCCTACCACACCTACTACCTTTTCTGACAGGATTATTCCCCCCCACAGTATTCAAAAAACTTGCTAGTAGGAAAGGGGGACTACAGTCCAGTATATCGGGCGGGGGGACGCTGGCAGCGCGTTCTGGCTTGAAGTCTTGCGCCGGAAAGCTGACTCTCCCGCATATAAAAGTCCCCCTCCTCAATCGCTGCATCGCCCTTTCCTGACCTGCCCCCAGATCCAGCACCCACCACAAACCGAGTCCTTGGAAGGCTTGGAGTTAGGAAACCGGAACACCTTCACCGATCCCTCACCTCTTCCCGACTGACCGGCAGAATTTCTCCGCGCGCGCGCCAGTCGGCCGATCCCACCCATTGGTTCTTCCGCGCGCGCCGTCCCTTGCCAACCAATCGCCAATCTTCGCGCCAAGCGCACGACATTTCCATTGCCCCGTCCACTCTGCGCCGTTCTCGCCCTCCAGTCGCTCAACTTGTGTCCCCCCTCCCTTCCTTCCCATAGAAAAATTCAGCGCAGCCTCCCAGGGAGGATCTGCTTTCCCAGTTAAGGTAGTTGTTCTTTACGTGCTTAAAGGAGCAGAAGCGAGCAGCCTTGGACTGAACGCAAAACTTGCCCTCCTTAGCAAGGAGAACTACGATTCCCATCGAACTTTGCTTCAAAACGAAAGGGAACCCGCTTCGATACGTAGCCTGAGGAGCGTGCACAGCGTATTTTTTTCAGCGGGAAGGAGAACACTCATACGAGCCACGGGAGCAGAGGTGTTTTTGCGGGTTGAGAATTCTTAAGTTGCAGTCCAAACACGTGGAAGGCTGCGAAAACTATTGAGCGTTTCCACTTTAAGATGAACATTAAAGTTGTAGCAATTGCAAAGACGATGCTTTCCAGGTGTTTACAAGTACAATTTCCATACCATAGGCACAGCAAACAGGCTAATTTTTTATTTATTTATGACAGTTGTAGTCCAAAGCTTCTGGGGAGAACCAAATTGGTGACACATGAGTTTTTAAGGCTTATAGTTCTTGGCTGGCATGTCTGTTTACAGTACTTCTCAGCCTTTATAACCTTGCAAATGTATTGTGTGAAATACTTAATGTCCTTGGACAGCATGTACTTCGGTTTCACCAATTGCCTGATTTCTGGTACATCAGAGTTCTACAGGCTATATAGAATCTGTAGCAAGTGCTAAATATTTTAATCACAATACCTGTCAAAGTTTGATAGGAAACGAACAGCGTTTTTAAAAAAAAGTCATTCTCTTCCAGTTGTATCAAAACACTCCAGGAAAAAAAAAGGGGGGGTACTGTTAGAAAATTCATATACAGGTAGTCCTCATGTAATGATGGCAGTTGGAACTGACAACCATCACTAAACAATATGGCCGTTAAGTGAAACATCACATGACTGCACCCGATTTACATCAGTTCCACTCTGGTCATTAAGCGAATCACCCATGGTGATTAAATGCGATGTCACATGACTGCAACTTGCCACTTCTGCCAGCTTCCCATTGACTTTACTTGGCAGAAGCCAGCTGTGAAGGTTGCAAATGGCGATCATGTGACTGAGGGATGCTTTGATGGCCATAAGTTTGAGGACCTGTCATAAATCTATTTTTTCAGCACCATCGTAAGTTCAAATGGTCGCTGAATGAGGCAATAGTTAACAGAGGACTACCTGAACAATAAAGAAAGTTATCTCTCAGCAAATTCTTTCTTCAAAAAAAAAGGGGGGGGACCCTATGGTCTACCTGCATTTGACAATTCAATAAGGAAAAACAAATGAAAATAAAATAAAGTATATTATAGCAGGAATTGTACTGTAGAATAGGGTTAAAATAGAAATTATCAACGCAAAGGTAATCCTTAGTTTGCTCTCCTTTGTTTCCTTAAAACTCCAAATACAGGTTGTGTGAATTTCTTATGAACTGATTTGTGAAATTTCAAGTAACCTTGAGCCTATATAAAGGAATATAAATAAAAATATTAGACATATTCAGTGCTAGACATCAGTGATATGTACTTCAACAGAGAACAAATTGTGGAAACAGTATTTGTATTTGATTAATTTATTAGCTCATGGACACAGACTCACTTCTGCATCAGTTGATGCAACTACAATTTTAGTAGAGACAGCACCACTTCCTGTGGGTCAGATACAGTGTCTTGTGAAGTAGTGAAATATTAAAAGAGGAGGCACTATCAAACATAGTCAGTAGGGAATAAAAATAATGTTCTTTCTCCTCCCCTGAAACCAATCTTTCAGCATATGCTATCTTCACAGGCTATTCTCATCTCAACTGTGGTGAACATGATTGATCTACATGTTAAAACAAAACTAGATATTGATTAATGGTACATATTGAAGAGGAAAAGGGAATGATCTTCCCACTCAGAGCTGTATAATTGGCAGGACACTGTGCTGTCCTGGAAGCATTATGCATTTGCCCAAATGCATAATGACTTCTACCTTTGTGAGGAAGTTGTACAGCCATCCCTCCTGTTGACTGATACAGTAACTACTGTCCCCTGCAAATGAAAAAGAAAACTGGGAGGCAGTGGTTCTTTAAAGATGCCACTAGGAAAGATCTGTAAAAAATGAGCTGTTTATATTTTTAAAAATGTAAGAAAATGATCTACAGTATACGTATGATAGCTCACAGTCTGTGGAATTTAAGTATACATGAAGCATTTGACTGTTTTAATGCCAAAATTATTAAAATGATTTAAAAAACAAACTCCTCTTAATGCCACATCAAGAGAGTTCTCACAGTTATTTATATCAGGGCAATAAAATTATGAAAGAATTTTACATGCAAGTCCCATTAAGAATTCTTTTTTTTCTTTAACATAAATCCACAAATGCCCCTGCAATGGATTCAAAAATTCTTCCACTGCCAACAACCTAAATAAATTTATTTGAAACACTTGCAAAGGAAAACCCCCAAAAGGAAGTTTTCTGGTACAAGGAAATATCAGATCTGAAACAAAAGCAGCAGTGCAAGAGACTCAAATTCTGGTTCTTGAAACTACAGGAAGTAGCTCTCAGTAGTGTTTCTTCAGTTAACAGAAATGGAACTGCTGAGAAAAGACACTGAGAGGATAAAGAGTGCATGAAGCTTGCAAGATACACATTTGTGTGCGTGCACACAGACACAAAACTCCATTGGGAGCCACTTAAGGATAAGGCACCATGAATGAAGCTTGAAGCATTTGCTGTTAAAAAATAGAAACATTACACCCTTCATAATAGCCTTTCCCCTGGCATACTTGTGCAGTTGCAATGGAAGATTGATATATTTCAACGTGGAGAAGGGCTGCGTAAAATCTACATTAAATCTGCTAATCATGGGGAGAGCTAAGCTACAAAGGTCTTTCCCTAAACCACCAAAACACTTACTCAGCCCAATTTTAATAGGAATTGTCCTATTTCTATCATAGTTACATGGTAGTATGGCACACAGTTCTTTGCAGCTGTTCCTCTGATTTTGTGTCTGGTATGTGCAATTAGCCTTCACAGCAGCACTGTGTATCTCTTGTACATCTAGAGGTTCCTGAATCTTCATTGCATGGGCATATTTGTTGATATACAATATAAAATTGTAGAACTGTCTCAGGAAACCAGACAGATAAGACTTAAAAAAAAACTCTCGGGTCAGCTAAAGAAGTTAGATATTACTAAACTGATATTTTGATCACTTCAGACCTTGAGAAAAGGTCAGATACACTGTGAAGAATAAAAGTATACCCTTCATCCTATACCATCCTTAAAAATGGAGGCAGGGAGAGAGTGTGAAACATTTTCCAACATTCTACTTTAATTTGCACTAAAAATAGCAAGTCAGAAAGAAGACTGGGATGAAGACTTAGTGACAGGCTACAAATTTTGTTTTCCAGATACAAAAAGGAGATTTTCTGAGCAGTCAGTGTAAGTTTAAAGTCAACCTAAGGCAGCCTCCCCTAAGCTGGATCTCACAGATGACAGACTACATTTGCCATCACTTTTAACCAACATAATTATTTACCTCAGCTAGAAATGTTGGACATTGCAAGGCAATACAAATGGAGGGCATTAGGCTGGCGAAACTGATGAGAATTAAGATGCTTATCTTGGTAGCGCTAGCTGCAAATGTATGGTTTCTCTGAATTATTTGGAATGTGTATGAAAATGTATGTGCTAAATTCTCCTTGTATAAAACTCTTGGTTAGTAAGGAAAAGCAAATACATCTTGTCCACTCACCTAATAAAACCCCAAATAAGCTTGGCCTGGGGTGGTGGGGCAAGAGGCAACAAGAAGAAATAAAGTAACGCTTTGGCCCAAAACATGCAAGTATAACCCATGTGCCTCTTTTATTCAGTTTTCATTTGACTGCCATTTCAAGCTTAAGAACCCCCTTCACAGTGCTTCCCAAACGATATACTTACTGGAAGCCAATATTATAGAGAACATAATATTTTAAAAAAATTAACACCCCTCCCCAAAATGCACAGTGCATTTAACTTCTCTTCCCAGCGTGTTATGCTGGATAAGATTTAATTTTCTTCCAGAAGAAAAAAAGAAATTCCTCTGACCAAGCATTAGTCCCTCAACATGAGAGACTGCCCAGTCATTAACTTAAAAGCAGACAAATTTCCATCATCGTTAAGGAAAAAAAAAGTAAGTAGGTGGTGAAGGAACTTCGGTAGTGTATGGCTAGCAAGCCTACAAACTTTTTACAACATACAAAATAGATCAATATTTATCATTATAACACAAATTTCCTGACTCCACATTATTTAAGAGTAAATATACACAATAATTATAATAAGTCTGGTACCAATCACATAACAGAAGTACTGTGTAAGGCAAAACACCAATCAGCAATCTAGGCTTGATGTTACAACCACCTGCAGAGCATGGGATAAAAGGAGTGGAAGAATTTGCTTCTGCTCCAGAGTCTGCTTAATGGTGTCTAGTACAGAACCGGGCATTTCTACTGCTGGAATCAGCCTAGGACTGCTTTCCAGATTTACATGCAAAGAAAGAGAGACATGCATCCCCATAGGGGACTTTTCAGCAGTGTAAACTACTCCATTGAGAAACGTGTGTGCAATCTATATCTGGTCTTTTTCTGGTACTGGGAAATGCCAAATGTAAATGCCTCCCTTGATCTCAAAGACGAGGCCTGCACTATCAAATTTCCCATGACACCACCAAGAGACCCAAATGGGATTAGGGGCACTATGGCAAAGAACCTAACAAGCATCCCAAAAGTCACAAACATAACTGACATCCCTCCACCTCATGAAAATGTCTGTGCAAGAACCACAGAAAACATTGTCAATTGGGTACAACCAGCAAAAATAAAACATGAGATTTCACCAGTTTCTCTCACTTTCAAAGTTATTTTGTTGGAGTGGGTTACTAGCCACTAAAGGTCAGCTTTGAGCTAGAACAAAATGATGTATCGTTTAAAAACTGTAACTGAGAGTCTGCCATCAAGGGTGCATGCCCTGTTACTAGACCAGAATATCTGCCAAGGGGACCTTCAGCCAGTCAGTGATACTCTTCTTGGGGTAGGCAGTAACCAGGTCCCATCCACCTCTCAGCAAAAAAAAAAAAATATATACTTTTCACTCTTTAGCCACCCCCTCAGCATTAGATGGTTAAATTCTAAAGACAGGTTTTGCCTGAAAGATATTCATAGGATAAGAAGATGAAGCTGTGCATTTTGGTTAATGAGAGCAGTAAGATGGATCTTCTGAAGCATCAGGAATTCGTCTAACAAGTTGGAACATAATGTTAATTTTGCCCTACACTGATGCAGCATCCTCAGTATATTACCTATGGCCAGCACTGTATTGCTACATTTATCCAGTAGCTTGCTAAATTAGTTCTTTACCTCCAGTGTTTGCCAGCACATCACTCCTTTTTTCACTTTCAGTGGCTGCTACTGCCTTAAAACACACCCACACACACACACACACAACACAGCTATCAGTGATGGCTGCTAGACTACATAGTCTGTTCATATCTACAATGGTATCTTTTACTCTGTAGAAACACAATCCCACTTGGAGCAGCTTCATTTAGGATGCCAGCTATCTTTTGGAGCAACTGACATTCAGAGAGATTACGGTTCCAGATCTGCAGGACAAGAACACTGCCAAAAGATAGCACAGTAACTGCTGTACTCACTTTGTGTGTGTGCGTGCCCGTGCATGCCTCTATAGTAGTGTTTCTCAACCGTGGCAACTTAAGATGTGTGGACTTCAACTCCCAGAATTTCCCAGCCAGCATGGCTGGCTGGAGAATTCTGGGAGTTGAAGTCCACACATCTTAAAGTTGCCAAGGTTGAGAAACACTGCTCTACAGATACTGCTATATTTATGCAACTTTCCCC
This sequence comes from Candoia aspera, assembly GCF_035149785.1. Lineage (NCBI taxonomy): Eukaryota > Metazoa > Chordata > Lepidosauria > Squamata > Candoiidae > Candoia > Candoia aspera. The sequence continues at coordinate 77,454,676 of NC_086156.1, read as the reverse complement.
ATTTTTAAAACTGACTTTAAGGCATGCCATTCAGTTCATCTTTCCCTTCCTGCTTTAAGTTACAAAGTTTAACAAATGAATATATAGTACCTGCATTCAAAAGTGAAACAGCAATTTCAATTCTTTTAATGGCACTCCCCTTTAAAAAAGAATGCGTTTTCCCTATTCCATACAATTCGTGACCATTTCCTTCCCTATGATAAGCAAGCATCTACAAACAATTGCTTTAACCTGGCCCACAGTTCCAAAATTGTTCTGTTTGGTTTTCTTTTCTGGGAAATATTCACTCTTCCCTTGTTCTTGAACTGTAGCATTTATGAACTGAGGATTCCCCCTCCATAGCAAAGATAGGAGAAAGGTAGGAAATTAGCATTGATCTGCAGGAGCGTTCTCACCCAACTATGCCAACAGATGCTTTTTAAAGTCAGGGAGTGAAATGCATAGATGGAGCTGAGTAATTCATCCATTGAGTAATTTTTCTCTTGCAACAGAAAAAAAAACAGCAGGAATGTCTTTTTCATGCAGATTTCTGAGGAATGTTTTTGGGGGATGGGGATAGAATTTGAGAACAAGTCCGTTTGTTTTGGTGCTAAACAAAAATGCTCAATTGCCGTTTTTCACCTAGGAATGGGAGGCAGAGGAGGGGCCCCACGAGTAGCTGAAAAGATAAGAGAGGTTATTAATATATGGGTGTTATACAACCAAGTGCCTCCTTCTACAGGGACCATGACCCAAAAGCAAAATAGAACATAAAGATTTTACATGGGTATTATCATCCTAAAAAACTTACTATAGATATTTTGAAAGAAATGAAAGCCCTATTATTATTCCCAAAGTATTTGTTGCCAATTTAAAAAAAAACTAAATACCTGCCTTAGTAACATATGACACACCCTTCTCCTACAAATTTTTCATCATGTAAAAGTATGGGCTCCTGTGTCATCCCTACTGCCTATTCTGTTTCTGCTACTTCTGTATCTTTCTAGGTTTCTAACGTCTTTCCCTCTTTCCTTGTGAAAAATCAAAATCCAAATGCATAGCTCAGTGGTTCCCAAACTTTCTTGGTTCATTGCACCCTTAATGTCTCAGCGATTCTTTCATGGCACCCCTAGGCTAAAAGAAATAATTAACAGCTGTGTTTCAGAATTTTTTAAAATGCCATTGCATTCCTGTGAATTCACTGTGGCACCACAGCACAGTTTGGGAACTGTAGGCGTAACTTATATAACGCTGAACAATTTGCATAATTTGGAAAAGCCAAAAAATACAGGTAGTCCTCACTTACCAACGGTAATTGGGACTGGGAACTCCATCCCTAAGTGACGGGGCTGTAAGGCACAATGTCACGTGACCATGCCGACTTATGATGGCAGTTCCGGCAGTTCCCAGTTGCCATTGTTAGGCAAATCCTGGATGGTCACAGCATCTCATGGTCATGTGATCAATTTGCGACCTCCTGCCAGCTTCCCCATTGACTTTGCTTGTCGGAAGCCAGCAGCAAAGGCTGCAAATGGCGATCATGTGACTGTGGAACTCTGCGATGGCCGCAACTACCAGGACCTGTCATAAGTACCCCTCATTCAGTGCCATCATAACTTCAAACAGGACTGTTGTAGAAGTAAATTAATAATAAATACAATCTTACTCATACTGTTGGTGAGCAGCATTTTTGGCTCTGTGGATTGTCTTTAAATCACCTGTCAAGCCTGCCAGTTCGCAAATTGTGGGCTGAAAAATACTGCTCCACAAATTAGCACTTACCTCTGTTAGTTTTGCTGGGATAAATTCTCTGGAAGTACTTGAATTCTTCTGGAGCTGGGAAATCTTCAACTGGATGAAAAGAGTACTTGGATTCAAAGTCATCTGCAGAAGATGAAAAAAAGACGAAAGAAACCAGAGTGGTAAACAATTTGGTAGACAAGGCTGAAGGTCACACCCAATCCATCAAAAAGTTTCATAATCATCCTGCTGTTTTTAATCATGAAGGCTTTGTGAGAATCTTGTGCAAGATGAAAATGGCCATTTAAACAACATCATGAGGTACAGTTAGACCTCCTAAGATAACAGATTTGGGACACAATTCAACAAGAAGCCAGAGTCATCTGACACCTAAAGAAACTACGGCCATTTGGAAATGCAACACAGCGTATTTACGTAAAATACACATGTTTCTTTGCTTTTCCAAGCAGTTTTTGATCTGAATATTGAAAGCGAAATGACACATTTAAAATGAACCAGTTCTATATGAATCCCACAGAGTATTAGAATATGAACACTCAACTTTTTAAAACTTCTTTATCTTTCTTGCAGATCTGGCATGTGTTCAACTTTTCTATTTTGCTGTAATTAAATGTGGTAGGTCCACTGGCACAAACAGATTAATTTCAAGCATCAAATGTATATAATTTGATGCCAATATTTAAGGCAAGAATGTTTATAGATGGCTTCTAATATTGAATACTAGAGTTTGGATTTTACACTATATCCTCAAAGAGAAAAATTCCTCCTGACTATAATCTCAATATTTTTATAGTCTCCAGAATTGAACAAAGAAAACTAGTAACGGCCATTCCCTTCTGGGCAGGCTAGAATCCTGAAAACTTGCCTACTCAATTTAAAAGTCAAAGACCTCACTAAGGCAACAACCGGTTCCTTTTACTCACCCAAGAAAGACCTAACAGTAGAAATGGAGTCCCGATGTCCATTTCTCATTGGTGGGGGAGGAGGAGGTGGTCCGACTGGTGTTCTGGTAGGTGGAGGGGGCGGTTTCCCACGGTTCATGGGATCTGAAGACCCATGTACTCTGTAGGGTGGAGGTGGTGGAGGTGCATCTCTTCCACCATTTCGGATCATGGGTGGAGGTGGTGGTGGTGGAGCTAAACAGAAATTCTTCAGGTCAGTAAAGACATGGACTACACTGCTAAGTCATGGTTATTTTAGCCATATTTATTAAGCCATAATGGCCAGGTACAAACACTAAGGCATAATCCATGGTTTATAAACATGAGTTCACACATTATGCTAAGCTGAAATCAAACAAGCCACATCATGGTTTATGGTGATACACAAACTATTGTACCTAAATTTAGCAGATGCAGCCCAATCCCATCAACAGATTTTTAGATAGTCAAAAATATATGATGTGCACAACTGCAGTGGCAATTGGTTTCCCAGTCATACCTTACATCATTCACCCTGCATGCCTTTAAGAGCCTTGCCTTGCTTTACATGAGCTACAGAAGTTTGTATCCACAATACTGGGGCAATTCATGAATTTGACTTTAATCCTGAGAGAATAAGATTACAGAACATTTGAGGAGTGCTGTGACTGGGGCTATGCAGCATTTCAGAAATAAATAACAGAGCTACAGAGCACGAATATATCACTATTCTACTATCCTTTAAAGCAGCTGTGTCTTTTCCTGGAATCAGCTGATTACTGTTTACACCTGCTTCACAATTCCAGGAAAATATGTTGCTTCTTCAAAGAAATGTAAACAGGGAATATATATATTCCATTAGGGAATATATATTCCAAAGCACCTTTTTGGAATCAAATCCAGAGAATTATATAGCTCTACAAGGCACACAATGCTGTTATAAAAACACTTACATTACAATCACCAAATTTGTGTCTCTGTCATTTATTTCTAAAAGATTTGCAACTGTACATTTCTGAAATCTTTCATTTCATTTCAGAAATGAAGCATGATTAGGGCACAAAACTAGTTGATCATATGACCATTCTAGCTTAAAGTAAACCTTGTTTTGCACCACGACAAGTAACATACAGTGCCTGACACTAAGTGTGTCAGATTGTTTCTAAACTAGTCACATAAAATTTGGGAACATTTCAGTACATTTTATTGATCTTGGCAGGTCTAAGCTTCTGCCAAGTTTACAGTTGTTTCTGTTTTAAATTAATCAGATTGATGACATGCCTCATACTGGATTCCCCATTTTGGGAGGCCTGCAAGGAACACCATTCTCACAACATGAAAAATCCAATCCTAGTTTAAAGAGGCTTGGTGGAAAAGACTGCCCCCCTACCTCCTTGAAATGCAACTAGTCCAATTTTTCAAGGAAAGCAGCATCCTCCATGCATAAGCCTGATACTCAGTGGTTGGTATCTTCACAGTTAAAGCATTTGAATAATTCCTGAAAGCTACATCAGCCATATGATTACACCAAGCATTTATGAAATCGCTATCAAGTGTTCAATATTCATCTCTAAAATGCTCACTGTCTCCCTGAGGGAAACCAAATTTAGACCAATACTGAAGATGAAGAGCCTGAAGGTGACTGTGGCTTGTCTGAGTATTCATAATGGACGAGGAGTTTCCTGACTCATGGCCCACATTGAAGTCTTTAAATTCTAGCATTGTAAATAGGAATTTTTCAGAAATACCAGATCAAAGACTTTTAAGAATAGGTACAACTCAAATTCCTAAACTTGCCCTTAAACTTTGATATAGTACTTTTAAATGTCCAAAATCATTTGCAGATATTTTCTAGTTTTAATCCTTATTCTAAAACAAGCATTCTTTTTCTGCATACTATCTGCTACAGGGAACTTCTCTTTGTCAGTGGCTATATCCCATGAAACCAGGCATTCACAATCTTCTGTAAATCTATCTCTATATATCCCAAATCAGAAGACATGCAGTAGCTTTGAGGCATTTTTGAGCACTAGCATTTCTGTTTTCAGACATTAAGTGTTGACTGTTATCAATTCCACAACCTATTTTTAAGCTGAACAGGGGCTGTAAAAATGTCTTACCTGCACCTCGGCTTGGAGGATCACGGGCAGGAGGTGGGGGCCGATTGCTCTGTAAGGAAGGAGATGCTGAAGGGGGAGGGGGAGGGGCCATACCCCTTCCAGGTCCTGGTGTCTTTCTATGTAAGGAATTGTGTCTCTGTGGAAGCTCAGGAGCAGATTCATTGATAGGGCTGGCAGGGCCATTAGGGACACCAGGTGGCTGCCGGTAAGGAGGGGGAGGGGGTGCCAAGGATTGGCTCTGACTACTTGGTCCTGACCGGATATTTACTGGGGATGGAGGTGGCTTGATGGGCGGAGGAGCTGGCGGTCCATCACGATTTCCTGGAAGCCTTTGTCCTGGAGTTGGTGGCAATGGCTTCTCACGGTTGTAGGAAGGTGCTTTGCTATTATGCATAGAATGTGGGGCAAGAAGTGCATTGGCTCGCCGTCCGGGAGGTGGTGGTGGCGGGGCTGAAGAGCTGTGTTTCATACCAGTGCCACTGGCACTGTTTGGCCGTGAAAGATCTGGCAATGAAGGTCTCTGCATGCGTGGAAGCTCTGGAGGAGAAGCTCGGCTGTTTTCAGTGTCATCTTGAGGTCGGATGCCAGTAGCACACACAGGAGGCCGTGGTGCAGCTGATCTACACCCAGGACCCTGGTGTAGCAGCTTCCCAGAGGAGCTGTCTGGAAAATTTAAGAATGGCATATAAAATTACTTTTTAGATCAGCTAAGTGGGTCAACTCTATATGGATATCTAACAACTCTGATGTGACAAAAGTCGCAATATCTCTTAAAAGGGTACAGCTCAGTGGTAAAAATTACCATCCAATTTAATAAAACTGACAGATCTGTTTGAACAAAGATTGTAGCCAGTGGGTGGTATATATTCCTAACTGCAGATAGCTAGCTGATTTTAAATGCCTACACTTAATTATTTTCAACAGGAAGTGAAAGGAATACAGAATCAAATGAAGGACATAGGTAGGGCACAGCAAGGGAAATAATGACTTCTGAACCCCCAGTTTATTCTGGCTACAGTGGACTAAAAGTCTGGATGATTGATTTACAGCATGCATTTTGAAATTCTGCTGAACCAGCCATGACTCTACAATTTCTAAAGGTCTTGAACTATAGTCTTTCAATTCTCATTCTCCCCAGTATTAACAGTATACTATTCCTCTTGACCTCAAGCATTGAGAGATCCTCCCTTCTATCATTTATAGTCTTCACTCATCCAACTTCCTCAAATATTTAGTTCTCACCCATACTACTGTAATTTTCTTCCCAGTTGCCTTCTCAGCTTTCTAATGTGTTGCTTTCCCTAATTACTGTGTCTTCCTGTCTGCCAGAAACACATCCTTTTAGGTTTAAGTACATCTACAGTACTTTGAGAAGGCCCTCTAGACACTAGGATCCATCACTGGAAAAGTCTTATCATGGTCATCTCCAGATTTGGCTAAAACGTTCCTAGTGTTCTTTCTGCCAAATGTAAGGGCTTAGGTAGGTTCATATGAAAGCAAGCAGTCCTTGAAGTATACCAGTAATACATACAAAGACCAAAGAGAAGGAGAATATATGATTTCCATTCTCATTCTACTTAGATGCTATTAAAAGTGAAGTTGCAAGGCCTCAGGCTTGACATTTCAAATCATGTTTTAAAACATCTAAAAGAAAGGTATTTTAAATCAAATCACCTGAACTTTCTTTTACTCCCATGGGTCGTAGCTTGGGGATACCACCTTGGAAAAGGCCCACCTTTGGTGGAAGGGGAGATGTACCAGAATTATAGCTGCTGCCACCCTTGGATTCTGAAATAAAAAGGCTTCCAGATTATTTAACTTATCAGACTGTGTAACACAAGAAGTTTATTATTACAGCCATTGCGGGCAAACTCATAACTGCTGGGTCTACCTGTAAATGCGAGTAGATAAATAGGTACCGCTTCGGCGGGAAGGTAACAGCGTTCCATGACTGTCATGCTGGCCACATGACCGCGGAAGTGTCTTCGGACAATGCTGGCTCTTCGGCCATGAAACGGAGATGAGCACTGCCCCCTAGTGTCGGACACAACTAAATGGGAACCTTTACCAACTGAGATTGCTATTCAAATGTCCAAAGTTTAGCATATTTTCCCCTAGAATGTTTTAAAGAGATGCTCTCCTTATCCTATTTAATGCAAGAGAAGGGAAGACAGTAACTTCATCTTAAATTTACACAAAACAAATGATTGACATTGGATTTATCCCCAGCTGCGTCGATTTATCTGTAGCAGTGTGAGCAGCAGGGAAGTAAATAACTTTACTGCTCAGATTCAGCTGGTTGTCAGACTATTTCCATCTAGTTAGTTAGGGGTAAACACATCCCATGTTACAGATTTATTTCACCCCAAGATTCTGAAACTTTTGTTTCTAATGTTTACTACTACGATGTAAGTGCTTGGACTTCATCTATATTTAATATTAATCTAAAGACTTCTAACACTTTACATTTTTCACTATTGTGCAGATTTTGACTTAGTGGTACTGAATAGAAATTCCAGTAGTTAAACTTTGCCAGTTCAATGTTCTTCACAGACTCTTTTCCTCCCTCCTTCCTAATTGTCCCTAAACTACAACAATTAAATGCAAAATGATCAAGATAAGCAAACAATAACAGCATAATCAATTTGGACACTATCTAATAAGAACCAACCAGAACAAAACAAAGTCATTCATGGTCAGAAGTAAGGTGAAAGGGCAAGAGATTGTGTTTCAATTGCTTAAAGAATTATTTACTGAAATAATTTTTAAAAATCCATCTTGTAGGCTGACTCCAAGGGTAATTTTACTGGCAACAAGCTCTTACCTAATTACCTTTATTTAATTTCTGGACCACTCTTTCACATGTCTGCAGCTGAATTATTTTAAACATAAATTCCCAAACTCTGTTTACATTGCTGACCTGGTTCACACATTGTGGGAAATGATGCTTTGCTTAATCATAACTTGTTGAATAAATTACACTCTCTGAGTTCACAGGACATGCAAAGCACAAAAGGAAATGTATGAACCCATCCTATTTCCAAGAGAAAGGGGCAACTAGGGGAATGCAACACCTTTCCTTTAATTGATGACAAGAATCTTCTGACAGTTGCTTCATTCACCTACTTACTTTCAAAAACAGGTGCACTGCGGTCATTAACTTGAGTCACTTTTTTCAATTTGGTCCCTTTACAAATGTCTTGTAGCAGAGCGCCCCTCCCTCGCTGCTCATCTCTGCTCAATTTTGGAGGCTCTGTGTTTGCCTGAAAGGAAATATTGCACAAAAAAAAAGTGAAAAAAGATTTTTCATCCCTTGGCAGCCTGAAGACCACACAAAGCCTTCATTGGCACCACCACCACCAAAAAAAAAAAAAAGCTATGTATAATGAATTGCACACTGTTAGCACAATTCTACAGCCTGGAAGCTTGTAGTTCTGCAGCTAAAGGTTTCTTACCTGTCTTGTAGCTTAGGAAAGGGTTTCAAAGAACCACTTTCACCTTATCTGTAATTCCCACTCTTTCCATTATCTTTATCCATCAATCTACAATAAAATTTTATTCTTTGGTCCATTTATTTATTAGATCCGTAACACTGTAATCAAAGAACTCTTGGTGGTCAATCCATGAACATCTAATATACATGATGTCACCTCTCTAGAGTTGCAGGATCCCTACATCTATAAAATCTGATATAGTGATGGACTAAAACCAGAAGCATCAACATAAAAGCTATATGATGACATCTATGGTCTTTCCACAGTTCCCACGAAACTGCCTTACACTGAGCCAGATTAACTTTTATATAACTTGGGTATGATTTACTTAACATATATAGGGTTCAGGAATAGGTCTTTCCTAGTTATGCTACCTGAGCATGATGATATGTGACAGGAACTGGACCTGGCTTTCAGGGTTTGGACTCTCTTTCTAGTATTACAACAACTGAAGCACTCTCCAAATGTATGGATTTCCATTCTCAGGATTCTTAGCCAAAACCATACTGGCTGGGACCGGGACCAGAAGTCTACACATTTGGAAGATGCACAAGCTGGGGAAGGTTGACCTAATCATTAGAAATAAGGATTCCTTGTGGCTAATCCATACCAGATATAAAGATAGTATATAAGAGCAGAAGGACTACCTGACTGAAAGTTGGAGGTGGAGGAGGTCCAGGTGGAGGGGGTGGTGGTATTGGCATCTTTGCCCCACTCCCTCCTGGCTTAGTGTAAAAAGAACTTTTGATCGCTCATAAACCTGCAATATTGGAAGCAAAACGGAAAATGATTAAAGAAGCAACAACAAGTGCAATAGAAAAAGACTGCATTAGAATTCATTGTGCACTGCTTCCCATTTTGCATCTAATACATTTCCTAATTTAGTGCCCTCCAAGTGGATGAAGGGCACTATTGACTGGAAGTCCTGGGAGTTATAGTCCTTACACATTCTGAGGGCAGGAAATAAAGTTAAATATATTAACTCATTTTATGTCTTTTCATATTAACTCATTTTATATATTTAATAATTATATATTAACTTTATAACATCATAATGCATCCATTCAAAATAATTAAAATAGCAAAATAAGAATTGCAAGTAACAAAAAGGAATAGGAAAACTGAAGTAACTGCAAGCATACTTTGAATTAGTAGCATTAACTTCAACACGTTAATTAAAAGTCATGACAATTGAAAATTCTGGGAGTTATAATCCTAATACAGAAGAGTTTAATAAGGAATACAATAGTGCAAATAAATAATTTTCAACTGACAAATAGAAAGCCCCACAGAAAATGTTTTAGAGGAGTACAGCTCCACCTTAATTGAAAGAGTATGATGAAACTTAAGAATGAAAAGCAAAGCTTTAAATGGGACCATACTGTACAGTGTATATTTTAACTATACCATCATTCACAACAGTTATTTTAGACTGCCCACTTCTACTCTCCAAAGTTTTTATACAAAGCTCATAGAACCAGAAGTGCAAATGGAAGGAAGCGTGGAGTAGTACCAGATGACAACAGAACTATGCTCATACTTCTCATTGATTCAAGCTATTGTAAAAATGAGGCAGCTATCCAAATTATCTGCTTTTAATATGAAAACTCTCTCATACAGTTAAAGGAAAACTTTCCCACAAATGTCACTCTCCTTACATTTTTACTATACATTTAAGATATTTGAGATTTTTCAATATCTATGGCTTCCAAGTAAGGCATTTTCCCAAGCATACATCTCTGAAGGGGCCAAAACTCTTTTCACAGCATTCACACTTTTATAAAATTACAATTTCCAAAACTCTTTGAAAGAAATTTTGATAATCAAAATTATATAGGAGTAGAATATCACATCACATCAGATCTGAAATCTTCTATGTTACCAACAGGAGGGGTCTCTTCTTCTTGCACCCTCTTCCATCAATTGTATCTTGCATCTTCATCTGCCCTAAAGGTCCAATATTCCTGTTGTTAAAAATATACTACCTCTGCTTACTTTGACGGGGTTTGGAGTTGTGAAGAAGAGGTCTGTCCTTCCTTCTCAGAACTAAAATTGAGTAATATTTCCAGATACTGTCCCAAATATCTCTCAAACCTTAACCAGCATTTATACAGACTCTAGCTGCCTAGATGCTCTTTTACACACACATACCAACACAATATATGCATAAAATCTCCCATCCATTCTTCCAGTTTTATGTTATACTATTCTAGATGCTAGAAATCTTGTCTTGCCTACTTCTATTTCCACCATCCTGGGAGTTCCAGTGCTATTGGCTGCTATAGCCCATTGACTGACAGATCCTCCTTTTGGAATTCTCATTCTAATTCCCTATCTGCTTTCTCTTACTGATCCTGTTTATTTGGGGACCAAATGTGCAGAAGATTATCACGTACCCCTGACCTTAAAAATAAAAGTTAATGGCATACCTACAAGCCAGAAGGACTGAAGACCAAAATGACTGCAATGTGTAGCACAAAAGTACACTTCTGATTGTCACACTCTGCACACCTCCAGAGAATTTGTGAATATTGTATGACTGCAGTTAGTTGCAGAAACCCCAAGGATCAAGCTTCCTAGGCACTGAATTGGCTACGGTGTTGAAAAGAAGGAGAAGAGATCAAGGAATCCAAAGTTCTGCCACCTTAATTGGCAACAAGAAATTTCAAAATCCACCCTTACATTTCTAGTGCAGCTATTAACTGCATGCCTACAATTAGGGATAGGCAGCCAAATTTAGTCTTAATATAGCAGTACATTAGTTGCCATCCGAACTTGTCAAAAACAGCATTTTGTTGGAGATGTAAAAAGGATAATGCTTCTTTAAAACATAGGTTTCTACAATGTCCTATACTTACCAAGTTTTGGGAAAAAGTAGTGGATTATAGAAATATGATTGTATAACAAAAGCTAAAACTTTCAGAGGATAATATTCTTTTGATCGATATACCTAGTACATGGAACTTGAGAACCGGACAATGTAAATGGATTCTCCATGTCCTTACTATGGCTAAAAGACTTTGCAGTATTGGAAAGATAAATGTATGGCCCTATTTATTGAATGGATTGAAGACCTGGTTACACTTGCCACCTATGAGAGGATTGCCTACATAGACTTTGTATGGACAAATACAATGAAATATGGGACTCATTTATACAAAATACAGTAGGTTAAAAAAACATGATAGTCATATAAATGTATTAGACATATATATGCACTTGAATATTTGCATTATATAAGTACATATAGAATTGTAATTGTTGTTATGATATATTAACATGTTTTTTCTATGCTGTATTTTACTTTTTTGTGAAAGCACTTTTTATGTGTTTTTTCTTCTCCTCCTCCTCCTCTTTGACAATGTATGCATCTCCATCATTATTATGCACATTATTGTGTTTTGTTCTTCTTTTTGTTATTGATTAAAAATAGGCTGACCATACGTCCCATTTTGAACGGGACAGTCCCTTTTTTTTAGCATTTCCAGACCGTCCCGTCATTTTAATATAAATGTCCATTTTGTCCCATTTTCTTAAAAGCCTTACTTAAAAATTTGAAAGTTCCCGCGAACCTGTCAGAATGCAGTCTGACTTTGAGCGGAAGGAGGGGGAGCTCAGCAGAAACAGCGGGAAAAAGCCGCAGAGCTCAACCCAGCGGGAAACCTAAAAAGAAAAAAAGCAGGATCAGCTGATTTGCAATGATCAAAGGGGCAAGCCAATTGGCTCCTGCCTTGAAAAGGCAGGAAAAAAGGAACCTAAAGGCACAGCCAGAGGAGGAACAGCTTGTTGGGGACAACCGTTCACTAGACTCTCCAGCCTTGCCTTGCCTCTCGCAAATGAAGGAATCTGAAGTTTCCCAGCCCAAGAAAACTGGAGAAGTTCCTGCCTGCCAATCCAGCCCAGCCCTGCCCTGCCCTGTTTTACCATCGCAATGTCCCATTTTTAACCCCGTCCTGTTTTGCCATTCCAATGTCCTGTTTTTGTCTCAAGGAAATATGGTCAGCCTAATTAAAAAGCAATAAATAAATAAATAATAACCAGAGACAAACAGGCATGATTCCTTATCAGATACCACATCACAGCAGAAATGCAGCAAGAGCAGGTGTGTAATGGAGGAAGTGTGACTCATTCATGACACTACAGATACCTGTCAAATCCACAAGTCCAATGAAACTATTTCAAACAGGGAAGTCTAATGGTACAGGAATGCATCCAGTTTCAACGCTTGCCCATCAAGTAAAGAAGCAAGGTGGCGTTTAGGAAACTTTAATCAATCTACCCAGAGATTTTGAGATTTTAAGGAGAACTCTGGCTTTAAAGAGTCTGGAGTTCAACAAAAATAATTTTGTTATGTAGATGGAAATATACTCCTTTGATATTAAAGAGCAGGGTCAAGAGATATGTTCTTTGTCAGTTTTTGAATGTTTTCATATTCTAAAAATGAGAAGCTGGAGCAGCATGTTTCTCTGAAGATTTTACTAGTTTTATATGAATAAGGATTTTTCTTCTTTTCCTGTTTTTTCCCTTTCCCCCCTTTTTATCACTGCAGTATTTTTTATAACTGCTTTTACTGTATTAACACTGCTGTATTACTTTTTGGGGTTTGTTATATTTCATTTACAAAATTATTTGAACATTTTAAAAAAATTACCCAGAAAACAGACATTCTGAAACCTCTAAGCAAGATAATTCATATTAGCTTGTAATATATTATGTTGCCAATCTTAACTTCCTCCTGAAAGGTCATGAGAAACTTTTCAACCATTCTAATTCTTCTAAAAAGAAGAGCTCAAAGTGTGTAGTTCTATTACTCCATTTCCACCATTCTGAGACTGGACAAAACATTTTCCAGTTCACAGTTTTAGATTTTAAGGAGTATCTCCCAGAAATCTGCAACAATACAAATCTACAATGAATAGAACTCTATCACATATATTGAACAGTCATGTTTGTCACACTACACACAACCTGTAAGGTCAGTTTCAAAAGATCTACTAGACTCCCAACAATTTTTTTTTAATTTTTAAAAGGAAATTTCTGTAATGGTAATTGGGAAAAGCATCAGCTATTATCTCTAAATATAGCCTACAGCAGCACAAGATGTGGACATATCTAACTGAAACTTCCATCACATAAGTAAAGAGACTGAGTGTCCATGCATTTCTTAAAATTCCATCTTCCTTCAAATAAGTTTCAAAGGTACCAATAGCTTTCTCAGAACTTCTTGTGATATCTGCTAAGCATCAAGAGGAACACCAAATCCCTGTAAAGGCTACTCAGCAGTGAGTGCTGGATGCTTCCTCACAAGGAGTATTTGTGTTGTTCTTTCCATGAACAAAGACCAAAAGCGGAATATAGAGAAAAAAGGGGCCAGCTGTAAAGAAAAGAAACTCAATGCAACATTCTTGTCCAACCAAGAATCCTCCAGACATGTTGAAATTATAGCTTCCAACATTTGCAGTCATTGTATATGAGAATTATGGGAATTGTAATCCCAAAATATTCAAGACACCAGGTTGAAGAAGACTACAACTCAACATACTATCCTTTTCAAAATGCCCAAGTTTGAAAAATTAAAAATCAGTTTCAATTCTCCCTTAAACAGGACTTATGAATACATTCTTAAAAATTACTAGAGGAAATTGCTTACATATAGTTATTCATGGCTTAAAGAGAATGATATTAAAGCTTCTTAAAAATAGAAATTCAGCCAGTTTGCTCTAAAGGACTGTGTACAATCATTTATAGGTGGAAGGCTGCACCTGGCCCTTGACTGGGGTTCAGATGGGTCACTCTCCCAAAAGCAAATGGAGCCAAGACAAACATTTAATAAATCCTCTTGTATTTACTGTCTCCTATTACATCAGAGGTGCTTAACCTTTTAGTGCTATGGGCCCCTTTGAGAGTCTGGTGAAACCTAAGGGCCTCTTCTCAGAGATTAGTGAAAATAAAGTTGTAATTTTTTTCCCATCCAAGTTTATGGACTCTTTAAAATCTATACATGGACCCCATGTTAAGAATCCCTGCGTTAAGTTACAATTCAGTGATATGGGCCACATGCAACCCTCAGACCACAGGCTGAGTAGCCTTGCACTAAACATTACAAGTCATTTGTCAAAGTTATGATTTTCTGGAGCCCAGAATAATGAGGCATAAGAAGACACAGTCAAGTGCCATTGACTAAAGAACCTTGAAAAGAGATACAGATATCTTAGCTATGAGTTCCAAGAAATATTTATTTGGAGATATTTACAAGCTAGAAGGTAATTCATGCTTCATACTTCAGTGAAGTACTTTGCCAGGAAAATGTTATTTGTATAGTATAGTCTCTGTAGCATCCTTCTTCCAAACTAAGTTAGGTTATTGGCATGACCCCCCCACCCCATTATTATGAGTAGGCAACTCTTGGCCCCAAAAACGTTTTTGTGCCCCTCACAGTGGCTGAAACACAGTGACATAGCTTCCTGCTATTGTGAAATAGGAAAAAATATTTAACCTTAATAGTGGCATAGTACAGTTCATTAAAAAAAAAAAGCCAAATAACCCCTGGAAAATCCTGGCCTGAGCACTTAGCATTATAATATTGACCCCTCAACTACTGTGAAAATGTTAAGTGCAACTCCAGGTCAGCAAACCATCCTTGATTTATGAGAACATGCACCCTTCTACCCCATTCTTTCTGCTTATTTTCCCCCCTACTTAAGAGCCAAGTAGATATTGGGGCTGCAATCTAATTAGGAGAATACTGATTGTTAGATTTTTCAAAAATTAATCATCCATATGCCTGCTAGAAGGTTCTTTGCCTCCAGCCATTTATCATGAAATAATTAAATGCTACCACTGAATCAATAATTCCTCTCCTTTCTGCCATGTGGTCAACATCCACATGCTTTCAGCCAATATTGAAATGGCAGGAACCTTCTAGTTTCCACCATCTCCCAAACTGTTAGAAATGTTCCCTTCTCTCCCTGGAATATCAAATCCCCTCTTTATTCTAATGTTCAACATAGAAACAAAACATGTTGTATATAAATATATTTAGAGTGAAAGCAGTAGAAACAGTAGGAATATTTCCACCTAAAGCTAGATGTTTCTTTTTAGCACTCAGACAAAATAATCTTTCTCCTTGCCCCACACATCATATAATTCTAAATGGGATTCCAGCTTTAACAAGGAAAAGATGCCAATTTCTCATGTTCACAGCACTTCACAACAGTGACAGGATCTTCACAATAGCTTAAAAGGGAAACAAATTTGAGAAATACAACATACCTAGTTGGGAGCTTCCAAGTCAGAAGCAACAGAACAAACTCTGTAAGTTTCATCTACAGGAGCCTGAAGTTAAGCACTGCCTCCTTCTCCCATTTCCTTTCCTGCTCCTGCTTTCATTACAACATGAAGTCACACCCTGGATTTATGAGCACAAAAAAAAAAAAGGTGGCCTTGAAGCAACCCAAGTTATGAAGGCAGCATCATAGTGTGATCACCTGAGGAGGGCCGGAAGTGACTACTTTAGAGATAGCAAGCAGTCAACCAAGCAGCCTCAGGTAAAGCACTTCTGAAAGGTGCATGCTCAGCAAGCTTTTCAAGTAGTGGCTTCCTAGTGAGAACATCTTGATTAATTGGAGATATCCCAAATTAGAATATAGTCACAATGGCCATTAGCTCACTTGCTACAGTATAGACAATCGGATTTTTTCTCTTAAGCACCAATTGAATCAAGCAAGCACAAGTTAGTTGCACATTTCTCCTCTTCCATTTTAACACACCAGGACTGGGATGTGAAATCTGTTTAAGCAAGAATGAATAGTATTAAGAAAGAGACAGGAGTTGATCCTTAGAACACAGATCCTCTGGTAGTACAATACCACAATGAAGTAGAGTAGCAGAACAGAAACTGAGTGCATGTGTATTCAGCAGTTTTAGGTGCTATTCCTTGCATGGCACTGCAGTGAGTTTCATGCATTTCATTTCTTCCACTTCCTAATGATCAGGTTCCCTTTTGGGGCTTTAGCCATGGAGAATGTAGAATTCAGTACAGTATGTTCTTTCAGAACAAGGTTCAGGAAGATGTCACCTATACAGGCACAGTCCAGGTGACATCCATTAATAGTAACCACAGAATCCCCCCCAAAATAAATTACAATTTTAGAAAGCATTAAGTGCCCAAAGTCTTGTAACAGTTATATGATTCATGCAAGAACACTAAAATCACATACTATTTGCCAGCCTTGCAAGTTTTCTGTCATATTGCCATATTTATTTTATTGAAACACTTTTAGCAATACATTGCTGCCTGTACGTATTATCAATTCTTGATCCAGAATATATTATAACAGGGCTAGTGCCTCTCTACTATGAAATCAATTTTCACCCAAAGGATGTGATGTGAATGATAGGGTAAGAGCCAGTGGTCCTCAGGGTTGAGATACATCAATAACCAATTTCCAGGGGAGGTATGGTGAATTGAAGATAGCTCTGAGAAAGCAGAGCCGATGACCATAGCAAGAACCAAGGAACCAGTGAGTAGACTGGTTCCTTGGAACCTCTCCGGATAAGGAGAGGACAGGAGACAGGTCACATGTGTTCTGGAAGGCTGCTCCTCATGAGGAGACCACAGGACAGTGGTTTTCCATGGGTTTGAGTGCTGGGAGAGGAAGGGATTAGCCATCTTGCTCGCAACTGCATTGGAGCCTTTTAAAGGACATTAAGTTCACAAACCTCAGTTTCTAATCACTGTCAGAAAATGCCTATTAACCATTTTAAAGCCATTAGAGACCTTAGGAATGACAAATTTGAAAAGTCTTCATTGGGAGAGGATTTATCTTTATAAGAGAGATAAGTAATTTCATGATTTCAAAACTGGACACTAGAGGGGACTAAAGTTTTTAGGTAGAGGAAAAAATGCAAGCCTATAAAATGCAAAATGTTATAACAATGAAAATACTGAAGGAGACTTTTGAAGAATGGAGTCAGAAATTAGTAGTCACAATATCAATAATGTCAGTAATGATGTCTGCTTCTATAGGCAGACTATGTCCAAAAGATGTTACTGAAGAAATGACAGATGTAGACCAAATTTTATCTGACAAGATAGAGATGGTATCGAAAGTAGATTTACAACTGACAGGCCAAGAGAATGACTTGGAAAAGGATGTTTCACTAAATCTACAAAAGAAATTGGTTGATGTTTCAAAATTCAAAAGAGAAATACAAACGATAAACAAAGAGAGTGACCTGGACAATTTTCTCCTATTGGATTTACAAAAGAGGCTTGTTAAAGCCTTGAAGAACTCTGTGTGATGGGACAAAGAATAAGTGAAGAGAAATCAAATCCTACAACAATATTTGAATGAACTAAAGATTAAGACTGTTAGAAGTAAAAGGAAAGAATATAAAGTTGGTTTATTTGATCAAGGTTAAAACAAGATCTGTTGTTACTTCTGGTCACCCTTTATGGACTTTCTGCTGACATCAGGACTGAAAAGATGATGCTTTATGGCTTTATCTATAGATAAGGGATGGGATATGGGATGAAGAGATTACTGTTTGTAACCTTAGAGGAGGTGAAGAGTCATTAAATTTGTTTATACTTGTTGTGATGAAGATTGGAAGTCACTTCTTTCTATATTTCTTTTCTCTATTATATTCTTACTTTTTCTTCTTTTTTTCTTTTTCCTTGCACCCTGTATCTTTTCTTTCCATTCTATTCTCTTTAAATTTAGCTTGTATTAGATTTTACTATTATAATCAAAATATTTAATAAAATTATATCAAAAAAGAGAGAGATACATCAATAACCAGCAACTGCTAATTTCAAGGCTATGTAAATAAAGTGTACTGAAACATGGGGAAAGTGAGACGCAGCAGCAGAGAGCAATCAATTGTTCAAAGTTGTTTCATTCCAGTGTGCAGCTAATATTTTTATATAGCTGCTCTGTGTTGCGAGTCTGAGACTTCAGCTGAGTTTGAACCTAGCAGCCAAGCTAAGCTGTGTGAAGATTTACTGCAGAGTCCTGGTTCAGGGAGCCTGACATCTGGAAATGAAGTACTTATCAGGCAACAGACCTAAAGGCAGCACCAGATTTTTTTTGCTAAGGTTCTTCACAGACCCCTCATATGATACAATGCTGGGGCAGGCAAACAAGTCCTTCATTTGGTGAAACATGAGCATTTGCAGCTGAAAGCACCCACTTCACAAGACAATTGGTAAGTCAGTAAAAAATGTACATTCCAAGAAGGAAAAGCAAAAAGAAAAAAAATTAAACAGTAATAGACTATGGTGTAGTTCTGAGGTACTGTTCCCAATACAGAGCTTAGCTGTGCTTACTAAATTGCATTAAATGAGCTACCACAACAAATCTTATATTACAGGGATAATAATGAACTCCTTAGAAGATAATTTAGGGAAAATACCATATAGATACCAATTATACAACCATTTACAGACCACAAACACAAAGCTGTGGACATTTTTTGTAGCAAGAAAAAACTACAACTTCTTTATTTGTAGATTAACACAGGGCTTTTAAAACTTCAAAATGCTTTACATGCATTCTTAACAGCCATCTGATACAAACTGGGGACGGAGAATAAGTGGCTTGCCAAAGATCATTTCCTAAACACCACCTACTTATTTCCAAGTGGAACAAAGATCACTTGAGAACAGCCACTCTCAAGAACCTTATAGTCTATCTCAATCGCCAAATACCAAGTTCATGTCATGCCTTCAGAGGCTGCTATCCCATAAGCTAGGCAACCTTATGGGTATGGGACACCCACAGATAGCCCAACACAATCACTACACCACTGGCTTGGGGCTTTTTGCTTATTTTTTACTTTGCTTTAGATTTACAACTGGGGGAACAAGAGTGATTAATGACAAAAGATCTGGCTCATTAAGTTCCCAGAAACACAGTGACCACATATCATACCTATTATCACAAAACAAGCAATCAGAAAGCACAGCAGCTGTAAAAAAAAGTTTGTATTCATCTTGTCTTTAGGAGGAGCAGAACCACACATACAGTACTGTGAGTTAAATAACAAGAAGTTGACTCTTTATTTAGCTTTACCAGCTAGAAACATGATTAGTTTTAGCTAATTTTATCAATTCCTTCAAATGCATTCTCAGGATGAATGCGAGCCTGGGTTCTGAAATATGAAACAAGGAATTCAATCTGTCAAATTTATCAATTAAAGAATGGTAGCCAATATACCAAGAAATCCATGCATTTCCCATCTAATACTAAAATAAATAAAAGCATCTTCTGAACACCAGTAACTACATGCAACACATAGACAACAATTGCATGGAGCAAAGCATTATCACTCATGGCCCTTGATTAATCTTTCCTGAGAACTGGCTTGGGGTAAGGGGCTAGGATAGGAGTTTTCAAAGTTTTTTGGACCAGGGAACCTGTTAATTAAAAAACAAAATGCAGAACCCCTGAACAAAAGGCAAAGCTCTAGTGATAGAAAATTAGCTACATTATGGTGAACTTTTTTTTTTGCCCTTAGTCTCACAGAATCCCATCACATTCTCATGGAACTTTGGGGTTCTGCAGAGCACAGTCCCTGGGCTAAGGGATCAAATTATAAGTCATGATGTCTCAATTACAAATACAACAGGTTGTCCAAGTCATCTTCAATATTACATAGCAAAAGGCTGATACAAATGCCAATCATGTCCTTTAACATTCTCAAAAATCCATCAGGATCAAAGTGCTGCTTGAATGGATCATCCCATTCAGTCCACCATCCCTGCAGAGAAAAAAATGGTTACTGAAAGCCAAAACTTCACTTAGAAATGATGAGAGTTTAATAAGTAAGTTTTGCAGAACAAGAAGCTTAAGAATCTTCATCACTATACCTGACATTATCTCCATCAACTCAAGCAGGGAAACAACTGCGCAACAGAAGGAACAATGCACTAATAAATTCCCCAGGTACTAACACGCAAACCTAAGTCTTGTGGAATCCTTAGTGCTCTCCGAGCTTCGTTGTCTGCTTGCAGACATTTCGTTGCCCGACTAGGTAACATCTTGCTAGCACTGAAGATGTTGCCTAGTCAGGCAACGAAACGTCTGCAAGCAGACAACCAAGCTCGGAGAACACCAAGGACTCCACAGCTCAACCCTGAGCTACAGATATTCTCTTCTATTGGAACCTAAGTTTTGCCCAAACCTGAATACTGAAGAGAATGGTAGCCATAGTAACCCTTCCCTGACCTTCCATCCTATATTGGTGTTGTACTGAGATACCAGACAGATAAGATTGAGAAGGATCCACAATTTCTGACTCATCTATGTAAATTTCAGTTATTACGTGTAAAGTCAATGCTCACATTCAGGATCAAGATGTGGGCAGCAATAAGGTTATCAAGAACCAACCCTGCATTTTTCAACAGTAGTTCCAGTACCACCACCAGAAGGAGTGAGACTACAGTGGCACAGCAACTTAGGTGTGCTTGGCTGAAGAAGATGTGTAAAGGGGGATTCATTTAATTTAGAATGGCTTGTCTGCCCCCCTCCACCACACCTTCCCCTACTTCAGTCAGTTTAAATCAAGGCATCCCATACAAGTCTTCAGTTATAAGCATCATCAAAGTCCATGCTAACTATTATATTAAAAATCGTCAGAGCTAAACAAGGTAAGATTAGAGATGATAAAGTGCACAGCACGTAAGCAAATCCCCAAAATTAGTAATTAATAAGTGAAAGAACTTTTTTTTAATTATCCTATCACTGTCATCCCAAATTTATTAGTACAGAGAACATTAAGAATGTAATTTGAATGGCAGACCTCAATGATGTTTCTTGCAAGTCTGTAAGACCCTTATAAGTCATTTATTTACAGTATTTATTTATGTATTAGATTTATTCTCCCTCTTTCTCCCACAAAACAACCCCATGAGGTATGTTGGGCTGAGACAGAGTGACTGGCCCAAAGATTCCTAGTGAGCTTCCATGGCTGAAGGTGGACTAGAATCTGGGTCTTGCCGTTCCTAATCTAACATCTTAACTACTGCACCATACTGGATCTGACATGGATTGGTTAGCAGCAACTTTTGTAGAGACATCTATTTAACTACACCTTTTTCTAAATCCTCCATGGCCCATCTAAGCATGAACACTAGATTTTTCAGCACTTTTCAAACTCTGAAATACTTGCAAGGCTGATCTACAGGCAGAAATGGAAAAACATGCGGAAACTGGGCCTTCTAAATTGTGACAGAAAGTATCTGGAGATTATAGATGGTAGGAGATAGCCTGAC
Source organism: Candoia aspera (assembly GCF_035149785.1). NCBI lineage: Eukaryota > Metazoa > Chordata > Lepidosauria > Squamata > Candoiidae > Candoia > Candoia aspera. Next base: position 77,433,126 of record NC_086156.1, on the reverse strand, counting down.
TCAGGTGACAGGCTCTCAGAAAAAATTCTTACTGGTCTGAACATGCCCATTAGGGTGTCACTGTGTTTAAATTAAACCAGCTTTAATATAAAGGGACATTTCATTGGATTGGCACCTTTGGTGGGGACTAATGGAGCTGTCACATGAATAAGGCTCTCAAGTCCAGTCTGATGATAGTTGAATTAAGTAAATAAATCAGGCTCTTGAAGAGTTCTATATAAACTGAAAAAGAAGAAACAGAGCTCCAGTGCAGCATTGTCCCCACGTCTATCACTAGACATTTCCACTAACTTAGCTTATCAGCATTTCAAGGCCTGCTGCTCCAAACAAGTGCATCTGGTCCTCTCCCAGCCATAATTCTCTCCCCCAACCCAGCCAATCTAAGAGAACACATAGAAAAAAATTGGGCCAGAGAAGACAGCTTGCATGCTAACGCTAGCAGCAGAGCAATTTGGTCTAGTGGTTAAGGCAATGGGCTAGAAACCAGGAGACTTCTAGTCCCACCTTAGGCATGAAAGCCAGCTGGGTGACCTTGGGCCAGTCACTCTCTCTCAGTCCAACTCCCCTCACAGGGTTGTTGTAGGGGGGAAATAGGAGGAGGAAGGAGTATTAGGTATGTTTACCACCTTGAGTTATTTATAAAAAAAAATAATAAAGGCAGGATATAAAACAAATAAATAAATAATATGCTGGCGATACTCAATTATACATCTCCATCCCAGGTGAGGTAAGTGATGCTACGACTGCCTCTCTTGGTGCCTGGGGGCTGTAGGGGTTTGGATGGGGAACGAAAGGCTTCAGCTGAACCCTGGTAAGACAGAGTGGCTGTGAGTTAAAGGCTCTTCCATATCCGGGACTTTGTCATCTTTGGTTCTGGATGGGGTTGCACTGCCCCAGACAGACCTGGTGCATAACCTGGGGATCCTCCTGGACTCACGGCTCCTGCTCGAAGAGGTGGCAGTCGTGGCCAGAAGGGTCTTTGCACAATTTGGTGTTGTGCGCCAGTTATGCCCTTTCCTGGATTGGGAGGCCCTTCGAATAGTCACTCATGCCCTTGTTATCTCCCACACAGACTATTGCAATGTGCTCTACATGGGGCTACCCTTGAAGAGAATCCAGAAGCTACAGCTGGTCCAGAATGCAGCCGCGCGGGTTATTTTTGGTGCCCCTAGATCGGCACACATAACACCTCTACTACGCAAGCTGCACTGGGTACCAGTTTGCTTCTGGGTCCAGTTCAAGGTGTTGGTTATCACCTTTAAATCCCTACACGGCATGGGGCCAGGTTACCTGAGGGACCGTCTCATCCCCATAACATCAACCCGTCCCACCCGATCATGCAGAGAGGGCATGCTGCAGACCCCATCTACAAGAGAATTCCATGTGGCACAGTCCAGGAAGTGGGCCTTCTCTGCAGTAGCTCCTGTCCTGTGGAACACACTGCCCCCGGAGGTGAGGTTAGCCCCATCACTCCTGGCCTTCCGGAGGAACCTGAAGACTTGGCTCTACTGTCTTGCTTGGGGCGGAGAAGGGAGTAGCTCCACGTGGGGATGGCTGGCACCTTAGAGTGCTCCTCACACACATGGACTGAATTAGATCTGCCACTTGGATTTTACTCTTATTCTGATTTTTATAACTATTTATTGATGGTATTTATATTTTATATATTGTATCTGTATTTTATATTTATTTTTAATTGATTACTGTTGTTTTAAACCACCCAGAAGTCCCTCTGGTGGGAGGAGATGGGCGGTGACAAATTTGATAAATAAAAAATAATAAATAAATAAATAAATTTGGCTTACCAGCTCCTCTAGACTGGAGATGGAAATTAAAACAGTTTATACTACTATAGCAGCATTAAATTAGGCTGTCGACAAATAGGCCACACCTATTTGGTGGATGACAGCTGGCTCACCCATTTTTATATAAAGGTGTGCATTTCATAAGACTGTATTGTTCAGTTATTCAAACCTGCCCTGTTTTCTAAAAAGGAAGTTAGCATTTGTTCTCTGTAAGGGACTCTTGTATTCTGAAAATGAGCAGAAACTATGGCATTCACATCAAATGTTCAAGAGTTAAAAAATATACATCTATCAAACAGGAATTTGTATTTTGTTCCGCTTACCAACTTATTTTAAATCCCATCTATTCATGCAGCAGCACGATTGCTTTGAATTATGTTACATGGCTTTAGACTGCAGGCAGGCAGTGTTAATATTAGTTATGCTTAAAAACTCCTTACACCTATAAAACTGGAAGAGCAAAGAGCAAAGAGCAAACAGCTAGGCTGGAACCATACTAACATATCTGCTAATTTTCTGCTTATAGAAAGATGCACTTTACTATTTTACATGCACAGAAGTACTCACAAAGAGTATCACAGCCTGCAAACTATCAAATCACCTTACTCTGCTGTATGTGTAGACTCAACTTCAGAGAAGCATCGTCCCACAAGCATACTTCAAAATACAAGGAGGAAGGGATTATATAATAAACATTCCCCCATAAAGACTCCATGCCAGTGGAAAATTCACTTTAGATAAAAATTATACCCTCATCATTCAGAGTTGCAACATGACTTTTGATGTCATAGCACAAACAACATCTCCACCTACATTCAGAAATATAACATTGTTTAATTATTCCCCTCTGAATTCAACAAGAATTAAACCAGCTTAGTGGTGTTACATTGAAATACTGAATCTATTTAACCCATTTATTCTGATTGTATTAGAGATTCAGATTAGGGAAAATGTGATACGTGCTTCACATTCCTTACGACTAGGAAAAACACACTGATTGATACAAGCTACAAAATAATTACGTTTTAAATAATGTCTGTGCGTCAAATCAATCTGCCAAGAAAAGAAGAATATCACATGTCATGCATCACCTGGCAAAGTTTTGGAACTATTTTCCTCACTTTGGTCCTCGCTACAGGTTAGACTCAATCTCTGGAATTCCACAGCTACATGGCCTTCAGGAAATTTGGTAGCTGCAACATATCTATTACTTTACAGCATAATGCAAGAACGCAGCAACGTTGAGACACATAAATTTGTAAATTAAACTTCGAGATACTCTTTTCTAAGTTATACATTAAAAATCAGACAATGAAACCCTAGGACCAAGGAAATGTGCCTTCTCTGTTGTGTTTGCCCTCTGGAATGGCATCCCCCCAGAGAGCCCTTAAAAAGTCACTGAAAATTTGGCTGTTCCCCCAGGCTTTGGGGTAGGGTAGTATTGAGTCCTCTGAAAATTTAGCTCGAATCTAATCCAATTTAATGCTTTTAATGCTGTTTTGGGGAGCTGGGGGCCTCTAATTTGAATAAATAAACCCCATATTTGAGTAATTTCATATTGTATAAAACAAACCACAAACTGGACCGTTATATAGTCTCAATCCTATACGTGAGTCCAAACCACACACAAAAAATAAAAACTTCATAGGATCTTGCTCCATTTTTTTTAAAGCAACCTCCTCCAATCTAGCAACATCCAGATGTGCTGGACATCAGTTCCCAGAATCTCTAATCAATATGGCCATGTCAATAGGGATTCTGCAAGTTGAGCTCTTATCCATCTCAAGGGCATCAGTTTGGAGAAGGCTATGTTGAGCCTCCTAAATAATCAAGATATCATTGTTAAACAAGCTGTTAAACTAAGAAACAGCACTCCTGACTTGAAAAGTTTACCACATTAATAAGAAAAACAACTTAAAATACTAGATACTTGGAATCATTATTCAATGATATTACTAAAAAATATTAAGAGAACTACTGAAATTCAATAATTTATCTAGGGATATTAAATAGAGCATTAGGTAAAGGTAAAGGTTTCCCTTGACGTAAAGTCCAGTCGAGTCCGACTCTAGGGGGCGGTGCTCATCTCCGTTTCTAAGCCTTGGAGCCGGCGTTGTCCATAGGACACTTCCGGGTCATGTGGCCAGCATGACTCACGGAACGCCGTTACCTTCCCGCCGAAGCGGTACCAATTAATCTACTCACATTTGCATGTTTTCGAACTGCTTGGTGTGCAGGAGCTGGGATTAACAACGGGAGCTCACCCCGCCGCGCGGTTTCGAACCGCCGACCTTCCGATCGACAGCTCAGCGGTTTAACCCGCAGCGCCACCAAAGAACTATTTTTGATATATAATGATCACGGGCCAGGTATAAAGAACCTCCAAAAGAAAGTAAATTGGTTTCCACATTTAGTGAATCCCAGTATCTCCTAAGAACATGGATTACAGGCAATCACAACCATAATTTCAGACAAAGCAAGTGTTCCTACTTATCACACATGGATACATTACAGCTATAAATCAACAGAAAAGCCATGAGAACACACATCACTGAACAAACTTGTCATGGCTGACTTACAACAGTGCTTCCTGAAGAACTCCTATCTGATTCCACTAATATACTTCCTTCTTTCTTTCCTTCTTTTGAGAATTTATAAGGCTGCTCATCTTATCTCAACCTCGTGATCTGAACAACTAACAATACAAAGACATAAAAGAATATAAAATAAAAACAATGCTGTACAATTAAATATATTTGGTAAAGAGTTGCTCAGGAGATTCCATCAACCTTACACTTCCTTTAGCTTCACTACAGGGATTGACCTGAGCCATATTTGCTCCCCCAAATGTGTCCACTTTTTATACAACTTGACTGTTTTCCAGGATGGTCCTTTGGAAACTATGTTATACAATAGACAATATATGTGTCCTCACAGCTAGATAGCCACTCACCCATAATATATAGAAAGTTCTGTAATATTTGCCCAAATAATATATAACTGCCCATTCTTATTCCCAGATTTTGTTCAATATGCATGGCAACTGAAATGAACATTTTAAAAATATAAAGTGAAACCCTAAAATTAACGAACTGCAGAGGCAGGCTAGTTTATGGTATAACCACAGTACAAGCATATAAAAGGAGTATCAGAAAACCCATAATAATCTGCTTGAGCTCTCCATCAAGGTTCCAAATGGCAGCCTATTCTGAAGACTAGTCCAACTCTCAGAGATAGAGGGAAGAGAAATTATCCCAATTTAAAATAATCTGTTGTCAATAATAAGAACACCATAAAGAATTACATAAAGGTATTAATCAATTACTAGATCCATATATCATGCTAAGCCATTATATACCTAAACATGGTTTAATCGATATGCCGTAACTGGGCCGGTTCACACATAAAAAAAAATACTTTATGGCTTAATGTAAAGTGTTAGCCTAGCCATTAACAGAAACACAAAAAAGTCAAACACTGTGTTTAAACTAACATTTATTTTATTTCAGTGTGCAGTGATTCTGGATATATTACACTAGTATATAAACTGAATAATTTTAAATGGTTAAAGTACAAAGAAAAGTCTGGATAAAAGATTCTTCAACAGAGAATAGCTAGAAATTTTGATCGTTGGATTCCAGCATATCTGGAGAAAACTAAATGAGAATATTTATATTATTGTTTCCATCTTTTTTTAAAGTACTCCCTTTTTAGGTAACTCTTTCAGAGAATCTCTCTTTTCAATAGAATCATTTTAGCTAGTTTTGAATAAAATCAACTTCTCTAATATCCAGAGGGTGATCTTTGAATTTGTAAATGACCATCTCTTGTTTCTTTTGCTACTACAACCAACATCTGGGAGGTAGGGAGAAACAACCTCTCTATAAAATAGGTTTTGGACACTCTAGATCTATGGAAGCAACAAGCTATCATTCTGTTCACCGAGGAAGTAGCTTTTCAGGAGCTGTTTTAATGCATCTCCAGTCCAACTTAATTACAGGTACTTCTACTTGACAAGTTATTTCATACCCTCAACCCTTAAGTGCTGGGAATTTAGAGAACACCATTTAGTGAAAAAACACCACAGCCAGGCAAGCACTGTTAACATTCTAAATAAAGCAATTTATCTCCACCTCCACAGGTCTGTGTGCCCAATTCCTTAAGGCGCCTAATGTTCTGGACTGATCACACACACCTTTGAAAAGGGGACACACCTACAATATGTTTAAAAGGTCTTTTGTAACAAATGGGGAAGATGAGCACAAGACCTGGGAAATACCTTGTCTGTAAAGAAAGCAAAAGTGACTAGATCAGAAGCTGATGGTAGCCAAATGTTTGGTTAGTGCTGTAGATTCCAAGTATACTTAATCAAATATAGGGAAAATCTCTATTTGATGTTCAAAAATAATCAACTACTGATGAAGCTCCACTGCATCTCTTACCACCTGTCCATTTATTGTTGGTATGACAACTCCCAGCCTTAAAGTAAGGGGGGGGGAAAGCACAGCTGTGCCACAGACAGTTCTTTTTGCCCGATTTCAATAAAAAACAAACTTTCCCTATGCAAACTTCCCAGAAATCTTGTCAAGGATGTTCTTCTATTGAAACAACTTGCCAACCTCACACCACCACCCCAACTGGTGATGATCTAGCACACACTGACCACACTCTCCATTCACCTCTCTGCCCTCAGTAGGACAGTACACCAAACCTCTAGTATCACCAGCCTATTACCTGTAATCTGACACTCCCTGTATCCACCACCCTCACAAGCGCCCAGGCATGCACGCCAGTAGCGTTAAGCCTGATCCGCCCATCAAGCTTTTCAGACGAGGCGCATTTCCCAACCAGGGCTCGGAAAATCTCAGCCCCTAATGAAATACTTCACCTTCGTGAGATCTGAAAGAACAGATCGGGGATGGATCGTCATGGAGAAAATCTATGTGGTCGCTAGGAGTCGAAAACGACTTGATGGCACACAATCAGTCAATGAAATACGCGTAAAAAGAATTGTAATCATTTCCCCCACCTTTACCCTACTTCCCAAATCACTGCTCTTTGTGTTACGCTTTCACTAGTCCGCAAGCAGTTTACCGGAACCTTTTCTCCCCAGACCAAGGTAAATCTCTAATTCCAGTCCCCAGGAAACCCCGTCCCCACCTCCCCGCATTCAGGAAGACTTCATGTCTACCTCCATCCTTTAAGAAATACCTCCCCACACGTCCCATTTGGCCGCGCCGTCCCCTCCCTTGTGTCTTTTTCGCCTTCTCACGCCACCTTTTTCTAAGTCCACCACGCCTCGCCCCCTCCGCAGCCCATAACCCTAACCTCCAGGGGAAAGCAGGTCAAATGTCAAGCGCCCCTGCCTCCATCAAAGGTCTCCGTTCTCCTTTCTCCTAAAATACTGTCCCGTAAAAGGCCTCATCTCTCCGGCCTTCCCAGGTAACCCCCTTCAGGTTTCGGTGCCTGCTAGCTTACCCACGACGCCCCCCCTTCTTGGCTCCGGAGCCTCCAATCCGGAAACAGCCGTATGCCCGCCCGGCGGCCATACAAAATGGCGATGAGGCACACTCCTTCAGTCAATGCGCACGCGCAAGATAACCCCGCCCTCTTCCGGTTCGGTCGCTTGAAAACGGAAGAACGTAGGGCCAAGTGATAGCCATGGTAAGGAGGTCAAAGCTGAATGGGCGGGGCTGAGGGAAAGAATGTCGCTTGGTAACATGCTCTTAGCAGGACTCTTACGCATCCGGTGTTATTTATTTTGCGGGTTTTGTTACTGTATCTGTGTCTCACCATAGGGAATGAAGCGTTGCCTAATCCTGCAGGGTGCTTAATTTATATGCGTATCCCGGCAGAATTAAGTAGTTTGGGTCATAGAGAAATTACTTAAACCAGTATTTTTCAATATGATCACTTTCCAGTCATGTATTTAAATCTTTTCTCTGTTACGTGGGTTTGATTTCTATCCTGCTTTTCAAAGCGCTCCCTCCACCTATATTTTCCCACAAGAAAACCTGCTGCAAGATAACTTGGGCTGAGACTTTAAAATTACAATTCCCTGGCAAGCTTGATGTTCTCTGGAGGCTGCACCCAGGGCTTTGGGGGCGTTGCTCCCCTCTAGTGCAGTGTTTCTCAACCTTGGCAACTTGAAGCTGTGTGGACTTCAACTCCCAGAATTCCCCAGCCAACATGCTGGCTGGGGAATTCTGGGAATTGAAATCCACACATTTTAAAGTCCAGTTTGAAAAACAATGGTTTAAACCATCTAAAATACTGTGTTGCAAATACAAATATATTCCACAGTCGTTCCTTCCTGTAAGTTCAGGCAGGTGAGTTGGAGCTGCCACCTGTGAGGCGTTCCTGTGTTAAAATTGTAGATAGGAGTAGGATGCCTATAGTAACCCTGCAAGTTATTGCCCTAAGTCAATTAAGTAAGGAAGGTGGGGCTTGCTTTTTCAACAAGCCAACAGTTTAGTCCAAAGTCATGCTAGCACGTGGTAGAAGGTACTGTACTGTACTAGCTGGTTCAAGCAAAAGCTGTTAAAACGTTTTTAAAGCTTTTTTTTAATGTTTGTTGTTTTCAATGGATTGTTGATGGTTTTATTTAAGATACCTTTTATATTTATGAAAACTGTTCTGATCTCCTCTGGAAGGATGTGTGGTACAGAAATAATTCACTACAGTGAATATTCTACCATCGACTTGGTATATTCACTTTTAGCTTTAAGAAGTATGAAACAAATTTTAAACTGCAGCAAAGATAATTCTACCTAAATTACTTCTTCCATCACCTCCTGCCACCCCCAAGGTAGAACTCAAGTCACTGAAATATCCTCTGCTCCATCTGCTTCCTGGCACTTTTATTCTTCTAATTGTAAACAGTATCCCTAAATAGAAACCTAGAATATAATTAATATAATTCTTACTCATGTTAAGGCAAAAATTTTATTAAGCTAGCTGAAAGTTCACAAAATAGGATGCAGACTTTTGAATCACTGGGCAAGGTAATTAAAAACCCAGAAAAAAAGGCGCAGTGGATGTTTGGATTTCTTTTTTTTCCCCCTTCATTGTTCAACAAGGCTGCATTTTGCATTTTACTGAACTTCTATAGGTGGTATCATTCCTTGGATTTTCATGTTATATAGGTCTCATTTGAGGAGTAGTGTGTTAGTGGGACTGTGTGTCACAATTTGCAGGATGATTTCTTTATATACGTATACATGAGAAGAGATTTGATTGCCTGCTATACTTCCTAAAGCAATTCCACAGAAGCTACACTATCAATTTTATCTTCATAAAATTACCAACAGGGTCTTATTCTGGCTGCCTCTTAAGGATTCCTGAAAACTAGTTCTTAAATAAGGTTAATTAACTGAGTGCATTGCCTCCAAAAACTGAAGTGAAAAAATGGTGGGCATGTGATCTTCAGGAAATCTTTTGAACCAATTCTTATCTGACCAGAACCTGAGTACAGTTTCAGGAAACTTTGTGACTCTCTAAATCACAATTTACTTATTTTAACCACCAGGAGGCAGTAGTTCTAACTGGTTTTGTCCTGCCACTGTGTAAAAATAGAAAAATTCCCTTCCTACCCCAAGTGGTGTGTTTGTGGAAGGCATGAAAAACCTGGTATACAAGGACATGACATAAACATCTGTATCCCTCTGCTCTGAGAGCTTACGTGTAGGTGGCCTGTATCTACCATTCTAAAAATAAGTCACAATGTATAGTTGCTGCATCTGATGAATCTTGCTTCAATTGCATATGTATGGGTGCTAACATGCATGGAATGTGCAATCTCCCACAACATGCAACTCTTATCTTGAAAGGTGTTAAAAGTGTTAAAATATAAAGCATAAAAAACAGAAAAACAACACACACAAAACAGCCAGGGTAAAAACAGACCCGTCAGTCACAAGTTAACCAATGTACAGGCTTAGCCCACTTCCTGACCCCCAGGCCTGGTGACAAAACCAAGTCTTTAATGAAGCCTACAGAAAAGTCTTGGTATGAGAATTAGAAGTCCCACAAACCAGTGTCTGCTTGCATCTGTAAAATGTTAGCTACAAGGGCCTTTACAGTTTCAAGAAAGAGCCCTGCCTCATTATTTTGGAATTGCCGCCCCACTAGGGTAATTTCCATCCTGACGCATTATATTTCAGTAGCTGCTTCGATGCATCTTTGCTAAACATGAGTATGATCAATCTGGATCAAACACATCATGATGGGATACCCACGTACACAGAAAATACGAGTGTATGCGTGTTTGTATAAATCTCTAATAGTATGCTTACAATTTGATTTTTTTAAAAATCAAGGTGCTTGTCATAGTTTAGGGCCCGGATATTTAGGGGGCTGCCTCTATCCAATAGCTTGTTCCTGTCCTATAAGAATGGGCAAGGTTGGCACAGTCCAGGTCCCATCTACCAAATGGTGTCATTGGCCTTGAGAGGTGTGCATTCTTTGCCACTGGTCCTACCATCTGGAACAGCATTACCTCTGTGTCATGGCCTTGACCTTACTGTCTTTTAGGAAAGTATTAAAAATCTCTTCTGGGAATCCCTTGGCCAGGTGGTTTGTAAGACGGCTTCGTAACATGCTATTTCAATATGAGTCCCTCTTTGGGGGGAGATGGGCGGTAATAAAAATTTGAGAAATAAAATGTATGTTTTGTATTTCCTAATGTGGGGTTTTGGTTTAAATGGTTTCCTTGTGGTTGGTTTTGTATTATGTATTTTATTATGTATTTTTTTTCTTTATGTCACCTGCAGTCCCCTGATAAAGCGGTTTATAAATTGAATAAAATAAAAGAATTATGCTGTAGCTATGAAACATTTGTGAAATGCTATTATGCTTTTAACCAGTAGAAGAAATTCTTGTGCTGGATCTTCTCAAGTGTGTACATAGCCTTACTAGCAAAATAAAATGTTTTAACACTCTGTAAAGGTTTTGCTCCATGAGAGATAGGCAATGAAAAGATCGGTATAAAATCCAGTATTTTTCACAATGTTTTTATTTCCACCATTGTTTTCTTACCCAATGTTTCTGTAGCAAAATAATAATAATAATAATAATAGCTACCAGACCAAAAATAAACTGCACTTTCTTGGAATGATGCAACGCATCTTATATTCCAGTTTACAGAAGCTTTTAGGACTATATGTAGGTGAGCTGTCCCTCATTCCAACAATAGAAAAATCACTGTACAATGGTCTGATACTTTTTTTAAAAAACGCATGTACAATTCAAGAATGCCTTGTTAAAATATATACATACAACTTATATATAGATATATACATTACACACACACACACACACAAGGACCTGAAGCTCTCACCAGGAGAGAGTAAAAGAAACAAGACCAAGAGATCCTGAAATGAAAAATCCCTGAAAAAAAAGCCACTAGAGGCAATCCTTATCCCTTATACACCACACACACACACACTAACCTTTATCAAGGAGAAAGTCAGCAAAGCAGAAAAACAATTTTAAAAGTAACAGAGGATTATTTCCAGCATCTAGTTCTTTGACAGCTATCAAAATAATGAGCAAGCATTAAATGCATTAGAAATGCGACAGGGAGAAATACAGTACTCAGTTCCAAAAATAAATGTACTGAGGTTCAAGTATTCCCCTCTAAGCATAAAACTATCCCCTGTGCAGAAGTGGGATGTGGGTTACCCAGTAGTGTGGGAAATGCATTCTGGGCATGCTGAAAAGTATTCCTGTTGTTGATTCGCACTTTCAGAATGGAACAGATTCCAGTACTGAATACCCAGATTCTAGAACCCAAACAAGAGGTACAGTTTTATCATGCAAGAATTATAGATCTGATCAATATCAACAGTTCTTATATTTTGTCAATCCCATAAAACAACTTGTTCGACTTCTCAATAGAAGGCTAGTCTAAAGCTGTTTGCAGGAAGTTAGTATCTCTTAGAATAAACGGGTCTCCAAATTCTTATTTTTATTGCAGATTAATTAGTCCAGAATAAATACCATCTTCCTAGTTCAGTTCTACTAGTTGTCACTGTAATTGAACTGAGGGCTTTTGACCGTGACCATGCAACTGAACCCCCATCCTTTTACATGTGTCATGTCACATAAAAAAGGGTTGGGCCTTTGATCATGTCATAACCACCATCTTGACTGTTTTGACCTCCCCACACAGAAATGTCCCTGAATAAGGATATATTTTCATAATAATTTGATAGCAGACACTAATAATATTTTAGTATACTTCAAGTTCACTTTTTGTTCATATGGGAAAGGCAGGACAAGGGACAGTAGAAGACCATTCCCCTTGCAATGCAGTATGTTGTTTCAATAAATACAGGCAGAAATATTGCCTAATCTTATATTAATCTTGACAATTTATTGCAGTTTAATCCAGAGTTAGATTTAGATCACTGTATCAAATCTTTCCCACCCCAACTGCATTCCCTCCCCTTCAGGAATCAACTCCTTTGCACAACAGTTAGGCCTAAAAAAGGCTTCTACTGGAATCAATAAACCTTTTAGACAAGCCTAATTGCTTGGGGGCAGGGGAAGCTGAGGAGGCCACAAGTCATGGGGAGGTCCAGTAGACCAGGTATTCTCCATCGCTTCATTATACACATTTCGTAAGAGTGAAGGAAAACTTGTTTTATCTGCCTGACCATTAAAATTGTGTGCATAGCAAGGAGTAATTAAACATTTCTAGCGTTCCTACAAATTGTTTCATGAAAGAAAAGGAAAACCTCAACATCTTATCCTGAGATGAAATGGTTCTATCCCATCCCGGTTCTTCACAGTTGCTAAAGCTACCGCTACCATATCTGAGCTGCATAAATTCACATGACCACTAGGTGGCAAAGAAGAGGTGTCTCTTTGCTGCTATCTAGCAGTCCCTCAAGTTTTTGCAGATCAGGTATGGTAGCCTTGCTGAAGTCAATATCCTAGAGTGACTTTATTCAGAGCCACTCCAAGAGGAAGGGATAAATTGCTTTGTTCTCCTCCTTCTAAATGTTCAAATATAAATGTGTTCAATTCCTTCAGATGTACACAATGCCTAGATAGCATCCAGAATCATGGATTGTAGCTTTCATGGCTTCCTGAAAAATGTTGGGTTGAGTCTAGTCAGAGTACCAAGGATCAAGTTGAGCTTCATCACAGAACAGTGATTCTCAGCAGAGCTAGAATGGTTCGGGTTAATTCAAATCTGTGGAGTAGACATATTCTATTAAAGAAGTACAACAGATATAATTTTGGTGTGCATTTTAAATTTTAAAATTCACATTGTTTTAAATCCCAGAGAATTGAAATATGTCTATTGTGGCTGGATGTTAACAGGAAGATTTTCCCACCTCAGTTAAAATTAGATTTTGAAATTATGATTATGATTAACAGTCTGGGAAAATCAACTCTGGAGGACTGAGAATCTCCTGGTAATCCTTAAATGCTTCCACAACAGACCTTTCTAAGAAGGAAATATAAATGTACATTAACACTATAGAAATATTTTAGTAAGGTATTATAAGATAAAAAAATAAATGCTTCTTGACATTTATGTACATGCTGCCACTGGCAACTGCACTTTTTCCAATTCATGAGATTGGAAGCTTATTAATCTGTTTCAAATATTTATAATTTTCAAGGGTTTGTTACATTTACTCATGATGGAGAGGTAAACTTGATAAATAGGGTTCCAATCTCCAGTGCAAACTTCAGCCAAGAAATACAGGTGAGTGTGATCTCCACAAAGCTGTTCCATTTCTTCTGGACATTTCATTGTCTGTCCTAAGAATCCTGTAAGAGGGAGGTCATATGGAGCTTTCCCATGAGGCAAATAAGATGGCCACCTCAGTTGATAATACAGTATTTTGACTGACAGTAAAGGCAGCAGAGTAGAAAACTGATAGACTGACCAATAGACTGCAATCTTTCAGGAAACTTTCCTGCATATGAATTAATTGACATGAGGTTTGATCAAGAGGCTAAGACACAATTAAATTGCTCCACTGTATTGTGAAGCAACTAAAAAGGTGCTATTTGGGTTTTTCAGCTCTGACATCAAAACTTCTTGGATGAATCTAGTGGGACAGCTTCCCAGCAGATTGTGTCTCATTCTAATTGGTAGGATTACAAGGTGCCATTTCAATTTTCCACCAAGGTGTCTTGGGCCAGCCATGACAAAGACACTTCATCCTTGCCATCTGGTGACTCCATACTTGCCTCTCCAACTAAGGCAAAGCCTAGGTGGGTCCCCTGTACATCCAAAAAGTGCTCAAGTATCACAGAGTAAACATTCTTTTTTAGCAATGCCTGCCCATGGGCAGGGACTTCACTGGCTGTTTGACTCCAACTTGTGAGAGAGTTCAAAAAGTAAATTCTGATTGTCAATAACTTGGAATTGACGGACATAAGCCTTTGTCTGTAGCTGCTGAGGAGACGACTCCATCTCCAAACCTGTGGAAGAAAGGAAGGAGAATATCATTTAGGAAAAGTTGCCATTACACATACTAGGGTTTAGGATTTTATGATAAATCATGGCTTGTTTAATAATGGTTTGTTAAACATACCATAAGCTAGGTTCACACTATATGCTAAGCCATAATGTGGTTGCTTGTTTTGGCCTTGTGTTTGAGCTCATCAACCATGATTCATAAATTGTAATTTATGGCTTACTGTAATATATGAACCCAGTCAACTGGGATTTACTATGTAAACTATAGCTAAGCAAATCAATGACATCTTGAGTTGTATGAGTCCAGCTCTGAAAAAAACCCTAGATTTTGGTATGGCACAATACTATCTCCTAAAGCATTTGATAAAGTAACCCATATGGAGTGTTAAATTGATTGAATTCAGCTTTTATTTCCCAAAGAGCCTCTCCCTATAATCCTACTTATATAGCTGCACAATGGGTGAAAAGTAGACTGTGCTTATCATTCCACCAAAGATTGTTAGGAAGATGGGTTTGACCACAAGTTAACTTCTGGTTTGCGGGATAGCTCCAGAACATAAGAGATGGAGTATTTGTCTTTACTCAGCAAAGGAGTCCCAAAGAAAGCACTACCATATCTGGATTGCAAAAATCCATACAACCACTGAATGACAATAGATATCAACCTTCAGATTCTTTGCAAATATCCAGTGGTCACCCAAATTTGTAGCCTGGATATTGGAGCCCTACCAAAAGAGGCTGGTTTTTATTTCTCTGCATTCTGCTTAGGAAGAAAAAAAAAAGCAGTGGGAAGAGGAGTAGTACATGGCTATCACTATCCAAGCAGTGAGCCCAGATCATCTCTTTCCAACTACATTCTCTGCAAGGACCTCTGAACAGGTACTAGCACTCAAAAGCTTATTTAAGGTGGTAATAATTAATTAGTTTAGCTAGGCTGGCTATTGATTTTATTTGGAATTCTGTGTGTGTAGTTGTTGCCTTCTCTTTTTCTTTCCTGTATTTCCCTTTACTAGTAAACTCATTTTTGTATCTAGAGAATTGCCTCCCTGGTTTAGTAGGATAATTTCTCATTACAGGTTTTTCCACATGCAAGGCTGCATAATATTGCAACTGCCTCGTGTTCCAAGACTGGTAAAAGATTTATTAAGTTTTGTTTTTGTGGGCTTTAGACAGGATGACCCAAAGCAGCTTTCTATTTTTTATATGGCTGGGCAGAAGGGAAAAGTTCTTGGTGGGAGGGTTCAGACCTCACTAGACAAGCTATGATGGGTCAGGAAGTTAGGCCTAACTAGTGGCTTGGGACAAAGTATTATCAGTGTCTTTTATGGTGGAAACTTTGGAAGAAGGGAGGTTCTGAATTATCTGCTCTCCTTGGTTGTGACACTAACCGTAGTGCCTAAACTCCGAGCAAGACATAGCAGTCATATGCCACACTTCTTCCTTAAAGAATCTACCAATCATGGTTCTGCAGCTATGCTACTCAGAGGAGGAGGCAGCTGTGAGCAGACTTGCTGGTGATGTCAGTTATTTAGTATGACCTAGAGTGGCAGATGAATTAAACTAATGCCTGGGTTCATACATCATACTACAGAAAAACCACAGTAGGACTTAACATGTGGAAGTTCAGCGAATTATTTAAACACAGCTCAGCAGACAACTTGCTGCAGTATATGGACCAATTTAAAATTCTAGATTATTCAGACATTATGTTTCTTCTATGTTCTGCTAAATGTCTCATAGCTATTAATACTAAAACATGTTAAAAAATTAGCAATGGCTGTATTTGTTTTCCTTTGGAGCCCCACTTGGGATACTAATACTTACAGAGGGGTCGACTTCGGCATTTCCTGATAGTCCGTACTTTTTCTGCTACTGAATGCTGCAGAAGAGAACAGAAAGGAGAAAAGAGCACATCACTCAACTTTGATTACGCAAAAGAATATTGATTACATTATATTAATAAAAAGCTAGTTCATAAGCAGAAAGTAAATATATATTGGTGATCCAGGATTGTTAAGTCTGGAGTTGCACTGTCCTTCCAACTTCATTTTTTTTTTTTTTTGCTGTCTCCCCCTCAGATGTTTGATAAATCTTTTCTGAAGAAGGTGGTTGGGTTGAAAAGGTGGTTGACTTTTAGTTACAAAAGGCCCTGAAGAAAACAAATTATCTAGGCCCTTTTCAGTGAGGTTTTGGGCCAGGGTTTATTATGGAGACAGCACTGATCATGCTTGTGGATGATCTATGGTGGAGCTTAGTTGGGGAGGTGCAACCATCCTATTTCTTCTTGATCTCTCAGCAGCTTTCAATAACATTAATCATGATATCCTTCTGGAACAACTGCAGGGAGTGGGAAGCATGGTGTTATGGTGATTCTCCTCCTTTCTCCATGGCCAGTTTCAGTTGATGCTGGTAGAAGGAGAACAGTCAAGCCCAACACCCTGATCTATGGGATGCCTTAGGGATCAGCATTCTTACTCCTCCTGTTTAACTTCTAAATGAGGCTTCTGGATCAGGTCATCTGCCACTTTGGGTCAGATATTATCAGAATGCTGATGATACTCAGATATACATTTCCTCCCTGGGCTGGCCAAGTGATGCTATTGAAGTCATATCCCAGTACCTGAAGGCTGTGAGGGTTTGGATGGGAGAAACAAGCTCAGACTCAATCTTATCAAGACTGAGTAGCAATGGGTACTGAGAATCTTCCACTTCTGGCCTTGAACA
Organism: Candoia aspera; assembly: GCF_035149785.1. Classification (NCBI taxonomy): domain Eukaryota; kingdom Metazoa; phylum Chordata; class Lepidosauria; order Squamata; family Candoiidae; genus Candoia; species Candoia aspera. The sequence goes on along the minus strand of NC_086156.1, from coordinate 77,416,152 downwards.
TGATTACAGTACCTTATTCAGGTCTAGTGCAAAATCTGAGTCCTCCTGGACTCAAGGTTCCTGCTTGAAGAATAGGTGGCAGCAATGGCCAGGAGGGCCTTCACATAGGTTCATTGTGTGGGCCAATTTCCCCCTTTCTTGTATGGGAGACCTTTCTTATGGTCACTCAAGGCTTGGTAACCTCGCAACGGACTTTGCAGTGCACTGTATATGGGGCTGCCCTTGAAAACCATTCAGAAGCTACAGCTGATACAGAATACAGTGGCATGAGCAGTAGCAGGTCATCCATGACATGCCCATGCGACACTCATGCTCCTTGAACTGCACTGGTTACCTCTTGGCTTCTGGGTGAAATTTAAAGTGCTGGTTTTCACCTTTAGAGCTCTAGATGGCTTAGGGCCTAGTTATTTGTTTCTTAGAGCTTCTGCCTGCCTTGTAAGATCTGGTAGAGTCAGCATACTCCTGGTCCCATCAATCAGACAATGCCATCTAGCAGGACCCAGGAGGCAGGCCTTCTCTGTTGCAGGCCTTGCTGTCTGAAACAGCATCTCCCTAGCAATTCACATGGGTCTCACCTTATGGCCTTTAAAAAAAGCATTAAAAACACAGCTTTTCCCCCAAGCCTTGGGTTAGGTTGATGGGAGGGGGGCTTTTTATCTCTGTTGTTGGGAGAGAAATAGGTTGCTATTCCCTCCAGATGTTGCTATTCTTGGGGTTTTATTTAGTTAAGCAACCCAGAAATTTGAAATATAAAGAAATCAATCCATAATTTTTCATACAGAGGTAAGATCCAAGGTTTGGGTATAGAATTCAAAAGTACATTCACCTATTAAATCATACTGATCTTTGTAATGCAAACAAACTTATAAATAGTTCAGTAAAGCAAAACCGGGCAACAGCAAGACAAACCCATAATATGTAAGTTTTCCCTCACCCACCAAGACATCCTGAATGGGATGCAATTTTTCACCAGCAGAGGGCGATTTTGCCAACATAATCAGAGCAACCCTATTGTCGCCTGAACATTTATCATCTTACTGTATGGGCTGCTTGTTTAATATACAGCTGACTTTGCCATCAGATTGAATCATTCTGGTTTTCAGGGCTCACTAGAAATGCTCCCAAGATTTTGTTAAGAACCATAACCAAGCAAGGGGTTGCAGGACTAGACTTGTTACTTTATCAAAGAAATTGTTTGTCAGCCATATGTTTTAATCAGCTGATTAACATACTAAAGCTATGCAAATTTACATATAAGGAAAAGACTTCTATTAAAAATTACTGATCTGCTGCAGCAGGAATCACCTTGGAAAGCTGCTTTTTAGTTCTGTTTCTGTAGTACTCACAGCTGTAATGGAAAACAGTAAGTAGAAAGGGTCTGTATTTCCCTACTAACAAAAAATTTACTATTCATTGTTGGTAAATTTTACTTTTCCCTCAAAGCACTTTGTAGAATTACTTGACAGCATTTTCATATTATAGGCCCTAACACAAACAGAAGATGGTGGTTTTGTTGTGATCCTCAGAAGTGAGAGACTGTGAGTCTACATCAGGGGCCTGGTAGCACCTTTAACAGTTAACAAGTGTTATTAAAAGGCACAAGCTGCTGTAAGCTGCATCTCACTTATGGACTGATGAAGAATTTAAATTGGGGTAAGGTGGTAGGGAAGGGAGGACAGGTTGGTTATGCAGATTATGTATGAGACAGATTATCATTGCAATGAGTGTGTTTGATGTGATTTTGAGATAGATTGAAACCTTTTGATGGATTGCTGATGAGTTCAGCAACCCCTCACTGTAAAAGTCTCTTTTCAACCATCCAGGACATTCTGCTGCAGATCTCAAAGTTACCATTTTGGGAAAAAGAGACCTTAACTTTTAGCTAGATACTTTTTAGCACATATTTCAAACTCCTAAAAATCTGCAGTTTATTATTTTTAAAAAGCAGGTTTCTAGTCATATTGTCCAACCTATTGGTAAGCTCCTCATGGTGTTTCAGAGGAGCTCCACATCTTTGCATAACTCATTTTCCATAGTTCTCACTTGTTCCTCTATTTCATAAAAGCCTATGAATCCTATATACAAAGATAAATTATTCCTCCAATTACTGGTGATTTCACAGCCCCATCCACATTGGAGGTGTTTTTATTTTTAGCAACAGTACGGCAGTAGTTTGCCACTGCTTTCTTCCAAGATGTTTTTTTTAATTTCCCAGTTTAGCCCACAGCCGTAGGGTCTCTTGAGTACTAACACCCTGTTTAGTTTTTCCAGAACAGCCAAGATCGTTTCTTTCAAACACTTGTAGTAACGTGGCCCTGTTCCTCTTTCTCCTATGACACAAACGCCTGAAACACCATCCAAGTTACATTCTGTTAAAAACGCCCAAAACCAACTTCAAAGAAAAAGGTGACAGCTCCATATTCTGCTAAGCAAGTTACTTCTGGATAAACATGCTTGTTGGAAATATGTTACAGGAATAATTACAGAACTTTTTTTAATAATTGGAATGGATGAATGCTCAGCCAACAAATAATTCTGCATTTCACACAATGCACATTTAGGCAGGGGGAAGAGGCGAGGCTGTAAGAAAAAGTAGGGCTTCACTGACCAAGATGTTGCTTCATTTCTCCCACCTCCACCTCCTCTTCCCCTGAGACTAGAAAATCTGGGCCAACTCCAGCACGCATCTCTCTCACATACACATTCATCTTTTAACAAGGAGAGCTGGTGGAGCTTCTGCGAAACTGTTGCCATGGTAACCCCACTGTCCCACTGGGCTAGACACTGTATGGAGGACTCACCCCTAAACGATCTCCCCAGGGCATGGGGAGGATGCGGGAAGGAAGGGGGATGGGACCACCTGAGCATTCCCACTCTCCCACTGTCAGACTGCATTTGCTCAGCCATGCTGGAGGCTAAACTCAGCCATTCCCACTCCTCCCTGGATCTACAGCAGGGATGAAAATAACACTGAATATTCCTTGCAACTCTTTACAGCCCAGCCTGGTAAGCAGCATCAGCAGGAAAGAGAAGGCAGAAAAAGATGGACTTTGAGGCAGAAAATTAGAACAGCTCTAGCCTCCAGCATCAGTTTCTCCTTAGGCCTCTGCAGTAGAGAAAAGGCTTCTGGGCTTGCTATGCGGTTGAACAATAAACCTATATGCCTTTGGCACTGGGGGGGTGGGACATGGGGGAAGAGTGATAGAAGTGTAGGAGGGGGAGATTTTCTCTGGGTAAACCATAGAGGGAGTGGGCTAACCCCTCCTCCTTCCTAAAACTCAGTCATCTCTGCTGAACCCCCATTTTCTCTGTACTTCCTAAAAATATTTTGAAAAAACAGCCCCAAATCTCCAGATGTCATTTTGCTATGGGGAAGGGGTTGCAACACTGACCCTGCAATCTGCAAATCTGACCAGGGTGGCCTGGTATAAATACCAAGGGCCCAGCCTTCTGCCCTGGGCCAACTGCTACCAAATTCTTCTGCCCAAGGCATTTCAACTCCGGGTCAAGCTATTGACCTTGGGGATCCTGACACTGAGAACAGATACCCAGACAATTCCTACTTTGTCACATTTCTTCCCAGAAGCCCACTGCTTGCTTTCTTCCATCTATTTTGCAACTGGGGGAAAATTCAGGGACATTATTGAACACTGTTCTTAAGTGTGAGATGCTGGTATTCCAATCCTGAAGTTCCAACTAGAGCTATAAACTGACCTTTCTCAAGAGGCATGTTTCTTTTCCCTACTGCCCCATCTTTTTTAGAAAAATAAAGCCGTTTCTTCCATATATGCTCCACAGTTTTCCTCCTAACCACCATTTCTCCCTCCACATACATATACTTCTGCCTTGGAATAGCATAAGGTCTTAGACATTATGATGGATAAAAAATAGTAGACAAACAATCAGTACAATTCCTGTTTACAGCTGCTACTGTCATCTGTAATAGTAAAAAACAGTTTTAGTGATGGGGAAAGCAGAGCATTTGCCATTTCAAATTATGAGGTTTGTCCTCCACCAAGAAACTGTTGGAAAGTTTTGCTAAAATAAATTCAAAACCATTATTTCTGCTGATGGTTAGGGCAGAAAATATCCCTAAGCATTATTACACCCAGAACACTCAAAGCAATACCTTCTTGTAGGTACTGTGCATTCAGCACAACAGTCTGCAGGGAGAAAGCATATATATGTACAGCTAGGCATGTGTGAGTTTCCACGCCAGTGAAAAATCTGCATTATAGGCCATCCCCTGCATATAGGCTTTCTCCCTGCAGCTGCAGGGAACAGGCAATGGTTATAGGAAGCTGATGTCATTTGAAAGATGTCAGCAGGGGATAGGATTCAACCAGCACGCTCCCATGGTAAGTGTTTCATGTTGAAGAGTGCCTGAATGGAGCTAATTCAAGAGGCCATCTGTGCACAGCTCAACCTCCTTTCTCTCCCCAAATGCAAAAGCTGAAACCCAGGATTCTTGTCCTGGAGGAAAAGGGGCACAGGATACATACACATAAATGCACAGGCATGGATGCTAAGTCACCACCTTGTGCACTATCTGCCATGTCACATCCTATAGCCGGGAAATGCTCCTTCTGAATTGTTCAAAATTGTAGGTTTATATTTTAAATTATACCTTAAAGCAAATGAACAAAGAGCTTCTTTGCTTTTAAAACAGTGCAAAGAGGCTACTGCGGAATAAATGAGTATAACATGCAGCAGCACCAAGGGTTTTTTTTCCCCAGCTATATATAACAGTGTGTGCTTGTATCTGTGACGGAGAGAAATCACACAAGTGATACCTGGTGCAATAATGAAGTTGCAAACACATCACAATTTTGAATGTGAGCTCCCGGAAGGAACACAGCTTGGAGACAAAGCATTTGTTTTGTATGCAAAATGTCTTGGGTTCAAGTCTCAGACAGGATTCAAAAAAACACTTATCTACACCTGAAAAAGCACTGACAGTCATGTTGATGATGCCAGTCTGATCAGCGATCTGGCTCAGTATAAGTCAGGTTGCAAACGTGAAGTGTCTCTCATTTTTCTGCACTGGATGCTAAAATAAACGAGATGATCTTGCCCCAGTAAAAAATAGAAACAGGTTTTAATTTGAAGGAATTTTATTCCATGGTTCTCCAAATGAAACAGGGGAAAGAAATGCCCCTGTTTAAATGATTCCAAGGCTTAGAAATCAAGAATTAGACATTTCCCAGCAGCATTTTGCAGGTAAGAAAAACCCAGCCTTTTCCTTCAGAATCTTTATACACTGGGCTGAAAAAAGGCACATGATGAGATTTTTATTTTTGTCTTACCTGCTACTTCATCCTAGCTCAGTACATAAACAGGTCCCACAGAATTAGGAACCAGCATACCTGCCAGTGGTGGTAATACTGTAGTTGTGATGGAAGAAAACCAGTGCAAATGTCGCAGCAAACAGAAACAACGATGTTGCCCGTTGCTCTCTTCATGTTTATCATGGAGGAAAATCAGTTTCATCAAGAGAGAGTGCCAAATCATACTGTATCTTCTTTCACCTTTGATTGCATACAGTTTTTCTATTCCCAGATGTGGCAAATTATCTGGAGTTGCTATCGGATATTTGGCCCACTTTAGGAAGCAAATGTCTCCTGCATGCTTTTACAACCATCTGAATTAATACATCATTTTACAATTTTTCTGAGGCTTTAAAACTGTGCTTCCTTATTCAGGCTCATTAAGAGCTGGACTAGACAGACTTTAGGTTTATCCCCTTTCTATGGAATAATTACTCCCCTTCTGCAAATTGGGAAAGTAAAGGCACTAGGAAGTACAGATGTATACAGCAGAGAAAACTGGAGTGATATGAGAAATATTCTTACCAGTTTCTCTACATTGACCAATCCATCCACCAAGGTTTTGCTAGCTTCATGCAAAAATGTCAAGTCTGAGAAAAGAGGAGGGAAAAAGAGGAAAAGTGAGTTGAGAAAGGATGAAAAGTAACAAGTCATTTCTAACTTTTAAAAAGATATGGCTAGTAATCACATACTCTGGCCCGGAAATCCTTCTCTATAATGATGGGGATAGAATGTAGCAAGTTAGAAGAAAACCCTCTGTTTATGCTCAAAGGCGCTTTTATTTATTAATTCTGCTAGTAGCAAAATGTCTGTTATTCTGATGGAATTATATACATATATAAGGAAAACGTATCAGAAGGATCTAAGTCAGTGTTTCTCAACCTTGGCAACTTTAAGATACATGGACATCCATGCTGGCTAGGGAATTCTGAGAGTTGAAGTCCACGTATAAAGTTGCCAAGGTTGAGAAACACTGATCTAGGTAGTGCTGGTTGTGAAGAATATGAAACTTGCTAACTTCCTAAGGAGGACTAGGTGCCTGAGTTAGAAGTGGATTTATCTTCAAAACACTATTCCAAATAGATTTTCTCATGAGTGAATTGAAAATATTCATATGTATAGGAGAAAAGTAATAGCTTAGTTAAGAACTGAATTAGCACCAACCCTTTCTCTGCATAAATTCTGCTTCTTGAACATCCTGGAGTAACTGAGTACCCTCTAAATGTGTTCAATTTAAACTCTGTAATCTCTCATTCACCACAGCAAAGATCATCCTGGCTAAATATTATGGGAGTTGTAATCCAACAACTTGGGAAAGTCTGTAATGGCAGACTATGGAGAATGGGCTTTTTAGACCATTGTATTGTTATTATTCCAAATGTCCCTACTTCAACATTAAGCCTAGGACTAGGTTCACTGAGGACTCTTTTGCATGGCAGACTTAAGCTGCTTGTCTCCCATGCTAAAACTAGGTGGACCTCAAGAAGATACAGTCCAGATTTCAATTCAACTTTAAATTGGCAATGATGTTTTCAGGTGTTCTGTCTGAATGGTGGTTATCACAGCCCCTAGTTGCTGGATTCCCTTGCTTCTTTACCCCTCCCACGCCTTCCAGGAAAGCCAGCACCAATCCATTTTCTTTCTGTGGGTGCATGTGTATTTCAGGACATGTGGACATTGATAGACCTTTTGTTTGAGCTCCTCCTCATGCCTGACCCCTTCCTGTCCAGTATGCCCACTGGTGGACAGGAACAAAAAGAAGGACCACCACCATTCTCAACGGGCAAAATTCTTGTCATTTCAGTTAGTTTTTTAAAAAGTCCAACATTTCACTCTTCTGCCAGTGGGAAGGAGTGGCAGGGAGGAATCCAGGGGACTGGTCTGTCCCTCTGACCAGCTGCTGCTTACCCTAGCTGCTGTACACCAGTTGCATAGTTGAAGAGCAACTGGGGCCTTCTCCAGCACAGGGCAGTTCAGGCTTTGCATGAGCATGCTCCTCTCCTCAAAGAGATCCTGAAAAAGGCTATGCAGGGCAACAGCTAGTGACCAGACAGGAAGGGGCATCCCAGGAGCTCCATACAACAACCAATAGGAGCAGACGTTGCCTAGACTGAATGAAAGAGTAGTAGGGAAGCCACAGGGCCAGACTTGTGCCAGGACAAACTGAAAAACACCACTTTTTTTAAGTAGAGCAGGCAAGCACAATGGTAAGCTGCTTCCATGCTGGGAGAGGGACAAGCTGAGGGTGACATCATCCACTCAAGACCTCTCAATGTGACCCAGTTAGTGGGTCCTGCAGAAGAGTGCTGAGACACAATTTTTGACACAATCCAGTTTGAGAAAAGCAAAGACTCTAGACCCATCAAGTATCACTAACCTTTTAGGATGAGGGGAACAAAGGGGATAATGGGTGGCTTCATCCTAGACAGGACTTCTCTGTAGCTTTTGTGATTCCTGCAGGGATCCTGAAATGCAAAAGAGAAAAAAAAAATCAGTATTTTTGGAGATAAAAGCAGAGACAGAGTCAACCCACAACCCTCCCATTTTTTTTTTAGTGGAGACTACAGAGCACAAAGTCATGAAGATATTGAATTAAACAGGTTAAATATGAATCCTCAATGAGGCTAGGGGGCTCACAATCATTCCAATCATCACATAGACTATTTGGACTATGCAGACTTAGGGTTATTTTGAAGCAGCTGGAAAGGAAATAAGGAAACAGGAAGGGAAAATCTCTTTTTTTTAAAAATGAAGACCTTCAGGATGAAAATCCATCTCCATGCCAAATAGTTCATTATGGCAGTAGTTTTTCAAAACTTTTTATCAACATCTTAAAAGAGATTCCAGGCAACATTCTTGGCCTATTCTTATTTCATGCTAGGTATTTGCACTGACAGTAATATCTACAAATATCAAAAATTCTGCCATAGCTCAGTGGCTGAGATTAGAAATCATGGGTCTATTTTTCAGGCAAAAGGTATGCCATGACCACTTGTTTCTAGAAGATCCTCAGTAACCTTCTAAGGAGGCCTAGAGACTCCCTGGAACACTATTTATTAACCACTATATTAAGAAAAAAAACAAGTAAATGTCTGCTAGAAAATATTAGAATGAGAGGGTTTTCAACACCTAAACTGAGCTCATCAAAGGGCAAAAGGTTTATCCTTATTGCTGGAAGTGAAAGAGATAAGACATAGTAAGCTTCAAATGATTTTACCACAATCCTAAAATCTAGATTTTTTTCCCCTGTCTTTGATTTAGGAGAAAAGAGAAAATTCAAGGCTGAAGCAATATTTGAACTGGATGCTCCTGTGCTTGCATTGCACATTTTTAGCCCCCGCTCTTCACCAGCTCTTTTATAAAGGAACTATGAATGAATTACCGTGAGGTTCTCAAATTTGCGAAACAAGTTCTTAAATTTCCCTGGAAGCTTCTGGAAGAAAAACAAATAGAATAATTATCAGAGAGATATAAACAGTTCTAAATGGATGAGATGGGTTTAAAAACAGTCAGTTCAAAGCAGAGGCTCAGTGTTGCTCAGTCTGTCCTCAGTGATGGATGTGGGCTAATCTGTCCAGACAAAAGGCTGTTAAGCACTGTGCAAAACTTGCAGATGTTGACAGAATGTAAACTGAGGAAGCTACAATTTAAAGAGGAGGGAGGTGTGTCTTCCAACATTTCCCCTTCCAACTGCCTTGACAAAAAATAAAGATTTCAGTGCCCAAGTGTAAAAGCTATGTATAGCCTCTGAGAAGCAATCGATGTTTTGAAGAAAAACAAATGACCACACTGAGGTTTACATTAATCCCTGGTTTAACAAAATTCATTTTAAAATGAAGAGTGAAGCACAATCTCATCCTATCCTAATTTCCAGGCATTAGGTAGACATCCATTTGAGACTTCACATAAGGGAAAACTGGTTGAAAAAGAATCCCCAGGAAAACCTGCTTAAACATTTGTAACTGAGAACTTATCCTATGTTTTCCCAAATCTGCTTTTTCAACAAATTTTGGACTACATCTAACAGTTAGTACCATCTAACATGGCCAGTTTTTTAGCAAGGACCATAAGTAATCAAGTATCATAGATCTCTTCAGGTGCAGGAACCCAGGAGATGTAGGTTCAGTCCTTGGAACTGGGAAGCGACATGGCACCTCTAACTGGGTAGGCGTGACAAAAACATTGGTATTTTCCCTTTCAGTTTAAGATAGCATACGTTCTACAGTAGTGGAGACATGGAATTTGCAAACCTGCATTTAGGACTCCATTTGGGTAACTAGCATGCTATATCCTGAGCTGGTAACCATTATAATAATTTAAGCCCACATGCATTACAAAATGGCTCCAAGCCTCTTTCAATACATAGCCTGTATAAGATGGGTGATATAAGTATATAATGCAAAAGCATCTCCTATTACCTTATGGAAGCCTTCTTCCTCATTTGGGGAAGTATGAGTCAGCAGAAATACCAGGCTGGGTTTGCCTCCTGGAATGAGTCACCCTAGATGCTGGTATTCAGCCAACCCTGATAGGTAACAGTTCAGGAGCAAAAATTTTAATGCAATCATTTGCCTAACTAAAGACTCTAGCTTTAACACGCAAGGGTGTGGCCATTTCAGCTTCAGGGGGGGGGAAACTCTGAGACTGATCCATCCTGAGATGTGTTTTGAACTAACGTGAGAGTTAAAAACACACATAATGCATAATAATGAAACAAAAGCATAATCAAGAAGAATAGAAGAACTGGTTCCTGGAATTGAGCTAGAGCCATTAAAGCCATCATTTAAAAAGGCCATATGCCTCTCACAGACTTCAACCAGGTTATGTAATAGCCTTCCAAGGAATCATCTGGCAGTTTATTATATGAGGAAGCCCACTGTTAACATATTCAATTAACAAGGTTAATAGCCTACAGTCAAACCTCACCCAGAGTTAGCAATGTAGAGTTTTAACTACATTTAACTTTAATTCCCTTCCTTTCTCTACTATTACTCATAAAACCCATGAGAAAGCATGTGCAGTATCAGCTGTGCCTGGTCTTGCTGCAGTGCAAGATCTCGGTCAACATAGCTTTTTTCATCAGCAGCACTACCTGGAACAATCATGTGACTATGGTTGCACATGTTATCACAAGAGCAGTCCAAAAATTGATGATGGTGGTAAGTCTTATATTGGTTGAGACCTGTGCTACTATGAGCACATAAAGTAGAATAAAAGTGGCAAGGTCAAGACGTATCTGAGTTTCCTCAAATGTATCAGTGTTTCCTTCTTTAGCTCTTCCAAGACCTGTTGACTGCTTTGAGGAAAGACCCACATCCAGTAGCTTTTTTCTACAGAAATCAGTGGCCTTCTCTGAATATCGTAGTGAGTTCTAAGACTTGAGAATTCGGGTTTACTGTGCCTAAACAGATCAGTTACGTACTTCTAGTTTGGGAATTATTAATCCAGTTCCCCCTTAAAGTTACACATGATGGTGAATTGTTAGCAAAATAAGCACATAAGCAAGCAATGAGACAGAATTCATTTGGATAAGCATTTGAATGTGAAAGATTTACATTTTTGGTTTACATACGTAAACATGAAAAAAATAAGCAGTCATTCACATATATAGCAGAAAAACAGCTTGGTCTCTATCTCTACTGTAAATGGAGAAAAAGGGGGAAATAATGTTTCCAAAACATAAATAGGAAGGAGCATCTAGGAAAACACCAGGGTTGACTAGTGAAGTAAACTTGGGGCATCTCTGTTGGGGACAAAAAGAAAAAGTGTGTCTATGTGGGGGGATGGAAATAACATTGATAATTGTTTAAAAGCATGCAGAAGATTCCTCTACTTTCTATATGCTACCTTCTATATGAGAGACAACTAGAAAAAATTTGGGGAGTGTACAACAGAGTTAGGGATTCAATGTCAAGCTGGACAAAAGTGTCAAGTGTCAACAAGTGCTATTCAACATATTTATAAATGACTCCTCCCATCTTTTCCTACCACTTCTTTCATCATTTTTCTTTCCAGAGGAGATCTATTAACCACTGCACAGTGCCTCTTGACTGGTAACACGAGTGGACTGGAAGTTCACAGTATTGCCCAAGAAATCTTAAAAGTTGTCTTTAGCAATATAAGAGCTAAAAAAAAGTAAGATGTCTAGCAGAACAAGACTACAATATTGTTGCGTGCGATTAGGGAGAAAATGTGTGCTGGAACACACAGGGGAAAGCAGTCCACATTTGTGACACTGATTAGACCTTGCTCTGATATTAACAGATCAAAGCCATCAGACACAAAATCCAACCTTCTAGAAGACAAAATATTGGACAAGACTGGCAAAAACTATTCAAGATTTGAAAATCATAATGCTGGACTCAGTGTGGCTAGGTTCATATGTTGCATAAAGCTACTGTACATGTTTGGTTTGGGCTTAGTGTATTATGTGAATTAGCTATTATGTGTTGTAAACTATGATGTATTAAGCAAACCATAGCTTAGTACAACATGGAATCAGATTACAATGTAGCCGAAAGGTTAAGATCCTAAGCTATGAACATCTGTATGAACCCAGTACTTACTCAGGACTAAAAACTGTAAAAGTAAATTCCGAATAAAGAAATGTAAAATTGAGCTTTAAAAAAATGGGAACTATGAATCATATCCAAAAGCAAACTACCTTCCATTGCTGCTCTTGGGTGATGTTTAAGACTGTGGTGGGATACAAAGGGGGATGTTTACTCAGTGACCTTGTTCACACAAGCTAAGCCACAATGTGGTTGCTTGGCTTTGCATGTTATGTGTACACAGCAGTTACAATGTTTTCAATAAACCATGGTTGGCAAACCATAATTTAATACAGTGTGTAAACCTAATCAGAATATTGGCCCATGAGTCCAGATCCAGCTAATTTAATAAGTAACCCTGTAGTTGTTACAATGCATCCACCATTAATGCTAAATCCTACTTGCTGAAGCCTTGCTCTATAAGTATCACCAGGAAGAGTCCTCAAATGAGACTCTTATTGCTGTATTTCCTGGATGCTCCCTGTTTACATCTCTGCTTGATGCCAACACAGTCTGATGCCAAAGATTATTTGAAATTACAGGAGGAGCCCATCTATTAAAAATGATGTGTACCTACAATTCCTGACAAACAGGAAAAGTAAATATTGCAAAACAGCCAAAATGGACATTGTGAATATGAGAACAAATTAGTACCTGTATCTGTCTGTATGTACCTAATAGGGACCAAAGAGTTTTGGAGAGACCAATTCAACATGCACTATATCGCAGTTGTGAATCTTTCAGCATTTGGTATCTTACCGCAGAGATTTAAGGGATCTTAGTTTCCCACTTTATTGCTGTAACAAGCTTTTTTATCTGATTTTCAGAAAGTATAAGAAAAATAATAGATTCTGGACTAGAGTCTTTTGGTGCCACCAAAGCACTTCTTTTCTGCAATTAGCTACAGGAGAAGCAGCAGTAAAACAGTGGTTCCATGCAGAGCTTAATGTAGAACTGCATAATGCAGCCCTTCCTTAAAGTCAACATTGTTCTACAATATTTATTGAAAGTATTATCCTCAAAAGAGATGTCCAACGTTTATTAAAAGCTTTCTATTCTGCAGTTTTAGCTACTTTTTCTGCTTCCTGTTGCATCTCTTTTCCTCACTTTTTGTTCCTATGAAGTAGGGTTTAGCCGATTTCCTCTCATTCTTTATTTTCTTTCAAGCTTTATCAAGCAAAACAAGGGCAATTAGGAAGCTATTTATCAGGACTGCCAAACCACACACACTCAGCTGTAAGCAGACAGCCTTCAATGAAATAAAAACACATCCTAGATGCTAACAATAATGCTTTGCATGTAGATAGACAAACACAGAGTAAATACAAGCATGTTAGAGATGCTAGGGCTTTCTACAGGTATAAAAACTACGTACAACACATACATATAAAAAGGGCAAAATATAATAACAATAAAACCAGTAACTCCTAACCAACTAAAATATCTGGGTAAACAAAAACATTTTCATTGGTGCCAACTGTTTGTACAAGTCAAGTTTCCTTTACAAAATGGCTCCTTAAGCAAGGCACAACTAATTTTTCTTCTTTTTTTAAAGTTAAAAAAACAAATTACCACAAATGTTGGAAATAAAAAGACAGGTTGAAAACCCAGAACAAATGAAATGCAATGATTTATCACTAGCATTGTCTGGCCCTTCAGTTACAAAAAAATGTGCGAAGGATAGCAGTTACATAATAAGGTGTGGGAACCATCTCTGTCCATCACTGCTGACTAATGGCTCACTCCATCCCTCATTCCTGTGATCAGCAGAGGAAGAAACAGCCACCAAGACAAACTTATAATCAAAGCCTCTTCCATTGGCTGCTGCTCCTCAAGATGGGACTAATGCCCTTCATTTCTTGCTGAGACCATTAAAATCAATTGCCCTGTGAACAGCAGAGGAAGAACTGTGGCATGTCATCAACAGCACTCCTTTAAATAGCCTAGTCAAAGGCCATTGCACCTTTTGCTAAAATGAAAGCCACTGCTGGAGAGTGGGGCAAAATGCTTTAAAACAATTTAAAAATTAACATAAAATATGCATTTTAGACTTTTCTATCATTTTTCTTTCTTTTCCCATCCAATTTCCCCCATCTGTAAAATGAAGACATGCATGTGCACAAAAACAAATAGCAAGAACAAAAGGGCGGGGAGGAGGAAGCCTTGCAGTGCCCTCAAAAGCCAAGCTTTAAACTCAAAGACCTTCCACACACACTTTTTATACTGCTGATGGACTGTGCTAGGACCTGCACCTTCCCATGATATCAGTTTGTTTGGAGGTTGAATTCTAGCTCACTGTATACAAGTTTATCTGACAAAAGAGCAAAACTGGATCTTTCAAAATGCTGGGGCATGTGAGCAGTTGGTAGGAGTTATATAGGCTCTCCTATTGATTTACCATGCCTCCAGGTTCGTGAGCCCAAACAACCTCTTACGCAGCCAAAATCTAACTATGCTAAGGAAGGAATACAGAAAACCTTATAAACCAGCATGCTGGCTGGGGAATTCTGGGAGTTGAAGTCCACACATCTTAAAGTTGCCAAGTTTGAAAAACACTATTATAAACAAACCTAGTCTTAATCCTTCAAGTCAGTTTTACAATCTCTATAAAAGGGGATTAGAATCTGGGTCACATGGCCAGGAAGTAGGAGGAGTCATGAACATTGCAAATCATTGCCCAAATGCCTGGACCATTGGGATGCTTCGAGGGAATTTTTCAGGATCATTTTTCTCCCGCTACACCATGTCAGGCCTATTTGTGAACTCAGTCTTTCTTTTGTGGGCTACTATTCCCACACTGAATTTGGACCCACTGTTCAGTTTGGGGAGACTTACCTTGTTGACCCTCTTTAAATAATTTCTTCCCAGGATCCCACTGGGTTGGAAATAAAAAGATAAAATTCATGCTCCACAGAAGTGCAAAGAAAAAACTAGGGTATGTTTCCTTTGCTTCTTTCTGTGGTACCAGGTACTCTGGTTTACCAAATGGTTAAAAAATACATACCTCAAAATATGAGCTGTAAGTAGGCAGATAGGTAGGAAGACCTTACGTATTTATTTATTGACTGATTTGTATGCTGCCACACACAACCACTGGGATAACTCTAGGCTATATGAATATAGATATGTAGATAGATATTCTACAGTATGTTCTTGGGTTGCAACCTAATCCTCACCGCTTTATCAGAAGCAAGTTCCACGGAATACAATGGGATATACTTCCTGATAGTTTCTTGGCAATGTTGGAGAAACTCCATTCTGAGTTCAAACATTATCTAAGCAAGGATGAAGAACAGAGCTGCTGCTTTGATACTTCTGGATCTCCCTGCTCAGAGAAACTGTTTTGCTGATTCTTATGAGTAATTGTTATGTTTTTGTTTTGCTTCTCATGCATTAGTGCCAGACATAAGCTGGATTTCACACATCACATCAAGTCATAAAGAACTTGATTTGGTTCCAGCTTACCATATTGTGTAGATTCAGCCACTGCTGTCTCACTAAATCATAAACTATAGTTTATAATGTGTGAATCCATGGTTACAGCAAATCATAACTTAGCATGAGAAGTGAAGCACTGCTAGTCATTCAATGGGCCTTTCACTGCTGAGTTGAAGTGTTATTCAACCATCTTGAACTGGCAGAAAACTATACCAGCATCATAAAATCTGCTGTTCCTGTTACTGACTCTGATCCTGCCTCTGTTTCAAGTCACTGGAGTTACTTAATTTCTCTCTATGGTAATGCATAACAAAGCCTAACAGATTTCACACCATGAAACGGACCCTGGACAGTGCTGGAGTGAGGAGAACTCTACTGTAACACCTGTATAACTACATGAGATGAAGACAACATCAAGGACACGGCACAAAAAAGGTGTTATTAGATAATCTTTGTGACATGATTAGAGGCAAGTGAGTAAAGACCCTTAGAATGGACCAGTTGAAACTAAGGAAATACTTCAGACTCACCAACAAAGTGCATTTATTCCAGTCATAATGAAATCTGGATCTAATGTCCAGTAGTTCTCAATTGTTTTTAAGATGCTGATTATATAGTAGGATGATTTGGCAGGGTGCATTTAAATTTTTTTAAAAATATATTGTATATCCTTGGCCATTTTGAAATATTTTAGAAATATAAAAACTTAACTGCAAAATTTGGGTGAGGAAATGGTGTATATGAGAGAGAGCGATAACACAGAGACATACATACACACATACAAAAATCGGTTTCTCCTCACCACCATCTTACCTCCCAGGTGAGGCGCAAACGACTGACAGGTGCATTGTTCAGTCCTATAACCACAGCATAGAATGTTAACATGTCCTGATGCTGTTTACATCTATGGGGACAAAATGAAAAGGTAGCTAAGAATCCAAGCAGCAAAATCTTAAAGCTGAGAAGTTTCAACTGATTTTACCACTCTTGCCCTTAATTTAACTTAGTCTGATACCTGTGGGTAAAAGAGGAGAAGCCATCCTGGCTGCTATCATAGCCCCTTTGTACCTATTACCTTACTACTTATACACGTAAGATTTAATGCCACTTACATCTGTGTTACCTTAATTGCAGTCAGCATTTCTGCCCTGTTTCACTCTTGAGTGCCATTGGAGGGGCAGGGGGAAAAGGGAGATGAAAAGAAGAGAAAAAAAATGGTATGGCAGGAGCAGTCTCAACTTCCTGTCCCTGTCCCTCTCCCTGGATGCTGGAAGAGAGAATCTTCCAAAAAGTCCTTCTGGGTCTTGGGGAAACAGTGGACTGGTCTTGCAGCAAGTTACTTGACAGGTAACCTTAAGTCTGGATAAACCACTCTGCCACATTTTATCCCAAGATCCAGGTTGGAACAAAATGCTGAGTCTTAGAATGATCTGGCTGAATATGTCACAAAATAGTGGAATGGCAGAAACAAATCCAGGAACTGCTGCCTTCCTCCCACCATGTCTTACAGTGCAGGAAACCAAAATGGGTTTGATTTGGGTTTAGTATTTTGTGTTAACTCTGCCACTGTGCTTAAGCAAATCATTGCTTAGTGTGATGTGCAAGCCAAATCAGTTGTACCATGATGCAATTCTACTCTGAGTGTTTGGGGACAGGCTTGCAGAAGACTGCAGGTACCTGTGAACACCTTTTCTCCCCCACAACTTCAAACGTTCCTCAGCGTAAGGACAGCGATGGGACTAATAAAAAGGCCTTTGTTAAGAACAGCTAGGGAGAAGGGGAGAGAACAGAACGTGTGTGGAGAGCTGGTGTATGGTTGAAGTTCGCAGCTAGCAGCCAGAAAAGAGAGAAAGCAGCAACCAAGAAGAGGCGTTTGTTTTTCCAAAGAGACGTGGAAGGTCTGACAGAAAAGACAAGCAGCAGCAAATGTCTGAAGAGGGGCAAGTGAGAAAGCTGCCCTCTTAAAGGAACCTTGTGCTAGTTGGAGTTACAGAAGTAGTAGGGTCTAAGAGTGGTATAGTTATATAGGAATACGGATAGCATAGTTAATTTTTTGCATGTATTAGGTAAGGATAGGTACAATTAACTAGTCTAAGTTGGTTAGGAATATAGGTTAGTGTAGAAAGCAACCAGGATTGTATTAGTTAGGCACATAGGTTGCAAGAGCACTTTTCTACTGTAAATAGTTGTTCTATTATTATTATTACTCAAATTTAGCCACCAGCTAAATTTTACAAGTAAAATAACCCCCACCGGATAATGGGAGAACAAAAGCTTTGCGTGTGCAGTGCTCCATTGGGGAACGTCTTGGCTGAGCCTGAAAAAACAACCCAGGGTACAGAAGAACCCGTGACAGAGTGGGTTCACATATTACACAAAAAACCCTAATGTGATTTGTTTGGTTTTGGCTTAATGGGTTATGTGAATCAAGCCAACTTTGTTTTATTCATTAAGCTGTGCTTAGTCAAGCAACGAGTGGACACAGTCTCTATTTTTCAGCAGCTCTTGACTTTTGTTTCAAGTGCTTGTTCACTGAATACAAATTAAATCCTATTATTTGGCAATCGGTAGCTTTGGGGATGCCCATCATTTGGCTCCAGCTGCCAATCCACAGGTAAATGGTGGGACTTCCCAAGAATATATTTTGTAAGTGTACAGCAGAGCTCTGGCCCTTTTGGAAGACCAGAGGCATTTGCATAGCATTCAGCATCCTTTGGACACTAAGGTATCTTCCTTTCAGCTGTGTGACTGTACTTTCCTCCAGCTGACAAGTCAATTCAAAATTATGCCAACATACCTTGCACTGTCCTCACTGCTGAGGACTGTTCTGCCTTACCACAAGGCCAACAACTGGTACTGTCCTCACAGTTTTATGGTGGGACAACTTGACAGAAGCGATTGGTGGCTTCTCCAGGCATCACCAGCCAACAGAAAGAACCACCACCAATTGCTCTCCCTGAGGCAGGAGGCAAATGAGAATCTGTCCCTGGTTCTGAGGTTCTGAACCCTCCCTCTCTCTCTCTCTCTCTCTCTCTGTGTTTCTGCCTCATAAAACAGATGATGTTCTGCTTTACTGGGCAGCCTGCCCAAGATCAGGCACTGCTTTACCAGTAGAATCCCTTCTGTGCATCAAGTGATCCAGCCTGTTTGGAAGCATCTCCAGTAATCCTCTAGAAGACCATCAAATGTGTTCAAAACCTGTTCTCCTGGCTTTATCTTGGGCCTCCCTGCCTCATGTGCAACCTCTCAGGTAGGTTTGGAACAAGTGTCTAGGAGTTTTCCAGGAGATCATTGTACTTTTGCAGGGTGACAAGGAGGGGGAAGCAGGTTTTTAGCAGACTGTTCTTGATTCCACAGAGTAATTTATGGCACCAGAAAACTGGCAGCTGTAGAGTCCACTTGGTTTGGGGTGGTTCCTAAATACTGTAAGCAAATAAATCCCTCCACCTTCCCTTGCCACCTGTCTGAGCCTAGGTAGGCTGCCAAGGTTCAGAGGAATGGCAAGAGAAGCAGCAGGTGGCCTCATCACCAGCATCATGGCACCAGCATAATCTGAAACTGCCAAATTCAAATATATCTGCCTCCATGGTGGGCTGGGATGAGACAAAGGGATGTCATAAAGATGTGACCTATAAAAATGGTTAGTTCTGTGGTTCGCAGAATGCCAAAAGTAAGTGCTAGCTAGGTGAATGATGAGAGAAAAGACAACAGTGTCTTCCATGAAATCCATAAGCTACAACTATCCTTTTTAACCAAACCATGGCCTTTGCCAAACTAGGAAGTTAGACTACATCTCTAACCTGAAAAATAGCTTTCAAAGCCATAATTTGTCACCCAGTCTGTTTCCAAGTACGCATCATAACTGTGCTCAACCTCTTCCTCCTCCTCCATCCCCAGGCCTTCCTGCTGCAGCATCCCCTCTATGCCATTAACAAGCTGGGAAGGAAGCTTGAGCAATGGCACAGCTGTCATAGGGTATTAAAGCCGACCTGGTTGGTGAAATGACTGTTTGACTTTCCTGGCCATTAGCATCAAGGGAACCAGCAGAGAGGGGAAGTGGGCTGAATGTGCAGGGAGGAAGCAGAGAGGAACATGATGGATGAACAGAACAAGAGTGGAGGAAAATGGAAAGATAGAAAAAGCAAAGATTTCACTGGGCAAAGAGTGGTATATACTGCAGACTTCTCAGAATCCCCATATTCTTATTTTGTAGATTTCAAGACCTTGGAATATATTCATGAAAGGACTGGAAATTGGCCCAAAGAGGATAAGAACTGCCTGTAACTGCACAGGAAGATGATTGCCTGTAACCTCGTAACTTAATATGCCCTCTCTTTGGGGCTGCTGAAATTCAAAGAAGCCGAACATTTTCTATTATCCCCCTTCTGAATTTTAAACCATTTCCCTTAATGCAGCATGTTCTTCTAGCCAGATCATCCGTGTGTGTGTGTGTGTGTGTGTGTCAGAAAATCCAGATGGCAGTCACAACTGTGCAATCGAAGCTCTGCCTGTTTTTTACTTGCATCACCCATGCAACACATGTAAAAAGGGCTGGGGCTTTGAACATTTGGGAAACATGAACGATCTCATGTCAAGTAACAAAGAGACCCATCATCATCAGTGACATTATGACTGTACTAAATCTTAATCCCATTGTGGAAAAAGGACCAAAGAATGGCACTCACACTGCAGCAACCTTGATGAATTTCTTGAGCAAATGAGCCCGCTTCCCTAGAGATTCACAGAGCAACACTTCGGTGGCCACCCAGTGCTGAACCTCACTGCAGCGTTGCAGCAGCAACTCCAGATTGGCTGTCTCCCGTCGGCCACGTTCACCATGGAACACGTAGTCCACAAATTCTAGCTATGAAGAGTTTGAGAGAAAGGTAGTAACCAATGTACCTTTGAGGCCTAGACTGAAGGTCTCACCTTGCATTCATGGTGCCAAACATCCCATCTAAATGAACTCCTTTCACTGATCAGTCTAGTCACACATAACAAGGAGAGAGAAGGGCGGAAACTGAACTGGAGGAAAGATAAGTAAAGCTGAGTTCTCATATTGTATCAATTCAGCCCACAGAATGGTGAGGGGTCACATGACTGCAAGTTCCTCTATACCAGTGTTTCTCAACCTCAGCAACTTTTAGATGTGTGGACTCCAGCTCCCAAAATTCCCCAGCCAGCATGCTGGCTGGGGAATTCTGGGAGCTGGAGTCCACACATCTTAAAAGTTGCTGAGGTTGAGAAACACTGGTCTATACAAACATCCCTTCCACTCAAAATACTATGGTGGGATGCCCATCTTCCCAAATCATCAAACTACTGGGATGCTGATACAACAGTAATGAGGGCAAGCTTGATAGCACTTCAGTGATAGCTGGGTGATGCTGTAAGTTGCTTTAAGTCCCTAGTGAAGAAATGACCAATGTGTCAGAGAGAAAGCTCCTACCCTCATCTTTTTTTCCAAACATTCAATCATGAGATCTTCCTCCTACTTTAAAGTGCAAAACTTCAGCCAAAGGTCTCCATGTCTGAAAATTCATTAAAAACCCAAGGATGGCAGATACTATAGTTCTCCTTGCAGAGTCTGAACAGGCCTTTTGAGAAGCCCACACTACCCAAAGATAGTGAGCATCTCTCAGGGAACACTCAGTATAGTACAGAATTACACCTTAGCAGGAACAAGAAGCTTCTCTGATGTGTATGTAGTTCAGCTCTCGTTGTGTGCTGACATCACGATGTGCCTGGGAGTCAATGTCCAAACAAATCTGGAAGGCATCAAGTTGGGAAGGTTATGCTTGGCTTGCTCACCTCGTGGACACACCGGAACAGTTCCCAGTGGAAGGCTGTCAGGTGATTTGCTACATCCTCAGCTTCCATCCGGTGGATCTCTGTGTCCCCTGGTGACACTTGGATTTCCTCTGGGAGAGGGACCTGCAGAAAAGATCAAACTGATGGGTATGTGTGTATCTCTCTCTTTCTATAAACATACATACTGAGAAGGGGAGGGAGGGAAAAAGAGAGAGATTTTTACATGGGTTGGAACCAAAAAGAAAAGATGGAGGGTAAAGATGAACTGTAACCATGAGCACAGGCAGTAACTCCAACCACAAACAGGTCAAAGTGCCCACAAAGCAAAAGGTCACATCAACCCTCCTCACTGCCAGCCAGGAGAGCAACACAGAAAGAAATTCACTTACCAGGGATGGAAAAGTATCCTTTGTGCAGGCAAAAAGATGGCTGTTTATCCCCAAGGTAGTGAAAACACACTCTTCGTTAGGCTGTAGCACAGATTTCTCTGAGATTAGGGATGAAAGTGATTGAAAGTTACTGAGTTATTTGGATTGGCATATAAATACATCCCATAACATTTTCACTAAAAAAATAAGGTGGTTTTAGATTCAGGTTCACACCAAAGACCTTTTCCTCCAACTCAGGTTGATTGTACTCCTTTTGATGCATCGCCCCTCACATGAACATGCACTTTCTGCTTCAGCATGTATCTTGGCTCACTTCTTTGAGACATCTGGTACCAACGGAGTTCCTAACAGCACAATCAGATCTGGATTGCTTGACGCCAGACCTTCCAGAAAGGTCATTTGTCCCATCCTGTGCATCTGAACACCCTGGAGAGTTACAACTGATTGGTTGGATGTGGGACAACCAGATTATTTCGTCTTTAGCTCTGGACTTAAATGTTGAGATTTTCCCAGTCTTAAAACCAAACTCTAGGCATAAGGACTTTCACTCTTTAACCATCCCACAATGCAGACAAAGGAACAACATGCAACAGAACTATCTTCTATTCAAATTTCCATTATTGAATACTCCAATAATTAATAATTATTCATGAATTCACTACCCTGCTTCACTTTTGCTGCGCTTCTATTTGTGCACATTTCCTTTCATCCATGTGCCCCTGAGTACTCCATGCCTAGCATGGCCTTGTAGGCACTAGGTAGGTCTCCTGCCTTTTTCTCAGGCCTCACCCTGGTGCAAAAGCCAAGAAAGCCTAAATCTGCTTCATTTGGCCACTGAAGACAGAAGAACCAGAGCCAATGAAAAAGGTGGCATTAAGCTGCAATTGTAATTAGAACCTGGCTGTGCTTTTCGCTCTTTGATCTTTTATTTTCTGAAGTCTGAAAGCTTCCAAGTTTCAAGGCTGCAAAAGAATAACCAAAAGCACAGAGGTGTCACTACCGCTCTTCCTGGGGGACAGATACCTCCCGATGATGCAACAGCCACCAGAATGAAAGCTTCCTCCCGTGTAGGCTGCTCATCAGAATACTGAAGTTTCTCCGTCACTGAGGCGAGGATGTCCTGCACAGAGGCTGAGAGGCGGCTGCGGATGGTGACATAGGAGTGGTCTGGCATATAGACACGGCAGAAGACTAGAACAAAGGGAGACAACCACATTGCTGACACATGGAGTAGCAAGGGACCGCAGTAATGCCTTGAATCCTATCAGTGTCTCTCAGACTCTGGCCATGGTTGGAGACTGGGTGCAATCAAGCCAACATATTAAACCTGGAAAAAACCTGTAATATTGATCCTGCAATATGGAAAGGGTAGGGACTCTCAACACTGGAGGAATCCTGTTCCTTCTGGACACCATTAAGGAGCTTCCTGGATTCATCACTCAGTCGAAAGACCACATTTATGGCAATGACCAGGAATGCTGCTGATTTTTGCCAGTGGCTGGATGAAATTGTACCACTACCCTCATTTGGTTCCTATGAACAAACCTTTAAAAAGAGTCCAAATGGGATTTCACTCTCCCTTCCACCCCACTGCCAAGCACACTGCTTATTACTCACTTTCATCTGATCCACGGAAGGCAACCCGAGTCTGAAGACATGAATCAATGCGCCGAAAATGTCTGAACAAAGGTTTGACTTGTTTGCTGGGCGGGTGGGTTTCTTCAGTCACTCTGTAGCCAGATGGCAAAATTTAGAAGCCAAAAGAGGAGGAAGCAACAGCATCCACAACAGCTATGGTTCACACAGCTCACTGAACCACAAACTACCCAATCACATTTTAAATCAGCATGTTGCACAAATTCAGCCAATGTGGTTAGTTTATGATTCAGTGTGCCACGCAGACCCCCACATGTGATTGAGTAAGCCAAAGTTAAATT
Source organism: Candoia aspera (assembly GCF_035149785.1). Classification (NCBI taxonomy): domain Eukaryota; kingdom Metazoa; phylum Chordata; class Lepidosauria; order Squamata; family Candoiidae; genus Candoia; species Candoia aspera. The sequence goes on along the minus strand of NC_086156.1, from coordinate 77,392,699 downwards.
AACATTGAATAAGTAGGACATGAAAATTCAACACGATGAATGATATGGTTTGACTGACTCCGGCTCAGCATATTATTATTCAGGTTTGAAAACCATGATTTATGGTTAAGGGCCTTTCCCCACAGTAGAGGTGTTACATGTGAATCCCTAGCAGCACCGATCATTATTCAAGTCATTGCATTCTGGACCAGTTGGTTTCCAGGTGATTTTCAAAGGTGATTTTCAAATGTAGAGTGCATTGCAATAGTCTAGACAAGATACAACTGTAAGTAGAGCTTCCAGATCCAGATAAGATTGTAACTAGCACACAAGATGTAATTATGCAAAGGCCCTCTTAGTCACAGCTTCCACCTGCTTCTTAAGCAAGAAATGGGAATCCAGGAGGACCCTCATATTATGAACAGGCTTCCACAACCACTACTACTCTCTCTTGCTGGGATTAAGCCCAAATGGGAACCAAAACTCTACCATCCATGTTGCCATTTTTAACTTACTTGAGTTCCACTGTCTCCACAAGCTGATGTAATTTCAGGATTTCATCTTCCAGTTTGTGGTAGAGGGATGCATCTTTCATGATCAGCAAATACAGATCCTGAAAGAAAAGAGAAAGTTGCTTGGGCCAAACAATATCTAACTGCCTAAGCAAAGGAATAGCAACTACTGCCAACAGTATCTACCGAGGCATGAAGACCTGCCTCCTTAGACATATGAAATAACATTTAGGAAAAGAATGACTGGGATCTTGTAATCTAGCCACATTCATTTCTTATTTAGCAAGGTCTCATGAAAGCAGGGCTAGAACAGCTCTGGTATACCTTGATGACTTTGCCAGCTTTCTCTTCTTCTTGCAGGATCCCCTTGAACGTCTCAAGGAAGTGCAGTAAAATTATCAAAACTGCTCGCTTCCGGTGCACAGCTTCATCTTCTTTCCAACATGGTGGTGACGGGATTGCTGATGCCGTCATGAAGGTAACCAGAGGCAGGTTAAGGTAAATCCATAGCACTGGGTTTCAGGAAACAACAAACAATGGGAAGGGAGAAAGTATCCCAGATGACAGGTCTGGGGATGAAGTGGAATTAATCTGAGTCCAGATGGTAATAAGAAAAACCAAAAGAATTTTGCACTACTAGGTTGTGGATCTTAATTTAATGTGTCAGTTTATGTATATTCCAAATAATCACAAAACTGTAAAGGCATGCAAAACATTTGAAATTCTGAACATTTTGAGCTTAAAACTCTCCATTTCAATCTAAAAAAAAAAAGATGTTCCAAACTTATCAGAAGTGTGTTCTGACCCTTCCATGCCCAGAACTGTCTCTGATAAATGGGGATGGTGTGGCTGGAATACTCTTGGAAAGATTGGAATACCCTGTTTCAAACTCAGAACAGTTTCTGAAATTCAAATGAAGGGGTGGGGAATACAGCTTAAAACATCTCAAATTCGAAACATGCCGCCACAAAACTGTCTACCAAGGATTCCAGTTGACATTAGGCAGGGAGCAGCTCAATTGCTGAATGCTGACCAAGAGATCTGGGTTTAAACTGCCATTCAGCCTCCTAGCTCTCTGGCTCATTTTGGGCTAATACAGCCTTTCTTAACTTCTCTTGATATATTGGCCCTATATACCATCCAGAATTTCCAGTTAACATTGCCCTGCAAACCGGCAATTCTGAGAGCGGTAGGTCTATCACATCAGGAGTGCACCAGGGCAGGGAAGCTTAACTTAATTCATTGGGTTGATGCTACAAAATAAAATGGGGAGCAAGGGCTGTACAAAATAACTGAGTTTGTTGGAAGACTGGAAGCAATAAAAATGTACAGTAAGTAACAACTGCCTCCATCTAATGATTGTCCTAGCATCCCTGTTTGTTTAAGTTCAATTCTTCTGTAAGGAAATAAGAACATATTTCCAGATCATAGGTACAGAAAGCAGATAAAAAATAGAAGAGGCAGTTGAAACAGCTCATATGAGCAGGTAAGGTCTCATTGCATTACAACCCTAAGAAAACACAGCTGGGCTGACAGGTACATGTGTGTCTTTGCGCTGTCACTGGTAACTCACAAAACCAGAGAAAGTAGCATGCCATGTATGTACACATACCCTTAATCCATCAGTATCCATATTGATATGGAGAAGATGGCAGGGGCTGTGTAACAGGGAAGAGCAGTTTAATTGCTACTTGTTGACTGAAAACAATAAAGTTCATTCAAACTCTAGGCTTTTCAGAGGGTGTCTTATGCTATCTTAATAGGACAGATCTGCATGACAAGTTCTGTCTCTAGGTAAGTTCCACAAAGGTGCCAAAAAAAGATTAAAATGACAGTCCCTCACATGTTTCCTAGGAAGAAAACCTCATTGAACAGAGTGAAGCCTGTATCTAAATAAGAGTGCAATTGAATTGTTTATGCTGATAGCACTCTCTTAAGGATAAGCTGAAGAGAGGGCTATAAGGATATGTGCAGCCCATATTTCACAAATCACACAGAATTAAAAGAACAGGTGGCTTGATACCATTGTATCAGCATTTTCCTATTCTCCTTAAGCAACAGCCAATAAAGTAGAAAAGGAAGACAGTAATACTGTATAACATCATTTTTTTCAGTGATTTGCTAGCAGAATAAAATGTGAAAAGGTCAGTCGTCCCTTACAATGTATTATTCAAACTTTAAAGGCCATTTTTGCTAAGACTTTTCAGTAAGCTTCCTTGAGAACAGCTGCTTTTTAAAAAATGCTAATTACCCTCTTATGTAACTCATTTAGCATCATTTCTTCAGCAGCTTCTAGCCATACTCTACCAAGGTTAAGGGGTACTAAAATCATACAGCTGTGGGCAGTAAAATCCCATTTGTTGACTCCTAATATTTTACCCGGTGCTGCTCACATATTTTCAATTCATAATGACTAGAAATATGTTTTTAAAATGAGAACTATAGCTGAAATTCTCAGGAAGTTAACCCAAACATCTGAGAACCAATTCTGCAATAGCACAGGGTAGAATAACAAAATGCAACAAGAACCAAGAATATGGAAATATGGAAAGTGAGATGGACATTTTTCTCCAGCCTTCCTTCCTCTTAAAGGCACTTCTCCAAAAGTCTGCAGGAAGGATATTGTTGGTACAGCTGATGCAGGAACTGCTCCGTGGGCATGAACAGTGAATGGGTAAGGACAATGTCATCTAGGAGGATGTCTAAGAAAAGACAAAAAATGGGGAGGAAAAAGAGATTACAATGCAGCCCAACTCAGGGTACAAGGCAATGCCAATGGCAAAGAACTTGACAGCTCTTTCCTTGATTGGCTCAATAAGATAGGACACACAAGGAGCCACATGGACACTCTTTGCAAGTGGCCAACCCAAATCCAATAAGCATTATTAGCTTGTCTCACTGTTTGTGCTGTGCCATGGCTGGCTGATTTTAGACCATTGATGTATTCACTCTCTTTCAGAATCAACACATTTTATTGCCGAAGATAGTATTTTATAAATAAATGTAAGAAACATGAGCACCTGTACATACCCAGCATGAGTGTGTAATGTAATGATGGCGGGGCAGGAGACTCTGGCCCTGGAGAAGGGGGAGGGCAATGCTGCAGCAGTTTATGTGAACCAAGATACTGTATTGACCTTGGGTCTGTTGGTGGGTGGCCATTTCATGGAGAGTTTACAGAGCCCTGAACTTTGGTCTCGAGGACCAACCCTAGTTCTATGTCTCTGTTCTTCTGTGCTTGTAATGTGGACAGAAAAGGCTCTTGAGAAAGGCAGAACTGTCAGTTACCACCTTCATATCAGTCTTTGCTGAATGTGATAGTCCTCCAGGTGTATGGACTTCGATTTTAAGAATTCCCCAGCCAGAACTTAAACTTGCAGAATATGCAGCAATGGCAAAATTAACAGTATATATACATAACAGAAGTGTAATTAAATTTAAGCAAGAATGGTTTCCATATGTACTATACATCACACAGCAAGGCAAATACAAACACTTAGAGTATGGTTTCTAAAGTTTATGTTTATAAATAGTGTAAATCAGTTGGTTTACAAAGGGGGAAGTCAGAAGCGAAATACTTATTTATACTATATTTAGTAGGATTTTTTCTCTCTCTCTCTCCTTAATTTTTCCCCCTCTTTTTTAACATTTACAAAAAATATAGTGGAGATTTTGATACTAAGCTCAAAAATATATATGTATGTGTGTGTGTGTGTGTATACACACACACACACAAACACAATGCAATGGATTGATACTGTCACAGGAACAATGGATGCAAACATTGGAACAGGCATATGGCGCACGATTGAACAGCATTTCGTTCTGTTACACATTGGGTGGCCATGAGTCGTAAACAACTCAACAGCAACTAAGAGCAACAACAGTACATACATACCTACAGTGTGTGTGTGTGTGTGTGTGTGTACTCACACACCGTAAAAATAACTCAGTGTACTTTGTCCAGTATGGTTAATCTTTTGTTAATGTTATACTGAGCATTAATTGTATAACTTGTTCACTTCTCAGTAATGTATCTTTTGAAATTATATCTTTGTTCTAAATAAATAAATAAAATAATAAAGAAGAATTTCCCGGCCAGCATGACCATTGCCAAGAGTTGAAGTTCACTCATCTAGAGAGCTCCGGAGTAGGAATTACTACCTCAAGCCATCAGAATTAAGGCATATTCCTAGTAACTTGTATTATGATTTATTTTTTTAAAAGGGTCTCTGAGCATGTATAGAGAATAGTTGTGCAATGCTACTGAATAAATATTTAACTAGCTTCCAGAGAGCCACTTTGGTGTAGCAGTTAAGGCACCAGGCTAGAAACTGGGTGTCAGGCTCTGCCTGCTACCCAATAAAGCGCAGACTCTAATGTAGGCTTTAGGTTCTGGCTTTAATTGAGTATAGAATGCATGCCTTAGGAAAAGCTGAGAGTGAGTGGAGCGCGCCGGAACGGGATTTAAATAGCCCGCGCCGGTCAGTGCTCCACTCTGGGTGTGCCCCGAGCCCCGATTGTCCCGTTGCCGGTGGGTGAGGGGTCATGGAGCCCCCTCCTGTACCTCGGGTGGTTTCTTGATCGGTTTCCCCGGCCGGAGATGGGTCATTGCCGGGCGATTAGGTCCATGATTCTTTTTGACAGCTTGGGCGTGCCTCATGGTCGGGTGTTGTCAATTACCTTCTTTGCAACATTGTATCTCTTCCTTCCACATCTCTGGCTAGAGTCGTTACTTTGTTGCCAGCACCTGTTGCTCTGTTTTGTTAACCAGTTGCCTTTTCCCTTAATCCCCCGGCACCCATTTCCCTGTATTGTTATGTGAGTCGTTGCGCTGTCACAAGCATCGCAACAGTGATCATGACATACTGCCCCCCTTTTGGAAGGTTAAGCCGCGGGTTTTGCAGGGTAGGCGGTGTGGAATGTGCGGACCAGGTCAGGAGCCTGAACGTGACGGGCAGCGACCCATTCAGGGTGTGGAAAGTGTTTCCACTTTACGAAGTATTGGAGGGAGCCCCGCTGCTTGCGGGAGTCAAGCATCTCTTTTACCTCAAAGTGTTGCTGTCCGTCTATCATCACAGGCAGTGGGGGGGGGGACGTGCGTGGGCACCACCGGGAGGGATCACTCGCCGGCTTAAGTAAGCTACAGTGAAATACCGGGTGCGGTCTCTTTAAATTATGTGGCAGGTCCAGGCGCACCGTGACTGGGTTCACTATTTGTGTCACCCGGAATGGTCCAATATACTTGGGGCCCAGCTTCTTTGACGGTTGCGGTGACTTTATGAATTTGGTAGACAGATAGACCATGTCTCCCACCTGACATGTTGGTTGCTGTCACCGGTGCTTGTTCGCTTGCGTTTTGTATGCTGTTTGTGCTTCTTTAAGCACGTCCTTGATGACCGGCCAGGAGTCTGCGATTTTCTTACCCCAATCACAAGCGGCCATTGTTGGGGACGGAGGCTGAGGTAGTTCTGGGATGGGGACGAACTCTCGACCCGACACCACCTCAAATGGGTTTCTTCTGGTGCTCTGGTGTATTGCGTTGTTGTATGCGACCTCTGCAAACGGGAGGAGGTCGACCCAGTCGTCTTGGTGATAGTTTATATAAGAGCGGAGGAATTGCTCCAGTGTGGCATTAAGGATCTCTGTGGCGCCGTCTGTCTGGGGATGCCAGGCAGTTGACAGGGCTTGTTGGGTACCGATCAGTTTTAAAAAAGCCCGCCAAAACCTCGAGGTGAATTGTGTGCCCCTATCGGTCACCAAGCGGGAGGAGCATCCATGTAGGCGGTACACGTGGACTAGGAACAGTTTCGCCAGCTGTTGGGCTGACGGAATCGAGGCGCAGGGGATGAAATGCGCTTGTTTAGAAAAATAGTCTTTTACCACCCAAATGACCGTTTTCTTTAGGCTGGGCGGTAAGTCGACTATGAAGTCCATTGAGATTTCCTCCCAAGGGCAGGAGGGCTCCACTACAGGTTGCAGCAGCCCCTGGGGTTTGCTTGTTGGTCATTTGGCCATCGCGCACACTGGGCAGGATGCCACATACGTCTTGACGTCCTTTCTCAGTGAGGGCCACCAAAACCGCCTGAGTCAGGTGCAGGGTTTTCAAGAACCCGAAATGCCCAGCCTGTTTGCTGTCATGCGATCTGTTGAGGATCGCCTGCCGTTGTGAGTTGGGTACATATAGTCTACCCTCCCCCCTTGCTAGGTCCTGGTCCATAGTAACCTTGTTGGGGTTGGCGAGGAGCCAGGGGTCAGATTTCAATGCTGTTATGAGGTCTGCCCGTATCCCACCTGGCAGTTGAGGTTGCCTGCGTCTGGTGGTGGGTTGCATCGTAGTCGTTTGTGAGGGGGGGCGGGCTGTCCCTGCGCGCGACCCCGGGTGATCGCCGCCATACCCAGCTGGGAATTGGAAAGCACCGTCCCTACAATGTCGGAGATGGGCTCCACGTCCTGGGGCAGTCGGGAGAGCGCGTCTGCCAGGAAGTTCTTTTTGCCTGATATGAACTTCAGCTGGAAGTTAAACCAGCTGAAGAACTGAGCCCATCTTATTTGCTTAGGGCTGAGGCATCGGGGCGTACGGAGCGCCTCAAGGTTGCGGTGGTCTGTCCAGACCTCAAACAGGCAGGTTGTCCCTTCCAGAAGGTGACGCCAAGCCTCCAGTGCCGCTTTAACCGCAAATGCCTCCTTTTCCCATACGTGCCATCACCTCTCCGTCTCCGAGAATTTCTTCGAGAGGTAGGCGCATGGCTTAAGGATTCCTGCGGAATCCTTTTGCAGCAGGATGGTGCCTATTGAAAAGTCAGAGGCGTCCACCTGCACCACAAAAGGTCATTCGGGGTCCGGGTGCACAAGGATTGGCTCCGCTGTAAACAGCGCTTTCAGCCTGTCAAATGCCGTTTGACAGGCGGGAGTCCAATTAAGTACGGCCCCTGGGTTTTTTACCTTGCGCGTCTCCCCGACACCCTTGGTCTTGAGCAAATCCGTTAAGGGTAGGGCTATTTCCGCGAACCCCCTCGCAAAGGACCTATAGAAATTTGCGAACCCAAGGAAGCTTTGAAGTTGGCGCCTGGTGCGTGGGCGTTCCCAACTCAAAACTGCTTGGACCTTCGCGGGGCCATTTCTACACCTTTGTCAGAGATTCTGTACCCTAGGTAGTCCAAGCACGATTTGTGGAATTCGCACTTGGACAGCTTAGCGTAGAGTTTGGCTTTTCGTAGTTTAGTGAGGACTTGCCTCACCAACCTTTCGTGTTCCTTCTGCATCCTCGTGTAGATGAGGACATCATCTAGGTACACCAGCATGCCCTTGAATAGGTGCTCATGCAGCACCTCGTTTATGAGTTGCATGAAGACCCCTGGAGCCCCCGCAAGGCCGAATGGCAGTACCTTGTATTGAAAGGAGCCCAAGGGACAGTTGAATGCCGTTTTCCACTCGTCCCCTTCCCTGATGCAGATTCTGTAATATGCTTCGCGGAGGTCGAGTTTGGAGAACACCCTGCCCTTTGACAGGTGTGTTAGCATGTCCTTCATGAGGGGTAGTGGGTATTTATTGGATAGGGAAGCAGAATTTAATCCGCGGTAATCGGTGCATAGTCTTAAGGTGCCATCCTTCTTTTCTCGAAATAGGACGGGTGCTCCAACCGGCGAGTTTGCTGGTTCTATGAAGCCCCTGGAAAGGTTCTTGTCCAAGAATTCCCGCAGAGCCGCTAATTCTCTCTGGATCATGGGGTAGATCTTGGGTTTGGGTAAGGGGACGTCTGGGAGCAGCTCAATTGTGCAGTCCGTCTTGCGGTGGGGGGGTAGTTGGTCCGCCTCCTCCTCTCCGAAGACATCTGCAAAGTCTGCATATTGCTCTGGCAGTCCTTCTAGGGGGGGGGTCATTGTCGTGGGCAACAGCCTCTGCCCTCCCCACTGTCAGAGTAGGTGGTTTGTCTGGTGTCGGTGCCTGGTAGATGCTGTCTTTGAACTTGATGGAGCATGTCCTCCAGTCGATGTGTGGGTTATTGAGTGTTAGCCATGGGATCCCCAATACTATTATGGGTTTCCCTATCTGGGTCACCACAAAGTTTATTGATTCCTTGTGGGTGCCCATTGTCAGGGTGACCATTTCGGTCCTCTGGGTGGCCGGTCTCCCTCCCGCTGTGGAGCTGTCTAGTTGGTGGAACGCCAGCGGTTTAGGGAGGGGGAAACAGGGCAGTTTGAGTGCGGTGACAATGTTGGGGTGGATCAGATTTCTGGAGCACCCAGAATCCACCAGCTTCGGCCGCAATGGCTCTAGGGCCGTAAGCGAGTTTGATTGTCCCTGCCAGGATGGAGCAGTCGTCACTCACCCTGGGGTTGTTGCGCCCCTTCTTCACCACCTGCCCAGCGGCGCGCTTAGAGCAGGTGGGGAGCGTTTCCCGCTGGCTGTTCTTGGGCGTCGCTTGCGTCCCCTGCGAGGTAGGCGTCTGCATCCTCATCCGGGGTTGCTAATGCTCCTGTCAGCCGTCTGGGGGGGGGGGGGTTGGATGGTTTGTGCGGCGTCTTCGGTGTGGGTCTGGGCAGGCGATCCGTTGCTCTGTTCATGAAGCAATCTGCCGCTCGGTGCCCCATTTTCCCGCACTTAGTGCACTGCCCGCGGGCAAGCCTCCGTTGTTGGTCTGCGTGCCAGGTTGGCCCCGGCTGTGGGACTGGTCCTCTTGTGCTGGGCGGGATTTTGTCTTCCGTAGTTGCGAGCAGGAACGTGTGCTGCGCGTGCTCTGCTTTGCCAGCTAGACAAATCCACCCGTGAAGGGAGGCCGGGTCGTCCCTGTAGAGTGCCCATTGGAGCACCTCCCGGTTGAGGCCACGTTTGAACATGTCGATCAGGGTGGCCTCTGACCATTCTGTGATTTTGCCTGCGAGGACCTTGAATTTGAGGGCGTAGTCGGCCACCGTTCTTTTGCCCTGCTGCAGTGCTAGGAGTGTGCACTTTGCCCTTTCCTTCACCAGGGGATCCTCAAAGTAATGTTTCAGCTCGGTGAGGAAGTCATGAACGTTGGTTAAGGCTGGGGCTCCGGACTCGTACATCTGTACGTACCAGTCTGCAGCCCTATCCTGGAGTCTGGTGGCCACCACCGAGATTTTGGCGGCTTCTGTGCTGAAGTAATGTCCGTATTGGGCCATGTAGTCCATCGCGTTGGTTAAGAAGAAGGACAGTTTCGTGGGGTTCCCGTCAAATTGCACGGTGAAGTCTTTTGCAAACCTCCCATGTTGCGGGTCCCCACCCCGTGGGTGTTGAAGGATGGCTCCCACTGGCCCGGGGGCACGAGCCCCTGCGGTGGAGTCTCGAGCTTGGACCCTCCCACTCAGCATTGTAGATGGGGTGGGTATGTTGCCCCGGTCCCCTCTTACCCCCTGTGCTGCCTCAGTCTTGGAGCGCTCGCTGACGATTGTTGCCAGGGACTGGAGCATGTGTTCCAGGTCTCGTACCTTGGCTTTCAGGGTCGTGTCCTCATCTGCCGCTGGCGGGGACAGGAGCAGGTGCTCAAGGTATAGTACCCAGGCTTCTAGGGCCATGATCCTGTCTGGCGTGCCCTGGTCATCTGACGTCGGTGCTGCCAGATGCTGTCCGGTACGTAGTCTTGCGCCTTCCTGCTCGGGTGTTTCGGGGTAGTGGAGCCTCCAGCTGGGATAGGGTGTTCCCGTCCGGGATCCTATTCCGTCGGCCCAAGCGAGGAGTTGTTGGTCCGTGACTTCGTCTTCCATCAGGGTTCCCCCGTCTGGGTTGGGGCTCCAGGTCTGAAACTGGGGTGCAGTGTGGGCAGGGAGGGTGTCCGCAGCTCCTGTGGGGTGCGCTGCCTCCAGCCGTCATCGGGTCGCCTCTGCCTCTTGCGGGCCGTCCTTCACGCCTCTGGTGCGAAGTGCTGGCTCCATCACTGTCCCCAGTTCTGTTTCTCGCCAGTCGGTTCCTCCCGCGGAAAAATTTTCGTCCGGTGGAGCTTGGCGATGTTGGTTTGGTGACTCTCAGCTTTATGTCAGGCTCTGCCTGCTACCCAATAAAACGCAGACTCTAATGTAGGCTTTAGGTTCTGGCTTTGAGTATAGAATGCATGCCTTAGGAAAAGCTGAGAGTGAGTGGAGCACGCTGGAACGGGATTTAAATAGCCCGCGCCAGTCAGCGCTCCACCCCTCCTTACTCCGGGTGTGCCCCGAGCCCCGATTGTCCCATTGCCGGTGGGTGAGGGGTCGTGGAGCCTCCTCCTGTGCCTCGGGTGGTTTCTTGATCGGTTTCCCCGGCCGGTGATGGGTCATTGCCGGGCGATTAGGTTCGTGATTCTTTTTGACAGCTCGGGCGTGCCTCGTGGTCGGGTGTTGTCAATTACCTTCTTTGCAACATTGTATCTCTCCCTTCCACATCTCCGGCTAGAGTCGTTACTTTGTTGCCAGCACCTGTTGCTCTGTTTTGTTAACCAGTTGCCTTTTCCCTTAATCCCCCGGCACCCATTTCCCTGTATTGTTATGTGAGTCATTGCGCTGTCACAAGCATCGCAATGGTGATCATGACACTGGGAGACCGTGAGTTCTAGTCTTAGGCACAAAGCCAGCTGGGTGACCTTGGGCCAGTCACTCTCTCTCAGCCCTGGGAAGGAGGCAATGGCAAACCACTTCCAAAAAATCTTGCCAAAAAAACTGCAGGGACTAGTTCAGGCAGTCACCAGGAGTCAACAATGACTCAAAGGCACTAAAAACAAAACAAAAAATAAAACCATAGCTTCCACATATTCCCCATGAAAAAGAAAAGGTCACAGGTCAAACAGTACAGATGAAATTCCAATCTCAAGCCTAATTCTCTCAAATGTTCTTTGGCATTTATCCTCCTTGATCACAGAGGCTGCCTTTTCAGTTCATTACTATTTAATGAATGAAGAATAATACCCCACTTCAACAGAGAAACAGACAAAAACAGAATCCAGATCAAAGCTTGATAGGAAGATATATGGCATATAAAATGAGGGGGAGCTAAATTCTGTGCAGGACCAAATTCCATTACAGGAATAGAAATCCCACTCACTTGAAGAGCATCAAGGTAGAGAAGGGTGATGAAAAAGGCACCTCTCGGCTGAGAGGAAGTGGGTATCAAGCACAGGAGGTGCCTTTGAATTTCAGCACCTGGTCTTAGGAATCCTGGACCCATCATCACCTCTGGGGAGGCATCCTAAGACTTCCTGCAGGCATGTGATCTATACAGGCCTTTTTATTCTTCCAGGCTTTTAACCTTTGTAAACCAACATATTTATCACCTTTATCACCTCTCAGCTATGTTTTATCTGCTGTTTACTTTGTTTTGCTATTGATTTTATGCAAAGGTTAATTTCATTCTATTGTGGACCATCCTGGGAGTATATATGCTGAGGCAGGGACTCTAAATCCAATGGTAAATAAATAAATGATAAATAAAAAGTAGCCCCAGTCATTGCAGCATCCTACAGTTCAATTCATATGGTCCTCGTCCAGAACCATGTCCTAAATTGAGGCATTCTGGATTTTTCTAGCCACTAGCTTGAGGGAGGCTGTGCCATAGGATACCAAAAGCTCGGGTCAGAAAACACTTTTCCTTGTTGCTTGACAACATGCTTACACAGCAGCTAATTAGTTCTGCACCATGGCTGAACACTGACATTATCTGTATTTTAAGCTTCAAAGAAATCAGGAATTAACCTTTTCTTTGCCTCCCTCATCATGGTTTTAACATTTCTCATGCCACTTTATCCTGGAAATTCTCCACCCCCCTACCTGCTTTTACTTTATTGGTGCAAGGGCACAGATGCCAAGCAGTACGTGTCTGTCTTCTACATTCTATGCATTTTTAAAAACTTCTTGGCACCTAATACAAATAGGAACTGCGGGCTTCTTTGAAGTATTAAATGGGATGGGATGGGATGGGATGGGATGGGATGGGATGGGATGGGATGGGATGGGAAGAGATGGGAAGGGATGGGATGGGATGGGATGGGATGGGATGGGAAGGGAAGGGAAGGGAAGGGAAGGGATGGGATGGGATGGGATGGGATGGGATGGGATGGGATGGCTTAGAAATGTGCAACGATGAGAAGATAATGAGCCCTTTGTCAGTACTAAATTTATAATCCTGACCCACACACCCAGTGAGGGTGCTCTCTGCATCAAATGCAAAGGGCCCGTAGGGCCAGTGGGAGCTTTCTTTCCAAAGCAAATAACACCTACAGGGGTGGGCATGGGGAATTCAGATCAGGATCACTTTGGGTAGGGAAATAGCTATATCCGCTCCCACTCACAATCTGAAGTGGCTACTATTTATTCTAAGAAAAACAACCATATCAATACTAATCTTCCATAATTACAGCCATTCTTGTTTTGTGGCCCCAGTGTAACTTAACGGGACTGAATTCTATCCCATGTTGGCTGGGCTCACAGAACACACATAACTGAGATAATGTATGAATCTATTTCCTGGGATTGCATAATATATTGAAGGACAGGCTGACCAAATCATACAACATGTGTTCACGCAATACTGTATGCCAAACTACCCACACACACACACACACACACAATCAAGGTTAAAATGAAGCAAGTATATCACATCTTGTAAAGTATCTTTAGCTGCTCTCTCCATGTCATTCATAATTTTATAAAATTCATTCACTTCCTCTGGCTCTACTCTTACTGCTTTGTTGTCTGTCTAAATCTGCACAGGACTTATTTAAAGTTACAAAGAGGCATGATGCTATCTTTTTTCTGTAAACAGACCTAGGGCATATCAGAAATGGTCCTGAAACAAGTATCAACATAAAGATATTTTCCAGGATCAAAGTTCATATCCCTTGAATACGCTCCACAATTTCAACATTTATCCATATACATGCAACATTTCATTACGACACCATGGCACTCCACCCAGCTCAGTCCAAAGGTACTTAACTGGCATGAGAAGATACACAAATGCCTCTAAAACATGAAAAGGACAGTCCTTCCTTAAAGCGTACGCCAGAAGGTAAAGAGAGCATATAGCTCATTTGTCTACAGCCTCTCAGTTTTAGGCCTATTCCATACGGCCTGCCATTACTGTCTAATTTAGAGTTATTAATCTTACCATTTTGAACAAGTGGAACCTGCAACAAAACATTGCAATGTGCTCCTCCCTTTTTTCCTTTCCCCAAAGAGTCAGCGGCATGCTCAGTCTATATTGCTCTTTTGAGAGTTCCTTGACTCCTGGGTCTTTCCCCGCAAGCTAAGTATTTTTGGTCCTTCTGAAATTCAGTATGTTTTACCCCTCCCTCCTCCCCACCCAGGCCTGTTGATTCCTTCCTCTTGTATGTAGGTAGTGGTACTTCTGTTGCATAGGAGTCACACTTGGAGAAGGAATTCACTTTCAGGGCTCATCTGCACATCCTGCTTTTTGCAGCATGAAGACAGTTCAACCTTTTCCAGGGACATGTCCTGGGAGACTAATCATCCTATCAGAAGGAGCGTGCAATGAATCGGAAAAAATTACGGTTAAATAAATAATGAAGATGAAGACCCAAATCCCCAGCAATGTCCCACCACAGGTTCAGGAAGAGTGACTAGAAATTGGTCTTCTTGCTGGTCACTGACACTGGATGGGAGGAGAAAAAATGACAGATAATCCACCAATCGTTGCCCTGAAACTACCCTTCATTATTTTGTGGGAGGGCAGTAATCCTACCTGCCTTGTGGCTAAGGTACCCTAAAGGTATGCTGTGGTGGCAGTACAATTTTTGTAGAATTGTTTTTCTTTTGACTCAAGGATGGGAGGAAAGCCCATTAAGGTGACCGGGAGGAAGAGCCCTTGGTAAGTATTCTGCATATGCTCGTAGCCCATGAAGTCAAAGTGCCCAGATAGGTTTGAACTGTTAATGCAAAAGCCAATATAGATCCGACATGAGTTGCACCAAATGCCTCTCTGTACAGATTTGGGGAGGGGGCTGCTTTACTTTAAAGCGGTTCTAGAATAGTTCAAATTTGATCAGAACGGCTGGAGAGGGGAAAAAAACCTATGCTGTTCCTTGTGTTGAGGGGAAAACAGCTGGGAGGAGGAAGATTTTGGTATGGAAAACAGTTTGTTGGAAAGTTTCTGTCCTTACAGGAACGAAAGTAGCTTGGAAGAATAGTATGAGAGAATAAAAGTGACAAAGAAAACAATCCCCAGAAAAAGGATTAAGAGAATAAACATCTCTTCCCCTCTGCTACATCTTCATTTCAGAGCCCTTTGTAACTGCATGCAAATAGGAAAAAAATTAAAAGCACTGAGAAATACGCCTTGCCTCCTACATCACATCTGTTTGATGTTCAGCCAACAAAGAACAAATCATTTCAGCGTACAAATAACATTGGTGCCCAAAGCTTTATAAGCATCCGTCCCTTAAACTTTTCAATTAACATTAAGCCAACGCTTCACTTCCACAAGGTTAGGGATTCAAAGCAGTCTCTGTCTCTGCATCTTGGTTCCTTGCAGCACCTAGTGGATTTGGCTCTTGAAGAAGAGGGAGAGAGAAGAAATTAATTTGAAAATGAAGCCCCTCTTGTAACCAATGGATTTATATTACAAAAAGAAGCAGCAAGCTGCAGCTACTCTTTAAGCAGGGAGTACAATTTCTTGGTGGCCAGGGGTCTCACTTATTTCTAGGGACGGCGGTCAGAGTTGTCTCTGGGACCTCCCCTTCAAAAACAACTAGATGGCTTCATGAGGACCTAAGCCCTTAGGCTGCCCACTCCTATCTTAAAAATTCTCAGAGAAAATATATAATAACTGAAAAGTCAAGATCTGAGCTACTGTATCTGTACTGCAAAAATCCAGATTATCAGGAAATGTTTGCAAATGGTTGTTGCCAACTGTTGGTCATTTGGATTTCTGCAGCCCAGATATGGTTGTCCAAGCGACATACGTGATCATTTGATCAAATTTTGCCTAATAAAATGCTTGCTATATTGATTTTTAAGCTACTATCATATATATCAGCCTTTTTCAACTTGGGAAATTCCCAAATAGTTGGGTTAGAGTTCCTAACCCTCCTACAGGTGATTTTTATTGGATTTGTCAGAAACTGAAATTAAATGCAAGGAAAACACTTTGCTCTTAAGCCATTATCTGGCTTTGAACAAAGAGGGAAAAAGGAAAGTTCTCAATAGAGAGATACACCCCACACACATCCTCCCCACAACACTTATAGGGCACCCATTAAATTCTGGGTGGAACCCTGCTCCTTCTTACAAGAACAAAACACAGGCATTTGTCCCCATCCTGTCTTCCTCTCCCCTGCACTGCACCACACTATAGAAGAAGAAAAGGAGTGTGTGAACTCCTTGCCTTCTTGACAAATTTACTGCAGTCCTCTGAGCAAGAAAATCCTATTGGATTCAGTTCAGTGTCTTGGGGGCAGGGAAGAGAAAGGAGGCCAGCGTGTTAATCCCTTGCATCAGCCAGAGATCAAAAGAGAAAAGGGTTCCTCACAGCCAGGTTCCCAGACAATCAAAACTATATGACTATGAGGAGAGAGAAAACAAGGTATAGTTAATTAGCTACCTTTGTATTAGGCATTTGCAGGCAACAAGGTTCACCACACCCCCACCAACCCTGGCAGGGCATGCTGCTGTATATAAACAGGGAGCGAACCCCACACTGACTAGCACTGATGATGTTACCTAGTCAGGTAATGAAATGTCTGCAACCAAGCTCAGAGCGCACAAGGACTCCACAGTTCAACCCTGGGCTACATACACTCTCTTTTATTGGAACAAGGTTCTAATCTAAGGCTGACATTCCTCAATAAACCATTAAAAATCACCCTAGTTTTTGCATTAAGAGCAGAATGCCTGAGGGTGAATTGGATTAACCATTGTGCTAAGTAAAGCACAGTAGGGTACCAACCAAATTTTCTATCCCCTTACACTCTCATCCCCAGCCCACTATACCCTAATTATTTATGGCACGTATCCTTTTTGAATCTCCTTCAAAATGTCCAGGAGTTTAGCAGGTGTTCATCTCTACAAAAGACAAACTTGGTTTCAGACCATGTGTACTAGGTAAAGGCAAGTTACAGGACAAACTCAGGAAGATTTCTCCAATCTTGTGCCCTTGAGAATTATGTGGTATGAAAATCCGCAGAATTCCCAGCTAGCTTAGCTAAAGGAATTGCAGGGAGATTCAGGACCAAGGGGATTTTTTTTTTTACACAGTGCATACTTATACTGTGGAATTCACTCCCAGCACTATAGGAATGGTTGACGATTTGGATATTTAAAAGGGGACCGGCAGTGAGACTGAGGCTACAAATGGCTACTAATGTTGATTTACTCCCTCCGTAATCATATGAATCATGCCTGCATGCCTTCAGTACTGATTACTGTCCTCCAGTCCAGGCTTCTGAGCCTTCCAAATTCATACGTTTGGCCACTATCTAATATAGAATTCTGGACTAGAGAGTCTTCTGCCCAACCAAACAGGGCTCTTTGGTCTTAATTCTGGGAGCTGTATCCGGAAGGGATCAGTTGCATAAAGCACAGATGCACACACCCACAAATCATTTCAGAATGAGAAAGTGCATCTAGCAAATTCAGTAGAGACAAATTATTACATACTGTATATTGCCTGCAGATTTAGAAGGCTGCTGCCACATGGATTCAAGCTGTTCCTTTCTGGCTTGGTACATCGATTATCTGTGGAGTCCTTGGTGCTCTCTGAGCCTTGTTGTTTTCTTGCAGACATTTCATTGCCAGACTAGGCAACATCTTCAGTTCTCTTCAGCTGGTACATTGATTCCATCCATCCATCCAACCATACACAAGTATGATGAACCAAAATAAATTTCCAAAGACAAAAGGTCCACATCCTGCAGAATCCAGAGAGATGTACGATGCTGATGTCCATGTTAAAAACTCTGAAGAGTTTCTTATTTAGAATATTGGAATGTTTAATGTTCCTCAGAGCAGAGTTCTCCAGTATCAGAGAATGGATTCTATTTTGGCTATTTCTTCTTTCCTCTGTATCTCTATGTGCATGTATGCATTTTTTTTGTTTGTAAATTGAGAAGCTGAGAACTATGAAAATTAAAGATAATAATAAGCTACAAAATGTGTGATATTATTAATTCTTGCTAAATGAGCTTGTGAGTACCTTCTGGGAGCACGTTATAAAACACAGATTCTGTATGTGATTATAAAGGATTAAGTAAAAAAGTGTCATGAGTGTGTTTTCTGCCAATTAATAAAAACTATGCAATCTTGAAAATACTGCCCCAACCGTACTAGAGGCTCCCCTGACACTTACACAAGGATTGGCTAGAAACATAGCATTATGCTCCAGTAGCAATCTCATTTTTCCACCCGTTCTGGGGGGAATCCAGGATCTTCCTCAGGAAGGACACAAAGCCTCAGGCAGAGATGCTGGCCACAGCTCAACCCCATTCATCCAACAGCGCTCATCCCAGACTGCAATATAGCATGTGTGCCAAGCTGGCTCCCTGCCTGCGATTGAGCTAAGCCTTAATTAATTGGAAAGGGAAAATGGGCCATAGGGAGTGACACTGAGTAGAAGATCCTTCTTTGCACCAAACAGCACCCCAGAAAAAGAAAAGCCCAAGCAAGGCAAAAATGCAGGCCAAACTGGCAAGGTTCAGATTAGTGAGGGAAGAAAGAATGTAGAATCATTGATGCCTACTTCAGCTCTATCAGTTTCACTAAGCACCTGCTTAGCAATCACACTGGCTGGATTTATACATCACAGTAAGCCACAGCGAGGGCTTGTTTGCTTTTGGTTTAGCATGATGATGAGTCCAACCTCTGTGGTTTGAAAGCTCTGGTTTGTGGCTGAATGTAATGCACACACCAGACTTTATGGCTTGTTCAACAAACCATGGTTAGACAAGCTAAGGTTTAGTGCGGTATGTGAACCAGCTTGATGCTGGCAAGGAAAACTGGCTTTTGTTCTGTTTTCACCTGCCACTAGTGATAAAATCTCATGTCGAAAAAGTTTTTGCCCGCTATAGGAATTGAAGAGTAGCTTCAAAGGTATATTGTTGACTGTTATACCAATGGCAGATAAATTCAAACAGGCAGTTTCTGCAAACTTCTGTTAATTAACAACTCAGTGACATCATTATGGCACAGATATATCAGGTAGAATGCATCTGAAGATATCCTTGTGATTATGGGATCAGTACACATGTGCAAAATGGTATGTGGGAATGACCTTGGGAGACAGGAGGAACAGCTGCAGCCTACACTACAGTCTGCTAAATGAAATTTGAGTCTGAAGGAGGAGGGGTGGTGAAAGCATCTCAGAAGGGACCCTCCCTAGTTTTCAAGAGAGTAAAAGTGAGGGACAGGAGGGGTGCTTTCAGACTTGCAAGATTCTGTTAATGTAACCTTACGATAAAGATAGAGCTAGTACTCCTGGTTGTGCTTCTTGTCTGGGCTACCTCAAAAGGCTAACACCTTGCAAGTCTGAAAGCACCCCTCCTGTCCCTCACTTTTACTCTCCTGAAAACTAGGGAAAGTCCCTTCTGAGACACTTTTGCCACCCCTCCTCCTTCAGACTCAAATTTCATTTATCAGACCATTGCAGCTGTTCCTCCTGTCTCCCCAGGTCATTCCCACATACCATTACAATATGCACACGCAATCAATTGGCACACAAAACTTTTTTGCGGGCAAAAAAGGAGCAAGGGCCAGAGAACCTCCATCTTGCAGATAATATTCTGCTGGATTTTTCAAACTTTTTTTAAAAAATGGGGCACACTTCCTTTGTGACTTAAAAAATGGAAGCCCTTCTTTCCAGTAGATTTGAAAGTTGATAGGAGTACAAATTCCCAACCCTGAATACAGTCTCCTATGTCAGTCACTGTTTTAGAAGAGCTTTTTCTAAAGGTAAGCTATTCTGCTGCAGCCTCAGCAGTAAGAGTGATTGATTGGATCACACCAGCAGATTCAGAGATGAAAACAGAAGCTACCACTCACAGCAGAGATTGACTGAAGTAACCAAGGCCAGAATAGTGAGTCATGCAAGGATATCTACTGAAGGGGAAATTCTTAAGTTCTAACAGGAACCTTTTATTCTCTTGAGCAACATGTTTAGGAACTGCTGTAATAGGCTTTAGGAAAAAGACAGTCCATTATCTGTTTAGTAACCATCTTGGAGACAGTGACCTGGTTCATACATCATGCTAAGCCACATACTCTGTACCATGGTTCATTGACTAAAACACCATTGGTTGCATTAATACTTCGCACTTAACCACAAGGTAGCCAGTTCATATTCATGTTCTATGAAGCCAGCTATTGTGGTTTGCAAAATTAGGATAAACTCAGTGTGTTGTGCACAGTCATCCAACTGTGGTTTAATCAATAAATCATGGTTAACTAAGTGAAAGGCTGGATGTAAGACATAATTTTGTTCATTTTTTTTAAGCCAGATTGCTTATTATGCTAAGCCATAAACAGGAGTCTCAAACTGGAATCCTTGCAAAGGCTGTGCCAAGATTAATTCATTAGCCCAAGGGCCATGTGGGTGCAGGAGGGAACTTAAGCAGCGTGATAGCAGCTGCACGGTGATGGTTTGGGGCTTATACTGAAGCTGAGCTGGGCAGGGAGTAGAGGGCTCTTGCATGGACAGTGACTAGGAGCAGTGAAAGACCCACTACCTCATTTCTACCAGAGCTGGTCACAGGCCATTATCCTGCTCTGAGCTTACAGATCCCTATGTGGGGCCTCCCCTCCCCTGGCTTTCTTCTTCCAGTACAGTTTCCTTAGGAAAGAAAAAAAGGACACCTAGTAACAACCAGAAAATTAGGCAGATATCAGGATTTGTGATAGAAAAAAACGAAGGAAGGATTGGGGATGATGTGGGTATTAAATTAAGAAAAAAACTGTAGTAATCAGGAAAGGAGGAGGTGAGTGAACAGGAAAGGGTTGGAATGTGCAGTGGACTGGTGCAGGGCCGCAACTGGGGGGGGCAACTGGGGCATGTGCCCTGTGTGTCGCACTGGGGGGGCACCAAAATGAGCACTGGGGGGGTCTGGTGCCATGATCAGTCCCACAAGGGCAAGGTTGGGAGTAACAATAGTAGTCACAGCCGCCTGGGACACTCGTACATCATTCCATCAGGAGTACCACATGGGTGAACTTTGACCCCAAGGAAGGAGAGTGCTCAGGCACTGGGTGGAGGGGCAGGCGGGCTGGCTGGTTTTTGCTGCAGCCACAGAGGAAACTGCAAAGGCTGAGGAGAGATGCAGGACTTTCTCTCTCTTTCTCTTTTCTTTTTGCGTCCTTTTTTTATAATAATTTATTAAAATTTTAAGCAAAAAAATAAAAACAACCAGAAACTATATTTAAGATGCAGAAAAGAAAAAGAGGAAAGAAAGAAAGAAAGAAAGAAAGAAAGAAAGAAAGAAAGAAAGAAAGAAAGAAAGAAAGAAAGCCAAAAGTGCAGGAGAAAAAAAGAAAGAAAAAAGGAATATACAAAAATGACTTCCGATTTTCTTTTACAACAGTTATAGGTACAAAATTAAATTGAACTCTTACTCTATGGTTACAACATAACTTTCATTTTTTCTATCTTCTACTATAAGATGCAGGGCTTTTCTGATGGCCCCCGAGAAGTAGGCAACAGGAGCAGCAGCAGTGTCAAGCTCTTGGGAACAGAAAACAAGATTCCCACAAAGGCCTCTATAATCAGATTTACTGAAAGAGAAAAGGGATTAGGTTCCAGAAATCTCAGTGACTAGATCAGTGTTTCTCAACTTTGGCAGCTTCAAGATGTGTGGACTTCAACTCCCAGAATTCCCCAGCCAGCATGCTGAAGAAAGGCTACCCTGAAGAGCTCTGGTACAGGAATTATGCCATCAATTCCTTGATTTATTTCTTGATACTGGTTTTCTTTTACTGTTTGTTTGCAAAACGTCATCTCAGATCTTGGATACAAGATACAATACAAATGGCTGATATAAAATACGTAAGTAAATCTCAGTCATATCAGCAAGAAGCCCTTAATCAGCTATTTAATCTGATAGCAACCCCTTTCCTCTGACCAACACTCCTATTCTGATCTTCTGCAGGGGATCCACCTTGGTCAACCTACTAACTGGCTAGTACTTAGACAGTTAGCCAGTTTATAGAAAGAAGGCACCACATCAGGGAAAGTTGGCCAAGGTTTATTCTAGTGGGATGGGTTTGGAACGCAAATAAAAGAAACATACAGGACACTGGTCACATCTAGAGAGGGAAGCTCTCTATCTGTGATAACAGTAGGGCAGGAGCATCAGGAATTGGACTGATAAGGCCTCCCAAAAGGGCAGGCATAAAAACCAGGGACAGAGATTTACTGGCACTCATTATGAGAGCTGTGGGCAGACAGATGATATTTTTTAACCGGACTGGCTTGTCTGCACACATGAACCTTAAAGGAAGCACACACACCTGCACAATGCCAAAATGATGTTTATTTTCCACTGGTTCTATCACCATGTCAGTATCCTTTCCTTGCTGACCAACCAAGAGTTGCTAAGAAAGGGAGAGAATCACCAGGATAGCTCACACATAAGCCTCCCTGCTGAAGCTGCCTTTTTATTTTTTTTATTTTTTAATCTGTTCAATCGTGTACAATTCTCAGAGACTGCAGTTTTCTTGGCAAAGTTTTTCAGAAGTGGTTTGCCATTGCTTCCTCCTTCCTAGGGCTGAGAGAGAGTGACTGTGCCCAAGGCGGGACTAGAACTCACGGTCTCCTGGTTTCTAGCCTGGTGTCTTAACCACCACACCAAACTGGCTCTCAACTGAAACTACTACTGAAACTGCCTCTAACCAAGGATAAAATGGGGGTGCAGCCTTGCTCTCTTTCTCATCCAGCTCTCCAGCTAAGGAGGCCTGTAGGAGTCACCACATTGCTCTTGAAGCCTAGGCAGCCTTTGGCTTTAGGGGTGTTTCATATGTATTCTTAACAGCAGGCACCAATAGCAAAATGCAGATCTTTCCCCATCATTGGAGAATAAATGCCACTGGATGCACCCTTTTTTGCAAATCCTGGCAAGAGAAGAAAGAAATCGAAGGGGTTACCTTGATATAGTCTGTGTTAGTATCTAGGGGAGACTCAGCTCTCTGAGCACCTGGCCAGCAATCTCTGTCCAGACTGGGCCTTCTGCTCATGTTGTTATCCAGTCAAAACCAGGGTAGGCAAACGTAACGCTTCTTTGGTAGGGAAGGGCTGTAATGGAAAGCAAATGGGGATGGGACATTCTGGTGGGTGAGTTACAGGATGGGGTTTTTCTTTCTTCAGTTGTGCTAGGCATATTATTAAGGCTTACACTACACTTTACATATGTTTATTGCAGGCTTCCCCAGTTTGGTATCCTACAGATGTGCTGGACATTTGTAGCCACTGCAGGATAAGCTTGAAACTCAATAAACTGAAATCCAATACATATGGAGGACCCCAAATTGGGAAAAGCTAGTTTGCTATCTCAAAATGATGGCAAAGTGCACCATGAAGTTTCAGTTGGAGGAGCTCCAGGGACACAGGCATTAAATGTACAGTAAGCTAGGCTCATGGGACATGATGATATCATTGTGCAAATGACATGAATTATGTCATTGACAATGCAATTTAATTTGTGACTTGCAACCATTGCTTTCCATCCACCCGCCCGTTTCTATAACCAGGGGCAGGAAAGGAAAGGAAAGGAAAGGAAAGGAAAGGAAAAAGAAAAGAAAAGAAAAGAAAAGAAAAGAAAAGAAAAGAAAAGAAAAGAAAAGAAAAGAAAAGAAAGGAAAGGAAAGGAAAGGAAAGGAAAGGAAAGGAAGGAAAGGAAAGGAAAGAGCAATAAGGTAATTGTGCTGCTCTGGAACCGCAGATTATCCATTCTTGCTTTAAATGGTTAGTGTGAATTACTAAAATTACTATTCTAGCACTTTCCTTTATGTCTCTCAACCATGGAGGAAATAGTTACATCTGAAAGATGCAGAGCAGGGGGAGGCATCTTTTTCTGCCATTTTCTTTTCCTCCACACTTACAGGGAAAGGACAGAACAATTTCACTAGAAATCTGAACGGACCAATTACAAATGCCTTTTGAAATTACTCCATAGGATGCCTTTCTCTGCATTAAAAACATTGAGAGACATTTCATGCATCATCAGGGCAATGTTCCATCTAATTTGGTCTTGACAGGGCTAATGATTTGCTTTGTGTCCAGGTTTATCTAGAGGAAAAAAATGCATGTACTTTTCTCATCATATTGAAACCAGAATGTGAAATATGTGAGCCCTTTATTATTTAACAGACTTGCATTTTGTGCTCTGATATACAAATGAAAGGCAAAGGCATCTGTGACCTGCTACCAATATTCTTTTCATTGGCCCCAAAGGATCCCCCAGAGTCAGGAAGACCTTGAGCTTTTACTTACATCAGATATAAATTTTAACCATAAGGAATTGGAACAAAATCCAAATTAAAATTTGACCTTTTAGCCTACTGCTGTGCAAAGAATGCAGTTCAACCAAGTGCAGTAATAAGAATGCATACTATTAAAAAAAGCTTTTGCATATAATAAATATATTATGTTAACTGATCACTAAAATAGGCCAGACATACTCCCAAGCAGCACAGATGAGTAGACTAAGATTGATGGAAAAGGGCTGGTTATACAATTTATAGCAGTGTTTCTCAACCTTGGCAACTTTCAGATGTGTGGATTCAACTCCCAGAATTCCCCAGCCAGCATATGTTGTTTGGTTGGTTCTGGCTTAAAATAAGATGGGAGTCCAGATGTTTGTGGTTCATAAATCACAGTTTCCAGCACAATATTATCTGAGAACCAGTCCCAATGACTAATTCAATATACCATGGCTTAGCATGATATGCAAACCCAGCCAATGCCTTGCCTAGCAGTGAGATTTTAGCCAGAAATCTAAGGGCTCATTTGCACACTTTGCTTGCACTGATGTGAAAGTACCCTCCTAACCATTTGTAAAAGACATGAACACAAGATGCCACCCTCAACCTGTCCCTCGGCCACAGTGAAGATAGCCTGCACCTGTTTTGTTTCTCTCTCTCTCTTTCTGTCTGATTTAAAAGTGATGTTTTTCAACTTACCCCAGCACAGCCATGCCAAGCAGCCAGTCAGTGACAAATCATTCCAAAGTAAGCTTATGGACAAGACCTTGCTCTGCTCTTAGTAGCCACATAAGGCTGCTGTGGGCATACATGCAGGTTGCTGGCCACTGATTTTCAGGGCCATTTGCCTTTTGGCAGTGGGAAAGTCAGGGCTCTCCATCTGGGCCAAAAAGCCCACTCTTCCTCTTTTCTTGTCAGTCGTGGGGGGCAGAAGAAGCAGGTATTTTGGGTGCCAGTGCTGCTGCCACCCAAAAGATGCACTCCCTCCTCCCCCTGAGTCGCTAAAGAACTATTTTCCCCAATTCTCTTCCCACACCACAGAGGAAATGAAATGGGATAGAAGGGGCTCTGCAGCCTACACAGCCACGGTAAGACCGTGGCAGCTTAACTGTGAGGTTGCTGGCTGCAGATTCCCAAGGTATAGCCTCAGGGAGCTATTTAACTGTATGCCCAGCTTTTGGGGAAGACCACTGAACATGTGCACAGAACACTTATCCCAAGGCCTAGGTGCTCCTGCACCTAAGCTTACCAAGGGGTGCAGAGCTGCTATGAAAGTGCCTATGGCTTCAACACAGGAGTACTGACAGAAGAGTCCCAGTGGGCAGCCTTGAAGTGAAGCCATAGAAAGCTTTACCACGGGGGGCCATAGGCTGCAGATCTGTCTCCACCCTACCTCCTTCTCCATGGGAAGGAAAATGGGAGAAGTGGCTTTTTCATTGCTGCTTCTTGGTGGGAAGCGAATGTGTTTGGTGCTGGGAGAACCAACATCAAAAAGACCCACTTCCCTCCCTTCTCTGCCCTCCACTTTGCCTGCCACCCATGGGAAAACAGCTCTTTGCTGCCCAGTTCTCCAATCCCATAGTCCATGAAATCAGAGACCTGCTTGCCCCACGTCTCCCCCGTAGCAAGAAAAGCAATAGGGAGAGAATAGAAACAGGTTTATTCTTTCCCTTCTCTTGTTGAGGGTGGCAGGGGAAGCAGTGGGAGAGAACAGGAGGAGAAAGATGGTAGAAAATGGCTCCTTGGTGCTAATGCTCCAAACCTATGGAATAATCACCCCATGGAGTTGGAGAACTGACAGCAGAAGATGTGTGGACCTCCTGCTGCCAATACCTGGCACCAGAGAAGGTGTTCCCCACCCAATCTCTCTCCTTCCCCTGCTTCTGGCATGGATAGACTTCTGTTCTGC
The DNA here is from genome assembly GCF_035149785.1 of Candoia aspera. NCBI lineage: Eukaryota > Metazoa > Chordata > Lepidosauria > Squamata > Candoiidae > Candoia > Candoia aspera. The sequence goes on along the minus strand of NC_086156.1, from coordinate 77,366,897 downwards.
TTGGTGCCAGGGCAGTAGGCATTGAAAGTACTAGGAACACTTCCTTGAGCTGCACAGTTTTCTGCCATCTCCAGTACTGGTTAGCAGCATTTTAGTGGTACTGTGAAGAGACCTAATTCACAGCTCAGACTCTTAGATATTGTGGCTGTATATAGAAAGAGCTCCATTAAAAAATATGCGACAAGCAAGCTAGTTTAAGTAATTTATTCCTATTTCAGAATTCAGGTTTCTGGGCATCAGAAGCACTATTCAGATATTGCAAACTTGGAAGGGTGCCCTGTTGTTAGCCAGCCTCACTCAGATGATGTCAGCCACCTGCAGACATTCATGCATTCAATACAGACGTCTGTAGGAAGTTTGGGATCTGCATCTTGCCTGGGCTTCTGTGCTCACCCCGGATAATCCATCCAGTGTTCTCAGATTCTAATCCTGCGAGGCATCTGCTTGCATGCAGACAGTATCACTCCAGCCATCAAAGTGTTGGTTGGGAATAATGGAAGTTGGCGTCTGACTCATTTGGGGGGGTGCCAGGCTGGAGAAAGTTGAGATGAGTTAGTCAAGTAGCAGGACAAGTATGATGAAGCTTAGGTGGAGCAGGAAATTTTCCCTGAACAAAAAGTTGCAAGTGAGGACTCGAAAAAAGAGAGGGAAGTGGCTGCATTAATGTAAAGGGAGAATTTATGCCAGGTGGTGGACTCATGCTGGCTAAGGATTATGGGACCCCAACATATCAGACATTTGGGATAATGAAACTGATCAATGGTACCTTCTGTGGTAGCTGAGAAAGGGACTGAGAAACAATCCCTTATCTGATGGCAAGGGAAAATTGTAATTTGGAGACAAGGAGGGAAATATACCAATGTTGGCATTGTTTGGAGAGTCATAAACAGAGAATGTTGGGGGGGCATAACTTTGGCAGACTTAACTTGCAAGAAAGATTGCAGATGCAGGTAAGGAATAAGATACAGTTAGCAACAGAGTGTAGAGGATATGGAACCACATCCTCACAGGGATAACAGCAGGGCAGACTGACAAGCCGTTTTTAAAAGAAGATGCATGAGCTATTAAAGCTAGGCATGCAACTTCCAATTCTGGAACAGCTGTGCTATTAGAGCTGGACCTCCAAATTCAACACCACACGCTTTTTAAATTAGCAGAATTGTCACTGACAAGCATTGTGGAGAGAGAAAGAATAAAGAGAGCAGGAGGTAAGAAAGAGAGACAAAGAGAAAGATTGGTTTGTATAACCTAAAATGGGCTGGATAAGTTATGGTTCAGTGATTTGCAGGAACACAGCTATCGTCTTTACATATTATATGAATCAGGCCTGCAAAAAACGTGTTGACCACCAAATGGCAACAAAGTGAAATAGAAAACTGATTCACCTACATTTCTGCAGCCCAGATCTGGGAGCCTATGCACAGGGGGTTATGTGAACATAGTGAGGTAAACAGAGTTATTTTTCTAGGTTTAAGACTTAGCATGTTAGAAGGAACATTCCAGAAACAGGAACTGAAGGGGACAATATCTGAGTGGTGGAGTGCTCCAGAGTGTGGGAGGATCTTCTTGCCCAGAGTCCCCCCAACCTTGGCAGCATCATTGATCCAGAAGCAGGACTGTTCCCTTGAATAATCCCTGGAGGCATCATCAAAGGGTTTTCAGTTGCTTGAGCCTATGGTCCTTGCTAGCTGGCTGAAATGCTGCTGGTAGAAGCAACTTTGACCTTGTCCAGCAAAGACATTGTTACCTTTCCTTTCTGTTAAGGGGAAAAAATAACTCATCATTTCTTTCACCACATCAGTTGTAAACTTCTGGAAGAGGAGAAAGCAATGAAGCCTGAAAAACCTTAACTTTAGCAGAGAGACCCAGTTTGGATGTCAAGCTCAGATCAAAGCAATTCTAGTGTGCTTTGTGGGGAGAAAATTTTGTACAAGTGGCAGCAGCAGAGGTGATCTGGAAGGAGATTAAGGAAATCCGTAGCACAATGGGAAGCCATACTCTGCAGCTGGGGTGGTCCTGCAATTAGTGATGCACAACAATAGAAAAAGAAAGCAAATCTCTTTTGCTCCCAGTTTTTCCCAGGCAGGGCAAGCCTGTGCAAATATTTCAGTCAGCCCTCAAGAGCACACAGGCCTTGCATTTCTTTTCTTTTTTTCAGGGGAGGGGGGCGGATAACACACACATATAATTATATCCTAAGGGAGGGAGCAACATGAAAAGAGACTGTGTCTCCAGTGGTTGGAGTGGGAAGCCGAAAACTAGAATCACTGGATTCACATGAACTGACAACAAATGCTATAGGAGCTGTAGATGAACAGCCTCTCAACAAAGGCTATGGCACTGATGGTGAAGAACAAAGAGGCATGAGGAAGAGATAATTTTCATCAGGAATGGATGTTGTTAGGCATGGCTTAGTTTCTAAAAAGAGAACTGCTGGGGTTCAAGCATGAACCCCAGACATGCCAGTCCCTGCCATTCCTTAAATCTAAAATGCATAAGGTAGGCCAGGGTTACATTGTGATTAGAAAGACCGTCTGTACAGGCTCAGAGGTATTGTGTGTTTTTTTTAATCACACCTCAATAACGCAGTGCAACCAGCTATATCTATTTCACACCTAGTTGGTTGCGGAAACCCAGGTTGGATTAGCCTTGAGTAAGGATGACTATCAATTTATGGTGCTGGCAGCTTTTCTAAGCTATGATCTGCAGTCACAGAAAGTCAAGAGACAAATTGTGATGCATTACTAAACAAGCAGGGCAAATAGATTTGTTCATCATGGAGCCATCTCCACTCCCCTTTTCCATCCTGCTATCTCCAGAACTTGTATGTCTCACAGAACGTCTATGTTCAGTCCCAAGCACAGGAGCATTTCCAGTAAGAGAACCAAGCTAGCAGGGCTAAAGGGGGGAAAAAAAGTCCCCTTCACTTTGGAGAATTAAATTACCTACAATTCTATGACTGGGATAGACAATGCCCTGATCTGAGTCATCTCACTCATATCCACAATGACAGAAGTTTGAGAATTCCAGGGCAAAAGTGGAAAGTGTAATTTTTCACACAGTTCCATCCTAACAATCAACACTATAGTTATTTGCCAGTTGCCCCACAAAGGAAACAAAGATGAGTCTTGCTCCAATACAAAATGGTAGCTCTTTGGTTCTCTTCTCAGTTTGATTTAAACTGACTAAAAACAAAATTCTAGTTCTCATGGTAGCTGAGATAACAATGTACAAATCTCAAAAGTGTCTGTGAACATTTGAGGTGTTCTCAAATATGTATATAGTGTATGAACTCTGCCAAGATCTTTAGGAAAAAAAGAACCCCAGTAGAGATGACCCCCTTTAAATTCTATGAAGACTAATTGGCTAGATTCATATATCGGGCTATGCCGTATTCTGGTTTCTTTGGATTTCACTTAGTATGCTGTGTCACAAGCTGCACTTTAGCTAAGGTTTAAAGTTTACTAGGTCACCCCAGTCTGAAATTGACACCATTTGGGGTTTGCATAAGTCTAGCTATGTTACAAAGTCTGATTATCACAAACCTCAAACTGTACTATTTCAGATCCCACAACATAATGACCCTTAAGTCTTGGTTAAAATGCAGCATGCAGGGGGGAAGGGTAAAATGGCCCTTGAACACCCTTCCTAATTTTAATATATTGTGCAAACACCAACAATATCTGTTAATAAAGAACTGGGGGAGCATAAGGGAAATAGAACAGAGTATCCTGCAAGAAGACATGGTGGGTTGGCCAGGTCTCTGAACAGGAACCCTGCATATTGTAATGTTTTGTAATGGGCTCCCCTAGTTAGAATAGATAAAAAAGATCAGCTAGTCCCATGATCTTTTCTTTTTCTAAAAGTCAGGTTATGAAATCCTGGTCACAGTGTGCCATAAGTGAAGAGTAGATGTAATGCAAACAGGTCTCTGCAAAGCAAACAGATTTATTAAGTAACTAAAATAAGCAAACCAAGTCATATTGTTTCCCGCCAACAACTCTGGCACGTAGTCAAGCTTAAAGGGGGGGGGGTGCTATCCACTTAGCCAAGCATAATGCCAGTGCACTCATCCTAGTCCATTTGTAGTCAACCAAACAACTGGAATTAAGGTCATTCAAATAATAGAAACCACTCGTGTGAACAAGCAGCACAAATCAACCAGCATAGATAGAACTTTCATATCATCTAATGGCAACTTAAACACAGTTCTTTCCAATGAAGACATTTTACACTTTAGATGACTTTTACTGACTAGTTTTAGATACTGTGCTAAGACAAAAGCAAATAAGCCACATTATAGTGTGAACCCAGCTGCTGAATGACTAGGGAGGAATGTGTATTTGAGATTGTCTTCATATCTTATCGTAAGCTATGCCTTGCTTAACCATATTTGGGTTCACACTATACTAAGCCATCACTCATAATTCACAGATCACAACTATTAGGTTGAAAAATAGTCACATCCACAAGCAGGGAGGGAGATGTAAAAATCTGCAAGATGGTAGGTGTGGCCTTGTGATCAAGCCCTGCCCCTTTTGTCTATGTGTGCAATGTTGATGCACATACAAAAGTGGTGGGGGTTGGATTACAATGCTGTACCTGCCAACTTGCAGATGTTGACCCTCCCCCCCATACCACTGTTTAAACAACATACCAAGTCAAAAGCAAACAAGCCAGATTATATTCTAATGTAACATGGGTATCAGGACCATGGGCCTCCCGAAAAGCAAGCATCTAAAAGCTGCCTAGATCTCAGGCATCTGGGAGCACAATATAATCCAGCAATGCTCGACTGCACTTTACAGGAAGGAAAGTGGGGAAATTATACAATGCTCACCAGTCTAGTAGTGTAATGATTAAGCTGGACTAAAACAAGAAAAGCCCAGGTGCAAATCTCCCTTCAGCCACTTCAGAGGGTGAAATTGGGCCAGTCACCCTCTCTCAAACCAACCTACATCATAAGGTTGTTGTCACAGAGATAAAATAAAGGGAGTTTCTCTTGTAAGCTGCCCTGAGTACCTGGAAGAAAGGCAGGATATAAATCTAACTAATAAATAGGATGAGAGTTGTAAATTATATCACCCAAAAAAACTTTAGTAATGTCTGCAACAATTTTTTTCCTCCAAGGTGTGCCCAATATGTATGTGGGCTTTGAAATTTATGACATGGCATGCTCATATTTTTGCCATCAAGATGCCTGGAGTACTCTTGATACCTGAAACACTCATAGCTCGAGAAAGGAAGAGTCTACAACTTCCAAATTGTTCAGTGAGGTGGTGGTGGAGGTGGGGGATGCACTGTCAGCTACACCTAAAAATTCAGCCAGCACACGAAAGGTAAACACATGAATATCTCAAATTCTTAAGTATACTATTCCCACCTCCCCCCATCCATAGAGCACTGACCATTCTTGATCATACTTTGTTTTCTACCTAAAGTTAGCCCTGGAACAGCATTAAAGATTAACAAAGAGGTTCAGGAACTTGGGGCTATGCAATCTGTTTTACCTTCATGCAAGATTTTAAACCAAAGTCCATTTTCGTAAAGTAACTTGATAAAGTTTCTGCCCACCTGTTTTTGTGCTTGACAGAAACTAAAGGAATGTCCCAATTAATCTGATTTCTACTCCCTCAATGGCCCATTTTTAAACTAAGATCCATCACAAGTTCCAAGCTATGCTGGAAACAGTGCAAACATTCAATGTTATAGAAGAAAAAGGTGCTGGATCTCACAGATGCCGACTGGCATTTGCTTCACTTGACTTGGAAGCCCTTCCTTCTATCCTCAGATATCTATGATTTACTAGGATCGCTGACTGACAACACAAGGGCATTTTGCACATGCTCAGACGTAGTTTGAGTCTATTATTATTCTGTAAGTCTATATTATTATATTGAGTGTATATTATTATTACAGTGACCATACATCCATTATTATAAGGGACAATATTTCAGAAAACTGTCCTTTAGATTTATTTAATTTAATTATTTATTTTCTTGAATTTTCCTTTGTAAAGCAAAGTTATAAACAAGTTTTTTTTTTATCCTTATGAAGCTCTTTCAGATTTGCCCCTTTTTTAGGTTTGTCCTTTATTTTTCCAAGAAAATATAGTCACTGTAATTATTATGCCAGCCATCCCCAACTTGGGGATATACCAGCCCTCTATATGTTATGATGATGATGATGGTGATTCCTTATCTGTCTATCTATCTCAAGGCGCTGAACATACATAATGCGCCTGCTTCCGATTTTCCCCACAACAACCTTGTGAGGTAGGCTGGGCTGAGAGAGAGTGACTGGCTCAAAGTAACCCAGCCAGCTTTCATGCCTAAGGAAGGCCTAGAACTCACAGTCTCCTGCTTTCTAGGCCGGCCCTTAACCACGACACCAAACTGACTCAATATATATTGGACTCCATGTTCCATCACCCCAACCAGCATAATACAAGTGAAATGTCCTGAGAATAAACTGCAATGTGCAAAATGGTGCAAAATGCAACCATACAATTCCGCATATGTGCTCTAACAAAATCTAATATAGGTAGAAAATGCATTCTCCATCAGATGCTAGGATTATCCCTCATATCCTGAAGCATATTTTACTGGGAATATGTTTTATCCTCCTTCATTGCAGAATTGAGATTTCTTGTGGTTCTTCACTAGAACTCCAAGGTCCAGTAATCAAACCCAGGTGCAAAATCATAGCCACTTAGCTGTAAAATTTGTTACCTTTTGCACTTTACAAGACTCATCTGAATTACTAGAGATCAGAAATTCTAGTACATCCATTAGATTCACACATCAAAATGCATTGAAGGCCTTTGTTCTCCATTTGGACTAAAGGGCATTCACTCCCTTTGCAAAAGGTAAACTTGTAAAATTGGGATAGATAATACTGATTTTGCTCAGAGGGCTACTAAAGCAATGAATGAAAACAGGCTAAAAATATCACTTTCAGGATTCACAAATGCAATTGTGTCTAGCCATCTAAAATGTCAGTCCCTCTGGTGGGAGGAGATGGGCAGTGACAAATCTCATAAATAAATAAAAATGAATAAATAAAATTGCTTCCTGGTGACCATCAGTCTTTGGCCTGCAAGATGGCTTCACCCAGAACTCAGAGATACCAGTGACAACAAATTAGGGCACAAGTCCAAGGCCTCAGTTTGGAGAATTAGGGTTTAAAAAGGGAGGGCTGGGAAACACACATAAAAAACAGGCAGAGCTTTGCTCAGACCATTGTGGCCACCATCTTGACTTTTTTTTACCATACCCTGTGGACACCCCTGATTTGAAGGAAGCCTTGTTTTTTTCACATCCAACTTGGTGAAACTTCTCAAAGTCTTTGAAGTATGGCATAATAGAGTTTTTCAAACTTGGCAACTTTAAGATGTGTGGACCTCAACTCCCAGAATTCCACAACCAGGGGAAAGCTGGGAGGTAAAGTTCACACATCTTAAAGTTGCCGACTTGAAAAATGCTGGCATACTGTAAAAGACTCCCCTTTTTTCAAATACAGCATATTCCTAAGGACTTTGAGGCATGAAACCTTGTGGCAAACACAAATGATGACTGGCTACACAAAGCTACTTCCTCCATAACTCCGACATGTAAAAATTGGTATAAAATTAACCATATCAATAACTGAGTTTAAGTCAAGTACATTAAACATTTCATTACCTTACAAACAAGGTAATATTATTATAATATTAATATTTTAATATTAATATTTTAATACATGATTTTAGCTTAATTAATTAATTAATGTAGACTAGCCTCCTCGTGGTGCACCCCGGGCAACATGACTTGTCACGGCTAAATAGTCTACACATCTGGCTGCTGGACCTCACAAGGATTTCCCAGCAAGAAAAAGCAGCATGAACACTGAACTGCTATGCCATACGATAAAAAAAGCTTAATTAATTTCACATCAGAAGATATCATTTTATGAGAGCGCCCCTCCTCATAAATGTTTAAGCTGCATTTTAATCAAAGGGACTAGCATGGTTCAGTACCATTTAGACACCCAGACACTAACAAACCATTAAAAAACTTGAAGAAAGCAGTAACTCAAATAGAACAAAATAAGATGACTATAATGTTATATATATTATGACAGGTCCAAGAGATCTGGCATGGACTCCTCATGAATTAAATATCAAACCTACAACCTATGCCAGCCTTATTTGCAACAGATACTGATGGTCCTCAGCAGATTGATCGACTGATTGATGATAATTTAGGATTGATCAATTGATGATAATTTAGTGTTGTTTGATGACAGAATAATATTTGAAAACTTCTCAGAACATTCTGAACTTCAACCATTTTTATACACAAATACTAGATACATCTCAAGTATTTCTAGTATGGAGTCCTTCAGATGCATTGGGATTTCAGTTTCTAGAATTCCATCAAAATGAGCGAATATTCTGGCAAATGCATGTCCCCAAATACCTGGAGAGCATCAGGTGGGGGGAAAAATGCTGAAAAGGGTATGGTAGTGAGATGTTTGAAGCACAGCACATCTGTCCACAGGACACGTGAGTTATTTATTAAAAAATAATAAAGGCAGGATAAAAATAAATAGATAGATAGATAAATAAATAAATAAATTTGGATGACCTTTAGATTCCTATCTACCACACAAGATTGACATGAGGATACCAATGAGAAGTCCCCACCATCTGTGTTTGCTCTTCTAACCTCTTTGGAGGATAGAAATTATGATAGAAATTATGAATAACTATTTTTCATAACTATCAATGAACTTTCCTTTACAAATACTTTTCTGCATTCTTGCACATTCGAAATAGTATTCAAGTCTAAAGAGCAGGACAGGGAGGGAGGTTCAAAAGCTTACGTATATTTCATGCTTGTATAGACAGCACTAGAAACTTGGAGAGTTTTAGAGAGGGTACTCATGCTCTCCCAAACAATAGACCCCACCCCCTGCTATGTGGACTCTTGTGCTGACTTGAAAGAGAAGCACTTTTATGTACAATTTATTACTGAATCATAAACCAGGAATTAGAATAGACTGCAAGCTTCCTTGAAAATATATTAAAAATACATGTAAATTGGAAATCATTTTCAGTTGGATTCCACAATGTGATTTGGTTACAAATGGTGATTTGTAGACCATAATTTATGGTTTAACATGTCTGAACCCACCTAGTTGTCATTTATTCAACAAACTACAGCTAAGGAAATGGTGGATGAGTATGATATGTGAGCCTACTAGTTGAGAGATACGTACTGTATTTTTGAGAAATCTAACATGCAAAACAAAAGGCCTTTTGCCACTTCTGTAGCCTCCTGTATTTTTTTAAACCCTTAGTACATCAGCATATTTTATTTCATTTATTTATTAGATTTATATCCTGCCTTTCATATAACTGCACACCCCTAGATGATTGCTTATCCAGCACTGACCCCCCATGTGCGAGTGAACCATTAAAGATAGAGTACAACATTGCTTTTCATCTTCGGTGTTTTTTGATGGAGCCAGTTCACACATTCAATCGCCAGTTATCAGGCACAAAGCGATCGTCTAATATATGAGCATGTATGAACCAGCCTGGGTTGTATTCCTGCTCCAAAATTGACCTCCCCTGTTGATCCCAGGGGTGTCTGCAGAGAAGGTAAAAATGTCCAGATGGCAGCCACACCTCTGCCATCAAAGGCCTGCCCCTTTTTGTGTGTATCGCACCACAGCTCCTCATTTGTCAAACCACAACTGAAACAATATTGCAAGTATACAAACTCTATTAATTTAAAGTTTTGATTAGTCATCCAATTAGACATTCACAGGGTATTGACAGCCTGGGGAAAGAACACCCCAAACCTAGGATCTCTCACCTTCCATGTAAATGTTTTCCTGATTGGTAATCTGGAAATAATTTTCACTTACCAGAGATAACCAGTCAAGTGGCTATTTTCAAGCCTGCAATAAAGACCAACCTCTCTTACATTGCAAGAGATTATTGCATAGAGAGCTACTAAAAATATTTTTCAACCTACAGAAGGTGGTAATTACAGTATTTTATATTTATATGGAACATTTGCTAGGGAGTTCAAAGGCCCTCCCATACATATATTCCGACAATTCTTCTTACCCTGCTGCAAGACAAATCACGAGATCTTTGCTTCTACAGACATGATGGTATAACTGAGACAGCAGCATATTTTACACCCATGACTGAGCTGAGATTCAAACCCGGTATTTTTGACTCAAAACTCAGGCTCCCAGTCTTCCAGTATCTCATACTAAGCCAGCCTTCCCCAGCCTGGCATGTATTCGATGTCTACTGATGAGTGTGCTGAGGGGATGGTGGGCTTTGTAATCCAACACGTTTGATGCACAGCAGGTTGGGGAAGGCTGTGTTAAGTATTTGAAAAGCCACTTGCTGCCGTGGCCCCAAACTGAGCTCTCCTCAAAAACCTCCCTGCTCACATCCACCTTGTTACATGCATTAGGGATTAACAAGTTTTGGCTTTCTTGTCCATTCACAGTTCCCTGGAAGGCTGATCTTGCCTCATCCTCTTGCCTAGCCAGTCCACACACCACGGCAGGCCACCCCAGGAGCAAACAAGCCAGCAATCTTTTCAGCTCCAACAATATAATGACAATTACCCTCTGACAAGTACACCTCACTTATTCTAGCTCCTGTATTCCTTCCAACAGAAAGTGCTGTCTGTATGGTGCTTCCTGTGTTTGTCACCATCCAGGCATGATCAAGGTGAAGATGGGAGACACCCCACATTTCTTTTCCTGCCCTGTTTTTCTGCAGCTTCCCAAGCAATTTACACTACCATGTGGGACCTACTTCTCCATAGCATTGCTCCCCACTGTATCAGGTAGCTAAAAAGAAAAGATGGAAGTCCAATCACCTGAAGGGACATTCTTGAAAGAAAAACATGGTATCCCTGATTCTGCTCCCCAAAGATCTTCTCTCCAATAGCATTAAGAAAGAGGGGAACATTCAGAAAAATACTTGCTTGAAATCTCACCTTTGGAAGGGCTAAACTCAATTTTAGATGTTAGGAAGGGCATGCTGCAGTTATTGAGGACAAAACACTTTGCACATACTCAGAGACACTCTTTTTCTTCTCTAGGATGGCATACACACTGGGGCTGGCAATCCCTGGCATTACAAACTGTTGGCAATTTACAATTAAGGCAAGTTTATCTATCTAATCCTCCCACTATGAACCCCCAACCCTGTCCATAACCTTTTCATCTCCATTGCTTTTGCCCCCACGACAGTAGCCCCCCTCCCCATCTTGCAACTATCGATTTTGTCCCCACCCCACCACCACCGTGGCCGAAGTCACGACCTTCACCCGAGGTCCCACCCGTACCCCTTACCGGCTCCACAGCCGTGTCCGTGGGGGGCTGTCGGGTCCCCTCCCAGCCTCTCCAGCACCCTCCCCACTAAGCGATCAGGGTTTTCCGGCTCTGCCAACGGGACCCAGCAGCAGGTAGGCACCGACTCGGGACTGAGCTGGGTTTCGCCTCCTCCGCCACCTCCTGGGGAGAGCTCCTCCGACGAGAAGGAGGTTGGGGAGCGCAGCGCGGAATCGGGGGGCCGCAGCTCCAGCCAGCGGCCATCGCCCGTGGTTTCCGCGCCTCCTTCCGTCAGATCTTCAGGCGGCTCCTTAAGAAATCCAGGCAGGAGGATTTTGGAGACGCTTTGCCTGCGAGACAGCTGCCCCCCGGACCCAGGAACAGCCCGGGCGGCCAAGTGAGAGCCCTGCTTCTTCAGAAATTTCTCCAAAGGCTTCATCCCACCGGCCACTGCGGGGGCACCCAAGGGCGCAGCAGGGCCCCAGGACGAGGGTTGATCCAATGCGCCCTTCTCAGCCTAGGCCAAAACGGGAGATCAGGGGTGCCCCACTTCGCGTGCTGAAGGGAGTTAACGGGGAGGTGCGTGGTCAGACAGTCATGGCTATACACGATGTTGGCGAAGGGGCAAGATCTGGGACTGAAATTGGTGGGGGCGCAGCTTGGGACAATCTCACTGAGCGTGGAAAGGGATTGGAGAGGAGAATACGCGGAGTCTTTCGGGCTTGCTTCTCACAACGGCGGGAGCTATTCGAGACGTCCCTGATGGGCCTGGTCTGCCTGACCCCCGAGTTGCTAAAGGGCAGGAAGGGAGGCGACTGTCTAGCCTTCTCTTCTGGCCACCTCAGCGCGTGAAGCTGGCTAATCTCTTTGCAAGGATTCACTGCCTGCCTCCCCCGCTTCTGTCCTAAGCGCAGAGAGGCGTGCGCCCTCAACCGCGGCAGGGCTTTCCCGGAGTCGATGAGGGGGTCTACGTTTGCAAGCCGGATCTCCCCGCCGCCGCCGCCGCCGCCGCCGCCACCACCGCCACACTGCAGCCTCGTCTCCCTCGCCTTTCCCACTCCGTGCGCCTCGTACGCTCTCTATTCGCCAGGCTGTTGCTGCTGCAGGCGGGATCCTCCTTTATGGATGCTCATGACAGCGGGGGAGGCAGCCACTGTAAGCAGCAGGAGCGTGGGCTGGAGCCTGCCTCTCTGCAGGGGAGTTTGCAGGCGGGGGCTGTTCTCGGCTCTACCCCTTCCTTCTGCTTCGTATTTCCCGGCGTAAAACGAAGCAAGAGTCGCGAATCGGCAGCCTCCCTTCTTTCTCCCTCCAGATCTCCTCCACCCTGGGAGAGTAACAAGGCAGCTCCAAGCCCCGCCCCTACCTTCTCTTTCTCCTCCCCTTTTCTTGTTCTCTCTTTTTTCTTTTATGCCTGCACTTGTTGCGTGCGGTATTGAAGCCGAAATACACCCCTTTGGACGACGAATGGAATTAAAACCTCCTCCATCTTCATCATCATCATCATCATCATCATCAGGTTGTTCAGAAATGCTGCCAGCTTCCTTAGAGTTTACATGTGTCTTGATACACATTCAGTCATGAGTTCCTAGAAGTGGAATGCTCAGTATGTTTTAGTTTATCTACCTTCCCTGAGTTATCAGAAGAACAAAAAAAGCATCATGCCAACAACTCTTTCTTCTTATTTGAAGTGTGTGCATGATGGCTTTAGCCTGAAACAACTTCTTCTGTGCCACAACTGTCAGGTATAAACTTTGGTCATCCAAGATGCGTTTTAAAGGCCTTTTCCTCCACTGCAGTTTACATTAGCACAAAACTGCACTGGAAGACACAACATTCTGCCTTCATCACACCCCACTGCCCTTCACATGCTTCCAGTTCATAATTTAAACAGCCTTATGCTGAACCTTCTAGTTCTGGGCAAAATTCACCTGACCTGTTTTTCCTGCTTAATCCATCATAGAACCAAAATGTGTATATTCTGCTCCAGGCTTTGGGGAGGTATCTTCATGTGACCAGAAGTGTCAAAGAACTCACAAGGAGCATAGAACTTAACATTTATCTTTCACCTTCATCTTACTGACACATACAATATGAGCTAGAAAGATGCATCTTTTAAAAACACTTATTTTGTGGACATTGTCAGCGTGTTAATTACAGTACTCCTTATTTAAGTAACTTCTAATTAATCCTTTAGTTTAAATCATCATATCTGGATATTTATCCTGCGCTATTTGCCTGTTCATTTTGCCTAATGTCATTATTATTTTATTACAAAATAATCCAAATAACCAGCTGAGTATTCTGAAGAAAGAACACACTGACAACCCTTATACAATACCCCTACCAGGGGCAAATAAGTAGGGCAGAAATAGGAACCGTATTCCCTGCTTCTTTCTGTTTTTTCCATTTAAAACAAAATTATGTCAGATTGCATGCAGAAATATTTCAGAATCAGTTTTTGATCTGAATTAAATATTCCAAGCACTTTCAGGCAAGAAAGGGCATTAAAGGATTTGGGGATCCAGCAGGTCCTCAACTCTTTGCTGCCACAACCTTTTATGGAAACTTCTGAAGTTCCCCCTTTTAGGGGGAGATGGGCAGTGATAGAAATGTGAATAATAAATAAATAAATAATAAACAAACTTCTGAAGTCAGTGAGGCCTGGTGCAGAGGAAATCTCAGTCTGGGTTCCCTCTCCAAGGCTTGAGGTCTCCCTCTATATTTGAACAGAATTCCATCCAATTCTACAACTCCCAGGGTGCTGTCCTAGGGAGACAGGACTGTGTGCCTCAAATATTCTTAGGGTTATTTTTTTCCAAACGAATCTTACGTTCCTAAGTTACAGGAGCTACAAGGGGACTTCACATTTGGTGGGAATATGAGATACAAATTTATCTATAGCACGTACCCGTAGTTTCTTAGCACACCTCCCCTAAAAAGATGGATTGAATTTGTTCATCGCTTTCTACTTTTTGGCAAATAATGAAAGATAATAATTTCATCTGAAAAGTAATTCATCATGACAGGTAAAAACAAGGCATATCCCATCCCTCTGCACCGAATACTGCCAAAATGATAACATGACTTGCAATGAGCCAAACTCATTGCCTCCAAATATTAAAAATAACACAAATGTACACCAAATATTTTATTTATTACTGCACTTGATTTTAGCCAAAAAGAAAAGTGGGTAAAAACTGGGAATCAGAAATTAGCTGGCTTTATTAAGGTGTCATATTTAATTGAAGTGTTATTATAGTAACACTCAGAGTCTAGGAAGTGGGTGGTCTAAAATAAATAAATAAATAAATAAATAATGTGTGTAATAAATAATAATAACTTCTTTGAGGTTACTTTTTTGCAAGCCTTTTGCTTCTTTTGCTCCTGCATACACACACACAACCCTAATTGCATCAGCCTCCCTTTTTCTTAGTTGGAGGATTCAGAGTACATCACCTTCTGAGGTCTGATGCCTCTCCCATTCAAAATGTTCTAGAGAAATCTCCATGTATTCCTTAAGGCCATTAACCAAGCATCCTAGTTCGTTAACATGGAAATGTTGTCTGATGAAAGATTGGCTGGCCAGGTCCCCATAGAAAATAGGAGGGTACATTACAGGAGGCACTTGCAGAAGGGACAGGTAACTAGCTTGCATGGGCACAGTTAATGCTTTGAAGTTTGATTATGAACTTAACAACACACATCACTGGATGGCAGCAGCATTTTGCAGGCCTGACCAAAGCCCTCTTGTGGGTCTGAGGCAAAGAAGGCAATGGTGGACTTTCCATGCTACAACAAAAGCTGGTTGAATCTGCAGTTGAAGCTTCCTTTGAAGGTAGGACACTGTGTCCCATGCCTGAAGATAGCACGTTCTCTTAAAAGTGACAAGACACTATAAATCTGGTACTGTCAGCCCCGCTAGGTAGACTAGACCAGAAAATCAACTCCACAGGAGGACTTTATTGAGCCTGGCTATAATAAAAGGGTCTTGCAAGTCTGATTGTGCTCTACTTCCCCTCCTTCTTACCCCAATAAATCAGGGAGACTTTTGCCTGGGCTGCTTCCAGATATTATCTTGCTTCCCAGGACTTAAAGAATGTTTCAGCCTGTCAGAGTAGCGCTGTATCGCAATCCTTGAGTGGCGCTGGAAGGAATCAGACGTTGCCAAGAACGTCAAATGGACATTAAGTTTCAGAGCCCTTCCTGGTGTGTTGGCATCAAGGAGAAGAAATAGACAGTTCAGGTGAAGGTTTTTAGTGTTTTTGTGTAATTGCACCTGCATGTTGGTTCCTTTTCTTCTCATGACTCATTTATTTTCTGTTCATTCCTCCTCCAAAAGCATACAGTTGTATACACGGAGCTGTCAAGACTCCAGGGGTGGCTGGGAAAAAAAGGATGATGTGGAAACAAACATTAGGATCGTTGAATATGCATAATTTCTTATAAAATAAGAAAAAAGCTCATTAGTAACTGTGGCAATAAAGAAGGTTGGCCAGATTAACTTGAAAAACTCCTTGCAACAGGATGCAGGCAAAGCTTAAAATGTAGTGTGATAAGAACTGTTTTAGGTTGAAGGGATGAGGGTGGCCAAGTCTTTGGAAAGCATCTTACTACAGATGAGAGATTCATTCTCTTGTCCCAATTTTTGCATTGGAAACATTTGAGAATCTGCCTAGGTGTATAAGAACTATTGAGGACATCACAGACAGTGTATAATTTGATGGAGGGATCACACTTCTTTTTCTGTGAAGCTGTGATATGCATGAGAAAATACCTTATCTGCATGCTGCTTTCATGGAATGAGCTCTAAAGTCTCTTCTATCCTGTCCACATCCTGCTTTTATCCATTCATTCAGCTGTCCATTCTCTGTTCTGTCTCCCACACATATATGTGCCCTATACTGTATATCAGCCTTTCTCAACCTTTTGACCCTGGAGGAACCCTTGAAATACGTTTCAGGCCCCGGGGAACCCCTGCACATTCAGGCTCAAATATAGGCCAGAAGTTACACAATTATTATATTTGTTTCATGTGTAGGCCTGTATATGTGCCTTAACAATGTTCTTAAGCTAAAAGTAAAGAATGGAACTTACCTCTTTAACATGAAGTTGCCCGGATTTGAAATAATATTTTAAATAAATTGTGATCACCAAGGGAACCCCTAGTGACCTCTCGCAGAACCGTAGGGCTCCACGGAACCCTGGTTGAGAAACCCTGCTGTATATGATCTATATCTAGTTTGTATAGTGTCATCAGTTTTACTGAACATTATATGCAAATCCCAGGATCCTAATCTGAGGTTATCATCAAAACATAATACTTTATAAAGCACACTGATGGCATCACGCACACATAAGAACAGCCTACCACTAATGTTTTCATAGTTCTTCCCTGACTATAGATCATGCTACCAATTTGTCTATTCTTTTGTTTTAGATGTTTATGTTCTCTGCTGCATCACTCAAAAGCAGGATTGCTCCTCTTTTTATGGTGGTGGGAGAACAGCAGCAAAACTGTTTTTCCCCCCACCTCCTTTATCTATGCACTTACTTTTTACTATTGATTTCCCATTGCATGTTTTGCTGTTTCTGCCCACGATTTTTACAGTCCTAGACATCTATCTGCATTCCTCACTTTTAACAGGAAGGAAATTGACAAAGCTGTTCAACGAGAAATTGTAAGAATTGTTTGAGCTTAGATAAAGGTCCCTCTGGCACTCTGTTACTATCAGCAGTCGGCCAGACAGCCTACTGTCTAAAAAAGAATAATAATGTCTCCATAATACTCTTCTTCATCATAAACCTATCAGAAACATACTGTCTCTGTACGTACAATTTCTTTTTAACTGCTATGGATGGTAGCCAATATCTAACTTTATGAACAAACTTTGAACTTTCCCAATCTCAGTTCCTCAGATATCATTGCGCTATTCATTGGTTATGCTAACTGGGAATCAAGATACTAATAATGGCGTCAGGGAACTTTAGGCTGAGAATGAGCACTTGGATCTATATCAGATTTCTCTAACCTGGTCACATCAAATATGCTGTGACTGTAAGTCCATCATATCCTCCCCTATTATGGGAGTTTTAGTCCAACATATCTAGAGAACATTAGGTTGAGGAAGACTGATCTAGATGATAATATTGCAAGGGACATGAATAAAGACTGAGCAGAAGACCCCTGCTTAAACTAAGATACAGAATGCGACACGTGGGAAATACTTTGGAAAGGAATTGACAATTCAATCCGCAAGACACCTTTATTTTATTATTGCAGAAAAGGACATATATATGGATAGTCCACACAACTGCACCAGTCGCTCTCTCTCATCAGAATTGGGACAGATATGTCCAGAATATAACTGTCTTGAGCACAACAGTACTTACCAAGGTAATGATGCTTCCCAGATGTGTTGCAACAACTCTCATAACACAGTGCCAGACACTGCAGTATGGCCAATGTACGTAGGCTGGCAGGTGAGGCTGAACACACCTGGAAAGCATCTAATTTGGAAAGACTGTGCTAAACATTATCCTGCATTAGCATGGTGTCCAAATGTATGAATAATTACTAAACTATTAATATATTCTGATTAGTCTGATGTTCAGCACAATATGTATTCTCAGGGTAGGAGCCTCTCCATTCTTGCCTTATTGACACTTCTTGAATACACACCAGCTGGGTTTGCTTTACAGGCTTAACCAGGTTGGTTAAAGATTTAAATAGCTAACATTTGCACACCTAAACTTGGGTAGCCTTACCCTATCAATGCTTAGGGGATTTTTTGCTTTGTTTTGTTTTGCTTACTATATTGTGTAAACTGAACTCATTAAATTATTTTTTGATTCAGTGTACAGTGCAGATTGAGAACATGGGTTAAATTCAATAATCTGGTTAAGTATTTTATGAGAAAGCAATACATAGGTACATTGGTCGAGCAGCATACAAGATGATGATGATGATGATGATGATTTCAGCCTTATAACTTTCTCCAACAACTTTCTCCAACCTGGTGTCCTCCAAATGTTGGATTACAATTCCTATTACCACCACCTATATGATCATGATTGCAATTGCAGTCCAGCAACATTTGAAGTGCACCAGATTAGAAAGAGCTGCCCTGTATTTTTAGATATATGCCTACAAAATGACTGCAATCTGCCTGAAAATATCCTTCTGCAAGAACCGACTGGAAACAAAACAAGGACATGATTTTGTTTTTATGCAATGTCAAATCTCCCACCCCCTCCCTTGCACAAGAAGAATTTCACAAGCAGTATGCAAACAGCCCTTAGAATAATATAAGTACAATGTTCATTAATCTAAGAGATCATACTGTTCATAGTTTCAACAATACCATCTGAAATGTTTGCCTTTGCTATTAAACAAAATGTTTTCCAAATTGTTCCACCTCCAGATCAGGATGGCTGTCAGCCTGATAACATTCAAGAAGGCAATGAAAATTGCTCTTCTGTAGGGCGTATGGCAAGGAGAACCCCATTGAGATGGATTGGAACATAAAAGGCCATAATGTGTTGTGGCTGGTTTTATCTGTTGAATGTTGTTTTTATTATTGCAAACTACCTAGATAAACTATGGAGTAGGTGGCAAAGAAGTGTCTGTATAAACAAATAAATAAGAAAAGGAATTAAGAATGTGAATCCATCAAAAGTGCAGAGGATAGGGAAAGAGGATACGGAAAGAATAAATCAATTCTATGACTGACCTTTTGATTTTTCACCGTTAGGGTAAAATGGGAAACATGAGGGCACATAAAACCATGTAACTTTGAACTCTGACCACAGTTACTAAAAAATAATGGAATGGTTACCCACTATTTTGAGATGGAAAAGAAGGTAGTATAAACCCTAAATCAGTCTTAACATGGATAATTTAAAAAAAATAGAACCTACACCAAAGCTAAGAAAAATTAATATTTTGTGCCTTCCCAAAGTATAGGACTTGAACTTGAACTTGAATTCCTTAGCCTGCAACTGACTCACAGAATAACTGTAGTAGGTACTATGGGTCCACTGACATCAGGGAGCATATTCCTCCATTTTTGTTAGATGTGAACCAGTTGTTTCGCTTCCTTTGGTCGAGTCTAATTTTTAGTGAATCTTCTTCCACATGCTTCAGCCAAGTTTCATTAGAGTTGGTCACCATACTTTCCAACTGATGGGGTGTGAATTCCAGAACAGTCAATAAGAATATCAGCATGGGGCCATGCAACAAATGTGCCCAAGCCACTGCATGCAACATTTTTGAATTTCATCAGTGACCACAGGTTGGTCGCAGTACAATTTTTTAATTGTTTCATTTTATATTTTGCAATAGATTCAAATCCCTAATATATAACAGTAGTTATGCAGTGTATTTGGAAAGCTTTTCAAATCATTCTGAAGCAAGATCCAAGAATCTGCATCATATACTGTAGCACCATCAGTAATATTAATGATTGATAGGTGTACCTTTTGGTAACAATGCTTATGCTGCTTTTTCACTAGAGGCACCATGTCAATGGTCTGAAGACTCAGGCAGCCTGGACAATTTGACTGTTGACATCTACTCTGGCCAGTCTTTTCTATTATTGGACAATTTGGGCACTTTGTTCAGTTTGCTCAAGCTGAGCTCCATCAAAGTGGATGGTAGCCCAGGAGCCATTAGTTGTGAATACCTTGGTATTGATGGTTAAGCTATATGAATAAACAGCATTTTTTATGTCAAGTAGGATTTCACCATCTGCAAAAGTCACGCTATCGTCAACAAACATTAGATCTGTAATTAATTCATCTTGTCCAAATTTGACACCACACTGATTAGCAAAACCTTTCTGCATGACTGCACTGATCGCGATGTTGCACAGCAAGGGAGATGCAACACAGCCTTGCCTCAGACCAGTACATACAGGGAAGTCTTTGGACATTTCACCATTAATAAGATCCCTCATATACCTGCTATAGGAGGCATACTATTTTAGCAGGCACAGCTTCAGCAGTGAGTACCTTCCATAGCACTGGCCAATGGACACTGTCAAATGCTGCTGCAAAGTCAACAAACATAGTGATGAGCCTCTTTCCATGCCTGATGCATTCCTCACTCCATTGTCATAGTACAAATACTTGACACAGCATCTTCTTCCAGGCAGAAACTGGCCTGTTCTTCTGCTAGTTGTACTTGTCTTTTCTGAAGCTGTTGTTGGGTTACTTTCATAAATACCTTGCCCACAACTGACAACAGGTTATTCTCATGGTAATTTTTGCCTTCCTCGCTGTAGCCTTCTTTGAAAATTGAAACTATTATTGCCTGTATTCTTGAATATGGTATTTCTTCAGATCATTTGAAGGAGTAATTCCCATACTCCCCAGTTAGCTTGGTCAGTTGTGATACTGGCTGGGGGTTGCAATCCAACTCTGATTCACCTCCTTCCCTCCCTACCAATCCATGAAGACAGCATTTTTAAGGGTGATTCTTCCAAATATCAGGAAAATGTGAATTACATTTTTTAATTCATAAGCAAAACACACCTTCTGTATGAATGAACAGCTGGTAGGGGAATTCTGCACCACATTCACATCTGTTTGTTTTGGTTTCTGTTTTTCCTGAGTTTATGGTTGTTTGTTACCTAGTGTTTGCAACATTGCTTTAACTAGCAGAACTCACTACATGCTAGTATTATATTTTAGAGTTAGATTTATAGAGTTTTTAGGACACAGTTTTGAGATAAGGGGATTCAAAGTCGCTGAAGACAAAATAGTACACAAAAACAAAAATATGAGCAGGAGTTAAGTTCTAATGTAACCACTGCAGGTTTGAGGAAGTCTGACCAAAAAAAAATCTTTCTTAACAGATTTTCTAAGATCTGAGTGGGATAAACCCTGCATGTTTATTCAAGAGGAAATAAGAGGCATTTCAATTTCTAGTATAATATAAACACAAAGACACACCTGAGTTGGATATTCTTTCTAAATTTAGATACCATGTGCCAACTCTCCACCCCATTACTATAACTTGGGCCTTTGCATAGGAATTGCCAACTAAGAGCAAGTTTAGGCAACTCCTTGTTGGTTTCTGGGCTTTCATTTCTTACGAGAGGAACTGAGCAAAACAGAACAGGTGGTTACGTGCCACCTTTGGGGCAGGGCATAGGGGTGGGAACTGGAATGTCAAGATGGGTAAGTAAAGAGGGCCAGCAAGCCCCAGCAAGCAACAGAACTGAGATGTTCTAGGCCAAATAGTGCAAGAGAGGCAATGCCAAGTAGACAATGAAGGTACTTGTTAGGAAGGAAAACTAAGCCGAGCCAAGTGAAATATTGGGCCTGAATGCAATGCAGAGATTTAGCATCCTTGCCATGGAGAAATTGGGCCAGCTGGGCAAGCCCCCTCACTCTCACTCCCAACTCAAATATATGCAGGTATACCTATATTAAGGGACATCTACTAGGTAATTCACAGTAGATTGGCAAGAATATCTGAATCCTAACTTTTTAAATATGAATCACTATGACCTAAGTGGAACAGACATCTACAAAGGTGTAATACTTCAAAAATAATTTTTTTTTCTGCATTGAACTAAAGTGCAAGCCAATTCCTTACACCAGCTCCAGGAGTAACATAAGACAGCACTGCTGCTAAAGTGTAGGCACAGGACTGTTCAGTTGGGCTGCCCCAGGCAACTGATGTACCCTGTTGGGTTCCAGAGGGAGCTTGGGGGTTTCCCTGAGGATCTGGTGAGCAATTCAGCCAAGGCCTTGGTTGCAGCCTGGAATGGGCAGGTGACTGAGGCCTTGGACCAGATTGCTTCTATGCAGCTTCTCTCTGTGAGCCAGTCCTGGGATGCACCTTGGTTTTCTGTGGAGCTCCAGGAAATGAAGCACCAAAAATGACGCCAGAGCACAATTGGAGAAAGAAGAAGAGTGAATCTGACTGAACTTGAGTAAGAGCCCATATTCAGGCCTTCTGTACATTTGGTGACAAGAGCAGTGAAACATCATCATTTCTCTGCCCTGATTGCAATCATCCAATAGCCACCCAGCAGCCATATTTAGGATTGCCTGTTCCCTGCTGGGCGGGATGGGCCACAGGACCACCTATAAGGATTGTGGTGAGGAGTGTTCATGCTATCTGGGAGATAAAGTCATTTGGATTCGCTCAGAGTTGGTCAGGTCCAAGTCAGTTGCCTGGAGCACAGTCTTGTGGTGTTATCTGGACTGCTTTTAATTCTGTGGCTCCCAGTAAAGTGGACAAGGTCCTCCAAACTGTAAGTTTCACCTTGTGTTTATGAGAACCCTGGCCCCTCCTGGGTTGTTAAGGTGGCCCAGGAGGTGACCAGGGGTAAGGTCCATGTGATATTATCAACCTCTTTGAGTGAGGGGGTGGCCCCCAGGTTCACCCCCTTCTCAAGAGGCCATCACTGGACCTCTCTATTCTGGATAGCCATTGTCCAGTTTCCAACCTTTCCTTTGTGGGGAAGGCATTGGAGAAGATGGTCAGATAACATTTGCAGAGGATCCTATTGGAAATGGTTATCTGGACCTGTTTTACGCAGGCTTCACACCAGGGTATAGTATGGAGACAGTGTTGGTTGTACTTGTGGATGACCTTTGGTAGAGCCGGGATACAAGTGGTGCATCCATCTTTGTGCTCCTTGATCTTCAGCAGCTTTCAATATTGTAGCCTGAACATTAAGCCATCCTACCAGCAGGGTATGACAAATGTACTAGTTCAGTGCTATACTAGTCTCTTCAGGGAGGCATGTCATCATCTATGCTGCATTTCATTATAAATGCCATGTTTTAGAATACTTGTGCTGGAATATCTTAGGCTCTCATAGAAGTACAGTTACAGGTAGTCCTCGTTTAGCAACCACAATTGGGACCCACAACTCGGTTGTTATGTGAAGTGGTCGCTAAGTGAAACTATGACTGTGCTTACGATCTTACTTCAGCTTTCCTTTACTTTACAGACCTGCAAAGGTCGTAAATGCAAGGATTGGTCGCAAAGTTACTTTTTCATCACCGTCGTAACTGTGAATGGTTGCTAAAATGAGACAGTTGCTAAATGAGGACTAACTGTATCTAGACTGAAAGAATGGTTGTTAGACTTGTACATTTATAGAAGATAAATATCCTAGCTCCAATACAGTATATAAATGTGCACATGAAAAGGCAAAGCTTAATTCTAATTACCTACCTGTAAAAGAGGCACAATAGAATCAGTATTTTATCCAGGGCTTACCTCTTAGAATCAGGGAGATCTTCTCTAAATACAAGTCTATATAGGCTTAAAACATAAAAAGCAAATAAGCCCATGGCAGTCAGAGGAGCTGTGGCAAACTGCACGGCTAAAATCTCAGATAAATACATCATTCATCAAGAGGAAGGCCAAGAAAGGGTTTCAGGCAAAGGCTCAAAGCATTCTGAAATGCTGAATAAAGCTCATTGTGTCTGCTCAGCACATTCATAAATATTTCACAGAAAGTTTTATTGTTTTGTTTTGAGTACATTCTGGGCCTTATAGTAACGCTTTAAAATGTATGGACTATGCTGAACAATACTCTGAAGGAAGACACTGACAGTTGTTCCTGAAATTGGGAATTAGGACCTTGGCTTCATACGTAGCTCCTTATTCTTCCCCGTAGCTAGGAAAAATGGGTTTTTATTCATTTGTGTATTTATTTTTGTATTATAAGAGGAATTATGCAAAAATGCTCAATATGCATTTTATCAGAATTATTTTCTTTCTTGGGGCTTTTAAAACAATGTCCACATTGGCCAGCTCACTTATTGATTAGACTTGTGGCAGGAGAATAGCAAGAGCTACTCCTATTCAAACCACTTTTAACCTGCCCGAAGGTATTACGGTTGTTTTCTCTACCCTGCCAAATATTACTCAGAGGAGGCAAAAGGTTAATACAACTCAAGTATAGAAAAAGGGAAGCCAACTCCTTGAACAGAACATCCACCTGATTACTGCAGAATTATTACTGCTGCTCCTTCTTTCGCCCCTGCAAAATCTGTTGTAATATTATAAAATAAAACATTAAAATATATAAGAATACATATTGCAAAAAAATGTTTTGACAGTCTCCATCATTTGTATTTCTGCAACGTGTTTTTGTGACATACGGCTAGCCAACCGGCTACCTCTCTTCACATGTTGCAACCATGGAAACCAAGTGTTTTTTAGCCAAAAGTGTTTAGTGAAAGTTGAACTAAATAAAAAGCTCTGAATAGTACAAAAGAAATAACACATTTTGTCAGATAAAAATACACTTTAAAATATATGCTGCTTGCTGTGCAGAATGTGTTAAGTGTGAGAAGTTGTTTGCAGGAACCAAGGCAAACTCCATTACATATATCTGCATAGGTTATACGGAAAAGTGCAGCTTTGAGATAGGATTATGGGAATTGTAATCCAGCGTGTGTGGAGGACATCACATTGGAGAAGGCTGGATTAGTCTATCTGAATACAGTAGCACAAGTGAGCTGACCTGATCCACTGATACTGGAAATGCCTTTGAATTACTTCTCCTCTAGTAGTTTGCTCGGATTAGAGGGGAGTTACTGAAAGGTATCCCTGCCTAGCATTACTCCGATCAACAGAACCAGCATTTGTTGAGAGTGTGCGTCTTGATCCTTTGCCTAAAGCAGCAAATTTGTTCCCTCTGGGTTCAGCCAGGAATAGTAATATTTATTGCTTGCTAAGCTCCCTGCACAAGCACTGTTTTGAAGGCCATCTATGCTGAATGTTGATTTCCTACCAGCTACAACTGAAAACAGAACACACTCTTGTTCTTTAATATCCTTCTTTGTACACAAAAGGTCACTACTGTGACTTTGTACGAATTTACGCTGCAATAACCTGTCCTGCACTGGATTCTGAACAGCACATAATAATAGACTGGTCATAATGTTATGAACTTCAACAGAGGCCCTACTTGCCCACCAGATTGGTGGACAGGTCTGCAGCAGGTCCATATTCCTGGATTACAGTAACAACAAGTTCATTAAGCCCCATCATTATAAGTATTTAGAAGAACCTCACCTTTATTTTCTAAGCTGTCTTGAAAGGGTTCGCACCCTGAAAGGCAACCCATAAAAGTATTTTAAATAAACGGCTTGCTATGTGATGGTTTGATAGTTATAATTTCCAGTGCAGAGGCTGGAAAGTATACCTTTCCATATCACCAGCTGCAGTGAAATTATTGCTATCGCATCTGCTTATTGGCTTCCCATAGATAACTGCCTAGCCATATTGAGAGAAGAATGCTGATGACATGGGTCTTGGTCAGTGAATCAATTTATGCCACTTACTTGTGCATATCAGTCTGGACCAGGGTTTCTTAACCTTGGCAACTTTAAGATGTCTGGACTTCAACTACCAGAATTCCCCAGCCAGCCAGATACCGACAGGAATAAAACTACAATATTCATTATTATCTAAAAAAATAGATAAGGAGAGTGTCTTATGGCAACTTCAAAAATGGAACAAACTTTAATACTGGAACAAGAAACAAACAATAAATGGGTAACATATGCTTCATTCTCTTTCTCCAGGAACAAGGTCTTTGATCTAGAAAAGCTCTTTTTATATTTGTAGGGTTGATACTGCTGTGAGACTGATGCTTTTTCCATTTAGATGGAAGATGTTTCAGAGGCTTGGTGAAAGGTGAAAGGTCCCCTGTGCAAGCACCAAGTCATGTCTGACCCTTTGGGGGGATGCCGCTTTCACGACATTGTCTTGAATTTATTTCTTTATTTACACGCCGCCCAACTCCAACTGACTCTGGGCAGCTCACAATATAATATCATAAAAACCAGTGCAAACCAAAACAAGATGGGATCCAAGCACAATATACAGACAAAAGCAAAGATAACAGATGCACCAAACATAGGGCCCCATCCAACTCAGCCAAGGCTTGGGAGAACAAAATGTCATGAAGGCTTTATGGAACAGCAACGGGGTGGGAGTGGCATAGATATCAAAAGGCAAGTGCCATGATAGAGAAGGCACGCTTCCTGGGTCCCCATAGATGACACTATTTAATGAAAGAGATTCCGAGCATGCCAACTCTGCCACCACATAATGGTCAGGTAGAAACAATTGGAGACAGGTGGTCCTTCAACCTAGCCCTATGTCATGGTGGGCTTTATAGGAAATAATCAGCACTTTGAATTGCACCTGGAAGCAGACTGGCAACCTGGTAGACACTAGGCTGCTATCAGCCTTGGAAAACCCAGTTGGGGGAAAGAATCTTGGGGTGCCTCAAAAGGGTGCAGCTTGCTTTTTGGGCACTGATGTTTCCTTACAGTAATTTCCCCCAATTGGCATCCTTAAGATGTGTTTGAACTGCCAGATTTCCCAGCCTTCTATTAGCAACCTGCAATAGCAACACATCTAGATTTAGGAAGACCCTCTATAGATTAATATTATCCATCTCAGTGTATTTGCAAAGCAGTCAATAGTACCAAATCTGCTAATTTTCCAGGGCATCTTACAGCACTTAAAATACCGGCATTTCTTCACACCTGAGAAAAGAGAAGCACATAACAGTGCATCTTGGAGGAATGTCTCAGGACCTTGATTGATTGATTGATTGATTGATTGATTGATTTAAACTTTTTATAGAGCCACCCATCTCACAGCAGTGACTCTGGGTAGCATTCAAAGATTAAAACCACCATAACAACATATAACTTATGACGCCCTGGTTAAAACAACAGCCCCCAAAACAAAAAACCACATCACCGGTAGGACTCACCTAACCTCATGCCCCAAATGCCTGGGGGAACAGCCAGGTCTTCAGAGCCTTACAAAAGGCTATCAGGGTTGGGGCTATCTGTATCTCTCTTTTTCTCACAATTCCTCCACAACACTACTTCAACTGGTCAGATACTTTAAGCTCCCTTAGTACTGTATTAATTGGCCACAGTAGGAATGGAGTGGAAGGCATTATGTAACTTCTGTGACCATGAGAGTGACAACAGTAAGTGCAGAAGGTCCTGGCAGAATCACTCTTGCCAGTAACTTGTAAGGGAATGGGGAAAGCTAAGCATCATCCACAAGGTGGGACTCTGCAAGCTGAAGGAAGACATTCCACCTAGAAAATGGATCCCAATAGCAAGCCTGGAAGAAGTTGAAAATTGTAAATCACTTTTGTATTGTTGCCAAGAAAACTGTATGAACATAGCTGTAAAATTTAGATGAATTTGAAGCCAGCTGATGAGATTCCCCAGATCAGACAGCCCTCCTTTTATTACTGAGAAAGAGGGTCAACTTCCAGAAATAGATATGGACATGATGACATGGCCAGACAAAAGTTATAAGGAAGTCTTATCACTGAATATAGTGCCAGTAGTTAAAGGGAGTTCCTTTATTTTTACAAGAATGTATACAGTTGGAACATGACATGTAAGAAACAACTAAAAGACTTTAAATTGTCAAAGTGAAAATGAACTGTACTAGTTGTAGGAGAGGATTCTCACACTGATAAAGAAGCTAATAGCCGTTGTATAAACAGTATTCAGGTACAGATTAGTCTTCTGAGGAAACATATTAATGCATCAAATTCATGTTACAAAATGAGACAGATTTGTATTTAATATACTTCCCAATGCTGGTCCATTTCCAGAGCTTTTTTTAAGTATAAAATGGGTTTTAATTCTTATGTTGATTAGGCAGCAGAGTATTTTTAAAATGTTCGTTGTTAGGCCATTCCCATGGTCCATTTGGACCAATTGGCTTAATTTGCCTGAGTGACACTGATCACAAAAACTGGATTTTTTTTTTTGCAGTAGATTTTGTTTGATATAGAAATGACATGCTGTTTTATTTGTTACAGACATTCCTAATCCCAAATATATTTCAGTAGTTTATTATTTATTTCAGGACTGAGCTTTGATACTGAAAATAGATACTGAAGTTGACCCACTGTACAGAATGAGAATAAAACACTGAATATTGATTTTCCTGTGGTTCTTGGGCCCTATTAATATAACCAGTCACGAATGCTTAAGGAATCTGCAAAGTGCTATCAAGAATTAGCATTTAGGTAGCATAGATTTTTCAGGAGTATAATGTTGATTTCCATTAATTAGTTTAAAGCTGTCTATAACCCAACACTAGTAGGCTAATAAAATATTTTTCTACATATCTAAAAAAGTGACAGCATCCATGAACTGCCAGCAAAGGGGGATTGTGTCTATCTAAAATCATGCAGGCATGTAAATAGCATGGATTTAAAAAACGAAGATACACTATTTGAATTTAAGGGTATGTGTATGTGTGTGATTTTGTAAAGGCTATCATGTAGTTAGGTAGAGGTTTAATCTCCAGCTGAAGGCCTTTTCCTCATGGCCACATTAATGTGCTTTCCTCTAGCCCATGAGGGAGCTGAAAAGTAGGTTGGCATACTTGGCACTGCCTCCACTGTTGAATCCTATTCTGCACCTGCGGTAAGGGAGGCGACTGGGGCTGTCCTCACCCATTAAATCCTGGAAGAGTTAGGGAAAGTGATTGGTCAGTTCCCTCGCTGCGGGTGTGTGGGGTGGGGGTGGGGAAACAATAAGTCTTCCTATTGGATAGAGCTGGGATTCTCTTCTATTCTCTTCGCTTCTCTTCTCTTCTCTACAAGCTTTATATTGCCACAAATGTGGCAGAGTAACACTGTAACATCTATAAATCACTAGTGAAGTAGCAAATACAGACAGCAAAAAGGGAAAGGAGGTACAGTACTATCGGAGAGGATGGGAGGGTCTGGAAAGATTTTTGACAAGGCAAAACAAAGACTCCAGCTTTTTCCTAAGCTGTCTCTCTCTCTCCACCTCCCTTGTATGTTTTCCTACTGTAATAGATAGCAAGGTTTTCTGAATGCCAATTGCTCAATTCCAGCAACAATAAAATATGTACCCCTTCCCATCCTAAATTAGATAGTAGAAGGCTTGGAGTAACCAACTCTGCAGTTGCACTTCTGTTTTGATGATCAAAAGAAATCTCAATGCTCAGAAGCACCATCGTTTTTATTCTAAGCATGCATGATAGGCTTCTATAAAAGAGCGAGCAGATCTTGCAGGCTTTCCATCTGCCCTCTCCTGTCATGCGAAGGATCCTTCTAGATGTCTCCTTGGGAAATGGGGGGGGGGCACGGGGGGAATGCTATGCAATGCTAGAATTGCAGGAAGGGAAGACTTACAAGATGCCATTTCCTTACACTCCCCTTTTCTCTTTCTTCCAACAAAATCTGGATTTCCAAGAGTTTGCTTTAGGTGGATATGCTTTCTGGCTCTGCATGACATTCTCCATTTTGCAGTTTGAGCAAAATGTGCTCTGGAGAGTAAAGGAATGACTTAGGAATGACTTATGGGAATTCTGCAGGCAAATAAAATGTTAATAGCCCCTTAGAAACTACCACAGTGGGAAATGGATTATTCAGTCACGGGGAGAAAAAGGAGCCACTGGAGATGGGCTCAGTGGGAGGGAAAGTCACTTCTCTAGCTGGGCCTGCACCAAAGCAAGTATA
The DNA here is from genome assembly GCF_035149785.1 of Candoia aspera. Classification (NCBI taxonomy): domain Eukaryota; kingdom Metazoa; phylum Chordata; class Lepidosauria; order Squamata; family Candoiidae; genus Candoia; species Candoia aspera. Next base: position 77,337,021 of record NC_086156.1, on the reverse strand, counting down.
GCAGGAGGTAAACTCCATGGAATTTCAAGGAACCTATTTCTAAGGGAGCCAGCAGCATTTTTTAAAAAGATCAGAATACAACGTTTCTGTCATGAATTCTCTCACCCTCAAGAATTCTGTGGCCGAAAAACTGGCAACATTAAAAAAAAAAGCAACTAATGATCTTCTGGTAGATCAACATATCTAAAAAAAAGGGGGGGGGGCAGAATTTAGTACTGGTGTAAAACTGTTAGCCAGGGGTTTAATGAGTATATCAACCCACCCTGAAGCCTTAATCTCCTAATCTGGAATAGGTCAATATTCCCCGTTTTTACAAAAAACAAAACAAAACAACAGTTGCACAAATGGTCTTTCACTGGCCAAGACCAAAAGGCAAGAGTTTCAGTGCCCAGTGACTAGATGGGGAGGGGGCAGGACCACATTAGATGTCTTAGGCAGGCAGCAAATAGGAACAGGGAGGGTTGCTGCTGCCTGATCATGCCAAATCCAGTCTCATCACCAAGGTGCCCTACGTGATTCCCTATGGGAAGTCTTGTGTTGTAAGAAAAAAAAACACCGCTTTGACACCAGAACCCTTAAAAATGCTGCTAGGCTGCCTCTGGAGTGGGCTGGGGATAAAGCAGAGCTGTGTCATGAGGAAATGTCCCTTAATAATGGTTATTATCAAGGCACCTTTGTGCCTGATAAGCAGGATGTGAGGAGGAGGTCTAAGACACTAAATTGGATGATGTATTTTTTTACATTACTTAACCAATTACCTGTAATTAAGAAAAAGTTGAACACACCTGCAGTCTTGTTATATTAAAGAGACAACTTTCATTTCTGAAGCTGGCATAACCCATCACTTCAGTCTGTTTTTGTTGTTGTTGTTTCCATTTGGACCCACAAGATATCTTGAAAGGTAAGTCTCTTTAAGCTTTTATAGAATAATGTATTAAGGAACACAAAATCTTTTCTTTGTAAGAGTATCATCATGCCCCCAATGCATATGTTTCCATTAAAAAAGCAAGCAAATGTTTTTAAAGTATATGCTTTGGTTTTATATTCTGTTTTTAGTGTTAAATCTTGAACAAGGATAAAATTGGCTTCTTCCTCAGTCCTAGGAAGCTCAAAGTAAAAAGCCGGTCCCCTTCCCCCATCTGTCTCATGGGCATCCAACAGCAGGTGACCTTCCCTTTAACAGCTGAGTTTCAATCTGCAGTCCAGAATCCAACAAAGGAACAGATTAGGGACAAAGAAGTAGATTTGTAAATAATCACTTGCATCTCTGGAAATGCTGAACTTAGTCTCTTTGGGTTTTGCATGCCTGTTGTGAATGTATTTTAAGCATTATTTTTTGTTCAGAAAATCTCTAGACGTGGTACTTCCTGAATGGGCAATAATGGACTGAAGCTACTGAATCAATACTACTTGCGGCTGCTGTTCCTTCTCTGCTGGAGTTAAGGTGTGGAGAAAGAATTCAGCCACTGAAAAGAGAAGCAAATGAGAACTGCAACTACTGTGTGTGCCCCCAAAATACAGGGGTTCACTTCACCCACTATGCTATGCCATCCTATTTATTTATTTATTTATTTATTTAATTCAATTTGGACTCCAGCTGCCTCTGGGCAGTTCATACATAGTAACATAAAAAACCAATACAAACAAAAAACAAGGTGGGATCTGGGCACAATATGTAAACGGAAAGTAAAAATAACACACACACACAAGGAGCCCCATCCAATCGTTTGACTTAGCTTAGTGTGCTGTGCAAATCCAGTCCCTGAAGTTTTTAAAGCACAATTTTTGGCACCTTATGAAGTGGGTACAAAAACAAAAGTGGGTTAATCAATAAGCCATAGTTAAACAAACCATGGCTTAGTTTTTAAGTTTTATTTCTACATTAATAAGTATTTTCCAGAGTTCACTGATTTAAAAAAAAATCTGCCTACATAAGAAGAATAATCCCTCTCTCCCTTATTATCACTTACCCTGGAAGTAGAAAATTCAGGGCAGGTTTCAGACTATAGCAAACAGCGTCTTTTGGAGGTGATTCTGGAACGGGTGTTGACAGGGAGCTGATGTTAAGCTCTGCTGAATTCAGATCATTTTCCATATTAGCATTCCACAGCTTTTTTCCCCTTCAAAATAGAAGAGGCAAATTAAACACACTCCTTTTTAAAAAGCATGAATACAGTGGCATTTTATATAAATATTTATTCATATAAATTTACTTATTTAATTTGTTTATTAGATTTATACACATATCCAATCCACTAGGGATTGAAAGGGAGGGAGGGAGATAGATAGATAGATAGATCATACAAATATACAGAAATCAATTCCTAACTACACTGATGACAAAATGATGAAACTTTCATCATGATTTATCACTTGCCACTTGTTCCCCCCTTGCAAATGTTGACCTATGCATGCACAAACACACATATACATACATCAATATTAAAAAATTGGCTTTAATTCCTTCCAAGCCATCTTGCTGGAACTCAGTGTTATTATTTAAACCATAGATAATAATGAAATTTATTCTCACAACCTGATGTTTTCAGCCTATGAAGATATGAAGTGGGTGGGGGACATGGGCCTTCAACATTTTGGAAAATTGATTCCAGAAAGAGTCCAATCCTTTATTTATTTATCTATTTATTTATCTAATTTGTCCCCGCCCATCTCCTCTCGTCAGGGGACTCTGGGAGGTTTACAACAATCAATTAAAAACAACAATCATAAAATACACAGAATAAAATACAATAATAAATAATATAAATAAAGGTAAAAATAAAGAATCCAGGTGGTGAAGAATCTAAAACAGTCCAAGTGTGGGAGGAGTGGTCTATAGCAACCATCCCCATGTAGATCTATTCCCCTCTCTACCTCAAGCAAGGCGGCAGAACCAGGTCTTCAGACTCTGCCGAAAGGCCAGGAGCGATGGGGCCAATCTCACCTCCGGGGGCAGCATGTTCCACAGGGCGGGAGCTACTGCAGAGAAGGCCCGCTTCCAGATGAAATTCTCTTACAGACAGTGTCCACAGCATGCCCTTTCTGCACGATCAGGTGGGACAGGTTGATGTAATGGGGAAGGTTGATGTAATGGGGAAGAGGCGGTCCCTCAGGTAACCTGGCCCCATGCCATGTAAGGCTTTAAAGGTAATAACCAACACCTTGAATTGGACCTGGAAGCAAACTGGTACCCAATGCAGCTCGCGCAGCAGCAGTGTTACATGTGCCCTTCTGGGGGCACCTATCATGAGCACTGATGGTGAGCAGGAGGGGGCCCCTATCCAAGGGGGAAAACACACGCATAGTAGTGAGGAGTTGAGCAGCCATTCAAAGAGACACAGAACAGACTTGACTTTGGGTTTTCCCACGCTTCTTCAGTTTGTTAAGATTTTCTGTCTAATGTAGCAGTAATAAACACTAGAGACCTATTCCTCGTCTCAGCGTGGTTCCTGACTGTTAGGACAGCACCAAAAAACAGCTCACACAGCTGCATTCTGGACCAGCTGGAGCTTCCGGATACTTTTCAAGGGTAGCCCCATGTAGAGCGCGTTGCAATAGTCTATATGAGAGGTATCAAGGGTATGAGTGACTGTTCGAAGGGCCTCCCGGTCCAGGAAGGGGAGTAACTGGTGCACAACATGTAGCTGCACAAAGGCTCTCCTGGCCACGGCTGCCACCTGCTCTTTGAGCAGGAGCCATGAGTCCAGGAGGTCCCCCAAGTTATGCACCGGGTCTGTCTGGGGCAGTGCAACCCCATCCAGAACCAGAGATGTTAATGTCCTGGGTATAGAAGAACCATTAACCCACAGCCACTCCCTTTGCATATTTATATGGCAACTTGAGTGAATTCTTGCTGAAAAATGGAAACTCTGCCACTCAGAAAAGGAAACTACTTTCTTTCAGCAATGTGACATTTTGAGTATGATCTGGGGATTAAATATATTTTCCATTCTGCCCCATACCCTGACATACTAGATACCCAAATTTACCATGCTTCACCTCTGATCCACCAAAAACCAACTAGCTTTCCTCTCTGGCTACTCAAAATCCATATAAAAAGAAGGTAAGAGAGATAACTGTGAATGTATGTTTATTATTTGTTAACATATATTTTATATCATTTGAAATATCACATCCCCAAAGATTTTGTTTTTTACATCATGTGTAGTTACCAAAACTTTCAAGTCCAGCATTTTTCAAATCCTATGTTGGTTTGGAAATGCTAAGAATGAGCCAGACATTCCCTAGGACTGAACGCTGAGACAGCAATATTGCAATGGTGGTCAATTACGGGTGATACAGCTTTGTTAACTATTATTGATCTTGCTGTAGCAGAGCCCCTTAACAATGGTTAGGGACTGACATGTGTACCCAGTGCTCAAAGAACAGAAGAAAAGTATAGTTGTATAAGAAGGAGGATGTTTTCCATCATAATTCATGTGAAGACAAATGTCAATGGAGGATTATGATCCTAAAGGAACTGCATTCCTCTGTTAGTCTTTACAGTAACTTCTTTCTGGGAAAAGAACTGCATTCTCCCCGAAACAAAATAATGTTTTGGGATGTCAGAAAGTGAAGCTCTCTTGGAAGATGGTTCAGAAACACATACAGCTTACCAACATAAGTCAGCTGCACAGGGGCATGTGCGTCCCCATGTGGAGGCATGATTCAATCATTCTTAACCCTTCTTATTAATGGAAAGGAGGTAGCTGTGTTTCCATAGTACACTAAGTCATGGTTTGTTAAAATGCAACCCTTGAGGCCAGGCATTCCCAATCATTTAGGGCCAATAGACACATTTGAGATTTGCCCAGAACAGATGGCAGATTTGCTCATTCCTGAAACAGCTACTCCAATAGGCACAGCCACTGACTAAAGGCAAGTTGGTGAAGTTGCTCCCAGCCCTTCATTTTAGCCCCGCAGGATATTCACAGTCAACTCCCAGTTTAACTGTCTTCTTTTCTGGGAGATGAACTTAAGTACTGAACTGTAGCTACTTATCATCATGATCATCATCCAAAGAATTCTTCAGGGGACCTCCAAGGGCTTTCTTCCAAGTAAATATGATTCTGGAGACTGTTGCTTTAGTTGCAGCATGGGAGGTTCCATTGTAAGTTTGTTTAAAATTAAAAAGAAACATTTTAACAATTTTTAAAAGGGAAGTGGGGGCAACAGGACTGGCAGGTACCAAGGGACATTTCTGTGAGGGCAGTAGTGGTGCCCATAAAAACCACACTGTGATCCCAATGTTAAAAATGGTTTGTAAAACATCCTTTACAAATTATTATAGCTGGATTCACACAACAATCTAAGCCCAAATGATGGCTTTGCATAATGTGGGAAGCCAAGCCACATCTTCCCAAGGACTCCATGTATTTACACCCATTTCTGCTATCATGGAATTATAATTCTGAGCTGGGTAAGCTTAACACTCCATCATTTATCCCAGATGTTTCATGCAAAATTGCAATATGATAAAATTACCTGCATTGAACAATACAGAAGCAGCACAAGCCACTGCAGCAAATTACTAGGGAACTGTCCATATTAAGAACCTGCCTCTTTCCACCAACTTTCCCCCCCCCATCTCCCCAAAAAATATCCACTGGAGGTTTGTTTCTAAAATGTGAAAGGGATGAAGACAGTGGCAGCAGGCAAAATCCTCTGAAGTAGGAACCCAGAATGAGCACTGACATGGAGAGATGGAGGATGAGGCCTACAAACCTCCAGGCACTGTTTTGTGTGTTACCACCATGTTACAGCCGGTTGCCTGGCAACCTGTTCTCTGGGTAAAATTTGGGATGGCAATAATTACAGGCAGGAGACAAGATGTAGCTTTTTTGCCAGCCCTAATGGTGGGAGGCAGCTGAAAGGAGAGGAAGCATGGGAGCAATGACACTCAGTTTGGAAGAGGTGTCCCATCTGCGTAATGTCAAGAACATTTTTCTCAGGAGTCTGGTTCCCTGCACAACCTCACACGGTTTTAGGTCTCCTGCTTGGCAGAGCTCACTTGTTAGTCTATCTTCTTTCTTTTTTCTTTTCTTTTCTTTTTTCTCATGCAGGTGAAATAGAGACCTTGATTTCCCAAAAGTAAAACTATAGCCATGCCTTTCTTTCCTTGAACAAGTGGCCCTCACTTAATGAAAACTCAGTGACTGTTCAAACTTATGACGGCGCTGAATAATATTTACAACTGGTCCTCAAAGCTCCAGCCATTGCAGTGTCCCTGTGGTCACATGATTGAGATCAAGGTGCTCAATTCACAATTACAACATCGCAGTTTCCTGTGGTCACGTGGTCACCATTTGCAACCTTCTTTGCTGGCTTCCTACAAGCAAAGTCAATGGGAAAGCTGGCAGGAGGTTGCAAATGGTGACCACGTGAAGTCCTCACTTAACAACAGAGTGGTATTCACTTGACAACAGCAACTGGAAAGTGCCAGAACTGCCAACGCTAAGCTACACAGTCAAGTGATGTCACACTTTATGACCACATTACTTAGCGATGGAAATTCTAGTCCCAATTGCCATCGTTAACCAAGCACTACCTGTCTTGCATTCCCCTTCCAGATCTTCCTACTTGCTTTCCTATGTTCGCACATTAGGTAGCTGCCCTCTCTATGGAAGTACAGATAATTACTAACCAATGCATCTCTTAGTATTACTGTCAGTTTCTAGGGGAGAAGCTGTGAGTTCCTCTCTGCCCATGCTCAGAAGTACTCAGATTGAAAAATAGCACCAACATTCAGTCCTGGTAAACTGGCGCAGATGATGCCCTGCAGCACAGACTGGTCTAGATGTACCATCAGAATCTGCCAGCCACAAGGGTTAACATGTATTGGAGTACAGCCAGCTGCTACCAAGATTGCCATCCAGACACTCCCTTAGAGTGGAACTAGATATGAAAAGGGAAACACCAGGTTCTCAACCTATTATTTATTTGTTTCTTTGGATAATGTTAATGCTGAAGTAGAGGGATGGGTTATTACACAGAAAAAACTGTTAAACAAGGAGGACAATGCAGATTAGACTTATATTGTTGATTTGTTGGGTCTTCTGACCATTTGCCAGATGTGCATGTTCTCCCTGCTCAATTTAGCTTTGAAAAGACAGAAGTCATCATTCAAGGAGAAGTTTGAAGGGAATGAGTTGATGGAGACCTGAAAAATGATGGGCTGTTATAATCTTGCATAAGATAAATCAGATCTTTATATGTACAGTATATGGTGGAATATGTAGAGGGATCAAGAACTGAGTTACATCATAGTAGCCACTAATCATAATATTGCTCTGTTGCTTGAAACTAAGGCTTTCTTCAGAAGATGATTTGACATGTCCAGCATCTTGATCAAGCAAATGCCATAAGATAATTGTAAATTGCACTTTGGAGAGAAGGGACTATTGGGTCACACAGCCTTGGGGTGTATTAGACTGTGTGTGCATTTACCTCTATCTTTGCTTTTTTTTATTCCTTTGGTTGCTGTCTTTCTAACTAAAGAAACAGTTGCTCATATATACATACCACACTATTCCCTTTCAAGAGAAGCAGCATTGTGCGAAATTCAGAAAAGGAGTAAGAAATAGTAAACCATAACAATTAAAGGCATGAGATAAGAAAAGATAAAACGCTAAATCTAGTTTATACTAACACAATTCACTGTAGATGTCCCCATACTTTTTCAAACCATCTTTGCCTCCACCACATCCACAGTCTGCTTCAAATTCATACACAGCCTTTAGTTCTTTAAACTTCTCATCTCCTTCCTTTTGAGGATTTCAGCCATGACTTTCTCCATTTCCTTCCTTTTGATCCTTTCATTCTTCCTTCACTTATTTGTTTTGTGAGTCAGTCCTCATTCATTCTGTCTATATGACCAACTATCTCAATTTCTTCTGTATTGATCACTGCCTCCTATATTTACTCCACATTCATTTATCCCCCATTAATTCTATATTCAATCTTTTCCATATAATAAAGTGGGCAGAAGCATGCTTTTATACATAGCCATTTTTGCTTCCTTTGACAAACATCCATTTCTCACAATGGATCACATACTATCCATTTCTTTTCAACCAGCCTTGGTATGTCTTAAAATTTCTCCATCCATTTCCCCATCTTTAGTAAAAATTCTATCAGGGTTCACAAATTCTATAATTGCTTTAGCTTTTTGTCTTTACATATAACTTGCAATCAGTTGTTCACTCCATTTTCTCTGTCAAACGCAAATACATTAATTTTCAGATCCATACCCTTAATTGCATCACACAGCCTATCATCCCCAACTCTCACTTGTTTAGTATGATCACAAGCAACCACATACTACAAACCCTCCACACATCTCATAGGTCACCCCAAGCATTCCTTATACATTTATCAGTTCATAAATTAAAATCAAGAGGACATAACACGATCTTGACTTACCGTCCACTCAGTGTTTAACCATTTGCTAAAAATTTCATTTATCACTTTTATCATTCACCAACCAACATTCAACTACATATTCATACATACTCATTTTATTATACACTTTCTCTAAATCAACAGACATACAATAAACTTTCTTAATGACTTGCTGAAGAACAAAACTCTGGTCTGCACATTCCTGCCCAGCAGAAAGTTCCATTATTTGCTTTATTGTACAGAAATAAAGATAAAAGGATACAAAAAAAGGACAGCATCCTTCTTCATATTCCCCATTAGTATAGGTCCATAGACTTCTGTGGCAGTCACTGACTCCCAGCCTCATTAAGTAGAGCTGGCCAGAAAAGCAACTCCAGAGGAAGACTAGAACTATACTTTATTGAAATTGGCTATAATAACAGAATCTTGCAAGCCTGATTGTGCTTTACTTCCCCTCCTTCTTATACACCAATGAATCAGGGAGGCATTCACCTGACCCACTTCCAAATATTATCTTGTTTCCCAGGACTTAAACAATGTTTCAGCCCTTTTTGCCTAGGTAAGGTTCTTGCATATTTTTGTCAAGGTCATTTCCCTTATTCTCTACAGTAACCTAATTCTTTTCACTCTGTTTGGAGCAGGTTCCACATCCTGTTTTCTTATATCCACTTCCTATTCATTTTTCTCAAAATCCACTCTTGACATTACTAAGGAAAAAAAGTGTCTGTCCCACATTCAAAACCTCATCATGCTTGTATATTTCACTAATTCTATTATTCATCATAAACAATCAAATAAATTATGCTTTTTGATGAATATTCATTACTTTGCCAAACGCTAATCCTCTAAATAGACTTAAGCTTAAACCACATACTGTATTTGAAACAGACTTTTTTCTTAAGCAGACACTCACCAGTCAGCATTCTCAATTATTCTTGGGTTTCTAAATGGCTGTTAGATTGTCTGTACAGTATTCTCATTTTGTTCCTATCCATCCATTAATGTCACATAACAGAATTATGTTTTCTCCTGGATTACGTTATTCAGAACATTGCACAATTCTTCCTAAAACTTATCCTTTGTTCTTTTACTATGACTATCCATTAGAACATAATATGCAGTTATTGCCAGCCTATAGATTTATCCTTTTATAAACACCTACTATACAACCTAGATGACACCAGTTCATACTCTCTGACATAGGTTTTAGCTCTTCCATTCATAATGAAGCCTGTAATTTAATATCATCAACTCCACTCTGCAAGATCAGATCACCTTCATTCAGATCTGTTACACTCTCCTCCTTTCTCTTAGTTTCACAAACACAGAATATATCTATTTTTCTTTCTTCCATTTCAATGGTTAATTCGTGTTCTTTACCATTTACTTCTTGGAAGCTGCAATCTTTCATAAGTCATGGTCACCAGCAGATGGGCCCATATACAGTACATTGACCTCCGCCTCTCATCAGGGCTTTTATTTCAATTTAGCTCCATAAGATCCACCTTGGCAATGGTGTATACAACTTCTGTAAGCCTCTTTGTTACATACACAATAGAGAAGGAAAAGCATTCTTATTGTCCTCAAATAAATCCTCTTACTGCATACAGTATATCTATTCTCAAATCTATTCTCAAATCCCATTTAATTTACATTTACAGGTAAGCAATACAGGAGCATAACCCTAACAATCTTAACAACAGCATTTATGCCACATCATTAAATTATTATATTGCTTCCTATTTAATCTCACAACACATGGACAGACTCAGCCATAGTTTCAACTGGGAAACTAAAGACAAAGCTAAATCCAAAAATGCTAGGAATTCCTGGAAGCTTGGCATTCAGACAAATCAGCCATCAATAGACACATAGAGATACAACACATTTACACACCATTCAAAAGCGACAATGCAAAAGCTAAGACAGAAACAAAAAGACCAGAACACATCCTCTCCAGCAGCCTACACCCAAGTAAACAGGGATTGACACCAGGCAAACAATCAAGCAGAAAACGATACCCTCATCAAGGAACTACAAAGGAGAAAACCACACCCCCAGCAACACTGGCAGGGCAAGCTATTGTATAAAAACAGGGAGCAAACCCCACACTGACTAGCACTGGTGATGTTACCTCGTTGGGTAATGAAACGTCTGCAAGCAAACAACCAAGCTCAGAGAGCACCAAGGACTCCACGTTATTTGATAGGCTGGTCTTGAAAATTGGTGTGCGCATGGTGAGGAGTGGGAGAGTCTGATAATAATAGTTTGCTGACCTTGGATGATCTTGAAGAAGCTAAGCGATATGAGGCCTTATCAGTACTTCATGAGAGACAGTCATGAAATCCTGGGGCTACAAGCCAGTCTGGAAAATAATAATAAAAAAGAACACTCCAGAAAAAGGCAAACACAAACTACTTCTAGTACTGTTCCTAAGAACCTTCATAGACATTTCCATGTATTCAGAAGCTCAACTCAAGAGAGTCGTTGTCTTTAAAAGCTTCTAATAATAGGCAACGTAGTCCTAAAAAGTCAAAATGATCAATGAACAATCTTAGAAAATTAAACTGGTTGAAATTGCTACATTCAATCATCTTTCCAACCAGGTGGGGGGAAATAGAGGTTGAGAGATCCCATTAGATTAGAATCACCATCAACCCGGCTAATTTTGTGTTGGTCTGGTATTATTGCCTTCTAATCTGTCTGGAGTTTGCCCTGCCTTTATCTCTTGCTGCTTTCAACTCTTCTGCTGGTAGCTCTTGGTCAGCCAGCAAAAGGGGCTTTAATCAAACAGAAGAGGCATTCAACCTGCATACTGTAAGTGATTTATACTTCACCATACAGCCTGCAGTTTTTTGGTTAGGGTTATGCCTTTATTTTCTACTTTTAGTATGGCTGTGTAGGGACTGGGTCCTAACTTTAAATTTTAGGATTGCACACTGCATCCTGAATAAAATTACAAATGTCTTTATCTGCCTTTTATGTTTTAAATGAGAGGCCTTCAATTCAAGGTGTTGGTTATGACCTTTAAAGCCCTATATGGCATGGGGCCAGGTTACCTGAAGGACTATCTCATTCCCATAACATCAACCCATCCCACCTAGTCATGCAGAGAGGGCATGCTGCTGAAGGGAATTCCACTTGATGGGGTCCAGGAGGTGGGCCTTCTCTGCAGTGGCACCCACCCTCTGGAACATGCTGCCCCCAGAGGTGAGGCAGGCCCCTTCCCTTCCGGAAGAGTTTGAAGACCTGGTTCTGCCGCCTTGCTTGGGCTGGGAGGGGCAATAGTTCTTCCTGGGGGTGGCTGGTCCCGTGGTGCCCTCCCTACTGAACGAGATCTTGTCGCTGTTGGATTTTATATTTATTTACTTTCTATTTATATTGGTTATTTGTATGATAATTTATGTCTTTTATAGTTTTAACTTCCAATTTTATTGTAAACCGCCAAGTGCCCCTTGGGGGGAGATGGGCGGTGATAGAAATTTGAAAAATAAATAAATAAATAAATAAATTACTGATTTGTGTACTAGAGCTCTCCTACTATTAGGACTTTCTGAGCTATAAGGGATTATTAGAAAGTATCTTATAGACATCAGCCATCATCTCTTGTCCAGATGGTATGGCATAAAACAACTTGAAATCACATGGTAAGACAGAAGCAGAAAACACCCTGGAGGGGAGCCTGGAGGATCCAGCATCTTGTTCAAGACAATCCATCTTTTATTCTCAGAGTGTGCCTCTGCAGCCAAATTCTCTTGGCCTTTGGAAAGCCAGATGGGTCAGGGCTGGGAAGATTGGTTGAACAGACCTGAGTTTATTAACACGCTGCAGTATGTAAGGTTGGACTGGATTCAGCTTCAGTTAAAGTGGGCCTATCTTGTTCTTTTCTGTGGTTGTATTAAAAGAAACTGAATTCAGAAGACCAGCAGTTCTAATAAAAAATAAACATCAGTGCATGTTAAAGACAATGTACTTCAGATTTCACAAATGTCTATATCAAACAGCTTCATAATCTTGTGAAACAGAAGGATAAAAAGAGGGACATCTTTGCAGTTTCTTTTAGGGAAATTGCCCAGAAAGTTGACTGTTTGATGAGGTATTTCAGGAAAACCAGGACTTCTTTGTGATATCCCAACGTTTTGCAGTTTGCACTACCAAATGTTATGCAGGGATGAAACAGGCTTACAGTGTACAGTGCTCACTATCAGTTTTGGAGATGTCACCAAGATTGTAACCAGTTTAGAAAATGAGCCACCATGGTCCCCAAACACCAAGTTTGCACTGTTGTCCCTGATGTGGTAACACACAAATCCACTCCAGTACCTTTCAGCTCATCTTTTAGATAAATGAACTTTTGGAAGGAGTATAAATAAAGTGCATTAATTATGGGACATCAAATTAGGCCCAGCTTCTAATGATTATATGGAGAAATGCCCTTCATCTTGATTTGTCCCCAGTATAATCCACAGCTTTTCGAAGGACATTCCAATGATATCCCTGATCCCATCCATTCAACTTATTCATGACCTTCTTCTTTTACTGCCCTAAACATTGCGAAGCATAATCATTTTTTCCTAGTCCAGCCTTTCTCAACCTTTTGATCCTAGAGGAACCCTTGAAATATTTTTCAGGCCTTGGGGAATGCCTGCATATTCAGGCTCAAAAGTAGGCCAGAAGTTACAAAATTATTATATTCATTTCATGGGTAGGCCTGTATTTATTTATTTATTTATTTATTAAATTTATATCACCGCCCATCTCCCCCAATGGGAGACTCTGGGCGGTTTACAAAAAATAGCATTAAAACATAGCCAGATAAAAATTACATTAAAATATACATAAAAGCAAATGCAAAATCCAAGTGGAGATGGATCACTAAGCGGTGCTATGGTGCCAGCCATCCCCTGGTGGAGATATCACTCTCCCCCTCCCAAGCAAGGCGGCAGAACCAGGTCTTAAGTTTCTTCCGGAAGTCCGAGAGTGAGGAAATCTGTCTCAACTCCGGGGGCAAGATGTTCCAAAGGGCGGGCGCACTGCGTTATATATGCATTAACAGTGTTCTTAAACTAAAAATAAAGAATGAAACTTACCTCTTTAATGTGAAGTTGCCCAAATTCGAAATAATTTTTTAAATAGATCATGATCTCCCAGGGAACCCCTAGGGACATCTTGCGGAACCCTAGGGCTCCATGGAACCCTGGTTGAAAAACCCTGTCCTAGTCCCTCATCCACTGATATCACATGAGTTTTTAGTTGCTGAACATTGCCTCAAGGGACCAATCATTCTTTGTTTCATACCAGACCAATTGATAGGGTTTTTTTTATGTAGTCCATGGTACTCTTAATAATAATTTCTAAAGCCATAATTTGAAGGTGTTTATCTTCTTTCTCTTGCTCTTTCTCAATGCCCAGCTTTCACAGCCATACACTTCCACTCGAAAAAAACATTGCTTTAACTATTCTGATCTTTGTTGTCACTGAAAGAATATTATCCTTCATGATCTTGTTTAAGTTTCCTATTGCCTTCCTCCATATAAAATAATTAATTTTCTCATCTCCACTGTACTGCTATCAGGATCTATTCCTGAGCTCAAGAAACAAAAGTATCTACTGGCAACTGCAAGTTAAATAAACAGGAAAATTGACATTAATTTTGTTTTCTTAATATTTAACATTAACTTGGAGTTTTCACGGTCCGTTTTTTCCTTTCCTATTGAGCTTTTCTAAGTTTTCTTTATGTTCAGTTAACAAAGTGGTGGTGTTTACTGTGAGTGTTTCAACCTCCAGTTCTGATTCCACTTTTCATCTTTTCCAGTGCTGCTATTCTGATAATATATTCGCTGTACAAGTTAGGCAGGTATGGGGACAATCTGTTTCAAATTCACTCCTTTTTCTATTCTGAACCATTTTGTTTCTCCAAATTCCAAATGATGTCTTAGTGTCTTTGTTAACCCAGATGGAGTGTTAAGAAGTCTGCAAGAAGAGATGAGATGGGGAAAACCTTAGCTGAAAACTAAGGTTACCTCATTTTTTTTAATGAAAATCAATAGACACATGGCAAGCAGAAGGGACAGCCATTTATCTTTCAGCATCACAGTTTTTGCATAGCTTAAAGCGGCTGCCATTCAATTTTTGCAAAACATCTGATTATTTAAGGCATAAGAATTCTATCTCAGAAATGCTTTAGCACCTCCATATAGGAATCTACTTGTAGGAATGTGTGGAAGGAAATCTGTGCACACTTCCTGACTTTAGAGGTCTAGGAGAGGAGCAGGCATTAAAATGTTTTGTGATTTTCCTCGCCTCCAGGAAGAAAGATAGTCAGTGGCAAGAGGGAGGCAGTAATCTATCCTTTATCCTGGTACTAGGAGAGAGAATATGGTTTGCCAAAAATTTTGTACTAATGCCTACAGATTGCAAGCAGTTGGGCCCCAAGTGACAGCTTGGCAGGGAGGTGGAACAAGGGAGGATGGGAAGGATTCCCAGTATGGCTCAAGTCTAGCAGGAACTAAATCTCTAAGAGACCCCTTCTCCATTTGGTGCCCAAGAGATATGATGCCTACATATGACTGCCTGCATTTATGAAGATAAAATGCAGTGCTTTCTAAAACAGTCAATGTAGCAGTGGCTATAGTGACTGTTATGCATGGAGATGACTGCCTCAGCAATGCATTTCGTTTTATGATTTTATATGGTTTTATATTGCCTTGTTAACTCTTTTTATTGATTGTAGTTGTTTGCTGTTCTTACACTGTTTTTTAGTTGTTTCTGAGACACCCAGAACGTTGTATGGAGATGGGCAGCTATATGAATTTGATAAATAAATAAATAACCTAGCAATTTGATCTAGGGGAGGTCTGACATATTCTAAAACTGTCCCTCCCTCCCCTAATGAGTCTTTAACCTGCTTTATGCAGAACAACTTCCCCCAAAACACACTTTAATATCAACAATCAGTTATATGGGAAAAACCATTAAAGAGCATTAACTATTAATGCAACCAGTTACCATGACATTTAATTTATGCATACTTGTGCAATTTTTAAGGAACATGAGTATTTTCTCTCCTCACAGCATGTCTGAATGCATTTAAGGTTACTGTTGTTTCTATTTTAAGGTGAACAAATGAGATCAGAGAGAAATTTCACCACACTCAAACAATGGCCATATAGTCTTCTTTATGTTTTTTCAGAGGTACATCTTATTAAATTAAATGTATTTATTCTAGGTAAGGATGTATAAAATCTATAGCAAGTCTAAAATCAAGCACCCCAAATATAAGTCTATCTGTGTTTTTACCTTTCTTATTTTCTCTGAATTTTGGCCCAGCTGGAATATGTAGCATCTATCTTCGCTACGCAGAATTTTGAGAACTTCTCCAAATATGAGTTATACCTATTTTTTTTTAGTTCCATGTTGTTCTTATTAAAAAAAAACTACTCAGAATAATGCTAATGGTTTCAGAATCCTTAGAAATCAAATGCAAACAGTATTCCTTAAACTGCCACTTCCAAAAATGCTGGAAAAGCAACTGTCTGGAAACTGACATCTAGCATTTAATACATACAAAGGCTGAAGAGCCAGGGGTTAGGTTCTTTTGGAAGACACCACCCTCCATTCTTGAAGAAATGCCCTCTACCTTACACATGTGGAACTATGTGATTGGAAGTGAAGTGGAAATCACAATTTGCATTGCATGTGCTCAGAGGGTTTTATTATTACTTGTGTAATAATCATATTCAATCATTAGACCATTTCTCTTAGCCAGTGTTTCTCAACCTCAGCAACTTTAAGATATGTGGACTTCAACTCCCAGAATTCTCTAGCCAGCTGGCTGGAGAATTCTGGGAGTTGAAGTCCACGCATCTTAAAGTTGCTGAGGTTGAGAAACACTGCTCTTAGCTAACAGAATATGTGTCCAGTTCCAGTTCATGAACCCAAATTATTTATAAATATTTCTCAAAGCCATAGATTACATCAGCCTTTTTCCTTCCTTTTTTTTAAAAGATCTCCTTCACCAATAAAATGCCTAAACTGGGGCCTGATGTGAACATAAATCTTAAATATAGTTTATTTTCTTTAAATGTTGTATTACAAACTGTGGTAAAAATTATGGTTTTGGATGGGATGGTGGGGTGGGGGAGGTTGCCAACCATCACTTATGTTAATAGGGTATAAAATTACATTAGTACAGAACAAGGGTGGAAGCAGTGTGGCCTATAAACACCATACCGTGTACCAGCAATGTTCTGTGTCCTCTATGAGTATGTGGGGTTAAACATTTCAGTTCCTTCTTTTCATTTTTTAGGTGAGATTATGGGGCAAACTGTATGCTTGTGCATTGGCAAGTAGAAATAATCCTAATGGTGATGATGATGATGATGATGATGATGATCCCTTTTTAAACCTAGGTTAGTGCAGATATATGGAACTCTCTCTCTTGTCTTTCCCTTCAATTTCCTGTTGTTTCTATTTTATTAGAAAGGAATTTTCAGTTCTCCTTCTGGCAGTCCCAGCAGCCGGGTGACACATGTGAAACCTTGGTGACATCGTTGCCAAACAGACTATGTGTGGGTGTGACAAATTACATGGCATTTAGAGGGTGGGGGGGAGAACAATCCTTTAACAACAGAGAGAGAGAGCATCTGTACATAAGCTTGTATGTGAGAATATTAAGTTGTTCCATGCAGGAAAATTCTTCTGGTTTTTTGCTACCATATTTTCATTCAGTTTGCTAAAAGAGCATTTGCTTTTAATATTTGTTTCTAAGAAGAATAGATTTTCCGTGAAATTGTCTTGGGTGGAATATTGCTATTCTTTCACTTACTTGGTTACAAGGTAATCAAGGGGTGTCTGTGGATATCCTTCATTCTTTGTACTATTATATTTCCAGTAGCTCCCCTTGGTTTTTGCACATTTCTGTTAAATTCCCAACGGGGATGTCTTCATCCACTTTGTGGGGCGGTGTGGGCATCCAGGAAGGCTACAGGGTGATGGAAGGATGAATAGTGGAAATCCACAACAGTAGCAGTAGCATCCTCCTACACCCAGAACAATAAAATAACTCAAAAACACAACCAAGAGATCTTTGAAAGACATTTTTAGGAACTCTGAGGTTAGGGTAAAAAAAATAAGACATGGTCAGAGAGAGAGAGAGAGAGAGAGAGACTTTTGAGTAATTACACAGCATGAATATTAACCTATTTCTATTCCAGAATGTCATATACTCAACTGATCTCCATTTACCAGAGTGAATCTTCAATTACACCTATGTTGCTCCTTTCAATTTTCTGGGTGCCATTTAGGAATGCTGTTAGGGTCAGTTGCTAGAGCTGCCGCTAAGTTCTAGCCCATCCATATCAGCTCTTTAGAAGCTACATAGTTTTGTTGCCTCCTGCCTCTCAAACATCTGCATGTAAATGTAACTGAAAACATAGTACTATGATACCCTCGCTTGCCACTCTGCATTCTGCAACTGATAAGGTTCTAATTGAAAATATAGAAGATCTTTTGGTTGTTTCTAAGCATCCTTCAGCCAAAAGAACATTTTCCGTGTTTTCCAAGCAGCATAGTAGAGATGACTGCAAAGTATATCATGCATACAGATGGGAGAAAACCCTGCAGCAATATCTAATTGTGGTGGTAGCGATTATATAAAGTCTACATGTGTGTGCATGCACATTCTCTCAGGCAGTGATCCTTGGGTGTGAGAATAAGATGTTGCCACAGATTTTTAAGACTGAAGAGTTTGACAAAATGCGGGGGGCGGGGGGAGGGTATGAACCAAAGAATAAACCACAGATGTTATTATATAACATTATACTAGAAACTGGAGTAAATTTAAAGAATAAAATATGCTGGAGTTCAAAGCTGCTTGGAAGCCAAGTATCTTGACTGCCTAGTATCCTAGGCCTAGCTGCATGTTCCAATTCTTTATAATTTTATCTTCTGTTGTACTGATTCAGATAGGAATAAAGCCACTACCTGGTCAGAGAATACTTTTATTTTTGTAATAAGAAGGAAACAAATAATCAAACACTCAGCTATGTTCATGAGACTTGCAATGTTCACATATGAGAGAAAAGCCACAGAAGAGGCACTCACAGGAGTCAGGTAGCCTTTCAGAGAATGTAATGGTATGTGGGAATGACCTAGGGAGAGGAGGGAGGGGAGAGATGCTGCCTAGGGAATGATCAGATAAGAGAGGGTATAGCCAGCAGCTGCATAACGGACAGAAAAAGAAACTTAAAAAGCAACATCCATAATTTATCAGGCTGTAAAAGAGACTGCAGGAGATTTGTACTTTCAGACTTGCAAGATTCTGTTAATGTAGCCTTACAATAAAGTAGAATTAGCTCATCTGGTCGTGCTTCCTGTCTGGTCTACCTGGGATGGCTGACAGAGAAGCCCTAGAATTAAGTATCTGTATGCTCAACCTTAGTTATTCCCTTTGATTGATTATGTGCCATCAAGTTAGCATGCAAAAAACACTAAGAAGAAAAAGAAGTTGTTGTTGACTCTTAGCAACCACACAGACAGATTTTCTCCATGAGGATCTGTCCATGACCTGGTCTTTCAAGTCTTTTAATGATGCACCCATCGCCACTGTAACTGAGTCCATCCACCTTGCTACTGGTCATACTCTTCTCTTTCCTTCCACCTTACCAAGCATTAGCGCCTTCTCCAGAGAGTTACTGTAGGTCTTCACATGATGTGGCCAAAGTATGATAATTTGAGCCTGGTCATTTGTGCATCATAGTGAGAACTCTGGGTTGATTTGTTTGATGATCCACTTTTTTATTTTTTTGGCTGTCCGCAATATTCTCAGCAGCAGAAACTGATAAGTCTGTCTCCTGCTTCATTTTGGTTTCCTAACCCATACAGTCCAACTACACTTTCCTCTTTAATG
Source organism: Candoia aspera (assembly GCF_035149785.1). Taxonomy (NCBI): domain Eukaryota; kingdom Metazoa; phylum Chordata; class Lepidosauria; order Squamata; family Candoiidae; genus Candoia; species Candoia aspera. The sequence goes on along the minus strand of NC_086156.1, from coordinate 77,317,712 downwards.
TTTTCAACTTTGGCATTCCAGTGTCCAATCCCAAGCAGCACATCTTGTTTGTACGTTCTGTCGATTTCAAATTGAACTTGATCATAAAATTCATCAACCTCCTCTTCTGCATTGGTGGTTGGAGCATCAACTTGAATGATCATCATATTAAAGGGTTGTCCACGAAGTCGAATTGATATTATTCAGTTACTGATTGCATTGTAGCCAAGTACGGTTCTTGCAATACCCTTCCTAACTATAAAAGCAACATGGTTCCTTGTTTGTTTTTCATGTCCTGAGTAATAAACAGTGTGATCTTCTGAATGAAAGTGTCCAATCCCAGGCCATCTCAATTCACTGATGCCTAAGATGCCAATTTCTAGACATTTCATTTTGTCTTTAACTGTGTAAGCTTTCCAGTGTTCATCCTTCTTACATTCCATGTTCCCACTATAATTCTTTCTTTGCAGCTTTGGATTTTCTTTTCCTGCATAGCAATATCAGCAAGTAGACATCCCAAAGACTTTGATCTAGCCACATCATAAACACCATTAGTACACTGAAAGATCCTCAGCTGTTCCTCAGTGGCACGATGCGTGCCATCTGACCTGAGAGGCCCATCATGATAGCATCTTTTCTGATGAACAGTTTTATTAAAAGATACCATCAATCATTTTATATTTTCTATCCATGTGTTTTTCTTAATAAAAATACAGGAGTGGTTTACCATTGCCTTCTCTTGCAGAATATGAATTGATGCCTTTGCCATTGTCACTAAAGTGATCATCCATCTCCAGCATCTTCCTGTATTGCTGCTGCCCAATATAGGTGTCTGCAAAGTGGCCCTGCTGGCAATATATACTCTTGGCATACATTCCCGACATTCTTCACTCATCACTCCCAGGAACACCCACCACCACGATGAGGCAGCACAGCAGGACTTGGTGGGGGGTATATGATTCAGACCTAACATTAACCATCAGCCCTGGTCTTGTGAATAGATTTTTCTTTCAAATTAAGTCATGTCCAGCTTTCTGTGAAAATCCCTTTTTTCTAATCAAAACAGGTATTTTTAAAAAACACAGAATGGGCACTCTGAAGCTATGTGGATAACAGATTCATATCAATATCATGAACTGTAGCCATGAGGAAGGTCAGCTTCTCTGAATATAAATGCTATATATGTGGCATCCAGTTAACATGTTCATTCCTGAAGCTGAGTTTTATAAGGAGGAAATTAGGGGTTCTTTTTCATGCCTGGTGGGGGAGGGGGACATGGCCTCTGTTTAATTTTATGAGGGATGATTGTCGAGGGTCAGACCTTTAAAGAGATTAGGAGGCTGCAGTTGAGGGCCTGGCTTTGGCAGGCCATGGTGGCAAGTATAAAAAGGAGAAAAGGGAAGGAAGACTGTGAAGAAGTCGTAACTGGCAAAAAGCGGTGGCAGGAGTTGGATGAAATTCAACAGAAGGATAGATTGGGAAGAGACAGAGTGTTGGATATTAAATGAGAAGTTGGATGGCTGTGGGGATTGGGTGGAAAAGAGAAGCAGGAAAGGAAACTGAGTGTCAGTGAGAAGAAAATCGAAAAGAAATAAAGTTTTGGAGAAAAAAGGGTATGTGGATGATGGGATTTTGATATGCCTCACATATCTGATGGCAATTAAAAACAAGTGCAGGAGAAATGTTGGCCAGCACAAAGGTTGGCAAGTTCTCTAGAATACTAGGCAGAGAAGGGGGTGGAGGCCATCGAAGCCTCTTTTATTGTGGTAGCTTGGGAAGATGGTACCATTTTGGGAATTATGTGCCAGCGGGTCCGGCATGTAGCAGATGAGGCTGAGTTGCTTGGATAGGCCTGCTGGAGATGAATGAGTGCTGTCTGTAGGTTGCTTCATGGAGGCTGCTCTGCACCTACCATAGTTTCTCAATGGTGGTCCTGGAAATCAGAAAGGGGCCCTGTGTAGCCACAGACAATCCAGCTGACCTGTTACTCCTTTTTACTTTGGGTGGTCTCAGTCGCACCACAGATTCCCTTTATTGTGTGAAATTCAGGGAGCAATGATGGGCTCCCTCCCCCTGAGGGAAAGAATGGAAGAGGGACCTAGTGAGTGTATGGCTTGTGGGGAAGGGGATAGTGGGTTACGGTTTGTGGAGAGTCAGTGGAGGTAGGTGGGCCAGTAGGACTCTATCCAGTTCACCCTGAGTTTGAAGGAGGCAGAGTGCTTGGGGTGAGCTGAGAGTCACTTGGGCTTTCATTGGGCTCTATAATTATGCTAGCTAGGACATATTAGTGGGGGTAGATTAGGCACCTTGTGGGGCAAGACATGGATGGGCCAATTTTGATGATAACAGGACAGGGAACTTATAACAGCAAGCAGTGGGATGCTCTTTCAGAGGAAAGGGGACTTGGTCATGGATGAACAAGTGGACCTGGCAAGTATTATGAAAAACTGGTTTGAGAAGGGCAAGTATATGACCTTGGCTAAGTTTTACCCTCCTGTAAATCCAAGGCTGAGAAATGAGCAGCAGTCTATGCCTTTTAATAAAACTGTTTGTCAGAAAAGGTGCTATCAGACTTCTTCGGTTTTTTGCCACCATAGACTAACACAGCTCTCCTTCAATGTGATCATCCACGTACATTTCTCAACAACAATATAGAAGTGATTGCCATTGCCTCCTTCCAGGATTTATTTTTAACCACCCAGTTTAGCCTACAGCCCTGGCATATCCTGGTGGTCTCCTATCCAAGTATGATGGAAGATCAAAACCTACTTAGCTTGTTCAAGATTAGCAATGATCAGATTGGTGCTGCCACCTGCTGTATAGCCATGCTCATTAAAAAATGTCATCTCAAAATGCTTAATTCTTGATCAGAAAAAGTTCCAAACTGTCTGCAGTTCTGAGGCTCTTTTGTGAATAGTTGCTTTACTGAAAGCAAAGAAAATGGGGGTAAACTAAATGGGCAGTTTCCTCAATACGTGGAATTATAGAGAACAGTCCCTCAAGGATCAGAGCTGGGACCAGTTTTTTAAACTTATTATTAAGGTACCTTGACTTAGGGGTAGGCACTGAGTTGTCCAGAATGGTGGACAATAGTGAACTCTTCAGGGGACTGAAAAGCAAAAACGACTATGAAGAGCTCCACAAGGCTTTAAGCTGGATGAATGGTTGAGTGACAAATGCAATTCAGTCTAAGCCAAAGTAAAACAATGGACATGGGGCAAAACTCCTAACTTCACATACTTCTTGATTGGGGGGTCTGTATCTAACCAAGAAAAAGATCTTGATGTCAGAGTGGATGGGTCATGGAAGATTTGAGTCAGCATGCAGCAGCCGCGGAAAATGCAAATTCTATGCTAGGGATCATTAGGGCTTAAATTGAAACACTGTTAATGGTGCCCTTATGCAAATCTATGTATGCTACATCTGGAGCCACCACTTTTCAAAAAGCGTATATTATCGCTGGAAAAAACTGCATGAGAGGATAACCAAAATGATTGGGGGCTTAAATACCTTAGCTGGGAGAAAAAAGTAGAATGTTTGGTGGATTGAGGGGATACATATCATAAACTATAAAATCAGAAGGTGGGCAGGGAGAAGTTTTTCTTCCTCTCTCAAAACATTAGTACCAGGGATCATGCAATAAGGCTAATTAGGAGACTTAGAGCAGACAAAAGTTAGTAGTTATTCACACAGCATATAATCAACACAGAGAATTTGTTACTACAAAACTGGTGTGGCTACTATCATGGATGGTTTTAAAAGGAGATTGGGTAAATTCATGGAGAAGTCTGCCAAGGACTATTTGTCTTGATATTCAGTGTTGCCTCTGGGTTGAGGGCAGTGCACCGCCAAGTATCAGTTGCAAGGCAAACAATGTTAGGAGAGGGGTACATCTCCGGCCTGTCAGCACTCTATCTCAGGGTTTTTCAGGCTGTGTTCTGTGGAACCATAGACTTCCATGGGAATTTGATGGGAAAAAAGCATACTTGAATGGACCATCTATAGCAATTTTTCTAAGGTACAGAGGAAAGTATGAGTCTTGTTCTCCCATGAAAAACACCACAGCTGCCATTTTGCAGATCAGAGGTTCTGAGAAATTACTTTTTAACTAACAGCCTGAAAAAGTTTGAAAAGCCCTGCTCTGGAGGTCCCTGGTTGACCACTGTGCAGGACTGAGACGGGCCTTGGCCTGTTCCAGCAGAGCTATTCTTATCCTTCTCTGTTCTTAAGCGATAGCACTTTAAACACAGAGTATCACAAAGCAGGCAAGGAAAGGGGCACCATCTTAGAACTTTTCCTCTGATCCCAGTATTGGGTATATAATCCAGACAAAACTGAAAACTGGATCAACTTCATACTAACTTCTAAGATGCCCCAGTTATTAGCATTCTCCTTTATAATAATCAAGAAGTATTGATCAGGAAATATTTTAGCTGGGCCACTAGGTCAGCTAGGATCTCCTCTTCCACCTTTGAAGGACTGGCATTTCAAGTAATTAAAATCTTGCAGTTGTTTTGATGCCTTGCTCCTCAGTAGGACCAAGTGGCAGAGGAGTATTGCTAGATAACTCTTATAAATGAGCAACTGAAACTGAGGAATGGTCTTGACCAATGTTTTTCAACCATGGTAACTTTAAGCTATGTGGACTTCAACTCCCAGAATTCCTCAGCCAGCATGCTAAGGTTGAGAAACACTGGTCTTGACTAAAAGACAACCTTATGTGCTGTTTCATGGCAAGGTTATTTATTGGCCATATTTATTTATCCCATTTCAAGGCCACCCATCTTCTTAACAACCCTGGGCAGCTTACAAAAAAGAAACTTGTACTTATAAAAAGAAATCATAGCCAACTAGAAGAACAAATAAACAGACAATGCCATTTTGATTGACTCCTGAGTCATGCCTTCTCAGTGGCAGCATCTGCCCTGTGGAACAGCATCTCCCCAGACATTTGGATGGTCCTAACCCTGCTAGCCTTTTGCAAGGCACTGAAGACCTGGCTGTTTCCCCAGGCACTTAGGTCAGGTGGATAGATGAGCTCTGCTGTTACTGATGTGCTTTTTTCTGTCAGTGGGGTTTTGTTTATCCTTGGGTACGGAGGGGATGGGAATATGCTGTGGGTTTTTCTGTGTTTGAATCCTTATAAGCTGCCCAGAGTCACTTGGGTGAGATGGGCAGCTATATAAATCATATAAATAAATAAATTCCCAACATCCAAGCCAGTTCATACTCCCCATGTCTTTTTCCAACCTCATTCTATTTTTTACCACTTAAAGTGAAAATGGAAAACTTGTGGCCTATCAGATGTTGCTGAATTGTAACTGCCAATAGCCTTAGCCTCAGCCCAGCATAGCCAGTGATGAAAGTTACTAGGGAGTTGTACATCTACTTTTTTTTTTTTTGGTAGCCTCCTCCATCTGCTCTGTTGAAATGTGCGTTTCCTGCTGAACATCAGCAATTCAATTTTCTGGTTTTAGTAGGGCAGTCCAAAGACTGCTTGACTCACATAATGGTCAGATCATCATGTCCATAAATCATGTTGATTTGTAAGGGGGAGGGGGGATCTGGGTTTGTTTGTTTTTTTAAATCTAAATAGGATGAAATTTGTAAGAAACCTAGATCATTATGGGGAGGTAAAGTACACCCAGTTCCATAAAAATAGGTGTGTGGAGTTTCCCATCACATAGTCTTTTGATCTTTCAGGTGACACCACTTAATATGACTAAAATATATGTGGCTGCCAGCCAGGCCAAAATGAAATGAGAGGGTTTGTTCTTATAAGGACAAAAGACAGGAAGACAAACGCTCATCTGCATGCAAGGTCAGATAAAAACTTACTTTAATGGCCTTCTGGAAGCTTGTAAAGACAGAGTTGTTCTGGACCACAAGGGAGGGATGATGAGCGCATACTCGGTGTTACTGTAACGTATTATTATTGCCTTGGTTTTATTATAGTTTTATTGATGTACTCTGCTGGGAGCCCATGCAGAATAAATTTATTTTCTATCCCACCTTTAAATTTATTTGTATTTATTTTCTATCCCGCTTTTATTATTCTTTATAAATAACTCAAGGCGGCAAACATACCAAATACTCCTTTCTCCTCCTATTTTCCCCACAACAACCACCCTGTGAGTTGGACTGAGAGAGAGTGACTAGCCCAAGGACACCCAGCCGGCTTTTGTACCTAAGGCGGGACTAGAACTCTCAGTCTCCTGGTTTCTAGCCCAGCACCTTAACCACTAGACCAAACTGGCTCTATTTCTATTTCTTCCTATTCCTATTTCTAATGATAGAAATAAGGTAACATATTTATTCTGCACAGTTAAAGAAAGCTTATTAAGGAATTATTTGTAGGAGTGATAAATGCATGAAAGATAATTGTGTGAAAGGTGAAAAGCCCGCTGTGCAAGCACCGAGTCATGTCTAACCCTTTGGGGGGATGCCGCTTTCGCGACATTTTCTTGGCAGACTATACAGGGCTGCAACTAGGGTCTGTGTCACCTGGGGCAAACATGGATTCTGCACCCATTTTGCCCCCCCAGTGCTCATTTTGGCGCCCCCCCAGCTCAGCACCTGGGGCACATGCCCTGCTTGCCCCCCCCCCAGTTGCACCCTGAGACTATATAGGGGTGGTTTGCCATTGCCTTCCCCAGTCGTCACCTTCCCCAGCAAGCTGGGTACTCATTTTACTGACCTCGGAAGGATGGAAGGCCGAGTTGACCTGAGCCAGCTACCTGAGAATCCAGCCTCTGATGGGATCAAACTTGGGTCATGGGGAGAGTTTCGGTTGCAATACTGCCGCCTACCACTCTGCACCACACAAGGCTGAAAGATAATTAAACTAATACAGTTGAAGTTATTGTCTTTAATCAAAATTAAAAAGTGTGTCTGTGTGATTATGAAAGGATGGGATGGGGGGAAAAGAATAAACTGGATAACTGAAAGATCAAACAAGAATGAGATAGAAGAGGATGAATTAAATAAGTAAGTAAGTAATTCGCAAGGAGGAATGCTGTCACTCACACAGAACCACTCATATGGAGAATCTGGGTGGAATGATACATAACACCAAATATATGCATCCCTCTCTCTCTCCACTCAATTGACTGTGACTGTGGTATAACTGAGATTTAGGTCATTCAGATTTAAGGATTAATCTATTGATTCCTGTATTCAGCATTTTATTAAGTATCAAATTTGTATACAGATTTGTACACAAACATGTAGATCTCCTGAACCACCTATTGGAAGCAGAGCCCCACATGGGATTTTCGTTGGGAACCAAGTACATTCATTACTTCATTCTTCCTTAGGTTAAAAACCACACTGAATGTCTCAGTTGTGCATAGTGTTCATGCTTCAGACACTTGTATTTTTAGATGGAAACATCATGATTGTTATATATAATTTAAACTCTGTGTAGGTATTTAAGAGAGCCAGTTTGGTGTAGTGGTTAAGATATCTGGCTAGAAACCATGAGATGATGAATTCTGGTCCCACCTTAGGCATGAAGCCAGTTGTGTGACCTTGGGCTGGTTATGAAGGCAATGGAAAACCACTTCTAAAATCTTACCAAGAAAATTGCATGGACTAGTCTAGAAGTCAACACTGACTCGAAGGCACCAAAAAAAAAAAAGGATTTTAACTGCCCACAAAGAGAAACCAAATTCTAACCTTAGCCATTTCACACTATTGCTCCTACCACTGTGGCTGCTGATACTCAAAATTACAAAAAGCATCTCCAAAGTTGTGACAGATTGCCCAAACATGCAAAATTAGAAAAGGAATAAATACCAATATAAAGTGCAGTCTTATTTTCCGACCCACCCTCGAAAGTCCTGCAAACGTTCTTTATAACTATTTGAAGGTTAGGGTCATACTTTTCACTTATGGCAAAAATGCTAAGGGCCACACCCATGGTGATTAGCTACATGGCACCCCTCTGAACTAGACCAGGCATTTGCCTGACTTCAGAGAAAAACTCCTGTTGCTGCTCATACAGGCTTAAGAGAAAGTACCTTCTGTGACTGGGTTCACATAACCTGCCATATCTTTATTTTAATCAGGGCTTGTTTAGTAAAATGGCTGGATTCATACAATACATACTATAAAACCTAACAAACCATTTTATATGTATGTATATCTTACCATAATGTGTGAACCTTATTAATGAAAATGCTAATTCTGAACCTCTTTTTAATTGTTTATAGCTTCCCTCTCAGGTAAATGCCGCATTGTCCCCTCCATGATGATGATGCTATCTGTTCAATCATGTCCAATTCTCCACAATTCTACGGACCAGCTCTCTCCACATTTTCCTATCTTGTACAACTTCTTTTAGTTGTTTTATGATCTGGCTAGTGTCAGCTTTGATGGTGTCTAGCCACCGTGTCTTTTGACGGCCTCGTTTCCTTTTACCGCTGACCATTCCCAGCATAATTGCCTTTTCAAGCAAGTTTGACCGCATGGCATGGCCGAAATAAGGTGGAGTTTTGTTCCCCTCCAAAGCTAATAGCCCTATATGGAAAGGATAGTAAAAATGATATCACCCCCATTTTCACTGGGGATGTTATTTGTATAACTTAAATGTCAGTATTAAGACACTCCCTCCCTCCTGCTGACTCTGCTTCATAGAACAATTAGTTGTGAATTATGCTGCCCTCTACTGGCTTGGTTATTAGTCAGCCCAGGAGGCATGTCAGAATGGGGGTAGCCTGTAAAGTGTACTGTATAACATTTGCCATGATGCCATTAATTTCCTGTACGATATTGGCAGGAGATTTGGTGCTGAGGCTTGATAATTTGACAGCAAAAAGTGGTGATAGAACTTCAAGGAGCTTCAAGGACTCCATATGACCACCCACCCCTACCACAAAGAAATCTGGCTAGGTAATTTTGAGGCATGTGAAATAATCAACCACCCAATAGTATCCACAATGGTGATTTGTGCCTATTGGGAGAGATAAGGCAAAGGAAAGGATTGCTAGTATTGTGTCCCTATTCTTTTATCTAGCAATGACCCTAAAAGCTCTTGAGCACTGCAGTACAATTCCTTCAGTCACCTAACTGAACTTCAAAATAATCTCTTAGCTTGGTTCAGTAGTCCCACATGCTATCATACTTGATTCCCTGATGCGGGAGGGGGAAAAGAACTGTAGCCTCACTACTATCCCTTTTATCTTATAATTATATAATTTCGATAGGACCCCCAATTATATTTAATGGAAGGCATGGCATGTTATCTTTGCCCAGTGATTTATTCTATTCTAAATCCCGATGGGCCTTTGCAAGAGCATATTGCAACCCCCTTCCTTCTGCACTACTACAGGGCAGGCATAATAAAGCTCCTATAACTTGCCACTTGTGTCTTTGTGGTATGGATGAAATCTAAGTGATTACAAGAGTGCTTTTACACTGTAGATTTTATTTGGCCTTACACCAAAATTTGATCTTTTTTTTGTAATAACTCCGGGAGAGTCAAAAGATTATGTGGCCATCCTGTTAGCTGAAAGGAACTTTCAGATCACTTATAACATCACCAAGTTCTGTTATGTAGCTTCAAGAATGCAGCAGATAGATCCTGAGACTAAGTTCCTCCTGTATTATTTGTCTTTTTGTAGTTGTTATTGGGGGGGGGGCATGGTGCTGAACTTTGACAGTAATAAAGTATTCCATTTGAACTTCCAATTAGGCCATTGCTCCAGGTACGAAAAAGTAACCTTACAGAAAGGCCAGCATTAGAGACATATGCTCTAATCACAGTCAGCAGTGAGCACCCATCCACAACTGTGGAAAAATAGGTGCTTTCAGAGCCATCTTCTAGGCAGGAGCCTGGCCTGATCTCAGTCTGCTGTTGGCTCTAACAGTATCCTCTGGCAATGGTATTAGTCTTCCTCTCATCTGTGCTTGAGAAGAAAGGAAGACTCAAAGCTAGAGGAGCCAGGGATTGAAGGCCTTTCCTCTGTCCCGGTTGGAAGGAATTGAGACAGGGCCTGGACTGCTATAAGCTGAACTGAAGTTAAAATGTGAAGGCTAATACTTATGGAAATTTATTCCTCTCATCTGCGGCATCCAAATCTTATTGGATTTACTTCAGTCAAACAGAAGTGCATTGAATATGTCGCATTCATTATTACTGCAGTTGACCCAAAGCATTTCTTTAGAACAAAAACATTTGTCTAGGAAACCTATTATTATCTTGCTAGAATTAGCCTCAGAGACATGTTCCTAAATTTTCAGTTGATTGGTGCCTATTGAGTACATCCCATTACCTGTATCATCTCTACCTTGTTCTCTTTCACACAGTCAACCATTAAAAGAAAGGCTTTAAGGAAGATTGTATAGTTCTTTCCTATTGCACCTTGTATTTCAGCTTTTAGAAGTTAAACACTGTCTCCCAATCCCATTACAAGCTTATTGTTTATAGCTAAGAGCAAAATCTTTCACTTAAAAATATTTTCCCAAGCACTCCATATTTTTTTCCTTTCTCCACAATGAATATGGAACCATTCCCCAGGCATCTTTTGTTAATGCCCCTGAATTCTACACTAAGAGAAACCCCTGCTGCTGCTTCTCCCCACTCACCAGTCTCTCCCAAGCAGGAAAAATTTATTTATTTATATTTCATATTTTGTTGCCACCCATCTCACTAAGAGTGACTCTGGGCAGTTTACAATAAAATTAAAATAACTACAGATTAAAATACAATAAAAGCAAAATTCTTCAAATTGTAAAAAAATGCTGCTTCAGGAACCAAAACCAATAACAACAACCATTAGTCAGACCAACATAGGCATCCTCCAGGTGTCTTGGCTTTAACTCCCAGAATTCCCAAACAGTATAGCCACTGCTGATAATTCTAAAAGTTGAAGTCTGCATATTTGGAGGACTCTGTTAATCTTTCATACCCTTACTACAGCCCTCAAGTCACCTTTACACCAAAACCCAACTGCATACATAACTCCCTGCTGTTTTGAGGTGGGAAACAGATGAAAACTGTAGTATAAACCTTGAAATAGGCTATCACTGTTTAAAAAAGACAAAATTCCCAAACTCCCACTGCAAAAAATATTAAATGTGGCCTTTCATTGGAAAAGGTTGTCTGCCTCTGTTTTAAGGGGATTTAAAAAATCTTATACTGTATAACTACGAACATTTTTAGAGAAGCACCTGCCTGCTCATACAAGGCTGAGGTACTAATATGGAGGAGGCTGACAACTAATACCATGATGAGAACTGGTTATAAATAAGGAGGAAGGAAGCAGGGGCTGGCTGAGGATAGATGGAAAGGTTAATGGACCAGCTTCCACTGAGTATCTACCACGTATTATCTTTTGCATCAAACACTGCAGTACTATTTACACAAAAAGAGCAATTTGGAAACAGGAACAAAAAAAAATATTTATTAACAAGAATTAGCTATCACAGTGTCCTTAGGTCTAAGATTTCAAGACTGATGTTAAAAGAATACATTTAAACATTAAGGCAGAAAAAAACCCCAAATATATTTTCAACATACAGGGCTTTTCTTCAAACACTAACTGAACTTGTTTGCTTTTTAAAATTAATAGAATCAATTTTTTTAAAACAAAAATAGGCCCTGGTACACCCCAAGCAGGAATTTACACATGCACCAAAAAAAAAAGCAGACAGATCCAGGATGTCTTCTGAAAACATCACCAAAGGTTAATTCAATGCCAATCAATTTCTGCCTGCCCAAATGGCTACAAGGTGGTCATTTCCTAATATGGTTTTGTAAGCAAATTAAGTACATTCAAAGTTTAGGAGGATTACAAGAGGTGAGTGGAAGCCATGCAGCCTGACAAGGAAACCATAAGCTGCAAAGGCAGGCAAGAAAAAGACTGACTGTGAGGCATCATTTAGAACAGTGTTTCTCAACCTTGGCAACTCTAAGCTGTGTGGACTTCAGCTCCCAGAATTCTCAGCCAGCATGGGGAATTCTGGGAGTCGAAGTCCACACAGCTTAAAGTTGCCATGGTTCAGAAACACTGATTTAGAGCTTTGAAGAACGGATAGTGCTGTACAAGGAGCAAACACCTTTTATGCCTTCTAAACAATGCACCAGAGATCGGTTTGAGCATGAAATGTCTATCTTTTAAGGTTATTGTAGGGCACCAACTACTTAAATGCTTAATCTTGCACATGTAAAAGATTTGGTGGGGGGACAGCTCATAGAAAAAATGTTAAGTAGATCTTTGCCACTGGGTCTCTTTATGAACTAAAGTTTGTTTCCTGAAAAACTGACAAATGTTTTTGTCATTATGGTTTTCAGGTAAGGTGACCCATGCCCTCGATAATCTCAATCTCAAGAAATGAACAAAAATTTGTCCTAGCATGACTTATTTTAAAATTGTACTGTTGGGAAAAAAATACAGCCAAGGAAAACAAATTCATATAACTCAAGTTAACAAGGCCAGTTAAACAGAACAGAAAGAAAGAGGGACAGGTACATCAGATGGGAAACGAACAGAGGGATGCATTGAATAGTTTTAGCCTGACACTTGAAAACTGTCACATTTAGAAAGGAATAGAACTGCTCCTCTGTCAGCGAGCAGATAAATCTTCCATCGAACGATGTACCAGAAAAAAAGGGACTGCAAAGATATCTGATTTTGCTGGTACCCTTCTGACAGACATCTTGCCTCGGTTTTGATACTGATATGGCCTGGCCTAGCAGAAGTATCTGCACCCAGGTGCATCATTCATTACCAAGGGAAAAGAGAGGAGAGGTTCCACAAAGGAGCTGTCTTCTGTCTTCCACAGGGCCAGCTCTGGTACTCTATGAAATCAGCAAGATGCAGAATTCTAAATGTTGCTCCTTTCTTTGGATTTTTCATTTCTGCCATCCTAGATAGAAATGAGAAGGGGGAAAAGAGCAGAACCCTTTCATTAACATGGCTTTGGAGCTGGCAGTGTGAAGCCTCTTGCCCACCGCCCTTCTCTGCAGAGAAGCAACTCTTTCTTGAAGCAGGATCTTACCTACCCCCACACTTTTCCCAAGAAAAAATCACAAACCAGGCAAAACTGGCTGCTAAAAGAGGTGCTGAGTTGGGAGCACAGTCAAGCATCAACTCCCAGCCACTTCAGCCACATGCCTGTTCCCCCTTTGTAAACATAGCTTATTGTCACCAAGATCTAACCAAATTCTTGATCATATCCCAAGCAATTCTCCTTTATGAAACAGTATCCTTTTTCTTGGCCACTATACACAAGCACATATCCTTTGCTTTACTACTGTGTCCAACCACAGAGCTCCTTACAAGTAATATTCCTGCAGAACAATTTTAACTCAGCATTCTTTGTGACATTCTACCTGCCTACATGGAAGGAGGAAGTTTTAAGCAACATTCCATCACCAAACTCCCAACTTCAGTCTGAAATGGTGTGGCCCAGTCACAAATTGTGAGTTTAGTCAGTATTTATCTAGAGAATAGTCAGAAGTTAACTGTGGATACAAATATATTATTCTAAGTCCTTAACTTTACCAACTTTTGCTACCTATCAATTCAACACTTTAATATGAAATAAGCAAATGTAAGATCTGAATTTAATTTACAGGTGTATCCTCTATTGGGTAACTGATCATAAAAAAAAAGTCAAGAAACCAAGATTAAAACAATTCAGTTATTCCTGTTTTCTACAAAAGGTTTTAGGAATTTATCTTAATCTGTGGCCCCATAATAAGGAAATGGGGTTTCTTGAGAACTATAGACTCTTCCCCACACTTTAAAAAGGGAAACGCTTATCTTCACAGAATTTGGAACACTATTTTATATTTATTTTTTATGTATTTACTATCCCTTTATTATTTTATAAAATAACTCAAGGCGGCGAACATACCAAATATTCCTTCCTCCTCCTATTTTCCCCACAACAACAACCCTGTGAGGTGAGTTGGGCTGAGGGAGAGTGACTGGCCCAATGTCTATTAATGTTGTGCTGATGAAGTAATAGAGCATCATATATTTTCATATGAAAAGAATAACATACAAAATAAAGATAAAACACTAAAAATGTGAAGCTTTTGCCAGATCAAGTAAATAGTGGTACATTTATTTATACATTGCACAGAAAAAAGTTTAGATTTATTATGAGGTAATCTGTCAAATAGTGAAGCTGCAATTAAAAAGATGGATTTTAAAATATGTTTTTAGTTTAGTCAAATAGCATCTAGATATCAACCTTGATTTTAAATTCTAAGTTTATCTTCAAAAGTCTTTATAAATGTTAACATGAACCCCATTTACAACCTGTAACAAGAAATTAGAGTTTGCAACGTATCAGTCAGGTGGAGAGTTCAACCACTCTCACTAGTTAATGACATTTGTCCCATGGAAGCAGACACAATAATTGAACTAGAAAGAGACAGAGGGAAACAACCAACCTCAGGAGGGGGTGGCTTGATAGTGACCGGCTGGGAGGTTCTTCGGGGTGGTGAAGGTTTGGGTTGTACTTGTTGCTGGACTGTGTTGTAATAGGTGACCCCTCCATACACCTGAGATTGGGCCTGCAAAGCCAAAAGGAAAGAATATTATTAGTTCGTTCCAAAATGTTATTGTATATACATTTTTAATTCATTGAAATTCAAAACACAGACATATTAACTGAATTAGAAATTCAATGAGTTCAAAAAGACACCAACACCTAGTAAACTGTAAAATTATAAAATATCAACCTTGTATGTTAAAAAAAACCTTTGAACTGCCTACTGAAAGACAAACATTTTATTAAAACTTGCACATGAAGATTTTTTAAGGATACATTCTATTCTAAGAAACAATGTACTGTATTTCATTCTTTAGCAGCTACCAGAATTGCTGTATTATTCCTTCCTGCATTATTGTAATCCACCAAACTTAACTGCTCTTTTTCTCTGTACAATGAACTTTTATTTTATCTCTTCACCAGTACTCTGGCTTAGTCCAAAAGCACATGAATCAGACATCTTGCTGACACTAAGGTGGTCTACGTTTCAGCTCAGATGGAAAATCAGTGCACTTAAAACTCACTTTAGGACTATCAATTCCACATCAAGTAGTATTGATTAAAAATAAGGAAGTTATCAAGTTTTCATTACATCAGTATATCCACAACTTTTTTTGGGGGGTGCCTTTGAGTCAATGTTGACTCTTGGTGATTGCCTAGACTAGTCCCTGAAGTTTTCTTGGCAAGACTTTTGGAAGTAGCTTGTCATTACCTTCTTCCTAGGGTTGAGAAGGAGTGACTGGGCCAAGGTCATCAAGTTGCCTTCATGCCTAAGGCAGGACCAGAACTCACAGTCTCCCAGTTTCTAGTCTGGGCCTTAAC
This sequence comes from Candoia aspera, assembly GCF_035149785.1. Classification (NCBI taxonomy): domain Eukaryota; kingdom Metazoa; phylum Chordata; class Lepidosauria; order Squamata; family Candoiidae; genus Candoia; species Candoia aspera. The sequence continues at coordinate 77,302,403 of NC_086156.1, read as the reverse complement.
CAGTACACCCCACTGGCTCTCATGTTTCCTATATGCAACATATATTTTTTGTTCATCTGATGACTGAGTGATCATCATTAAATCATATCTCTAAAAAGCAAACCAAAATTAATCACCAATTTTGTAGATTACTTATTAAAGAACTCCAACAAACAGGACAAGCCAATAGCATGTACTGTTGCCATCTATCACTAAATTTCAGCCATTTTTTATTTATATTTATTAAAATTTTTCATATAATAAAAGACAAATCAAAAGAAAAAAAGAAAAAACAAAAACAAAAAAGTGCAAGGACAGAAAAAGAAAACTAAAGTTAAGAAATATATAAATGACTTCTGACCTTCTTTTCAACATATAATTACTATCTTATTGTCCTTCCTCCTCAAATATTTTGCAAATCCCCTCCTTTCATCTGCATTTTTCTTAATCTTCAAATCCATAAATCATCAGTTCATTTTTTTCTTCTTTGGCAAAAAGTCCAAAAAAACCTTCAGCATTTAAAAGCAAAACTGTAAGTAGGCTTACTTGAGCGTTAGGATACAGATGGGGAGGTGGAAGTGCTCCTGGAGGGTAGGGGTAACTGGGATTGCCAAAATTCATTACTCCAGGAGGAGGGGAGAAGTAGGTTGGTGCTAACAGCTGTTGCGGAGGTGGAGGTGGTGGCTGCTGTCCAGGGGGCATGGAGACAGGAGGAGGGTATAAGCCAGGGTTAGCCAAAGGTGCAGGTGTCTGATGTGGATGTAATCCTGGCAGAGACAGATAAAGTAGTCAAACAATTTTGAAATCAAAATGGCATCAGGAAGCACAGATGGAATAGATAACATTTTAGTATATCTGCTCATTTAAAAGAATTAATCTATCTGACTTCTAAGGAGAATAAGTCACTGGAGCATATGTCTACAATATGCCACATATATCCCTGTTCTTTGCTTGCAGAGACTGATCTTCAAAGGTCAATATACCCAATTAGCAGAAGGATCAGAAAATCTTCCCTCTGACTCTATATAAATTTAAAAGACATTGCCTGACTCCAAAAGATCTCTGGGCAAGGAACAAAATAAAAGCACAGTACAATATAAATAACCAAGATGGTATCAGACAACTCAATAAGAACATGGATATAAACTCATCCATCTACCCTAACCCAAAGCCTCAGAGAACAGCCAGATCTTGAAGGCCTTCTGGAATGCCATCAGGGTGGGAGCCGCATGGATCTCATTCCAGAGGGCAGATGGCATGATAGAGAAGACATGCTTCCTGGATCCAATATATGGCACTATTTAATCAAAGGGACCCAGAGCATGCCAACCCTGCCAGCTTGTTACATTTTAAGAAGGCATCCAAGGGGAGAGGAAAATAAAGTTTTAAAAATATCAGGTAGGCACAGTAAAAGACAGTCTTTCCTTGTTGGAGGTAGGATCTGAAATAGGTATGATTCTCCTCTCTCCAAAACAGAAAGATAAAAATTTAAACTATGCCTCCAAATATCTAATATGAGAAACCAATGATTCAGAATGTTCTCCTCTTCCAAAGGATCAATACGTTCCAAAAAAATCCCTTCCCCTTTGTGGCCCCATTAAATCCAGCCTCACATACAGGTTTCATTTTTCCTTCTATTAAAGTCACTCCAGTGTGCAAAATTCATATGGGATTCTACTGCTTGCAGAGAACACAGGAAACTACCCCCCGAACTTTTGTTCACATGACGTATCTGAGTTACCAAACTTGTTTTGGAGTTTTGTCTTTTAGATATTTGTAAGAGCTTTTGCAAAACAGCAAAATGGCAGACTGGAATCCAAAGCTTCGCTATGGCACTAACAATGTATAAGTGAGTGAAGGTTTATAGTAGTGCAGAAGAGCTTTGACGCCACAAAACAGTGAAGGAGGAAAGAAATGCACCTATTTTTCATCTTCCTCAATCCCCTTACAGAATTCACATATACTGGTCATTATAGAAGTTAATAGCTTCTCTAATGCAGAACAGCAACCATGTACTAGAAATGACAAACCATCTCACTTTTTTGTTGTTGTTGTTAACAGCAGACAATATGTTTGTTGACATGTATCACAAATAAGTGATGCGCTACAGGGATTTGGGGATATCTCCAACAAAACTTAAGTGCAAAGGGAGTGTTAGAGAAAAATGAAAGGAAGAAGAGGAGCTATGAAAAGTCCCTACCTGGATGTGGGAGATGCATTTCTGGTTGAACAATTACTCCTTGGGGAGGAAGCGGGGGAGGATTTTCACCGTGTGTATAAATTGGACCTTGGAACTGTACTGTAATGACAAACCATTAGACATTATCCCTCTAACACTGATAGTTTAGCCATTATTACGTTCAGATGGAAGTAAAAAGAAGCCACAGTTGCCATCAGGCAGAGTAACCATAACAACATATAATTCTTAAACAGTTCAATATATTAGCAGCTGGAGCAGAAAACTGGGTTCAAGTCAACAGTGGATCAGTTACTATTTCTCAGGGCTGTTGTGAATTAAGTCCCCCTTGTTCAGCACCAACGTAACTCTGAATGGTTGCTGAATGAGTGGTCGTAACACAAGGACTACCTGTCACTCAAACAGGACAGCACCATACATTCTATCAAGTGTGTCAAACTAAAGACAGGATGTATATGAAATAGATAAAAATGGTAAAACTCTAAGCTTTAGAAATAAACAGTTTTCTAACGAAGAGCAGGCTTCCAGAAATCCTTTTTCTTGCTCACCACAGGCAAAGCCCCTTGGGGGTTTAGCAAAAGTACCTATTTAGTTTCTCACTGAGAGCTTCCTCTTCAATCTTCCCATTATTCTAGTACACATGAATCTTATTTCTCTGAACAAGTGTTTCAGGTGCTTTATAAAAGGTAAATAGTTTGTAGCCCACGGTACTGCAAAACCCAATTCAGAAAAGGTCTAAGAGTCCTTTTAATGAATAGTGTGCACTCACATGTGTCATAGTAATGCCCTTCCATTATGCTTATGTGGACTGGTGGAGCAGGCTCTGGGACAGGCCTCTGACGCTGAGATGAGTAGCGCTTTGCACGCCCACCTTGAACCCCCTGGAAAAAAGCATAACAATATCTAATTTCTTAGCAGATTGCCAGAATCAATTCTTTTCCTACATGGTGAGCTTTGCTAGCCATAAAAGTTCTTCTGATTATTAAGATTACATTGCATCTTCTGTCTCCTTAAAAAATGGTTTTTGCAAAATCCTGAGAGATGAACCCCAGATACATCTCTTTTTAATTCCCAATCTTCCAGTTCCTGGAGGCTCAGAGTGGCAAAATGTTTTGGAGGAGAGACAGGAAGCCTGTGAGAAACTTTCCCCAGGAATGATTAGCTGTTCTTTTTTATAGTGCATTCACGTTTCTCTCTTGCAGTACACAAGGAGGATTGGGTCCTATAGGTATCATGTCCTGTCCATCATTCTGCATTCCAAAAACATCAAACCAAGGCTAGATGAATCTATGACAGAGGCCAGTATCCCACTAGACTCAAGTTGCCCAACTGATTCTGCTGCTTGATGAAGACTCTCTCGTTCCTTCCATGGGAAATTCTACAACTACTCTCTGCCTTCTAGCTGCCAATCAGATCCATCATTTCAGAAGCAAGAAAGACATAGGAATGTTACCATGTCGTCTATCCTGTTGAACTGAGGAGGTGGGGCTGCTCCAATGTGCATCTGATTAGGCATACCTGTTAGGAAAGAGAAAATGGGGGGGAGGGACACCAATTATTCCTCAGCTTTACCCTAATATTAAGAAAATTCTAAAAAACAGAAAGCAAGTTCGGAGAAGGTCTAGATAAAAGGAAAAAAGCAAACACTATCTGCTGAGATAGGTCTCCCCAAGTCCTCCTATGCTGCCTCATGGCAGGGGTGGTCCTAGGAGGGATGAGCAAAGAACACTGGGAGTGTATACCAAGAGTATATATTCCCAGCAGGGTCATCCAAGACATGCAAGTCATCCCAGCTGCCCAGCTAAAGCAAGCAGGCATCTAAATTGGGCAGCAGCAATACAGAAAGATGCTGGAGGCAGATGATCATTTAAGTTACAACAGCAAAGGCATCATTTCATACAGCGCAGAAGGCAGTGATAAACCACTCATGTGTTTCACCAAGAAAACCACAAAGGTGAACAAGAGAAAGAGAATAATGATAGAGTGCCAGATGATGGGCCCCTCAGGTCAGATGGCACTGAACATGCTACTGAGGAAGAGCTGAGGATTTTTTGAGTACTACTGGTATATGATGCACTTAGATGAAAGCCTTCCAGACATCTAGTTGCTGATATTGCCATACAGGAAAAGAAAATCTGAAGCTGCAAAGAGAACATTACAGGGGAAGTACAATGGAACGTTAAGAAATGTGAAACAAAAGTAGGAAATGTATCAACTACACATTGACATCTTAGGCATCAGCAAATAGAAATGGACTGGAAATTGACACTTTCAGCCAGAAAATCAAACTGTTTACTACTCAGGACATGAAAAGCAAAGAAGGAATGGCATTGTTTTCATAGTTAGGAAAGATATAGCAAAGACAGCACTTAGTTATCCAAGTTTATGATCAAAACACTGATGCAACAGGAGGTTGATAAGTTTTATCGTCATATTAAATCTGAAATTGAAAAACATGCAAGTGAGATGTTCCAATTTTGGTTGGAAATTAAAATACCAAATTGGTATTTTATTGGAAATAATGAGAAAAATGTTGTTAAAACTATATGACCTAGGAAATGGAAATGAAGTAGGTGAACAACTTACAAATTTATGCCAATCTAATGATTTTTTTCATTGCTAACACATTCTTCAAACGGAAACAGTGTGTGTGTGTCTGTGTGTGTCTGTGTGAACATCACCACAGCACACAGAAATCAAATTGATTATATTATTGGTATAGGGAGGGAAGAGCTCAGTTGTAACAGCAAAGATTTGGAACAGATCACAAACTGTGCTCATGTTTAAGTTCCAAGTTAAGCTAAGTAGAACAACAAAGCCAACCAGTTTCCACAACATTTATCTGGAACATATAACCACTATTTTCAAGGAGAATATCAAAAATTGCTTTGAAGTACTGTACCACAGAAATTGTGGAATGAAATCAAATAAGTTGTTACTGTATTTGTGAATGTGAAAAGAGACAGCCAAAGACCAAAAAACAGAAGAAACCAAACTGGATGTCAGAACAGACTGTGGAAATTGCCAAGACAAAAATCTCGGAAAGGAACTTACCAAAGTATTTCAGAAAACTGTTAGAAGAGACAAGAAGCAGTATTACAACAACATCTGTACAGACACCGAAGATGGAAACAGACATGGAAAAACAAAGAAGGTCTTCCAAATGATCTCTGAACTCAGAAGCAGGTTCCAACCTCAAATTAAAATGCTAAAGGATGCCAATGGACAGATAGTAACTGATTCAAAGAAGATCAAACAAAGATGGAAGGAGTGAACTAAAATTCTGTACAGTAGGGATGTTAATATCCAAGACACCTTAGAATTTATTTCTTGTTTAGAAGACCCTCTAGACTAGAAGATGAACTTGGATCAGCACCCTGGTCATTACTAGCTGGAAGGCTACAAGAATTGATGGAATATCTACAGAAATATGGTAGGTACCAGAAGAAGACTCAGCAAAAGTTTGAACCAAACTATGCCAACAAATCTGGAAAGTAACATAATAGCCAAGAGGTTGGAAGAGGTCAGTCTACATACCAATACCAAAGACAGGAAACTTAACAGTGTGTGCAAACTATTATACAATATCCTTAATTTCACATGCTAGCAAAATAATGCTTAGGATCATCCAATGCTAGAAATTAAAGCCCTACATGGAAACAGAGATGCCAGACATTCAGTCTGGTTTTAGAAAAGACCAAGGAACAAGAGACATTATTACTGCTGATGCACACTGGATAATTGACAAAGCCAAAGAATGCCAAAAAGGTGTTAATATGTGCTTCACTGACTATAGAAAGGCCTTTAATTGTGTTGATCATATCAAGCTGTGGAATGTCCTTAGTAAAATGGGACCCCCGGAACATTTCATTGTCCTCATGCAAAACTATAAACAAGACAGGAAGCCATAGTCCAGACAGAACACGGTAAAAACTAGCTTCAAGTCAGCAAACGGGTGAAAGAAAGCTGTACATTCTCTTCTTATTTATTCAATCTATGTGCTGAAAATATTACAAGGGAGGCTGATGAGTGAGATTTTGAAACTGGAGGAAGAAACATCAATAACCTGCACTATGCTTATAACACAACTCCCACTGCTAAAATCGCAAATGATCTGCAGACTCTAGTGGGATGAAGACTCTCAGCAGGTCTTCAGGAAATATTTGGACTGAATGGTCAGATCAATTTTGGAAGATGGAGCCTGGTAAGATTGTCGTATGCCCTCTTTAAATAGTCCAGCAAGGTCAAAGTATATGCCAACTCAACTTCTTCCTCATCAAGGTCTGATTTATAGAGGGAAACACCAAACTGTTTCGGAGATAGTAGTTTGTGGATGCTTAAAATACTACTGCCATAATAGAGGTGGCTAATGGCAAAACACCCAAATTGGCAAATAGGTAATGATGCCATCCCTACTGTAATTGGTCTGAGCAAGTGGGCACATTTCTCAACAAAGTTCAAGGCTGCACCACATCTATTATGATAAGATACTTTGTGAATTTGCAAGCCTCCTCCTATGGTAGTCACTTTATTACATCACCCCAAAATGCTGCCAAAATTATAAATGTTCACCAGCTCAGGTTTGCCTACCCCAAAGTAAGAGTGTTGAACCTGAATGGAAAAATCAAGATTCAGGTTCACATTTGGCCAAGGTTTTTGAGAGAGTCTGGGTGATTATTTTTAAATTTAGCTTACCTTACTGGATTGGAGAGGGAGTACTAAACACACCACTCTGAGCTCCTGAAGGAGAGGCAGCATTTAAATGCCACAAATATATAAAGCAGAATGTGAAGCCTCCACAGCTAGAGGCACTGACTTTGTTACAAAGTTGACGTCAACCCACCCCAACCAGAACTGACTAAACTTGCTCCCTTCTTGGGCTTCAAGTTAGAATAAAGGCACACAGAGCTAAGTTCTTGCCAAATAACATGGTTAGCTGCAGAATGCATCCACCTCTTATGATTATACTGTGATAAACAAACATTTTGTGAGGATATCAAAGCTCCTGGCAGTAAGTGACTAAGTTGTCCTACCAGCACAGAGATGGAAAGAAGGCAGAAGGGAGCCTGCCTATATTATCCACCTCTCTGACACTAAGATACTCTGGTTGCACTGGCTTGACATTAAGACCCTGAGTGGCAGAAAGAAAGCAAACCCCCTCTCCATAAAAGGAGGAGCTGAAACCAGCATACTATGAAATAAGCAATCAAATATTTGACTGCAGTTCTCTAGGATGTTTCATCTGTTTTTGACTTAACACTTTTTCCTGAAATGCTCTGTAGGAATAGATTATATGTTCTGTGAATAAAATTAATTTCTCTTTGCTTTAGCACATGGCTGAGCCACTTACCCTGTGGTTGTATGAACTGGGGTTGCCCTTGATTCCAGTTTTGTTCTGTCATATTCAACTGAGTCATGTCTTGTTCAAGACCATCCAGATTTGCCTCAACAGGCACCTCCCAATTACCAGTCTTAGCTGGAGAAGGAGATGGTATAATATCAGCAGTTTTTAATGGTGCTGGCATCAACCCTGATGGAGGTGGAATTTCATCTGCCAATTTTCCTGTCTCGCCTGCTTTGTTCCGACTCCTCCTTGCCCGAGAATAGGATTTCTTTTCCACAGGCCTATCTGGTTGTGTCTGTAGAACATCTGCAGGTGGAGTTTGATTTTCCAAAACAACTTCTTCTTTTTTAACAGGGCTTTTTTCAGTATGTGGTATCTCAGACTTGGGAGAAGGCTCCCGTGCTGGGATTGGATCTGATCGTCTGGTCCGGTAACTGCTCTCAGGCTTTGACTGTTCACTGAAGCGAGGCGCATGTTGACTATTTACATCTACAGCTCGATAGCTTGGGCGAGTCTCTTTATAGCCACTGGGTTTGGGGAATGCCCTTGGAGTGGCCATCCGTCCTGTCCCTGCTGAGTTTCGATTAATGAATGTCCGAGGTGCCACAGAAGAACTGTCTACACTCTGGTGTCGTGGTGGCTTACTTGGTCGTTCACTGGACCAGTTGGGTTCTCTCTGTGGTGGACTCCCAAACCTGAATGAAGAGGAGATGCTATCAATAAGAAATGAATATTTTATGTTGAGTTCTTCATCACAATTGCTCCTCTGTCAAGGTCAGGAAAAAAATCAATATTATTCCATAAACAGTACACAGAACCATGTTCCTACAAATTCACCTTGGTTTGCGCATCCTCCTGGGCTTGATGTCATCAGGGTTGTGTGCAGAGCGGATATCATATCCATAAAGAGCAATCAGCTCTTGTCTGGTTTTTGGTGCTTGCTCATCTTCTCGAAACTTGTCATGTTCCCACCGTCCCTCATCTTTCCACAACTTACGCTGGCGACCCTTAGGTCTTGTGTATCAGGATAAAGAAAAACAATAAGAATTTATTAATTTGTACCTTGCCTTGGAAGCAACAGAGAGATCAAAGGACTCTATCCCACAGATATAAGGACAGTCAGAGCCATTAAAAATAAAATGATTCTACAAGGGGAAATTCAGATCAAAACCAAAAGCTTGGCAATTTTTAAAAAAAAGTCTTCATAGATTTCTGAAAGGCCACCAGGCTTCTCAACAGAAAAATACCTCATCTGGGAAGGCTTTGCCACCATAGTCAAAGGAAATAGTTGCTTCTGTAAAATAATGCTTTATTAGAGCTCTACTCTCCTATTTATGGCTGCCCAAAGTCAATCAATCATCCAATAACCACTAAAACACTGAGAAGGGGTTTCATACATTCCTTCAACTTCATTATTTTACTTTATTACCCATAGAATGAGACAAAATTGAGAAGCGAAAATATAGTCCTCTTTACTGGCTTGTACAACTTTTTCTGTAAGCAGTCAGTTGTGCCTTCAAGTAAAATGACCTGCCTATGAATTCTTTCTGCAATTGCTTCCTGCTATTCCTATCACCCACCGGACTTCTTCTTCCTGGGTCTGTCCACGGAGGTCATGCTCAAAGAAAAGACCTTTGCGAGGAATGTATGCTGGGTTCTTCCGGTCTTCATCATCATCTAGATGCTTAGGAAGTTTTTTACCAACCTTGTTTTCAACTTGTTCAGTGCTTTCCTAAAAAGAAAGAAATCAAACACTCATTGACCTATTAAAAACCCACCACCAATATCCCCAAAACCATCTTTTTTACTAAACATGTGATTGATCAAGTGCTGCCATTATGTGTTCTGGGTAGATAGGTGAGTGGGGACTACTATCAAATATAAATCAATCACCACAAATGTTTTAAAATGTATCTTTGAAAGCGCTAAAATGAAAAAAAATCAATTACCAGCTGTGTAAAACATGAGTACCTGATTTATAAAACCAAATCAATAACTGTATTTCAATATTACATTAGAGAATGAGAATATAAGCAAGGATATGCATGATGAAATAAGAGTCAAGATAGAAGAAATATGTGTAGTCAATTGCAGTCCTCTTGAAAAATCTGTACACCTTTGCGTTTAGATATTAGTGAAAACTGTTTCAGTGTGGTGTTGAGGCAATACAGGTAGTCCTCAATTAACAACGGTAATTGGGACCAAAAATTCCATTGCTAAGTGATGCAGTCGTAAAGTGTGAAGTCACATGGCAGCATCGCTTAGTGGTGGAAATCCTAGCAGTCCCCCTTAATTGAATTCCACCAGTCATTAGGCAAGGACCCGCCCTGATCCAAGCCATTCCTGGCTTGGTCCCTCCCAGCCCTGAGCCTCGGTAAGGTAAGGGACTGCCTCTGATTGAACTCCCCTCACCTATCTTCCCCAAATCTCTGCCCTTTTAGCTGCCCTGCACAGCAGTACTCCTCGGTGGCGGCACCAGCAGCACTGGAGCCGAAGTAGAGGCCCAGGGCCTTCAGCAGTCTCTGTCAGCTGCCACCACACCCAGGCCTCTACTTCAGCCCCAGTGCCACCGGCACTGCCACCGCTGTCAGGGAGTGCTGCCTCAAGCCCCATGCTGCAGCCAGCCACCCCAGCACTCCAGCGCAAAGCCCCAGCCACCCCCACCACCCTGTGCTCTGCCGGCCCTGCCATGCCTAGCTGACCTTCACCGTCTTCTTCCTCCCGTGGCTGGGCATGCCCGGCCTAGCCCTATGCGAGGCAGCTGCTGGCTGCCCCAGGCCTTCTTCCCGAGGCCACACATGCCCTCTCCAAATTGTGCGTGCCGTTCTCGTGATGCTTCATAAGGCCGCTAGACATGGCAGGGCCAGTGGAGCGCAGAGTGATAGGGGCAGCTGGGGCTTTGTGCTGTGGCACTGGGGTGGCTGACTGCAGCATGGGACTTGAGGCAGCACTCCCTGACAGCGGTGGCAGTGCTGGTGGCACTGGGGCTGAAGTAGAGGGCCAGGGACAGCAGTTGCCGGCTGAGACTGCTGAAGGCCCCAGGCCTCTACATCAACCCCAGAACGACTGGTGCTGCCACCACTGCCAAGAAGTGCCACTGTACAGGCCAGCTAAAAGGGCAGAGATGAGGGAAAGATAGGCAGGTGGGGGGAGGTGAAGCACTCCTGTAGTCGTAAATGCAGGCAGGCTGCCAAGTACCCGAATTTTGATCACGTGACCGCAGGAGCGCTACAACAGCTGCAACTTTGTGGACCAGGTGTAAGTACCATTCGTTCAGTGCTACTGTAACTTTGAATGGTCACTGAATGAATGGTTGTTAAGCGAGGCCTACCTGTATATTACTCCAATTATAAATAAAACAAGAATTATAGTATAAACGGGTAAAAAATGACAAAATATCTGTTGAGTAAAAATGAAAAATAATGATTAAAGATAATGAATGATAAAAATAATGGAGAATTTCAGTTATAATATAGTGATTCATTATTGCTTGTGAGTTTTACTGCTGCTAGACTAAGCCAAGATAGCACTTCTCTCTACAGCTGCAAAAATCAGAAACACAAAATATTGCTTATAAAATTCTTATAAAACTACTTGCTATAGAATGTACAGAAAAATGTAGGAACATGCTTCAACTGCAAAAATAATACAGCTTAATGTATTATTGTGTGATGTGATGTGTGTGAAATGTGATGATTTAAAATGACAGATTTTTAAAAAATTCTATGACCACAATGCTTTCCTGAACAATACAACTACATATTTTAATTTCTAGGTTAATTAGTACTTAAGCTCAAAATTCAGCAAAACATACCTGCCCATCCCCACTCTGCCTTTCGCCTGCAACTGTGCCTTTTGATTCTGGTTTCTCATCCCCTTTGTCTGCTTTTGTTCTCAATTCAGTGTCATTTCTGTCCCGCTTTAAGTCCACTTTAGTTGTTTCCTCTTCACTGTATTCTCCCTCCTCAGCCTGAAACAAACATCCAATTTGATTTACTTTAGTGGGACCGGAAAATAACAAATATTTCACCTTTCTTACCATGCACAGATTGTATGTTACACTGGGTGTAATTTAATAGCTTTTTTAATATATGCAGAAACAAAACATACATCCAAAGCACACATTTCTAGCCCTTACACGTGCAAGAAAAAAAAAACTTAAACGCTGGGAAAGTAGGCAAAAATATACTAAAGAGTGTAAAAAAAAAAAAAAAGAGCTGAACTGCCTTCCGTGATAAGGAAGTAAATATTTCATGCCCTGATTTGTTCAATGGCACTTACTGACCCCAGTCTCCAAATCTACCCAGCAGGTGTTTGAGAGTTAAAAGAAAATCCAATAAACTGTTGTGTTATATATTCATATACCTTATAAAATGACAAGCGTTATGACCTCAACTCACCTCAGAGTCCTCAGCACTTTCATAGTCAGAGAGTACAGCTAAAAATAAAGTGTTGTTTGAGGTTAAGAACAGCTTTTGAAATCCAATGTTTTCAAGGCTTAATTTCTCATATTTTCCCCAGGCCTTTCATTCATACCCTCCATAACCATCTGACAACTGCACCACCCATCTTGTGCTCACACATAAAACCCTGCTTTATCTTTGATTCATCCATCTAATATTCCCTTCTTTGAATATTCCATCTATCACAAGGCATATACATTTTTTCTGTAAAACATAGCAAATACAAAATGTAGCTCCTCTCCATCCATTATAAGAAAAACTATAGCACTAATTTATTGACCAATGCATCTTTTTTTTTCTTTTGACATTAAATCCTCTTCCAAGAATTCTGCACTAAATTGTCCATACTTCCCATGGGGCTATCTTTTCACAAATCCTTACACTTCTTTCCTGTTTGCTCTCTAATCCGTTCTAAACACAGTCCTTATGTACAAAATGTTGGTCTTCGCCATCCAGGATTTTTTATAATCTTAATTCCTCCATATCCACCATTCACTGATCTCCCGCTTCCTTAATTATTCCTTTTTTCTAACCTGCTATCCAGTGTGCCTCCAGAACTCTTAAGTTTCTCTCTCCCTTAAAAAAATAATCTTATCCATGAAATACTTTGGAGTCTGAGATCTGAAATAACTATTGCTCAGTTTTAAATATTTTTCTTTAGGCAAGATGCTAGAAAAGGTGGTGGTTATCCAACTACAAGAAAGCTTGGAATAAGCTAATTATGTAGATGCATTTGAGTATGACTTCAGGTCTGGAGACAGCACAGAAAGGCCTTGGCTGCCCTGATAAATTATTTTTACCAGGTGACAATTGGAGCAGTGTTGTATTGATTCTTCTGAATTTCTCAGTGGCCTTTGACACCCAATATGCATATTACTGGAGTGGCTCAATGGGTTAGGAACTGGAGCCACAATGTTATGATGGTCCCATTCCTACCTAAAACTATCTAAAGTGGCAGTGGGAGAGTTTCCATAAAGCATTCTTCTTCCTCTGCTATTCAAGTGGGGATATTTATCCAGAGACTGGGAGTACAATGTCATCAGTAAGCTGATAGCATTCAACTTCCTCACTCTTTTCCACCAGAATCAGGACAGACTGCACGAGTGTTTGAGAGCTACCTGGTTGCAGTGATGGAGTGAATGAGAAACAACAAACTGAATCCAGACAGGATGGAAGGAAATACTGACAGCTGGTTCTCAGGCCCAGAAATTAAGGTATCCTATTCTAGATGGGACAGTAGTTCCACCAAAAGAGCAGAGGTGTATCCTAGGGGCTTTCCTTAATTCCAGTATGACAGGAGAGGCACACTGACCTTAGAGACAAGAACATTTATGCCAAGGTGCAGCTGCTGTCTGGCCTGGAAAACTCTAGCCTCAGTGATCCATGTCCTTTACAATTATATTATTGCAGTGTAACCATCTTGAAGGTCCAGAACTGCAGCCTGCTACAGTAGCCAAACAGTACTGGGGAATAAAACCTATGCCCTGGTAAATTGATTGTATATTCGTTCCACTGCTAACAACAGAAATATCAGACTACACTAAAAAGCCTTAGTACCAATGAAAATGAAGGAAGCAGGATAAGAAATACCTCTTTTTGCAACAAATGCTAGTATAATTTTTAAAACATTGCTAAGCAATTATTTTGTATTTCTAACACCAATCACTACAATTAAAAGCTACTACCACTTACCATCTCCTTCTATGCCATCTTCACTTTCCTGTTTTGAGAGAAAACATTTATCAAAGAAAGAAATTTATGCAGATGCAAATACATTACATTAGACTGCTCTAAGACTGCATGCATTTGTTTGTTATGAACAAATGTAGTGGAAAAAATAGTTGAATGAATTTAGGATGACTATTTTCTAAAGAATTGGGTAGTGTAGTGGCTATATCGTTAGACTTAGTCTGAAGAGACCCAAATCAAGAATCCGCTCACCATGTACTTCATTGGATGACTGTGGATCAGTTATTATTTCTCACTAGCCTATCTGCCAAGTTACTGCAAGGGAGTGAAGATGAGAGAAGTAGCTGCAGCCAGGCAGCTTTATAGACTTTGGTTCAAACTGAGTATTAAAAGACCGAGTATAAAGGACTGAGTATTAAAGATGTATTTACATGGCAACAGCAACTTACAAGTCCTAGAAGGGTGGAGTTGACCCACAGCAATACCCTGTTGTTGGCGAAGGTGCATGCTGCAATCAAGCATTGTGTACAGATTTGCTACGCTGTGGTGTGTCCAGTCCTTGGAAAGCAAAGAACCTTCATAGTTACTATGAGGGAAATACTGGAGGAGGGTACTGTGTATACAGCCTTGAGCTTCTGAAGGAATGGCCAGCATGTACAGTAAATGCAACAAATAACCATACAACTGTAATTAGAGTTGTTGTTGCCAGGTTAATATAAATATTAGGAAGGGATGGAGTTCTATCAAAGCTGCAGAAAGGTACCCTACTGGGACTGCAATTCTAAGAATTTCCAGACAGCATCTTTCATGTACACTTGGTAGGGGATACTACTTTAAGACACTACATCTTTAATCTTTCAAATAATCCCCCTTCCCCCCAAATTCCAGGGCACAGGATTTCCATCCTTTCTTGATATTTTTGGTTATTTTTCTTGGGATTTTTCAATGGAAAAACTAACATATAAAATCCTTGGTGGAAACACTATTTGATCAGGCCTGATTACAGGAAGTAAAAGGGAACTTACTTCTCAAGGATGTTTTGGAAAGACATTGTACCTACAGGGCTCAGTTTTAAACAGAAGTCAGAAAAGCACCATAAACAGGTTTAAGAATAAGAAGTTATGGGTCATTACTTGACATGCTTGGTTGCTGGCTGAAGTAGTTATTTTGCTATACTGTAAGTAAAGCATCAGGCTATTCCAACAGAAAGAGGGCATCCGTTCCTTCCACTTCCAGGAAATCCTGCCTGATGAGACATCATTAGAAAGCAAGGATAACCTTATCCTTTTCACACAGCAAGAAAATGAACAATTTCCTTCAGAAAAAATGTCCCAGGGGGATGACTATTAATACTTGGAACATGCTAGGACCTAAAATTCTTATTTAATACTTTTATTTTCCATGTGTTTTTTTTACTTCAGAATGTGAAGTAAAAACTGTCTATATCTAATCATCCACATTAGCAACTACTAATGTGCAACTACTAACACTACTAGCCAGTTTGGTCTAGTGGTTAAGGTGCTGGGCTAGAAACCAGGAGTCTGTGAGTTCTAGTCCCGCCTTAGGCCTGAAAGCCAGCTGGGTGACCTTGGGCAGGTCACTCTCTCTGTCTAACTCACCTCACAGGGTTGCTGTTTGGGGAAAATAGGAGGAGGCAGGAGTATTAGGTATGTTCGCCACCTTGAGTTATTTATAAAAAATAATAAAGGCGGGATAAACATAAAATAAAATAAAAATAAATAAATACTTAGATGCTCCTGAGATATAATCAGTCTTTATATGCCTTTAAAGGAATATAGAAATCAAGAAAGCAGATAACAAGAATGTGGCAGCAACATTAATTATAGCACAGATTTTACTTTCTTACAGTAGTGTTCACAATGATAATCTAAAAAAGATATCCCAAGCCTATATTAATGCTGCAAGACTGGAATGTTAAGACCTGAGTACTTGTATGTGGAAAACAGGATTAAAATGGAGAAACACTGTTACTGTTACACAGAAAACACTGTTATTTGCTAAATGGGTAGCCAAACATGTCAACATCAAATAATCTCTAATTCCTCTATCTACCATGGCTGACATGGGATTTTTATATAGGTCTTTTATTTATTCAATAGCCCCTTTCTGACTCTGAACTTTCAACACAATGACCATTATAACTCACCCAGAGTTATTTTCAAAGAAGAACTACAGTATCAAACTGGATATACTATTGTATTACTGGTTTCAAGATGCCACCACAAAAACTTCAGGACCACATTTTCAAGACTCATTACACAAAACCACTCTGCTTCTTTAAAAATGCAGAAGACCCCTCAGGTGTAAGAGAAGTAACTACAATATGACATGCCTTCAAACGCAGAATACAGTATGTGTAATCTCAAAGAGACTTAACAAAGATCAGTTTAAATTTCAGCAAAACAAAAGGTACGATTACCGAAAATTGCCTTAACACTGACATCCTTTGCCTTAGAGTAAGAGGTACGCACCGTCTGCATATTTTGATCGGAGATACATTTATGGTTAATGCAGCATGCAAACGGAGGCGTGGTTATCTAATTTCGAGGCGAAAGAACGGCTATGGAGAAAACATCGAAAGGATAGCCAGATACAGGTTTGTTTTTCCCCAAGCAAGTGGAACCTGAGGGCCACTACTCAGCGATGAGTAAAGGAGCACTCTGCACAGCCTCAGAACCACTCCTGCCTCCCCGGCTCTTCCCAACTTTGCAGGAGTACCCAGGGAGAGGACCGCAGTCAAATTCTCCCCTGAAAAGGAAGGCAGGAGCCGATCAAAGAGCTTTCCCTTTTCCTTCCCCCACTCCCCCGGATCTTTCCACTCACACACTCCGAGTCGGCCGGGCTACCTCCCACCGTCACTGGCGCCTCCACGTTTTCAGTACCAGCAGCAGCACCTCCGCTGCTTGCCTCTCCGGCTAAGCCAAAGCGGTGACTGCCGCTGCGTGGGGAAGAACCTGCGCTTCCAGGCGGCGAGTCGGACTCATCCTCCTCGCTGCTATCCTGCGAAGCGCGCTGCCTCCTACGATCCGCCATCTTGACAGGATCCAAAAAAGGAAATAAGAAGCGAAACGGTTGGAAGGAGGAAGAAGAGGAAGCAGGGCCCAAGGAGGACGACGGGTAGGAAGGATGACGTCCAATCACGAAAAGACTACGATTCCCAGCGTCCAACGCGGGTCGATTTTAATCTTCCATTCGTTTATCCAGAACTCTTTGCGCTTGGTTGTTGAAGAGGCACGGATAACTCTCGACGGAGGACGAGGATTGCGGGGAAGAAGAAAATTCGCGCCAATCAAGGGTGGTGACGTCACGAGAAAGCGGTTCAATAGCCGGGGAGAAAGACGCCCGGCAACAATATCACGTGCTTTATATGTCTGTAAAATTGCTGCATGAGAGGGGGGAGAAAGGTGTCTTGGCAGCGAGAAATGGCATGACGTTTTCCCGTTGCGGCGATTACGTCACTCCAGTTTTCCTGCGGTACTAAAATAGTTGAGGCGCTGCAGCCTATGGAGGAAAGATGGCCATTAATGTTTAAAAGAACAGCGGCTTATGGAAGGGTAGGGTGGCAAGCTGATCGTCAGAGAGACGACGGAAAATGCCACCCAGGCATTAGGCGATGCAGCTGTCATCACTGCTGCCTCTGTGCATCATTCTGGCAACTCCCATTACAGGACCAAATGCCATGATTGGTAATATCGGAGGGGGCTCATCTCCATTTCCTGTACAGATCCTTCCCACACTATATTTGATGGTAAGGCCCTGGAGGATGGGAGGAGTCTGACTAAACAGGTTTCTGAGGTCTTGGTTGCTTGCTTTGCTTCCACTCCACACCCTCTTCAGGAATCCTTCTGATCCCCTTTTGAAGCCATCTTAATTCAAAGGCCACCTCGTTCTATGGCAAGGGATTTTGTAACATGAAGTACTTCCTATTTTTGTCCTGAATATTTTTTTGAAGCAGTAAGAGTTACACATACTGTGCTGAAAAAAGTAATTTAATTGAATACAGAAACTTAAAAAACAGTACAGGTAGTCCTCACTTAATGACCATTCAGTCAGAGACCATTTGAAGTTACAAATGCGCTGAAAAAAATGACTGACGACAGTTGCAGCATCCGCCCCTGCAGTCAAGTGATCAAAATTCTGGCACTTGGCAGCCTGCCTTACTTAACCACAGGGGCGCTTCACCTCCACCCACCTATCTCCCCCCATCATTGCCCTTTGGCCACCCTGTACCCTGCCTTGAGGGGCAGCAAGCAGCCCCAAAGCTGCATGGCACTGTTTGCTGTGTCCCAGGAAGCTGCAGCCACCCCGGCCCAGTCCCAGCCGCAGTTGCCCTCACCACCATGCACTCTGAGACGCCTGCCCCCTGTGCTTTGCTGCCCTGGATATGCTGATCCTGGATTTGGGCTTGCAGCTCACGGATTTCCTCATCATGAAGTTTCTCGAGCTCGGTCAGCAGGACCTTGTTCTGCTGCTCGAGGAAGTGCACCTTGTTGATGTAGTTGGTGAAGCAATCATTCAGCTCCTGCAGTTCGGCCTTCTCGGTTTGCTTGAACTCCGGGTTAATGGCATCAGTCAGGGAGAAATCGACCCCCAGGGCATCACCGCCAATACGCATCTGTGGAAGGCTGCTACACATCCTCAGGGCTTTGGAGGCATAGATGCCGCTGGGAGAGGAGGAGACCAGGTGCCACAGTTAATATTACTTTGTAATTGAGACAGATCGGCTTATTTAGCCCAATACTGTGCACTACAACTTCTGCCAAACCTGAAGACTTTCTGCAGTAACTTTGAGACATTCCCATAAAGACTGATACTCTTAAATCTACCAACTCAAAATGTACTTCACAATTACTTCATTAAGATGAAACCATTATATTTTAATGAATGCTTTGAAAGTTTACGTTTTTGTGCTAAAATTGTCTAGGTGAGCAACCATGAGGCTGCAATCCTATACAGGTAGTCCTTGTTTAGCAACCGCAATTGGGACTGGCAGCTGTCGTTAAGCAAAGTGGTTGCTAAGTGGGAAATCACATGACTGCCAGTGTGCTTTCCTTTTTTCCACTCCCCTGCCCTTTGGAATGCTCACTCCATCGCTGGGATAATTAGCAAGAATGGAGTTAATGTTTGTATTTACATTCATTGGAGAGGAAGGGATTACAAGAGAGTGGGCAGGCATACAGTGGGCAGGCATCAAAAGGAATGTGGTGGTGGTGTCAGCCCTGAGTGCATTATGCAAACTGTCCCGAGCACACTAGGCAAACAGTTCAGAATATTCCCCATTGTGTGCCTGCTTACTGCGAGTGGGTCAGGCACAGGACAACACATACTGACTGTAATGGCGATCATGTGACTGAGGGATGCTGCAACGGTCATAAGTGTGAGCATTGGTCATAAAGTTGTGGATATATATATATATATATATATATATATATAAAAGTTTTACAAAGAACATAAAAACTAACACAAACGAAGGAAGGAAGGGTGCAGAAAGAAAGAAGAAAAATAGATGCTTCTGATTTCCTTCGCAGCAAATATAAGTACAATTACAAAATTACCTTACTCTATGATTACAAAAAAAGCTCACTCTTTTCTATTATCCATTTTTTTTCTAATCATCAAAACCACAAATCATAAGTGTATTTTTTTTTCTGTTTCATGCAAAAAGTCTATAAGGGGTTTTCAGCCAGCCATAAATATATTTTTTCTCTGATCAAATAAGTTAATTTAGCCATCTCTGCAAATTCCATCTTCTTCACCAACCATTCCTCCATTGTGGGTAATGTTGAATCTTTCCACGTTTGAGCGTATAATAGTCTCGCTGCAGTTACCATATACAAAAACAAAGTTCCTTGGATTTTTTCTAGTTGCCTATCCATTAGTCCCAAAAGAAAAGTCTTTGGTTTCAATTGCATTTTAACCTTTAGAATCTTCTGAATTAACATATGTCTTTGTATCCAAAATTTTTTAGCTATTTTACATGTCCACCAAACATGATAAAATGTCCCTTCATGTTGTTCACATTTCCAGCAAATATTCATGGTACCTTTATACATTCTAGACAGTTTCTCTGGTGACAAATACCAGCAATACATCGTTTTATAAAAATTCTCTTTAAGGCTGGAACACAATATAAATTTCAATCCTTTCACCCACATATTTTCCCATTGATCCATTTGTACATTATAACCAAAGTTTTTAGCCCATTTTATCATACATTCTTTCACTTGTTCTTCTGTCTCATATTTCAATAAAAGTTTATACATTTTAGCAATATGTGCATCATTTGTACATAATTCTATTTCAAATTCAGTCTTATTTTGTTCAAAACCATAGATCTTTTATCCACTTTAAACCTTTCTAATAATTGTGCACAAGAAAACCATTCACAAGCAAATGCTTCTGTTATCAAATCTTCCTTTGATTTCATTTTACAATCTCCTTGAAAAAAAATTCTAGTATATCTTGGTAAATTAACTATTTAAGTTTACTTATCATTTCTCGTCTATCAAATGCTTCTTGCACTAAGGTGTTTTTGGGCAAAACCTAAATTTATATTTATTCCATACTCTAAGAATAGTCTGTCTAACATAATGATTTTTAAAATCTACATTCGCCTTATCTTTATCATTCCACAGATACTCATGCCACCCAAATCTCAAATAATGACCTTCTAAATCCAATAACCTTCTATTTCTTAACTGCACCCATTCTTTCATCAAAACTAAGCAGCAGGTAGCAAAATTTAATTTCAGATCTGGTAAGCCCAATCCTCCTCTTTCCTTCACATCTTGTAGTAGCTTATATTTAACTCTTGGTTTTTTTCCCTTGCCATACAAATTTAGATATATCCTTCTGCCATTCTTTAAATGGTACATCAGTTGTCAAAACTTATTGTCTGAAACAAAAATAACATTCTAGGTAAAACATTCATCTTAATCACCAAAATTCTCCCCAACAGTGACAATTGTACTTTGTACCATCTTGGCATATCCTTTTTGACTTCATTGCATGTCTTGACATAGCTATTTTGAAATAACACACAATTCATATTTTTCATAGTTATACCCAGGTATTTTACCTTCTTCTCAATCTTAAAACCTGTTTTATTCATCAACCTTTACAAATTACAATGAATTCTATACTACAGGGAGGAGAGATGCCAGAGACTTGGAAAGAGGCTAATATAACATTAATACCTAAAGGGGGACAAGATTTGACTTCAATAAGAAATTACAGACCAATATCACTACTGAATAATGACTTTAAGTTGTTTACAACAATTTTAGCTAAAAGACTGAAAATAATTTTGCAAGAATTTATTCATGAGGATCAATGTGGGTTTTTACCAAAAAGACAGTTGAAAGACGATGTTAGAACAGTACTGGATATTTTGGAATATTTGGAACAACGTAATTAAAAACAAGCTGCATTGATCTTACACGCAGAGAAGGCTTTTGACAATTTGAATTGGACTTTCCTGTTTAAGGTTTTAGAAGATAGGAATTTTGGAGAGAATTTTATAAAATAGATGAAATCAATTTACACTTAACAGACAGCACAAATAATCGTTAATGGAGATTTAACCAAACCATTTGAGATACCAAAAGGAACAAGACAAGGCTGCCCACTGTCTCCTCTCTTGTTTATTCTAGTTCTTGAAATGTAAGAGATGTAAGACAAGATGAGAGGATCATGGGCATAAAGAATAAAACAGAGTCATACAAGTTGAGAGCTTTTGCAGATGACTTCATTGTGAATGACTTGATTTTGGCTGACCCTTTAAAGGGAATTGAACTTTCAATGAGTAAATTAAAAGAATGTGGGACATTAGCAGGTTTTAAGATGAATAAATAGAAGATTTTAACAAAAAACATGAAGTTACAAGATCAAACAGAACTAATGAATAAACCAATTGTAAAATTATTTTTTCAGCACTGTTGTAATTTTGAATGATTGTCGAACAAGGAAGTTGGTAAGCAAGGTGTACCTGTACACATATATTGAGGAGTAATGGGATTTATATAATCAATTATACTTTTTCTAAATACATATCCATATATTTTGGTTCAAACTTCATACCATATACCATCTTTTAGCAGAAAGAGATAATAATTTATTAAACTTGCATGCCACCTGACTCAACAACTCTGGGTAGCTCACAACAATCAAAGAAATTACAATAAAATATAAAAATAAAGAAAAAACTATGACAGGTGCAATGAAGTGAGGGGTCTCACTCTCCCTCACTGAAGACCTGGGTGAAAAGCCAGGTCTTCATAGCTCTTCTAAACAACAGCAGAATGGGGGCCACCCAGATCTCAGGGGAAACCTTGTTCCAGAGGGTAGACACTGCTACAGAGAAGGCACACTTCAGGGTCCTGATAGATAACATTGTTTAATCAAAGGAACCCAGCACGTCAACCCTGTAGGATCAAATGGGCTGGGCAGATGTTATAGGAGACAGGCAGTCCCTCAAGTAACCAGGCCCTATGCATCTCATGAAGCAAAGGTGTTACATGGGCACACTGAGGCATGCCCATTACTGCTCATGCCGCTACATTCTGGATCAGTTGAAGCTTCTGGGTGGTCTTGAAGGAAAGCCCCATGTAGAAAGCATTGCAGTAGTCAAGCTGCAAGGTTACTAGGGCATGACAACTGTCTGAAGCACCCCCTAATCTAGGAAAGGGTGCAACTTGCACACCAGATGGAATTGTGCAGAGGCCTTCCTGGCCACAGCAGACACCTATTCTTCAAGCAGAAGCTGCAAGTCCAGGAAGACCCCCAGATTGCATACCAACCTTGAAGGGGGAAGTGCAACCCCATCCAAGGTCAAAGGTGGTTCCTCCCCATTTAAACCTATACAGCCTCCAGGCACTGGGACCGAACCTTGACAGCCTCACTTGGCTGGCTCAGGGATGAAAGATACAATTTGGTATGATCAGCATACTGATGATACCAAACCCCAAACCAGCGGATGACCTCACCCAGTGAGATGTTGAAAAGGAAGGGAGAGACAGTAGAAGCCTGCAGCACCCCACACAGGAGAGGCCTACGGAGTGCTCTCTCCTAACCAACAGACTGGATCCAGCCCTGGAGAAAGTGACACAGAGCCAGCTCAGAAGGATATTGTGGTCAGCAGTACTGAAAGCCGCCAAGAGAGCAAGGAGCACAAAGATGGATGCAGCACTGCCATCCAGGCTCCACCATAGGTCATCGACAAGCACAACCAAAACTCTCAGTACTAAAGCTTGGCCTTAAAACTGACTTAAATGGGTCTAGATAATCTGTTTCCTGCAGGGTGTTCATCAGGGTTCTCTCTACCACCTTCTAAACAACCTTTCCCCAAAAAGGTAGTTGTCAAAAATTGTTGGGGCCAAGGACGGCCTCTTGAGGGGGGGGGCACAGTACCACCTCTTTCAAGGCTTGAGGTACCACTCCCTCCCTCAGAGAGGCTGACCCCACAGCACAGACCCAACTATGGGTCACCACCTTGGTCACTTTTACAATCCAAGAGCGGCCCAGATCTAGTAAACAGGTGACTGAGCTGACAGCATAGAGAACCCTGTCCATTCCTAGCCACGGTCAAATGACTCTCTTATTTGATGAATGACAGGAAAGGCATAGAATTTCAAAACTATACCTGGTCTGTCAAATGTCAAATGAGGCAATACATGACAAAAGTATTAATATTCTTTTCATTTTATTGTAAAAAAAATTTTTTTATTTCAATTTTGTTTAAACATACAAGCAGAATTTCTCTTTTAATACTCCTTGTTAACACTGTTAAAACTAAATGAACCAAAGCAAAACAATTTTAAAAACAAAAAATGAACATTAACAGCCACGAATTTGGTATTTACAAACTTTTTTCCTTTATAAGATATTTACAAGACAACTGATTTTACATATTTAAAATGGTATAAAAAAAGATGCATTTGCAGACAACCACATTTGAAAGGGCAGAAAAACAAGAGGAAAGGATTTATAGACAGTTTTTAGAACTACCATAAACTTGGTTAAAGAAAATGTTTGTTTATTTGTTTAAAACAATCAGATCTAATTTGCATTGGCTTTTCATTACACAATTTTCAAATGTTGAACTCCCTACAGGGTGGGAAACTATTTTTTCCAGCCCATTCCCAGCTAACATCCATTGCAAACTCTTTCTATAAAACCCTACCTACTTCCGCACACCTATTCATCTTTTTATGATGCACGTGCTACAACTGATTCTAAGTCTTTCTGAGTCAACATTCTATTCTGTTCACTCTGGGAAGGGAAGAGACAATATGCTATTTTATTCAGAACACAAACTGAATTATTTCTGATAATAGTCTTATTTTGGGCTAAACAGAAACACTGTCTTCTGAAAATGGAATCTAGATTCAAGAAGTTATCTTGGGGCCCATTTCCAATTATTTTAGAGAAAGAAAGATCAAGTTCCAAAATCAACAATGCCTTCAACAAGCTTCTACCAAAAGTCTGCTTCCTTGAAACATCCACGCTTGTACTTGCAGGAGACAAAAAATAACCACTTATGGATGCATGCTGGCATGCTAAAAAGCAAAAGATCCAAATACAGCCTTATTTAAAACAAAATCAGGCAAACATTTTGCACTACTTCAACTACAACAGACTACATGGCAGAAGAGAGGATCTGTTCTTGTAATTTTAATTTCAAGTCATAGAATATAACTTTTAACAATGCTCATACTAAGTGTGCTACCTTTGGTGGGAAAAATAGAATTTTAAATTCCCATGGAAAATTACCCAGAAGTGGGACTGCAACTGTCCTGAAATATCTGGAAATTAAAATGGAAAAATGAAACCATATTTTTTAGTGTCCTCTGTAAGTGATGCAGGAAAATAACCTGAATTAGGTTTTTTTTTTACAATCTGGGAAACTGAAACTTTTTCCCTATTTATCTAGAAATTTTAGTCAGTGCAAAAAAAAAAAAGTTTCACTATTCCCCTAAGCAGGCAATACACAAACAAAGGCAGCTTCCCAAAATGATGTAGATCAGGCAGAAGGACATGCGGTTTTACAAAGGAATTCCCTGTTTTCAGGGAAGGATGAAAGTGTTGATTTCCACTTACTGTAAAAGTTACAGGATTATGATTGGCTTAAGAAAGTGCCAAACTTTAAAACAATCACAAATTAAAGTTTCAGCTACTACTCAGTATTTCCATTGGGGAAACCCAAACTGCCCAATTAAAAAAATAACAATAATAATATTTTCACAGTTTTGACAGGATATCTGGTAAAACAAAACAGGAAAACATCTAGAGACAAACTAGCATTGCATGGTTAATTCTGGATTTTGCCAAATTATCTCTCAGAACTGTGACAAAGTTGTGAAGGCATGTAGCCCTTCACTACCAGAACTACCTGCATTCAGTATCACAAATTCAAGACCTGATTAGTAATTGTATTTTGATCAGAAGGCATGGAAGGAACCCATTGAAAAGCACTGAAAAGCCAATGGGGCAGGAGAAAATACATGAATCAATATGTGGATGCTTTATAGAACAGCAGTTAGAAGCAATAGGTCAAATGAAATGTCTGTGTTGCTCAATGATGGATAACCCCCTCCCCCAAATTTTCAAGGCCCTTAATTAGCAAGCTAATTATTCTTAAGAACTATATATATATAGATATATATAACTATATATATCGATATATATTCAATCAGAGGTGGGTTTCATGTTTGTGAGAACTCACAAATGGGAAGTGTTTAATTATACTACTATGCTTGTCCATCTTTCATAGCTTCTCAGTGGATTGTGCTGGTTGCAGCTATCCAATACAGCTCAACAGAGGCACACCATAAATTGCTAACCTTATTCTCCCAACACAAACCTCCAATACTTTCTACCAAGCAAAGAAAAAAAAATGAAAAACAAGTGAAAAAAATTCAGGGAAAAAATATGTAAGCATAAAAAATATTTATAGTGAACAAGAATATACATCATGGGGGATGGTAGAAGAAAGTGACATAACAAAACATATACAGTTCTCTGCCATTTGCAGCAAATAGCACAGGCCAACCATCAAGACAGAGATTTCTCCTAGTTTGACATGCCTATTTCCTGCATGTCCGATGAGGAGTCTGTTTCTTCTGCATCTCTAGCCGGCAACGACTTCGTTCGTCCAGCCACGGCAGTTCAAAGTTCCTGCCAGGCAGAAAGTGGCCCATAGAAGATCATTAGTGATGATAAAGAGAAGAAAGAGGTTAGCAGTTCATGTCTACATTTGCATAAGTTGGTTGCAAGCCTACATGTCTGGCAGCAAAGATCATACTAAAAATTAAACACATAGGCACAGTTTCTAGAAACTTTGCGTAACACTGAATATTAAATATTATTAATATTTGATTAATATTAAATATATAGATGATATTGAACTTTAGCTATTGAAAAGTGTTTCATCAATAGCGTTCTTCTACAATAATGGGTGTTGTTTAATCATGTTTGCTGAATAAACAGTTCACATAACCTGCTATCCCTTAAGCAACAGATTACAAGCTGTAACAAATGCATCCACACAAAACACTAACATGAAACCTCAACAACCACATTATGGCTTAGTGCAATGTGTAAACCCAGCCACTATCAATTTTAGAAAAAAATGAAACAGAAAAAAAATGAAAATGTGAATTTTAATTCATGGGAGCTGAAACTAAAACCAATTATTTTTTCCCAATTATTTTCAAAGTATTTTATCAATACATTTTCACCTCCTTACCTTTGCAGTGTGAAAGGACGTAAACCATGACTGCAAGAATGCAAATAACAGAAAGGCCACAGAAATGTGATTTGTATGATACTTACCATTAGCTTAAGGATGGAAGAGTCCCATCAACAAAATTAGAGAGTGGAAGAGTTTTAAAAAGGGAACAATTCAAGTTGTCCCTTGTAAAATGGAAAACAGCATCTTTTATAAACAACTGAATATTTCTCTGAGATAGGATTGATGCTGACAAGTATTTCTTTGCTTAATCCATGAACAAGCGAATCAGGAGCTGCAATTGAGCCTCCCAACCTTTTGCATAATTCCTATTTTTTAAATATTTAGCTGTTACTATTCATAGCCCAGCTAAGGAACTTACCATCAAGCCTCTAAGATTTCTCAATTAACTTCATCACTGTTAAGTCTCAGAGAACCAATTCCCTATCACTACCTATGCATTATTGTCCTTAGTTTTTGTAGTAACCTACAATACTAAAATGCACTTAGGATTTTAGATGCCATTTGATAAATATTTGAATTGGCATTCTCTCATCATAGTGAAACCCAAGCCTGTCCACAAAATAAATAAGCACACAATACACTGCATAAGCAGGAACAAAGTAGCTCTCCCACAACTTTTACAAAATATATTCTTCCTTAATGCAGGTATGTAATACATTGGTATACTTACTGTGGGGTTAATTTTGGTAATGGTCGGCCAAACGCTACAACAGGCAAATATGGGGTGATCAGCAAGCTTTCAACTAGAAGAGGAAATGGAAGAGAGAGGAACATTATATATTTAGCTACAATGTTTATTCACATATGATACTTATTTGAAAACATCTGTTTGTGCAATAGGATCATCCCAATCCAAGATTCTCTGTACTTAAGTATACGAAAAATTTTGATGACCACTCACCATCATCTGACTCTGGGAAAAATGAGGTAACTTCAGGCTCAGATTCCTGAATTCCTTTCTTTTTATACATTCTAAGTTGCAGTCGCTGCAAAATTCTTTGCTCCCGGATACGCTGAATATCCCACCTGTGAGTAGAGGAGGCAAAGGAACCACAACAACAAAAAGTTTCAAATTTTCATTTGAGGGCAAATCTGAGTATTTTAGGTTCTAGAAAAACCATTATGCCACATAGTTAAGAGTAATGCTGCTCTTTGCATTAAACAGGATGCTTTTCAATTTCTATGGGATATCCCAAGTCCTTGTATTACAGCTAACTCATAAAATACCCACTTGCTTAATCCTTTGCTAGATGGAATTGCTGCCCATGCTTTGTTCAACTAACTACAATGCCCCAATCCAAAGCCACCCAGCACACAGTATAAGGCAAATGCATTATGCTAAAAGATAGATTTAAGACATACCAACTGCTCAAAACCTTTCATATTATTACATGCCCCTTTTTTAACTGCTGTTTGCAATCAATGCAACCTCTATGTACTGCTAAATGTTTAAATAAAAGTGGCTGCCTAAGTTTATGGCATGTAAACAGCTTTATTTCATCACTCACCTTTTCCTCCTTTTCTCATCCAATTCCAACTTTGCATGTCGTTTGGAGAAGACGTTGTCTTCTAAGTTCTGTGAAAAGTTTGATAAAAGGGAGAAAACATACAGGTAACATTATGTGCTATACCTTTCCGTGTATCTGAGTTCCTCTCTTTCCATTTTCTGATGGAAAGATTTAAGTCTGCCTTGCTATATGCCATGTGTTCATAAGAAGAGGGTCTAAACTTCCTTTTATGATACCGTAACACCCTAGGGTAGAAGGAAATAGGAACTGAAGATGTTCAGGACTGCCAGCTTTGCTTCCGGGAGGCCTGATATGCTTTTTGCATCTTTGCAACACCAATGGAAAAAAATCTATTTATTAAGATATTATTGCTTATTACTTTTCATATTACTGTTCATAAACACAATACAGTAAAAAAAATGACCTATCTAAAGATGTTCATTCAAGAAGTAAACTCTGAAAACACAGAGTTAGGAAAGATAAGCAAAAGGTAGATTAATTGTGGTGAAATTGGACAATTGATTACTGTAAGCAGTTTCAAATACAGATGTCACAAGTGAACAATTCTGCAAATCAATCTTTCTTTTGACAGTTTGTATTTTATTTAAGTGACAGTGGTTAAGCATCTCCATCATGTCCCTTAAGTGTGAATAAAGGACACATTCTCACAGATATTGAGTACTAGTTGAGGGGCAGGATTGGATTTAGTTTTATCAAAACCAAAATGTGTATATTACTGCAGGGATTTTGAATTTGGTCCTTCTTTGGTATTTAACATTCCATTTTGAAATGCTGTGATGGTATTACTAGTATATTCATTTTGGTTTTGAAAATGATTGTAGCCAGTCCTTAGGGCAACAAAAGGTCCAAAGGCCCAAATCCTGCCCCCCACCCTGCCTCAATGTTGCAGAATCCCTCAAGGTCATCCCACCCAAATTTGGCAGCTTTCCAACTTTTGTCACCAGTAGTTTTAAAAGAAAATAAACAGAAAAAGCCTTAAGTAGAAATAACCAATTTCATTTTCAAGTTCAACAATTCCTTTCAAAAGCTCCATTAGTTTTGCTTCTTTTGGTGATAACACAATGACCTCACTACTTCTGTGCTCAGAAATCAAATCTCCCCCCTCCACTCCCCTCAGTATGGTCGCTGCCCAAAAAAACGATGGTCGTACTGATATATGATGAAAAACCACAACAGAAATAAATGTCTTGCAGGATCACAATTCAGCTGCCCATAAGAATAGGCAGGGTTGAGATATTGGATATTTTTTTGCCCTTGCTTGGCAAGACAAATTAAACCTAAATAGCAGGATTAAACACTGTAATAAAAATGTAGATTGTCGATCAGTATTGGCAACCAAGGCCCTGACAACCGCATGCCAAAAAATGCCCTTTATCTACAACACTGCTCTGGAGATTTTTCTTTATTTGACAATTAAAAATAAGGATTGTCTCATCCAATACTATATCTTATCAAGGAACAACAATATCCTATGAAATTCTCCTGAAACACCTTCCTTGGGAATCAAGTAGGCTGACGGTCAGCTTTGAAAATACTGAGCCAAGACAAAATGGCTGCTAATCAGTCTCATGAACATAAATCTCAGTACAAGAAACCCTGCTTTGTTCATATTAGTAGACTACCTGTTTTATACTGAAGGCTAAATATAATTTGCAAACTCAAAAAACCACCATAACATGCTAAAATTCTAAACAGTTATATTAGCGACAGGTGCAGAAGTAGGTTTTAACTATTCTTTAGACTGCAGAGAACATGTCAGTATATCACTAGAGGAAGTGGATGCCATCAAGATTGGGGGGGGGGCTTCAGGGGCCACTCAAAATATCTAACCCACAGCCACTATGTTGCCACTCCAGATCAAGAGATAAGCATTACAAAGTTTACGAGGGCGGGCGGGCAGGCAGGCAGGCAGGCAGGCAGGCATATATATATATATATATATATATATATATATATATATATATAAATGATATTATATCTATATCTCTATATAAAAGAGATTGCCCATGCATATATATATATATATATATATATATATATAAATGATATTATATCTATATCTCTATATAAAAGAGATTGCCCATTTTGTCCGATATTTCAACATATGTTTCCATAATAGTTGTAAGGAATATCTGGTTAATCTAAGGACAGTAAGGTTTGAAAACATTAGGGTAGAACAGTTCTTCTTCCATAACAGTTTCCTAGGCTGCCTATTCCACACCAGCAATTATACCCAGTACACATTGCTCAATTCTTACTGTAAGGCTATTTGCTTACATACCTCCAAAAGTTCAGAAGGATTCAGATCTCTCAGGGGCTCTACTGTGTGGTCCCTCCATGATGGAACTAGAAAGGGGAAAACAGTGTTATGATACTAATTTTAAAGAAACATTTCAGTAAAGAAAGCTAACGATGTAGCCAACCAAATGTTCTGAGTTAAATTCAGCTTTGATATTCCACTAGTATTAATTAGCTTAACACTTTCCTTCCTTTTTCCTTTTCCACCACTCTGCATGAAAACTTGAATTTTGTCCTCTTTAGCAGACAATTTCCCAGTATTATCTGATGGCTTGAGTTTAACTTGCTGTTAAACTTATTTTTAAATACTTGCTCACACCCACACAAGTGCTCAAGGTAGGTTATATAATGCCTTTTAATTTTATTCTCAAACACCCTCTGACAAAGACAGGATTTGTTTCAGGTTTCCCAGTCAGCTTTGAAGTTCAGCAAGGCTTAATTTCAGCATTGTTCAAATACTACAATCCAAAGTGAGCACTGTGGAATAATTATTCAATGGCGAGAAACCACTTGTTTTGATAACATTTTATAAACACCTTGAGAGCCAGTTTGATGCAGTGGTTAAAGACACCAGGCTAGAAACCAGGAGACTGTGAGTTCCAGTCCCGCCTTAGGCACAAAGCCAGCTGGGTGACCTTGGGCCAGTCACTTTCTCTCAGCCCTAGGAAGGAGGCAATGGCAAACCACTTCTGAAAAACCTTGCCAAGAAAACTGCAGGGACTTGTCCAGGCAGTTTCTGTGAATCGGACACGATTGAACAGAAAAAAAAATAGAAACCTTGATAGATATATAGATGGTTTTTAGTATTTAACAACCCTATAGAATCAATAATATATTCATTATCTTCCAGAGTGTCAACAATCCAGAGCTGAGCTGCAAGGATCCTCCCTTTTATCAGGCAATAAATCCCTGATACAAATCAAAATTCTCTTATAGAACACCAAATGGGTTCCTACATCATACTAAGCCACAATGTAGGGCATCTGATTTGGGCTTAGCAAATTATGTAATCTAGACATTGTGGTTTATAAATAATGGTTTATGACAATGTGTTTTGGGAACCAGATAAGCCAATAACCAAACCACTGTATTGCTTACTATTACGTTAGTGCAACCAATGTTTATTACACATATATATCTTAAATATTTTAAAGTAGATATTCCAATTAAAAGTATCTAAGAAGGATTAATTTTAACCAAGTTTATAAATGAAATCCATAAAAACCCATTTACCTACATGTACCTATAGCAATCATAATGTAATTCATCAGTGTCCTAAAATGACAAGCTACAGTGAGTCTCTTTCAGACTATAAATTGGTCCTTATATTGCAATTGCCTATTTTATCATTATCTGCTGGCTGTAAACTAGCACCGTATTTTCTACCATCACACTTGCAAAGTTACCTGGAACATTTTCTGAAAGTTGCCAAGATAACTTTTTGAAGAGATGAACAATCTAAAGGTTATCTCTGGTGACCGTTTATCTAAGACATACACAGAGGCCTTACAAACTAGGTCTCAATAGCAAACCATCACATCTTCTGAGTTTAAATCAGCTCTAGCTCCACCTGAAGAATTGGCTAACTATCACAGGATCCTGCAAGAGACACTGGGCTCAATACTTTTAAAAAAGAGAAAGGGATTCATGAATGCTTATTATCCTTGAGAATTACAAGTGAAAAAATTCAGGATATTTGCAGCACATGACCAGGTGGCTATTTTCATTGTGCCTGACATCTGAACTGCCCCTAAGTAACAAATTGGCTGCAGATGGAAGTAAGCTGCTGGACTTAATGAACCTTTAAACAAATATAGCAAGGCAATTATTAAGACACAAGCACTTATTAAGTTAGCAAAAACAGTCAAATAGACAAGGGCAAAGCCAAAAAAAGACACAAAGAGAGATCAGGCCCTCAATTTGTTGTTGTTGTTGTTGTTGTTGTTCTACTATTCAATTACAACCTGGCATTAAAAAAAAGCTAACTTAGAAGAGGAAGAGGTGTCCGCAATCTGGTGCGAGAGGAAAAAAAATATCTTTCCCAACCTTCAAAAGGAAATTGCTTTGCAGCTTCTCCAACAAATGTATTTTCTTTGCCATTTTGTGAGACACTGTAAAAAGAATTGCAAAATAGTTCATTTCTGTTCAGGTTCAAACTGGTGAAATATGGGATGACATCAAACAAAAATCCTAGACACTTGTAAGTAATCAATTTTATTGGGGAAGATTGGGAATTTTACAGCTGAAATTGGAGAGGCACAGAAAGAACATTACTCCAATAGGAACAATGGCAAATGATGGTATTCAGTGGGAGAGTGTTTCTCCTAACTGGAAGAATACTGCTTTAACAGCAGTACTCAAAGGAAAAAAAGAATACTATGCCTGATAAGTCAGCTTGTAAAAAAACTGATAACTTGATGAAAAAGAATGAAATGTTTTCCTTGAATTATATCTTCATGGGGAGTTTGTGAAGAAAATCAGGCTAACAGCAGAACAAACTGTGTTACTATCAAAAGCATAGCGAATAACAAATTCTCATTTAATCACTGCATTCACATATTGAACCTTAAACTAACCAGAATATTTTAGCCTAACATGTTCTGTGAATCTAGCCTATCATTTATGGTTCAGTGTGTTGTTTACTTAAGTAAACAATGGAAGGGTTATTTTATGGATAAGTTTGTTGTGTGACCCATGTGAAGTAACCTCATTCCATGACCACCAGCCATTAAAGTATGTAAGAACAGTGATACCTGGTTGTTCTATGGAGAAAAGCCCGCAGGGATAACCAATCTATGTATGAAACATTTTGTCACACGTCTTCTTCCTAGTTCCTTCAAGGCACATAGAGAAGCTATATCCTTAAGAACTGATTGAAGAAAGCCTGCTGTTAGTCGTATTTGTTTTAAATAATTCTGCCCCCACACTTAATCTCAAGATATAGAGTTATCCATGGAAGGAATCAACTACTTCCTGAGAAGGCTACAAAGAAGGAAATTAAAACAAGCAATTGCTGCATAAACACATACAATGGCTACCCCCTGTCTGACTGAAACTGCATAATGCCCCTCCTCTGAAACAAGGACATGTATATTAAGATGCTCTTCCCTGTCCCAAATTTAGCTCTCATGGATAAAGATATGAAAGTATGCTGAAAGTATGCTTGCAATGGTTTAAAGTCTCAGACATTATGCTGTAAGATATTTTCAACTGCCTACACTATAAACCAACTAAACTATCATGGCTTCTCTTTAGGACAGCTGAAAACTGTAGTTTGATAAAAAATATAGTGATTTCAAATGATTCAATATTTTGAGAAAACTGGATCAATGAACAACACTCTTTTCTTTTGATCCTTCATCTTTCCAAATTTTCAGATTATGATCCTGTCACCTACAAACCTTTCCTTGCTGTGTAAAGTCAAGGCTCAATTCAATAAATTATGTAAGTATTACTTTTATCATACATTTTATATAAGAAATTTGGAATGCCAAATTTATGTTATCTAGATGAAAACTTGTTTTATTAATGCAAACTCCGATTACTCATAAAAACATACTATCGCTCAAAACTTATCAGTTTGTCTTCTATTACCAGCACTTTATTATACACAAACCTCCATGTTTTATGAAATATTTTAGTAATTTTTTTAACCTATGCAATCTGAATTAAAAATAAGAACATGTACACATTAATTTACATAATTGAGTCTGATCTTGTTTGCATATCACAGTAGGCCTGAATTTCTGCAAATATTCGCTTACTGTGAATCAGACAGCATAACCATAAACACTGCTCAGTCTGGTCCCAGGAACAGATAAACAAACTGTCAAATCTCTTTTCATGGCTAAATTATGACGACACCTTACCTAGGATCTATAGCTTGCGCTCTTATCAGTCTAGTACTGGAAGTCAAGCTTTGTTCATGTTTCTGATCCTTGGCTTGTTTGTAAGAGGCAAGACAAGGATCCTGGTTTAGAGAACAATCTGATTAAATACTTTCATTTATCCATTTCCACTTATAGAAGGGGTCAATTGGCAGCAATTGAATAGTGTGTGGCAGCACATTAACTCATTGACAATAAAACAGAATTCTTCCGTATCTTCCATTCTTTGTTTCAATGTAAAGTACAACTGGAACTTCACCATGCCTTTTCTTACCAAAGCTACGCTATATGTATAATCTTGACTTCAGAAAAATTACCTTTACACCATATCTTAGCATTCTGTTACATCAAAACTTTGGCAATTCATTGTTTTTATCCTTTTTAAAAATAATCCGATCAGACTATCTTAATCAGGGTTCTGTTTGGTAATCCATCTCTTCTAATCCACAGCAGGGCCAATTTTTATACCCAATCTGTAATGTGAAGCCCATTTTAATCATACTTATTTTCTGCCTCTTCCTCCATTTCTACTTTTCCTTCTGCTCCACTTTCCACCTTCTTCTTCATTTAAAGGTAGAATAGCTTTATGATTCAACATATACCTCAGTTCAGAGTGCAACTCTAGTTTGGATATTGATTCAGGCTGGTGGATTTCAAAACTTAACTGTATCTTGTCCCACAGGGTGACAATGCTACAGCAGCACCCTCATAAACTTAGGTTAAACAATTGCCACAAAAGCTTAATTCTAGTCACTGAACAGCATGTCAGAGCAACTTTGAGATGCAGCCAAAATAGCTTATAACCCAGGAGTTGCCTAGGAAGGGAATGAAGGCAGAGAGAGACCTAACTTATTACCTTGGAAAGCACCAGCAATATCAGACTTCTCAATCACACAAACAAGTGCACTTCTCTTCAATCACTTAAGCTAATTTTCAACTGACAATTAGATATCTGATATATTTCCTTTCATTTGTACAACCAACCCCTCCCCCCATCATGAAATATCATGAAAGGGAGCAGATGGTGACAGAAAGGGATGTTTATTGCACATATTGTGAGCACATTGAGCCATAAATGTCACTGTTATTCATAAATATCACCACAGGTCACTAAACAGCGTGGTTGATCTTCATACACTGCTCACACACAGTCTAGAGCAGGGAGGGTTTCAAAGGCTTCGATATTCCAGACCCAGTCAATCACCTGCATCAGCATCACTCAGAAATGGAATGTTGCTCTCTAGCTGTCTTCAAGTGTTCAAAAGACTCTTAAGGAGACCCCCAATGAATGAGTTCCATGCCCCCTCCAACCCAACATCAGGCCAATCACCACAAAGGCACAAGCAAGCCTCTTACTTGCTACAGTCTCCTCCTTCTTGGGAGAAGGCTCTCGCAACGGGGAAGGGGGTGGCTGGTGCCACCGACACAAGTACATTTCAGTGGTGGAAAGATACGGCAAATCTTCTATTTCACTGCAGGAGCCCTTGTCCTTTGAATGGCACCCAGGTCCTTTCAATGGAGTTGAAGACTTCAGTTGTGTGTCCACCAACAATCGAGTTTTCTCTGGAGTCTCCTGACTTCGCAGTTCGCGTCTGCTTATTGATTCAGTTAAAGAACTACTGGGTTCCTCCTTTAATGGAGAAGCCTTTGGCGTTTTACATTTGACTTTTGAGAATTCAGCTACCAGCTTCTTCACTGGAGTTTTCCTCTCGGCACTTCCAAACGCAGATTTTCTGCAAAAGGACAGGGAAAGGAGCTAATAGCAGCAAATAGAAAAAAGGCTGTAAAGGACCTATCAACTCTTTCATCAAGCTATTTAGAAATTACAAATCTACTTAAATTTAAATTCCTCAGATCTCAGAATTCACACATGGATTTAAGAGGAGCTTTTTTGAAGAAGTCACAAGATTTAGTTCAGCACAACTATCACAATCTCAGAACACAGAATTATGACAAATCACCAAAAGTACTATCCTGTAGCTCCTGACCAGCTAGAGATAGACTTTACCACATTCAGTATTTAATAAAAACTTTAGTTTGAATGAAGTGCTTATCTCAAAACCAGCAATCAGTAGAGTCCCTCTGGTGGGAGGAGATGGGCAGTGACAAATTTGATGGGTGGGTGGGTGGGTGGGTGGATGGATGGATGAATAAATAAATGTGAATCAGCAGCAGCAGCAGCACAAGTCATGAACTCTCTATCTGAAATCTCACCTCATCATCCCCCCATCTATAAATGTGGGGGAGATGTAATAGCATTAATATTCCTTTACTGTAATGTTGTAGGAATTAATGAAAGTATGTTGTTGTTTATTCGTTTAGTTGCTTCCGACTCTTCGTGACTTCATGGACCAGCCCACACCAGAGCTTCCTGTCGGTCGTCAACACCCCCAGCTCCCCCAGGGACGAATCCATCACCTCTAGAATATCATCCATCCACCTTGCCCTTGGTCAGCCCCTTACATAAAGCATTTTCAATACTAAAAGGCAGACGAATAATTAACATTTTGTAATCACTGATCTATCTCCAAAATTCTTCTGTGTAAGATTTTTTATCATCAAAGCATGTTATATTCTAAAAATCAAAAGGCAACGTATGAAGTGATTATGGACGTGGTGGTAATAAAGATGGACTGTAAGGATAGAAAGGTTATGTAGAAATACAGTAAATGGTATTGATATAAACTAATTATAGTTATGCTTCCTTTTCTTTTTCCTATCTCTTGCCTTTAATTACTTCGGTCTACTACTTCATATTTCCTTTCTGCACTCTGCATAAAGTTGCTTAACCTAAAAGGGAATAGTAAGATGGGTATATAAGACACACTGTGTCCTCTTTTTTCCTTGGCAAAAGGGAGGAACAAAGACTTATCAAATTAACGTATAAGCTTAGGTACCATGTTGCTCATGCAGATGATTGCTCGAAGTAATTATTTCCTGCAAGTAATTCTACTTAGGAGACAACTATAATTGAGGGTGCCCCATTTGATTCATGATCTGGCTCTGAACTGAGATTCATGTCCCCCATTGACTAGCAGGAGAAACAGAAATGGCTATAACTTTTTAAAAAGTATTAATATACAATTAAAGTTACAGGTAACAAGTAAAAATATTCCAGCATACAGCTAGTTATACAAAGTGAGGAGTCCCCTGTCTCCCCACCCCCACTGTTTGAGATGTAAAAATAATGAATCAATCCCCTCCAGTGTTAGGTTAACAACTCTCAGTAAAAATGCAGAGATTGTAGAGATTCATTTCGGCACAACTTGTCTAATTTCAAAAAAATCAAGTGCACAGGTTTTGAAGCTAGTTTTCTTTAAATTCTGATCAATTTCAGTTCAGTTTGAGTTATTTTGTGGGGATCCTGTTTCGCATCAGTGAGAATCAGAATTTGTACTCAAGAAATTGAATTTGATTCAGCTACAGTGATATGTATCCCTAGTGAATATTTTTGAAACTAGGTTTAACCACTGTTTCCTTCAAAAAATTAGAAATTAGATTTTGCAGGATATTAGGGTTTCTATGTAAGCAATGGATAGCTCTTTCACAGAAGAACAATTTTCAGGGCTCACTGATAAAAACCGTGACAGAATGGATTTAAAGACATAGAACTGCAGCTTTCTAGCTTTACCGTTTGTGACCCTTCCCATTCCTTCCATATGGGAAATGTTTCAAAGGCAGCGGCTGGGAGGTCTCCAAGAGCTCTTGTGGTGGGCACTCTATAGGCAGCTTCTCTGGTACTTCAGGGTCAACCTTCTCCTCTGTTTCATACCCTTGAAATATCTTGTGTTTCTCACGCTCGTTGTCCTTCTTCACCAGTTGCATCCTCCTTTCCATACGCTCAATTCGAGCAAGGAGCTAAGAACACAACATTGCAATTTGGTATTAAAGGGGAATTCCATTAACTAAATATGATGTTCCTAGTTACTAAAATTTACTCTAATTTGACATTAGGTGGAAACAAAGTGAAAGATCTACACAAGTTGCACTATTTTCATATTGCTAAGTCTGCAGTGCTTACCAGTATACTGTATGATGATTTGTTTAAAATAATTCTTGACAAGATTGGCCCCATTTGTGTGTACTGTGAGGAAAAAGATTCTCTTCCAAAATACATTATCACCCATTTTCATCTAAATGACCAGCAACAGTAATCCTTCCTACAATGAATATACACACTATGTTTAAACTGTTGTATGCCAGTGTTATTGGACTAGCCAGTGATGCATCTTTTTGCCAGAATAGAGCTTTTGTTTCAAAAAAAGAAGTCTACTTCCTTTTTATGAAGAAACACCATGGTAGTTACATGTAAACCACCAGAGAGTGTGATTTTTTAGAACTGTCAGTGCTATGGATTCAAAGGCAAAAATGTGCATTGGAGCATGCAAGGGCATGCATATAGCACTTATTCACAACTAGTTGAACCAAACTCAACTTTTCTGGGGACTGCATGACAGCTTCAAAGGGCAGCTGTGCAATCCAGGAAAATATTTATTTTAAAGCTTTAAAAAGTTGCAGCAATCTGCATATTTGCCCGTGTACTCTAAAGCACCTTTTTGCATTTGAAACTGAAGTGCCCCACAGCTCTAATAATGTAGGGGTTCAATTTCCAAATCAGTGGATACAATTACTTATATAAGGTGAAATTTCTACTATAATTAAAAATTTAGAGGAGCAACCCTTACAGCTATACCTTATGTTACTTCCCTTTGTTAATGTGAGCTAGACCTATGTATGTTCCATTTTGAATTATATGCACATAATAGTGTCCATTTAACTTATCAAATTAGGGTATTTTTACTCACAGAATATTAAATGTATTATAGATTCTTCAAGAATCACATTACCTTATTAAAAACACAAAGGATGATTAATGTTTACTACTACTTTCTAGCTCACATTCATCAGATAGTACTGGGAACAGACTCTATCCCCATGGTTCTCAAAGCATATACTCGGAATCAATACCAGAGCTTTAAAAGGAACGCATATATGACTACAAGCTCTCTATCTAATAAGGTTATCTTAATTCTGAAGCAGCACCACAGAAATCAAATAAAGAGCCATTTATGACAGCTTTATTGGCTGAAAACGCAGCTTACCTATGAATGCCACATGAAGATCTGTCAAGTTGTCCCCTTTATCTAAGCTGTCAATTTGTAAAGCAGGAGCTATCTTATCAGACTTTTCCTTCTCTTAGGCACACACTACCAAAAATCTAACTTATCTGTTTCTCTTTGCCTCTGTTTCCTTTATGCAGATTGCTATATAGTTATATTATCTAAAATACCTGGCACATTGCATGCAGCCACTAAATAAAATTTTGAGAGTCCTCCCTTAGGCTCAGAAGCTGGCTAGGTAACTCTGGGACAGTCACTCTCTCTTAGCCCACCCCACAGAGCTGTTATGGGGAAAACAGGAAGATAGAGCATGATGTATGCCATCTTCAACTCCTGTTACGAAAGGCAGGATATAAATCTAATACAAATAAGTAATTGCAAGGTATTTGGATTGGAATGTTAAAATAGAATTTTTAAAAATTATCACGTGAACACCAATAACTAAACAGGAATGCAAGTGAAATTATGCTATATCTAGAGCCTCTCAACTATATGATAAACCAAGAAAAGTAATATTTTAAGTGCTTTGCATCTTACTTGTTGCCTTGTTTTAATTAAAAGAATGTAAAAATAAATCCGATAGGCCAAGGAGCCTGCCAGATTCCAAGGGAGATATTGCTAGGCACACAAGGCCCCACAGCTATCACTTAAAGACTGTACATTTTGTTCCAAATTCTTTACCCCTTCCCCATTTCAGCAACCGCTATAGCACATAAGACTGATTTAAAGTATTGCAAAAAGTTCCTGATGGCGTGAAATCATTCCACTTCCTCAGTTTTCAGGAGGAATGAAGGCTTGATAGCCAGGCAGCTTCACACAGCTACAAAAGCTCATTTTCCCCCAAATGACCAAATGCAAGCAATACGTACAGAGAATATGGTTGGGGTGTGAGAAGCAGCAGCAGTTCTTTTCTGTGGGGAGTGGAGGTGAAGGAACAGTGATGTCCAGGGGTGAGTGGGTCAAAAAAGTCCAGATGGTGGCCATGGTAGTGCAATCAAGGACCCAGCCCTTTACTTATTTATTGAATTACCCAGATGGTAATTCTTAGAACAGTATAATTCAAAATCAATTTCAACAAAGCTTCTATTTTAAACATTACTATTGTACACAACATGTAAGAGAGGCTGGTGATAGGAAAGAAGATACTGCAATATTTGCACAACTGAAACTGAAATGAGGCACCTCCCCATAGGAAGAAGGGGTGGAACACAGAACAAGAAAGAGAATCACTGCAGACACCTTATAAATCTGCAGCAACAACCAAGCCAGCAGTTCTAGTATCCACCTAACTCCCAAACTTTCATTTATCTGTTCTGTATATATTCTAGCTCCTCCTGGCGTGCATGTATATGGTTTGCTCTCTTTTTTTAAGCCTGTGCAAGAGCATGTGAACTACTCAGTCTGCTATCATAACATCCTTGACTGTAAAATGGCAGCTGACATCTTCATACTGGTTAATTTTGCAAAGGCCTGATGGGAGATCTTTTTTTTTTTACACTGTAATGTTGGAACAGTTTTCTGCTACAAACAGTATAACATTAAATACGTATGCTGTTACTTCCTGAAACCAGATGCTAATGGTACTACCCGACCCCACATGTACTTTGCACATAGACCCTGAAGATTATGACTAAAGGAGAGGAGAGAGAAGTGCTTCTTTCCTTTGTAATAATGGGTGCAGCAGCTGCAGGAACTGGGAAGAGGGGGCTATTTTTAGGCTGCCGACATGTCATGCATACAGGCCAGGATTAAAATCCTTTCTGGCAATTTAGGGACAGGAGTTGGAGGGGGACCGGTTAAAATGATAAACCATCGGACAACTAAGGAATTTACATTATACACTGTTTGCTTCAGATAGTACTGTCTCAAAAACAGCGAATAAACAAACCAACCTCCATTTGCAGCTGATCCATTTTCTCTCTCCCCCTTTTCCCTCTTATGGTAACAGGGTAAAAAAGTAATAGATGACTTGCTTATCCATCCCCATGCTTGCAGTAGGCATCTCTTTTGCACGGAGAGACAGAATTCTCAATTAACATCAGCTCTCACGCTGCAAGTTCATAGGCTCTGAACAGCTGAGTTTTACATTATTTACTAAGATGAGGGGAAGGCAAGATAGCGTATGTAGGGTCCAGGCAAAGGTAGAGAGGAATACCTTACTGGAGTGGCACATTTTTTTTCCTGCAATATTCATAATTAAAAAGTGGATTGGTGCTTCTGGAAAATGGGAGAGGAAGGAAATCACACAGAGAAGAAAGGGGATGGAAGATAGGCACTAAACCTATACCCGCAATGTTCCTTTAAAATGTACCAGTTAAAAGGCCCTCCCTCTACCCTCTTGGTGTCCACATGACATAAGCTGCATCTGATTGTTTTGCTGCCCCAAATCAGGCCCCTTTAAATTAACTCATTTTGTGCCATATACTTCCCCAAAGCACATGCCTGTTGCTTTAAGTTAACCCTAGTGTTGCCAATGCCTTCCTGCCCTGGGGCCATAAACCCTTCCTCCTCCTAGATAGCAGCAATCCCTCACCAAACATTACATATCTAGGCTGTACTAGTGTCCTTAAACCCGGCCTATCAGGTAGCCAAATCACCCAACATGCTTCTTGGTTTAACCCCTAGGCTATTAACCCTATGGTTGCTGAACTTGAGGCATACCTATATTACAGGCCATATTTTAGTCCAATTAGCTATCGAGGTGTAACATTTTAGTGTAACTAT
Source organism: Candoia aspera (assembly GCF_035149785.1). NCBI lineage: Eukaryota > Metazoa > Chordata > Lepidosauria > Squamata > Candoiidae > Candoia > Candoia aspera. Next base: position 77,260,401 of record NC_086156.1, on the reverse strand, counting down.
TGCTGGGTGTGTTGTACTGTAGTTCATTACAGTTATACAGAAAGTAGGACTCCATTTTTTAATTTTATGAAGCTCTCATTTCCTTGCCAGTTAATCTCTCTCATATAGTTTCTATATTTGATTTCCATTTCAGGAGCCAATCACCAATTACACTAAACTCTTTACCCACTCTTCTACTCATGCACCCTATTTCGATTGATGGGGGATATCTATGTTGGATTCTTAATCTTCCTTGCTTAACTTTCCCTGTATCTAGAGCAACTCATTCCCAGAACTAGGTGCTGAAGTCATATACTATACCCTCATCCCTTTACGGGTTATCAGTGCACGTTCACCCTATCCCATCTCTCTACAAATCCACTCTCACTAAGCATGTGCATCCCCTTCATTAGGCGCCATGATTTACATTAACCCCTCCCACTGTTAACACCAGGATCCCGAAGTTAACCCTTCGAAAATCTGTGCACATCCAATGTTTTAACTATTAACCCTTGAATCACCACATTTCCCTAACATTACTCAGTCCAACTTGAACGTTAACCCCTTCTACCCATTTCCCAACACCCAACTCACTGTGTCCCTCTCGGCTTTGAGTTCTTCGATCTCCTTTTCCTTGGCCTGCAACTGTTGCTGCTGCTGCTCGATAAGGTCCAACTGGAGCAGCAGGATCTGCTTGAGGCAGGCCGCCTGGCTGGAGTTGCCCCCGCCGGCCCCCATGGGGCTCTTCCGAAGGCTGCTCCCGCCGCCGCTACCGGTGCTGCTGCTACTGCTAGCGCTTTTCCACTTGCCGCTGGGTTCCGATGGAGCCGGAGAACCCCCCGCTGCCACTGCTGGGGGTGGAGGAGGCTGCCCGGGTTCAGCCGTAGCGGAAGCGGACGACGGTAGCGGCGGAGGAGGCGGCGAGAGAGACGCTGGAGCTCCTCCAGGCCCGGCGTGGGAGCCGCCGCGCTTGCCGTCTTTGGCGGCAGTAGCAGCGGTGTGTCCGGGCAGCACCGCCTGGTACTTGGAGGGGCGGGAGCTGCCGGCGGCATCGCCCACGCCCGCTTGCCGAGTACTGCCTGCCGGGCACGGCGAGGGCACTAGGCCGCCCCAACAGCAGCCGCCGCCGCCACCTTCCTGTTGCTGTTGTCCGGGAGCCGCGGCCGCCGCAGCCGCCGGAACAAGAGCCCGGCCCTTGGGGCCCGCTGCAGCCACGGGGGCCGGCACGGGGATCTGGTTCTGCGGGGGAGGCGGAGGCTGGCGGAGATGCGGCGGCGGCTCCTCCTCTTCCTTCGGGCCAGGCTCCAGCAAGCCCGGCCCCGTCGTTGTCGTCGCCGCGGTTGCTTTGTAGACGGTCGATCTCATGGCGATGCAGCACCTTCAGGCTCCAGATTCTGCCGCGACGTCTCCTCCGCCTCCCCCTTCTCCTCTCCGCTGCCGGTCCGAATTCCCCACCTGGAGCCCTCGGGGGGCGCCGCCGTCGTCGCCACCAGCCCCACCAAGACCCATCGCCTCCCTTTCTTCCTACACCACCTTCCCCCGACCGGTCCTCCCGACTCACCAGCCTTCACTGCTCCCTGCTGCTAGTGCAAGAACCATCTCTTTGCTTTTCTTGCTCCTCTTTTTCCAGACTACAGGAGTGCCAGCCCTGCTGAGGCAGGAAAGCGAAGTGGGGGCCCTGCTGGCTCTCCAGAATGGAGGGGCCGCTTCCTAAATAAATGCGGCTGATCTGCTTAGATCAGTCTTAGATTCTTCTGCAAGGAATGGGGGGGAGGGGTGCATTTGCTTCACCCTTTTCCCCCCAAGGTTCTCCTGGGAGGAGGAACGTGAAAGGTGTCTTTTGGTTTCTTTCCTTCTAACAGACACAGCGGTGCCCAGTGGGTATGGGGGGGGCACAAATCGGGGAAGGGGATTACGTCTTTCCTCGCCCTCCCAGCAAGAATGGTAGAGAGGAAGCGTGTGGGCTGACCAACCCAGCTCCCAAATCGATCTTCCCAAATGAGGAACAGCGAGCAAGCAATTCTCCCTATCTAGTGGATCCCCCCCTCTGGGAAGCAACCTCCCGCAAGAATGTGGGAAAGGTTGCCGGCTTCCCCCTTTGCCACAGTCTACAGGAGCCGGATAGAACACACGATGTTGTGTCTTGTACACTGGACATGGGAAGCCAACGGGTTCCCTCCCGAGTATCTCGTTCGCCTAGCAGCTTTTCCCTGATCCTTTCTGGGAATAAGGTGGCCCCATATTCAGAGAGGGGGGGGCAGCTGAAATTAAGGGGTTCCTTCCACCTACTCATTAATAAAATGAATAGGGTGGAGAAAGTATTATGGGAAGGGCTACTTCTACAGGCAAGATTGGAACTATCCTCGGTATTAGTGGGGGGTAAATATAGGTGGGCTCCTTCTGCAAGGCGCAGGGGCGTAAGAACTCCTCCTCGAAGGCTAAATACTTATTTTGAGGGGCTGGATGGGAGATGCGCGGCCTGAAGCGTCCACGGGAGGCGCAGGAATTTCTAGGCGTTTCGCCCTTTCCTTCTCCTCCCCTAAACTCTAATCCGGAATTTTGTCACACTCTGACAACACGGCGGAGCAGGGAAGGAGGAATTCGGTGCAAAAATCCGGGGCTCCCGCTCTGCTCAATCGGTTACCTTTAAACGGCCGCCATGGCCCGGGCCGCCTCCCGGCACTGCGCATGCGCCAACCGCCATTGAGGGATGGAAGAGAGGCACCCGGGAGGGGGGAGGGGCAACGCTCTGAGTAGGCGGGGAGGAGGGGAAGGGAAGATAAAAGCGGGGAGGAGTAACGCAAGAGCGGCGGGAGAGAGATGAAGTGGAGGGTTGGGAAGCTTCCCGCCTCTGCTAGCCTGTACTAATGTATTAGCGAGGCGTAATGCAAAGACAGCCTCCTACAACGTATGACGTACTCTTAAAACATTAAATGCTTCCTCAGTAACGAGAGCACCTCCAAAATCAGAGAGATCACCTTGGGGATGCAGAAAAAGTATTATTCATTTAATTTAATGCACTCTGAATTTCAACATACATAGCCCAACAGCTGTGGCTCCATAAATGGATTCTCTCAGTGAACCCTCTTAAAATCCTTGAGGTTCTGTTCTGAGTGAGGGCCATAACTTGGTGGTTCAAAGTTCCAAGGAAACTATAGCCTTCCCAGTCTGTGCTCTCCAGCTGTGAACTTGCATTAGTGCCCCAACTCATATCTAGGAAGGTCCTGGATTGGGAAAGACTGAAGAATACAACTGCAATTTCACAACTGAACAACCTCTTCCACAGGGCTCTCCATCAAGGACTGCTTTGAAAGGCTTCTTATTGTGATAATCTGAGATTTCTAATATAAAGAGCTTTTATCAACCTCCATTGACCAAAGCTAGATTGGGCAGAGGAGATCAAGAATGATGGTCCCATCTGGTAACAAGCAGGCACGTAGGAGACTGCATCTTAAAAAGCAAAAGGAGAAAATGGTGTCCAGCATGAATTAACAAATGTAAAGACCGAAAGGAAAAATAGATCTATCGTATGCCTAAGAAAGTAAGAGAAAAGGGGAAAGATACAATATTAATCAGAATTAAGGTAGTTTGCTCTTATGGACTTGAAGGCATGCAAGGGAAGTGTAGCTTTAATTATGAATGAAAGAGCTAACATACATCAGAAAGTATGCCTTGGTGGTTGTGGAAGTGGATGAATGTAGGAATCCTTGGCTAGTGATAGCTATGTGCTGTGTTCCAGTTAATGGTGGGATTAGAAGAACCAGGGATGAGTTTTCTGAGAAACTGTACAAACTTCTGAACTATTGTGATCCAGGGGAAAAATTGTTCTGTTAGGAAGGTAGGGAACAAGATTCGGCCATTTTGGAGACGAAGAATTAATGAGAACAGTGACTCTATTTAGAAAACGGTTTGTTTCAAATACAGTATGTGGTTTAAGCAAAAATATACATGACAAAGGTATCAGTGTAAATCTGAAAGCGTAATTGATTTCTTTATGATGAAAGACTGAGATGCCAGGGTGATGAGAGGGTCTGAGTGTGCAACAGGTCATTTTTTTTGGTAGTGCCAAGAGGGGTTCTTGGGAAAAAATGGACCTGTAGATTAATCTTCTATCAGAATTAATGGAAAGTAGAGATAAGAGAATGTAGAAGCTGTTTGGAACAGAGTGAAAAGAATTGTTCCAGATTGCCACAGAATTGCGTGGAGCTACACTAACAGAAAATATAGAAATGGATGTTTGATGGAATGATGAAGTGAATGAGAAAAATCCCTATAAGAGAATGTTTGCTGAAAAAATGAAGGAAGGAAGGAAGGAAGGAAGGAAGAAGATGCTGTTCTTAGTATTTGGGACTAGCAGGGTCCACAGCATTCACTTTAATTCACACAGCAAAGCTCTCAAAGCATGATGCAATAAGGTGTTTGTTTTTCAGGGAGCTAGTCACTGAGCCTAACACTGATCAGGGCTGAGAGGGAATGGCTGTATAGTATAATGTGTATATAGAAAAAAAGATATCTGCAAAGAGTGTAGTCAAAGAGAGGATGGAGTGCTTAAGTTTCAAAGAAGCAGAGAAAATGCAGAGTAATTTTCATGAAAATCAAAACATTGTTTTGGAAGTGGGTGAGGAAGGCTAAAAAAGGAGCCTTCAGCTGAATTAATATCTATAATTTATTTGGTTTACTATTTTTGCACCTTTTCTAATGTTCTGCATAACACTGCATATCCCAAAAGGGAATAGCATGTTGGGCATGCATTTATCTATCTCAGTTGAGTTTGATTCAACACAGATGTAGCAAGACAAAGAAAGGTGCGTGGGGAATACAACTGAAGAAACTGTAAGGTAGTGAAGAAAAACACTTGGGGAGGTGTTATATTAATTATTTCAGACATCACAAGGAATCATGTTATGAGAGCTACTGAATGTTCTCTATTTTTCTGGTTTTCTTGTCTCATTGCTGTTGCATATATTGCCAAAAACAGGATCAGCCACACACATGACAACTTTGAGATTTGCAGAAGTACAAATGTTTCTAAACAAAAAACACTAAATATGATATACATTCAGTGACTATGGAAAACTTCTGGAGAGGAAAATTAAGAAATTCAGATAGGACAAGGAATAAGGATAAGGTTCTGGTTGGTGGGCAAACTGAACAAAAAAGAAGAGCACCCCACATGAAAACATTTTTATTTCATTATGTTGTATTTCTCTTTTGTTTAGTATATGTTATTTTCCATTTTTAAATAGATTCACTTCCAGCCAAGGTAATTGTTCTTAGTTTCCACTGAAGTCACTGCACCTTGAATCACAATTGTTTCAACTATTTCTACAGCACTTTGATTCAATCAAGTTTGGATCCCATCTGATATTAGTAAATCATTCTAGAATAGGGCAAGGGACACTAATAACATACCAATAATTATTTTTAATGATTTATCAATTATCACATGAATTATGCAGAATTAAACCAGTTGGTATTTTATTAATGGAGATATTAATGAAGAAGCTATTTGCTTCTACAGTATTTTTGCAATCGTGAATAAAATAAAAATTTAAAAAGTTACCTTACACTGTATTTATTAATAGCTATGATCCATTATTAACCATAAACTATTATATTTAGTTACAGTAACTAAAAATCCTAATTGGTAGTTGGCCCAAATTTTTATTACTGACATGCTTTAAATACTAATAAAAATTTTAGTAGTGAATGTAACTGCATTAAACTGACATAATTTACTTTTCATATAAAATGAAAGAAAATTACTACAGTATTTCATAGTAGTCTAATCTATCATAATTTATATCCCATCTTTCAAAGTGAAATAGACATTGCAAGTGGGTATTATTCCATTCTATTGTTACAAGAAAAAATTTAAAGGAAGAAACAGCACAAGGACTTCTTTTGCAAGAAAAATTGTATTCCTAATCTTAGCCATTTTACTTTATCTGAACTTTTAGAAAGAGGGTTTACATATCCCCTTCATTTATTTTAACTTTGCTTAAGAAGCCACAAAAGATACCTGACACTGGAAAAAAAATTGAGCTCAAGACTTAGGGGATAAGTGGCTGAGAATGAATGCAGACAAAGTAATAGGTAGATTGAAGAACAATATTAAGTACATAATCATTACTTTTAATGTACATGAATCTTGGGCATAGGCATAAGCTTCCCAGGTTCAATTCATTGATTTCAGGGAGTAAACCAGGGAATTACATAAATTCAATGGTAGGGCAAGTGGCCATCCAGCCCAACTGTCTCTTTCATTAACTGCATGCCCTTCATATGATTAATATGGGAAAGTGGATGTCATTGCACCTTAATTCTGATGTAAACATACAACAGGCCCATAAAGGACAATTAGGACAGTTTTGTTTTTGGACTAAGCAAGTGGAAGAGCAGGGGTGTCTGCAGGGGTGTCAAAAAATCAAGATGGAGGCCACAAGCACAAGAATGAAGCCTCGGCCCTATTTTATATGCAATACATCCACAGTGCATGTAAAAAGGGAGAGAGCTTCAATCACATGGTTGCCATCACCATCTTGACTTTTTTTGACACCATCACCTCCACAGACACCACTGGAGAAGAGGAAAAGTGGGGGGAATAAGAGAAAATCTGATAAGAAAGCAAATGTCCAGAAGCTCTATAGCTATATATTGGATATACAGAGCCTGAAGAGGAAACAGGCTAGCTTCATAAATCACTCTAACCCAGAGTTCTCCAAAGTGGTCAATATCAACCCCCAAGGGTCGATGGAACTATCCGTTGTTGTTATTTGTAGCACTATTAGTCAAAGTAGTATTTATTAAATTATTTTCATATAATAAATATTTGGGGGTCGATGAAGAATCTGAAACTTCATGAAGGGGTTGATGAGCTGAAGAGTTTGTGGCGGGAATCCCGCTCTAACCCATAGTGTGTTTCGTTTGGTTTTGGTTTAGTGTATTGTATGGTTCTAGACTTTCTGGTTTGTAAACCATGGGGATATTATAAACCCAGGAAATTGTGATTTATTCAGTTAGCCATGGCTTAGCATGATAGATGAACCCAGCCAGAAAGTGTAGAATAATGGTGAAAATAGGTATGTTCTAGGAAGAACTAGAGGGAAGCAGCTACCTTACCAAGAGAAGTGATTCTTTGGGGCATCAGATTTGAGATGCCATTGAAAGGAACAGAACAATATAGACAACTATTACTCTTTTAAAATAAAGAGAGTTGTGCTTGGGTATGTGCTACATTTTATTTTATGCAGAACACTACATTATTCTCCAAAGCTTTTGCAGGTCACTACATAAACAAGCCGTTCTAAACTTGCATTCACATGAGTGTGACAGATAAAAAATAGTCATTCTGTTTTTGAACTTTCATATTGGAAATGTGACTTCAATTGCACTAACTTTTCAGGACCTCACAATTTACAGACCACAAGGGACAGTGGGTGCAATAGAGAGACTGGAATTTTCTCTGTCTTCTCTCTTAATCTCTTACCCTGCCTGCTCTTTGTCTGCTAATCTCAAAGTGCTTCCTTCCTGCCTTTGTCGTTCCAGATCGCTTGCTCTCTGACTTTCTGCTTGATAAGATGCTGCTGGTTAGGCTAGGCTTTGCATATCCCTTTAATGCTTTTCCTGTTATAAACCTTCCTTTTAAAGTTACAACTGATTCAGTTGTTCTAGTTCAGCTTAGATGCTGCTCATCAGGATCACACCAAAATCACTTCCTTTGGCAGTTCTGGCTACTGAATGTGCAGAGTAGAGGTTTAAAAAATATTGTATTACATACAACTGTATTTTTAATCAAATTACATCATGAATAATAATGTAACATTATATATATTCCAGACCACATGAAATACCCCCACAGAATGAGAACTGTTGATGTAGTGCATATTAAAACTTCCCAATAAATATATTTTGAAATGGGAAACTAGAAATTGTTAATTCTTGTTTGAAACAACTGGAGTGACCCAAGTCATTTTGCTTCTTGAAACAGAGCAGCAGATATGGTCCCTAGTCACTCAAGTACAGCCTTCCCTCACTTTATGCTAGGGATACCTTCCCCCAAAACTTTATATAAAATGAATGTGCATGAAGCCAGACACTGAATCAGTGGAAGCAAGGGGGTTGTGGGATATGGTGGCAAATTTTGTAACCAGATGTGTTGACAAATGTGCTCATACATTTTTAGGGCCTGCTGAAACATGTGTTCTTCCTTGTCTTGTGTTTTATGTACAGCAAAGGTGTTTTTTCCATCTTTTCTACAACTGGATTTCTATGGTGTGTGGTTATCATGGCAGACAAAGAGGCAGAATGCACATCATGGCATTACAAGTTTTATTAGCATTCTTTGTTGTGTTGCAAGCAGTGTACTTGCCCAGGTTAAAAGCTCATCCTAGGGCTGAGGATCTTTCATCAGCTTTGGTGTGATGTAGTATGTCCGACTTTCTTTCTAGTGTTAGAGAGGTCCTTTTCCTTTTGATTTTGAGTAAGGACAAGATGTTGATGGCCATTTGACCCCACAGCAACAGTAATAGCTATTGCGGTTACAGAAGTAAGTGGGGGACAGGATGCATTAACTAGAACCACCTCCCATCACAATGATAAGTGGGTGAGTGAGGTGTATAAAAGGGATTTTGATGAGAAAATGTTTCAGCAGTTTTGGCATGTTTCCAGACCTTTGGTACAAACTGACTATGTTGGTACAAAATTGCATAACAATGATTTGGGATAAAAATGATCAATTGCATAATAGCAAATTTACATGAAGTGAGGGAAATCTGTACACTGTACCCATGGGCATCTCTCCCAGCCATATTGGTAGAAGAACAGTAATACCATAATAAGAAAATTAAATAGTGACCCATTTGCTCCCTGTCTTGACCCCCCAAAACTTCTGCCTAATGTGAAATGGTCACGTTCCATCATTATTTTTTCTCCTACTACCCACCAAAAAATGTTTCCCTCCAGGCTTTGCTCCCTATTTTGTCTGGGCCAGCCTCTGTGGGAGTAAATATTGACAGCATTTCCATATGCAAAACAGCTTTATAAAAATGTATGGCCACCCTCTAAGTTGCTTGTGATTCAGCCATTAAGTATTAATTCTAACTATTATTTGACTTGAGCCATTGGAGAATACATTTCTATGTATTGCATCCACATAGGATGAAATACGGTTCACTTCTCTCTAAATATAAACTGCAATACAAAGACCACACAATTTTAAGAACTGTTCCGTATACTGTACATAACTTTATTTCTTGGGAATGTAGATAATGTTGAATCACGTGATGCTGCAAAAGCAAATTCTGACATTTTCATTTAGTAAGTGGTTTTTTAAGTGGAATATAAATTTACTTGCAAATTTGCTGCTTTATCCCAAGGTAGAGCTTTGTTTGTTTGTTTGGTACCTTCAAGTCAGTCTTGACTCCTGGCGACTGCCTGAACAAGTCCCTGCAGTTTCCGTGGCAAGGTTTTCAGAAGTGGTTTGCCCTTGCCTGCTTCCTAGGGCAGAGAGAGAGTGACTGGCCCAAGGTCCCCCAGCTGGCTTTGGGCTTAAGGCAAGGCTAGAATTCACAGTTTCACAGTTTCTAGCCTGATGCCTTAACCACTACACCAAAGTGGCTCTCTTTTCATTAATGGTATTATATAGAGCCAATCTGGTGTAGTGATTAAGATATTGGACTAGAAACTGGGAGACTCTGAGCTCCCTTAGGCACAGAATCGAGCAACCTGAGACCAGTCTCTCCCTCCACCCAACCTACCTCACAAGGTTGTTGTTGTGGGGAAAATAGGAGGAGGGAGCATTATGTACACTGCCTTGAGCTGTTCAGAGTAAAACAGGGGTATAAATTAAGTGTAAATACATACAAATTAAAGCTAATGTAGCTTTTAATTTTGCTACCATTATTACATGGAATGGTGTCATCTCTTCATTATAATGTACTCATCCAGAGTAAACTGTGCCAGAGGAAGAGAGCAGGAGTGAAGAAGAAGAATTTGCAGAATTGACTTCCGGTGGGAACATGGTGGACTGAACAGCTGGGCCCGCGAGCTCCGCAGGCAGAACTGGCATTGTGGCAGTTTTTTCAGGCTCAGGCTGGTTTTTCCTGAAGCCCAGGAGCGTTTTTGCAGATCAATGAAAATGCTTGGAATTGACCCATTTGTCCTCTGGACAGCGAATTGCAGCCAGGAGATCGTAAACAGTGTTCGCAATCAAAGGTTAAGACTTCACTGGGAGGCTGGGACATTACCATTTCCAAGCCACGCTGCAGCCTTAAAGGGACATTAAGACCAGCCACCCCATTTCTAAAGCACCCAATTTATTTTTTTTAAGTATTTGTACCCTAAGAGAGGCTTTCTACATTAAGGAGAAATTATCTCTTTTAGTGCTTATTATTTTTGTGATTAATTTTTTTTAAAAAAATTCTTTTTAAGCTTTGGAGTTTGCTTTCCATCCAACACTAAGGAGGGTTGAGAGTCTGTCTGTCTGTATGTGTATGTATGTATGTATGTGTGTGTGTGTGTATATATATATATATATATATATATATCCCTGTTATTATTTCTGTGCTAATTTTGAAGATTTTAGTATTTTTCCTACATGTTGAATCTGCTGTTCTGAACTTTTACTTTCCTGCTGCTACTTTCTCTGGGGAAGTGACTTATCTTAACTCAGTTCAGAAATTTTCCATTATCTTTTACTTTTGCTGGTTAAGTACCTAGGGGGCGCCATAATTTACTGCGTGAGACATGGATGATCTTAACCAAGTTCTCCCTGACTTCCATCGAGATATTAAAGCAGATATTAAGCAGATTTTTTCTGATACCTGCCAAGTTATTATGCAAGACATTCAGAGTATTGTGGAAAATATGTGGTCTAAAATGTGCCATCAGGTTGAGGATACTGTGGACAAAATTAAAGAATTTAACAGCAATGGAAATGTCTCTTCTAAGAGCAAGATGGGGCTTCTGTTGAAATGTCCGATGAAATTGACAATGCTGAATTGAAGAAGTTTAACTGAGAAATTGAGTTGCAAGACATGAGTGAATTTGACTTTCTGATGGAATGCTATGGAAAAGAAGGGGTCATTATGTATGGGAGGTTTTTTGAAGAGAAGTCTGCATTTGTGAGGGGAGCATTTGGGCTTTTTGATTTCTTTAAGAAAATAGCTCTGTGTTTATTACAGGGATATATAAATGCTTTGGTCTTTTTGAAATGGGTTAAGGGGCAAAAAATATTTATCTGGATGGTCTTTTGGCTTTTGATGATTTTACTTATTGTTAATGATTGGGATTAAGATTATTAAGGCTTTTAAAAAATTAATCCATGTTTCTTGTATTAATTATAATGGCAGACAATTTACATGTTTTTTTTTTAATTTTTAATCTTTATTACAGCGGACAGGAATGTTTAGAATAGTAGTAAGAAGGGAATAATTAATTGTTATGGGGAGGAGTTGATTAGGTGATTTATACTTTCTTTTCTTTTAATATAAGGAGAGGGAGCAATGGTATTTAGTGATTTTTATAATGTGCTAAGGGGTTGACTTACTGAAATAATGTGCTTTTGTTTTAAATTAGAGTAAGGGATTGATTCTTCAGCAAAGGATCGTTACCTTGTGGTGCTGGAGCTTGAGCACCTCAATGATGCCATGAGCTAAACCATGAAGGGTCACCCAAGACGGGAAGGTCATGACAGAGAGGTCAGACTAAATGCGATCCCTGGGGAAGGTAATGGCAACCCACCCCAGTATTCTTGCCGTGAAAACTAAATGGATCAGTACAACCAGAGATATGTCGGTATACCATCGGAAGATGAGACTCCCAGGTCGGAAGATGGTCAAAATGCTACTGGGGAAGAACAAAGGATGAGTTCAACTAGCCCCAGACGTGATGACACAGCTAGCTCAAAGCCAAAAGGTCGGCTAGCGGCCAACGGTGCTGGTGGTGAACGGCGAATCCGATGTTCTAAGGATCAACACACCATTGGAACCTGGAATGTAAGATCTATGAGCCAGGGCAAATTGGATGTGGTTATTGGTGAGATGTCAAGATTAAAGATAGACATTTTGAGTGTCAGTGAACTGAAATGGACTGGAATGGGCTACTTCACATCAAATGACCACCAGATCTACTAATGTGGACAAGAGGACCACAGAAGAAATGGAGTAGCCTTCCTAATTAATACTCAAGTGGCTAAAGCAGTGCTTGGCTACAATCCAAAAAACGATAGAATGATCTCAATTGAAATTCAGGGCAAGCTATCTAACATCACAGTGATCCAAATATACACCCTAACCACAGATGCTGAAGAAGCTGAAGTAGATCAGTTTTGTGAGGATCTGCAGCACCTACTAGACAACATGCCTAAAAGAGATGTTATTTTCATCACAGGAGACTGGAATGCTAAGGTGGGCAGTCAGATGACACCTGGAATTACAGGTAAGCATGGCCTGGGAGAACAAAATGAAGCAGGACATAGGCTGATTGTAATGGTTGCCTATTCTAAAACACCATCAGACTCATGAGCAGGAATTCAAAGATATCTGATTTATTAAAGAATAGTGTGCAGGATCACAGAGAAAGCTGAGAATGGTGAAAGCGCGCCAGATTCAAACTAAAAACCCTCAGTGCAAATGAAATCCCTCCCCCCGTAGAATCTTCTCAAGTTCACAATCCCAGGTGCTCCTAACAGTTTCTGATGGTCTGCGGGAAAAGGCCTTGAACAGATAACATAACCCAAACACATTCCATTGTACTGATTTCACATACAGAGCTTGGTACAAGGTTTCACAGCAGCTCCCTCCCAAACAGAAATGCGCATCAGCGCCATGGCATGTGAAACATTACGATGTATAAACTACATTGAAACAGTGAACATGACACTGATAGAATTTTGCCAAGACAACTCACTCTACATAACAAACACTCTCTTCCAACAACCTAAGACGGCTTTATACATGGGCATGTATAAAGGACAACACCGAAATCAGATTGACTACAGCCTTTGCAGCCAAAGGTGGCAGACATCTATACAGTCGGTAAAAACAAGACCTGGAGCTGACTGTAGTTCCGATCACGAACTTCTTGCACAATTTAGGATCAGACTAAAGAGATTAGGGAAGACCCACAGATCAGCTAGATATGGTAAAGGTAAAGGTAAAGGTTTCCCTTGACGTAAAGTCCAGTCGTGTCCGACTCTAGGGGGCGGTGCTCATCTCCGTTTCAAAGCCTTGGAGCCGGCGTTGTCCATAGGACACTTCCGGGTCATGTGGCCAGCATGACTCACGGAACGCCGTTACCTTCCCGCCGAAGCGGTACCAATTAATCTACTCACATTTGCATGTTTTCGAACTGCTTGGTGTGCTCACTAATATTCCTAAGGAATATGCAGTGGAGGTGAAGAATAGATTTAAGGAACTGGACTTAGTAGATAGGCTCCCGGAAGAACTCTGGACAGAAGTTCGCAACATTGTTCAGGAGGCGGCAACAAAATACATCCCAAAGAAAGAGAAAACCAAGAAGGCAAAATGGCTGTCTGCTGAGACACTAGAAGTAGCCCAAGAAAGAAGGAAAGCAAAAGGCAACAGTGATAGGGGGAGATATGCCCAATTAAATGCAAAATTCCAGAGGTTAGCCAGAAGAAATAAGGAATTATTTTTAAACAAGCAATGTGCGGAAGTGGAAGAAGACAATAGAATAGGAAGGACAAGAGACCTCTTCCAGAAAATTAGAAACATTGGAGGTAAATTCCAGGCAAAAATGGGTATGATCAAAAACAAAGATGGCAAGGACCTAACAGAAGAAGAAGAGATCAAGAAAAGGTGGCAAGAATATACAGAAGACCTGTATAGGAAGGATAACAATATCGGGGATAGCTTTGACGGTGTGGTCAGTGAGCTAGAGCCAGACATCCTGAAGAGTGAGGTTGAGTGGGCCTTAAGAAGCATTGCTAATGACAAGGCAGCAGGAGACGACGGCATCCCAGCTGAACTGTTCAAAATCTTGCAAGATGATGCTGTCAAGGTAATGCATGCTATATGCCAGCAAATTTGGAAAACACAAGAATGACCATCAGACTGGAAAAAATCAACTTATATCCCCATACCAAAAAAGGGAAACACTAAAGAATGTTCAAACTATCGAACAGTGGCACTCATTTCACATGCCAGTAAGGTAATGCTCAAGATCCTGCAAGGTAGACTTCAGCAGTTCATGGAGCAAGAATTGCCAGATGTACAAGCTGGGTTTAGAAAAGGCAGAGGAACTAGAGACCAAATTGCCAATATCTGCTGGATAATGGAAAAAGCCAGGGAGTTTCAGAAAAACATCTATTTCTGTTTTATTGACTATTCTAAAGCCTTTGACTGTGTGGACCATAACAAATTGTGGCAAGTTCTTAGTGGTATGGGGATACCAAGTCATCTTGTATGCCTCCTGAAGAATCTGTATAACGACCAAGTAGCAACAGTAAGAACAGACCACGGAACAACGGACTGGTTTAAGATTGGGAAAGGAGTACGGCAGGGCTGTATACTCTCACCCTACCTATTCAACTTGTATGCAGAACACATCATGCGACAAGCTGGGCTTGAGGAATCCAAGGCTGGAGTTAAAATCTCTGGAAGAAACATTAACAATCTCAGATACGCAGATGATACCACTTTGATGGCTGAAAGTGAAGAGGAACTGAGGAGCCTCATGATGAAGGTAAAAGAAGAAAGTGCAAAAGCTGGCTTGCAGCTAAACCTCAAAAAAACCAAGATTATTGCAACCAGCTTGATTGATAACTGGCAAATAGAGGGAGAAAATGTAGAGGCAGTGAAAGACTTTGTATTTCTAGGTGCGAAGATTACTGCAGATGCTGACTGCAGTCAGGAAATCAGAAGACGTTTAATCCTTGGGAGAAGAGCAATGACAAATCTCGATAAAGTAGTTAAGAGCAGGGACATCACGCTGACAACAAAGGTCCGCATAGTTAAAGCAATGGTATTCCCAGTAGTAACATATGGCTGCGAGAGCTGGACCATAAGGAAGGCTGAGAGAAGGAAGATAGTTGCTTTGGAACTATGGTGTTGGAGGAAAATTCTGAGAGTGCCTTGGACTGCAAGAAGATCAAACCAGTCCATCCTCCAGGAAATAAAGCCAGACTGCTCACTTGAGGGAATTATATTAAAGGCAAAACTGAAGTACTTTGGCCACATAATGAGAAGACAGGACACCCTGGAGAAGATGTTGATGCTAGGGAGAGTGGAAGGCAAAAGGAAGAGGGGCCGACCAAGGGCAAGATGGATAGATATTCTAGAGGTGACGGACTCGTCCCTGGGGGAGCTGGGGGTGTTGATGACCGACAGGAAGCTCTGGCGTGGGCTGGTCCATGAAGTCACGAAGAGTCGGAAGCGACTGAACGAATAAACAACAAAGGGATTATGGAAAATTGCTGTATATCCTTGATGTTTAAAGTTGGAGGTCACTTCTTGTTGTAATCTATTAAAAAAATTTCTCTTGTGTTTTCACACTTTTTAAGGTTTTTTTGTAGTTTTTTGTTTTTCTGTATCTTTTATCTTTTTCTGAAATTTAATAAAATTCTTTTTAAAAAAAAGAATTTGCAGAATTAAAAAATTACTTCCGTAAAAATAATAAAAATGGCCAGGAGTGTTACTAGGCAACAACCTGTTTTCCTCTGTTTCCCCTACTCGCAAGGAGAGAAGACCACAATCCTTATTGCTTTTCCACTCCTGCACTTAACTGTAAGGTAAGCCCAATTACTTCAAGTTGCATAACAAGCTGGCCACTCATTGCAAACCCAATATCATGGCTTCATTTTCATCAATTGCATACAGGTAATCTAAAATTGGTTGCCACATTTCCTTAAATTTCAAAATATTATCTTTCATTAAACATGTTAATTTTGCCATTTGTGCTAATTCGATAAGTTTTATTATCCATTCTTCCATTGTTGGAATAGTTTCCCTTTTCCAATACTGTGCATATACTAATCTGGCCGCTGTGATCATGTAAAGCATCAAATTCCTATATTTTTCTTGTTGATCACCATCAAAGAGACCTAATAAAAAAAATTCTGGTTTTTCCCATCTTTTTCTTAAAAATTTTCTGAAACATATCATGAATCTGTGCCCAAATTTTTTTTGCTTTGCTACAAGTCCACCACATATGATAGAACGTTCCTTCCATTTTCTGACATTTCCAACATGTATTTGAAGTGTTATTATACATTCTTGCTAGTTTTTGTGGTGTCAAGTACCATCTAAACATCATCTTATAAAATTTTTCCTTTAAATTATAACATAATGAAAACTTTAAATCCTTAGTCCACATTTTTCCCCGTTTTTCTAATGGAATGTCATAACCAATATTTCTTGCCCAATTAATCATGCATGTTTTAACTTGTTCATTTTCTTGATTTGTTTGTAACAAGATTTTATACATTTTTGTAATAATATGATCATTATTTAAATATAATTGTTTTTCAAATTCTGATTCTTTTTTAAATTTATCGTTCTCTTTATCTAACTTAAATTGTTCATTTAACTGGAGGTAAGTAAACCAATTACACGTGTGGCCTTCATTTTGTAGTGCTTCCCGAAATTTTAGAATAGGCAGACCGCTTTGATTAAATTTTAATAGATCTTTGTATCTTAACCATTTAGTCTGGTCCCCTAAGCTTTCTCTTCTTGAAAGGGCTTCTAATGGTGATATCCAATTTGGTATATTAGGAAGTAGTCTTTTTTTGTATTTGTCCCAGGTCTTAAGTAACGTTTTTCTAATAATGTGATTATTAAATTCTTTGTTCAATTTTACTTTTTCATACCAGATATAAGCACGCCAACCAAATTTAATTTCGTGTCCTTCTAACTGTAAAAGTTTTTGATCTTCCAATATTAACCAGTCTTTGATCCATAGAAAACAACAAGCTTCCAGATATAATTTAAGATCAGGTAATCCCAGGCCTCCTTTCTCTTGGGCATCTTGCAATAGTTTAAATTTAATTCTTGGTTTTTTTCCCTGCCATATAAATTTCAAAATGTCTTTTTGCCATAACTTAAAAGTTTTTTCATTTATCAAAATTGGAATTGTTTGGAACAGAAATAATATCTTTGGTAATATATTCTAACCATAAAAGGGTAGATCCAAAGGAATAAGACACTATTACCTATACTGAATCACTAGCTCTATAGGAGCAGTCTTTCTTTCCCTAAGCCCAAACCAAGAAACACATCCAAATAATGAATGACAGCTAACTGCCTGAAAGTGATTTTACTGCAAATAGAAAATTATGCAGTAAAAAAAAAAGCAACCACAAAAGACACAACTGTGAAAAAATAGATCTGCATTTAGTGCTCTGCTGTCATTAGGCTGGATGAGTGAAACCAAAAACACACCAACACTGGGGAGGATATTAAACCTGGTTTGATCATTTTTACTTTTCATGTACTGTATGTTGTATTCTTGACAGCTCCTTAATCTCTGCAGACTGTAAGGAACTGCATGTAGTTTCACAATATTTTTGCTTGGATTTCTGCTTAGGCACAGGGCAACAATGGGGTTTTGAAAAGTTGTAAAAACTTTGTTCCGTATCCAGAAAATATTGGTAGTTGTAGACAATGTTTGAAAAGGTAGAGCCTAGATTTCATTCCATTACAAGTAACCATCACCAACATCCTAACCTACATTGCATTTTCTGGCACTTCATAGCCAGCACCTCTTTATGCCCTGGTGGCTGCTGGCATGTCCCTCCCTCTCTACAGTTTATGTTGGTTTCTATATTCCTGTGGCAGTATGGAGCAAGCAGCAGTCTGCCCCATTCAGGGAAAGAAGTGGCATGTTCTTTAAGGAAGTAGGAAATAATGCAGGCTACCTCCATTGCTGCAATGCTGCTCTGATGCTTCCATTGCTACAATAGCAACCAGCCAGGATCGACACACCCACTGGGATTTTCTTGGGGCACCTTTTTCAGGCAGGAGAATTCACCAAAAATCATGACTATTCCAAACAAACTGGCACAGTTGATAGTTATGCAAAAACCAATAGCCTGCCAGATATTGTAGGACTCTTAAATTTTAGGAGCCTTGGCCAGTGTTGAGGTTGTTGGAATTATCAGGGGTCAACTCAGCATTGTCTCATAAGCATAAGGGGGTTGCTCTAGCAAATCGCATCTCTATTGTGCTTGTGGGATGTCACATGGGTCACCTGATTTCCATTTCCTCCTCCTCCTTGGGCTTGGGGATTAACAGTCTCCATTACCTGTGGGCAGACCTGCAAGTAGGAGGGCTGCACAATGCAGCTCCTTACCCTTTCTATTCCACATAGAAAGTCTACAAAGAACCAGAGATGATTAAGTGCTTTCTATTATGAACCTACCTGTATCCAGATCTACTGAATAAAAGTAAGCTATCTCTATTTTTCTTCATCTAACTATAGTGTGGAGACTGAATTCATTTCTGAATGTAATTAAGCTTAATGTGCAAGTTCCTTTTTTGGTTCACGCTTCTACTCTGCAAGATTGCTGTTAACTGCTTGGAGTTCTTTTATTAACCCTTTAAAAATTCCATCACAGGTAATATAGGAGCTTATAGTTCAACTACATCAAATGAACCACAGATTCTCACCCTGATAGAAATGGCTCTTCTTTCTCTCTCCCAGATGTTTTATTCCTGAGTGAAACTTTCTCATTTAAAATGAGAACCCTAAAACAATTTAAATTACAGCCTAAAGAAAGAGCCCTCATCTGTTAAGCTTCTGTAACATAAACGGATCTTACATATAACGCTAAGCCATAGCAGCTTGTGGTTTTGACTTAATGTAATATGCGAACTCAGGCACCATAGCTTATGAACAAAGTTTAAGGCCTAGAAAACTGTGTGAATCCAGTTTGTCTTAGTAGTAGTTGCACAGAGCCACTCACCCCACCCTTGGACAACCACAGGAAGAGGAGCAAGTGTTGTTATGTGTACCATAACATTACTGTGCATATTATATTTGTGTGATGACATCATGACACATGTGACATCTTTGTGACTTCAGCCAGCCATCTGTGGCCCCATCTACATTCATCTCTCTGTCATACATTCATGGAAACTCATGTGATTTAGGCCCCCAGCATCTTGAAGTAATCATGCAGTTTGTTTTACAAAAACAGTTGTAACAAGTAATTTATAGAAAAGCTTCTGATATTTATAATAACCATGTACAGGTTACAATGTACCTGGTGCAACCCTTTCCAAATTCCTTTAAAAAATAAGTATCTTCTTGCATGAATTCTCAGCTGCTCCTGAACTGAAACTCATGGACAACCAGAGAAATATAAGGATGTCAGCAATATTTTAACATTTATATTAGACAGAAATCCTATCAACAGGCTAAGGTGTGGAAAGTAATGTGTTGTCTCAGCGTACCAAGATACAGTATTCCCAGGCAGTTGATTTTAATTTCTGTTTCTACATTGTTTTAAGTAGACATTGGTGGAGATATTATATTGCAAAGTGCCAGCAACAACTTTATGTATAAGAATGTCTCTGAGTCAATTTAAGTAATTAAAACAATGGATGGCAACAGCCAGTATTTTATCTTGAAACACTATTTATTTACTATCCTGCCTTTATTATTTTTATAAATAACTCAAGGCAGCGAACATACCAAATACTCCTTCCTCCTCCTATTTTCCCCACAACCACCACCCTGTGAGGTGAGTTGGGCTGAGAGAGAGTGACTGGCCCAAGGACACCCAGCCAGCTTTCATGCCTAAGGCAACACTAGAACTCACAGACTCCTGGTTTCTAGACGGTTGCCTTAACCACTAGACCAAACTGGCTCTAATTCAAATTGCCTGTCCAGAAAAAATAAAGGTAAATTGGGATGATAAAGAACATGTGGAGGATGGATTAGCAGCATAGAGCATCTTCACCAAGCTGCTTTCAGGTTAATATGCTTTGTGACCAAGCTAAACGCAGAAATGGCAGGCATTTTGTCAATAGATAAACATGTCCCCATAAGAACCATTTTGCATGGGTGTTATATACAAAAAAATTGCAAGTGTGCCCACTACTCCAGTAATCTGCCTACTCCTGGCTTAAGCCTTCTCCAATTGGGTACTTCTCAGAATGAAGATGTTTGGAATAGAAGATTCTGCAACAGCCCCACCTCGCCAGCCAACATCACATGTGCTACTGTCACAAAAAATTCATTGGTACAGCATTCCACATTGAATCCTGCCAGAGAAAGAGCTGAAACAAGACAGACATAGATTGCATATAAAAACAGGCAACACAAAATTCTTTACTCTGTCAGTCTGTGTCTATGTTCCTACTAATAGCATCAGTTTACACTGAAAAGTTAACAGCAACCCCAGACCTAAATATGAAATGCTCTTCCCCATATTTTCATATTGCGGAGGCGGGGGTGGGGAGTAAAATGTTAATATTGACAATTGTCCCATCCACATCACCATGACTAATAGGACATAATGTAACTTGGTACCCCAACCACAGCACACAACAATCTACCATGCTAGACTATGGTTTTTTAACCATGGCTTGTTGATTATGTCATAACTGGCAGGATTTCTATGTAAATCTAAGCATAACGGCTTATAAACCACAAAGGTTGTTTTTACATAATACACTGAGATAAAATTATTTCAGAGCACAATGCTTAATCCCAGCTGCAGGCTAGATTCACATATATGGTTTGTTTGTTTGTGGCTTAGTTTCATATGTGAACTAGACGGTACTGTCTTGTTTAACAAACAAGCAAATAATGATTTAACATAATAGATGAACTCAGTTTCTTTCACTACAATATTAAGGGAAAAGGGATACGTATTCTCATGTTCTACAATTTTGTCTTCTCCACATGGGTAGGCTTGACATTTGATAGTGGTTTTAGCTTTAGTATTGGCTAAAAAAATTAATAGGAACACGAATTATTGTTTTTAATTCTCTCCTCGTGGTTGGAATTGTGCTAACCCGTAATATAGTATGTTGGGGTTTGACTTCCAAATGATCTTCAAGGATAGCTTTGCATAGAGAATATTGTAGTGGCCCAACAGAAGGTAACTAACGCATGACTGGCAGCAAGAATGGTTTCCCAATCCAGGAAAAGTCATAATTGGGTGCACAAGATGGATTTGTGCAAGGCTATCCTGGCCAGCTAGCTCTTATTGAGCAGGAGCTAAAATTCCCAGGAAAACCCCCAAATTACATACATGTTCCACTTGGGGGAATGCAACCCCACTGGCAATAAATCCCTGAAACTGGAAGGTCCTTTAAATCAGTCTTGTAGGGCTGAGCCTAAGCCTATTCTCTCCATCTAGAATCTTACAGCTTCCAGGTGCTGGGACAGGTCCTTCACTGAATCACCTTTCTGGCCAGGATTGAGATGTAAATCTGGGTACCTTCTACATATTGATGATACCTGACCCCATGCTGATGGATGATCTCACCCAGCAGCCTCATGTAGATGTTGAATAGAAGTGAGAACTATTCTATTCAGTTTTATTGGTGAGTGACACGTATGCCCACTGAATTAAAATAAATACAATTATAAATCTGAATGGTAGATTTTGGATCCTTAGTGGGAGATATTCCTAGCTGTTTGTTACTAGAGGCCAGGTAGTTTTCACTGTATGGAGTGCTTTTGTCTGTTTTCACTTCTAGGGGATACTTTATCATGATTCACTCTCTGATCACCTTCCATTATGTGCTACATGTGGGGCTACATGTGGGGCTCCCTTGAAGATGGCTTAATAGGTCTAAGTTTGTACCTACTGTGCCAACATTAAAAAGATTTCATTTGTTTATGGGACAAACTCAAGACAAGGTTTTAATTTCTAAAATCAAATAGCTTGGGACCTAAATATTGGAAAAGTGCATTTGTAAGGTTCACCCAAAGCAGAAATGAACTTGTCTGAAGCTTCTCAGGGACTCAAAATAACCTGTCTAGGATTAAATCTTCATTGTAAATCTAGAACAGATTTGTGGCTTTTAGAAACAGTCATCAAACCATGAAGGCTGACTTCTGAATTTCCATCTTCCTTGGATTCAAATGTAGCACTCTCTCTTCCTGTGTTTCTAACAATAATCTGGCCTTTTGTTCCCCACAGCAAATCTTAAGGGTTAATTGCCATTCCTGCTCTGAGAATTTCTAGCTACTAACAGAATCCTAACAATATTCACACAAGACACTGAACTATAAAATAGCTAACCACATTTTAACTTAGTGTGTTGCGTAAACCCAGTCAGTGGCTTAGTTCATGGTTCAGTGTGTTACTTGAACCTAGTAAAGATGCTTGAGTACTTTATGCTGAAGTTAAATATCTTGAGTGAACCTAGCCAAGAGTGCTTCCCCCCTTCCAATTTACACATAAATTAAGATTTTCTCAAAGTCTTTTTCAAGGTGACTCCTTTATTGGAGGTACAGTAAAAGGTACAGTATTGGTGATAAAATGTAAAATAAGGTATGGGGGTCTTGTAGTCTGGAATTAAAAGAATTCCCTGTTTTCTTTTGTTTAGGAAATGTTCTATGTGAAATATTCAGGGATTCCAAACCACTATCGGATCTGCTATCCTAGCTCTCTCAGGATTTAGTCACAAAACCACCTTGCAGTGTAGCTATGTTACTAGTTAAACTATAATGGCTTATCTAATAATTGCTGGTCACTGTTTCAGAGATACTAAAAATTCTGTTTTAAATCCTGTATCTTTTCAAATACCTAAATTCCCAGGATTCCTTGGAATAAAGCAGTAGCAATTAGCTAGATGCACACATCACATTGAAGTATGATTTGTTTAACCTGGTTACTGAATAAACCTCAATTGGCTAGACAAACTAAGCCAAAACTAAATATTATGGCTTACAGCATGTTTGTACAACCTATCAGCCATGGATGAACTAACACTAACATTTCCTTTTAAAATATTTTTGAATCAATAACAGTGACTCAGTTGGATCAAAGTTCTGCTTTGGTCAAGCTTTGGATGCCATATGAGGCTTAAATCAGGTCAAAACTATTTACATCCAGATGCAGCCAAGAATCTGGTCTGATCATCTGCTTCCCATTACAGACATAGCTGGAGGTCACATAACTTGCTTACCTATATTCAGCTGAGCCATGGTTTGTTCCATTAACCCCATTTTCCGAGTTTGCACAAGACACTGAACCATCAACGAACTACAGTGACTCAGCTTGTACAACGTGAGGGTGAACTGTAGTAACTTTGTACTTCACTGGGTTGTGTGAAGAGAGTCACTCTTATGCTAGGTTTGTAGCATGCTATATACATTTTGTCCAGTTGTAATGTGGTAACAAGAAGTCCTGGGTCATTTTAAAGACCTACAGATCTATTTTCATGTTCTAATTACATCACAGTGAGTGGGGTGATCTCTAAAGCAGCTCAAGACTCGGATGTTTTGCTCTGAATAAAACAATATCCTTTGGAATTTGTTGCCATGGGATTCACCAAAAGAAACTCTTTTATCTACTACTACTTATTTACATAACATTGATTTGCTGGCCAGCCTTTCAGTCATATTGCAAATCTCTGGCCACTAGGTGGCTCTGGATATCCGACTGGTGCAGCCATTGCCCAGTGTCTCTGTGTACTTGGGTTTGGATGCCTTTGCTGTTATCTTTTTCCATATGTCAGTGCAACTCTATTTTTATCTCAAGGTGATTCAGATGTAGATTGGACATTGTTGCAATGCCTCTGTGCTGCTGTTACCTGCAGCATCCTCACCACTATTGTCACAGTTATACAAATGTCACATCTTCCTCCACAAATTGGGCAGCTGGATATAGCAGAAGGAACTCATTAGCTACAAAACCATGGAGTTTGGGGGTGGGGGGCAGCAGAACTAAGAATTATACAGCAGAAATAGAACTCATCTCTTGTAATAGTAATTCCTACCACAGTGTTTTAAAGCACTCAAAGTCCTTTTTTTAAATTACTGTGAAGACCTTTGATGCCGTATTATTGCCTACTGAGCACCTCACCTCTGGGATCAGCCTGAAGGAAGCAATTTGGAAATATGAATGCAGACAGGTGATACAGTTTTTGCAATTGCCTGGCAAGGAAGCAGGCTGGCAAATTCCAAGGAACATGTAGGTCATTCAGTTGAGGACCTTAGCGATAATCTGAAATTAATCCTCTGGAAAATGAGCAGAGTGCAGAAACAGCCACAAAACAGAGGTACTCCAGAATTAGTGTCTCCGGTGTTCCTTGTTTGTTTCTCATCCCAGCGTGTGGGGGGGGGGGAACGACTTTGTTTTGAAAACAAAGGAACTCGAATAAAATTTCATCTTGCACCCCCCCCCCCAGCGCAAAGTTAAATGTGCAAAACAGCTTCTGGATGTTTCTCCAATCCCTCAAATGTTCCACTTTAGGTCACATAACTGGGACTGCAGCTTAGAATGGAGAAATCAGCAACTTTCTGAGCTCCCATAGCAGTGTTTCTCAACCTTGGCAACTTTTAAGATGTATGGACTTCAACTCCCAGAATTCCCCAGCCAGCATATGCTGCTGGGGAATTCTGGGAGTTGAAGTCCACACATCTTAAAATTGCCAAGGTTGAGAAACGCTGTCCTATAGGAATGCATTGAAATATTTTTTTTCGCTGCAGGCCCTGGCCAGATCTCACCCATTTTTTACTTAATTTTCTTTTGCTGCCTTCTTCCACACCAAACCTGGTCCCATTCTGTTCCATTTTCTGAGTTATCCTGCTGTGCGTGCAAATACAGTATTTTCTCTTACCTTTGTGCAACAGAAATAACCAGCTATTATAATATTTATATATATATATATATATATATATATATATATATATATATATATATATAATATTTATATATAATGTAACATATTCTAATCTCAGTAATGTTCTTTGTGATGTGTTTCTACCAAAATCAAGTGCAACCTCAATGATTTTGGAATAAAACACAATTATCTCTGCAGCCAACCATTGTAGTTTAGGTGACTGTGGAGAAGGGTATAAAATGTCATGCCTGGAAACCCCCACTTCCCTCTCCTCTCCAAAAAGAAGGCAAACTCGGAAACGGTGCTGTGCCTCTGAAAAGCTCGTGAAGCATTTTTGCAGGTATAAATTTAGAATTTGGGTCCCTTCGCAGCGTGAGTTGGTTGTCTACCCAGGCTTCCATTATTTCCCTTGTTTCTCTCAGCAAACGCAAAAGGCAAACTTAGGCCACTGCAGATGTAAACAACTCGTACTTGGCTGTACTGCAGTTCCCCTGCATCGAGGAGTTTCCTTGCCAAATTCCCGCCTCCTTTTTCACCCGCTAGGGGAACACTGACATACCCAGGATTACTAAAATGGAGATGTCTTGTTTGGGGTGAGAGCTCTGCTTCCCGCCTCCCACCAAGTCAATCCTTATTTAGTCTTAAAAAGGAATAAATTAAAACAGAATTAATGAAAACAACCCTCCCTCCTCCCGCTCCCAGCCTGCAAACTAAAACATGCCTTGCTTTGTAACAGGAAGTTTCTGTAGCTAAAGAAATGCACACACGCACGCACACAACCGGCTCAGATCCTGCTTGTACACGTGCAGCATCCCTGCCTCTCCACTTGGCACATGTCACTGCAGCAGAGAAGTCTACTGAATAAGTTGGGTCTAAAAATGGATCGTGCCTCACGTGGCCTGAGCACGTGACTGAAAGAGGCAAGGCTTTTTTAAACAAACAGCCCTTCTTACTGAGAGATGGCTTTGGAAAACACAAGCGACAGAAGAGAGCAACTCACATGGGGAAGCTGTAAAAAGGCAGCCTTGATTTGCTGGCAAGCAATTGCCTGGAAAAGCCACAGCAATCCTAAATCAGGCTTCAGAGAGAAAACACGATAGAAGCAATTGCCAAATGTATCTCCTCCAAACGACGACTCCTGTGATTTAAATAACTGCCCTTAGCGTTTGTAATGGCTATATCACTCCGTTTTAGGGGGCTGCAGTTACACAGTGCGCTATCTTGACCAGTGTTGTTCAAACTTGGCAACTTCAAGATGTGTGGATTTCAACTCCTAGGATTCCCCACCCAACATATGCTGGCTGGGGAATTCTGGGAAGTGAAGTCCACACATCTTGAAGTTGCCAAGTTTGAAAAAATACTGATCTAGACTGAACAGGGATTTGATAGTTTGTGGTTTATCACACCATCGGAATCCAGCCATACTGTAG
Source organism: Candoia aspera (assembly GCF_035149785.1). Taxonomy (NCBI): domain Eukaryota; kingdom Metazoa; phylum Chordata; class Lepidosauria; order Squamata; family Candoiidae; genus Candoia; species Candoia aspera. Next base: position 77,234,225 of record NC_086156.1, on the reverse strand, counting down.
TCTTTGCACACTGTGAACATGCAATATGGTTTGTTTGAACTTAGTATGTTAGTGAGCACTGCAAGTGTATTTTGTTAAGTTGGATTTCTAATTTAGGATGCTGGGTGAACCTAGCTGGTAGGTATTGACATAAACATCCCCCAATGTTGCATTGGATGTATCTCCTCTATTTTCTGGTGTCTTTTGAAACTAGTGACTTCAGGATATTCCCCACTGCAGCACTGAACTGTTCTTCATCCCATCCTTATTTTGGCAGAAAACTATACAGGCTTTGTTGATCCCTATCCTGGCTCTATCGCCTCTGTTCCCAGTCACTGCTTGTCACCTGACTTCCCTCTCAGGTAATAAGAAACAAAGCTCAAGACATTTTACACACCTTAAGTCTGTCCTTGGACTAGTGTCAAAAGAAGGGGGAAATGCCTCTTTAACATGAGTACAGCTAGGGACAACTAAAGCCTGTATATCAAACTCCTAGGCTTTGGACAAGAGGAAGGGAACATGAGGACACAGGGGGAAAAAAGTTGCAGGGGCATGCTTGCACTATGGTTCGATGCAAGAGGGGAAAGTCTTTAATCAATTTATATTCTTTAGATCAATTTAGAATAAATCTAATAAAACAAATCTAGAATACATTTAGAATCTGATAAAACAATTGTTTTATTTAAGTGAGCTCAAGAAATTTAAGAAACAATTTTGTCTTCATCTGCAGTTCATTAAACCTGAGCAACAAAGAAATGAGTTCACAAACCCAGTTTTTTCCAACCTAGAACTCTGCAGTTGTGTTGAGCTTCCACTGCCATGATTCCCTAGTTGGCAGATGTTGGTTGGGGAATTATGAGAACCGAAGTACAACACAGAGAACCTCAAGGTAGGAAAAGCTGCTGTGAAGCATAGCCAAGTTGCTATGCCTTTGTCTAAGTATTCTTTGATTAACTATGGTTAATGTAGTCATAATTAGTTGGGTCTGCATGTGCTAAGCCATAAGTCACAGTTGATAGACTACAATGGCTAGTTCAAATATATTGAACCACAAACTAGGCAACTACCTCTTAGCATGTTTCACAGACCCAGGCTGCCATGTGTAGATTATGGTTCAGTGTTGTGCAAACCCAGGCAACTAGATTTAAGGCACAGTTAAATCACTACGTATAGGTGAGCATGTCCTGGGAAGAACAGCCTAAGCGTTGCATGTTAGAGGATGATTTCTCATCTGCAGACTGCAACCCAACACCTCATTGACATCAGTGAGAGAAAATGTTCCATGTTGCAGCGGTAGGCTTTCAGGTGACTAAACTGCTGTTTGGGCAGTATGAGAGCCAATGGTTATTTGTTAGGGGTTTGAGATTTGGGCCACAAAAACATAGATGGCCACAGATTTTGGCAGCTCAGACACTGCTAAACTAATATTGGAAGTGAATCAGATCCAGTAATAATTCATCATTTAGGAAAACAAGCACTCAGATCTCTATTGGATTGTTTAAAGAAGTGTTTTTCACACTTGGCAATTTAAGATGTGTGGCTGGGGAATTCTGGGAGTTGAAGTCCACACGTCTCAATGTTGCAAGTTTGAAAAACACTGGTTTTAAGCTTCTCTGATAGAAGTAGTTAATTCTCTCCTTTCTCAGTGACAGGCTCCTGTTAACTTCCAACATAGGCATGAAATGAAAATGATTGTATTATATGGCAACAGCCCCAGGTTGTATATTTGTTACTTTTAAAATGTAGTGAGATTCCTGGTTTACTGGGCATAGCCTGCTAATTGGTTTTCCTGTGCAGGCCCCACTGAAATTAATAGGAATTGGACAACAACATGATAGTGCTGGATTTTCTTATCTTTGCATATGTAAACATCAATACAATTATTATTTAAAAAAAAGATGATGCTGGATTTTCAAGTTAAGTTCCAAAAGTCTTGGGGTATCCCTGGCTTAGGATATCCATAGGGTTTCAGAAAGAGATATGAGAAGGCCAGGAAATAGTCCCCAAACAAGGGTGACCAGAAGGTGAAAATTTAATTGTTACTATAGTTAAAATCTACTCATAATTTTGTGTTTGTGTGTGTAAAATTATCAGCCTGAATCAGTCCACTGCATAATGAAGTCCTCTTTACTGAAAGTTACAGATTGTAGTAGTTTACCATGCTGGCCCAGTGCATGTTGGTAAATAGATTTTTTTTTTTAACTTCCTAGTCTGCGGCTGAGAGACGCTATTCCAAAGTCACCCAGCTGACTTAAGTACCTAAGGGAAGACCAGAACTTGATTCATTAAAATAATCCTGGAAGGTAGGATATTTTGATTATCTTCATCCTGAAGATCAGAACAGGAAACTGACCTCTGGAAGAGGAGGGAGAAGATGGATTACTCTGGGGCCCACACATGGAATATTAGAAACCGTCAGATAGAATAATACCTTCATATGAGAAAACACTATTTTATTGACAGATAAACATATTCCCAAGAGTCATTTCAGTAGGATTGAAGTGAGTCTTAATGAACCATCCTGAACTGGTCGCCATCTAGCCCTCATCTGAAAACCTCCAGTGCAGTGTTTCTCAACCTCAGCAACTTCAAGATAAATGGACTTCAACTCCCAGAATTCCCCAGCCAACACGGGGAGCTGAAGTCCACATATCTTAAAGTTGCTAAGGTTGAGTGCTGCTCCAGTGAGTGAGTCCATCTATGCCAATTGCAATACTGCTCACTTCCACAGCTCTTACTGTCAAAAAATTCCTCATAATGTCCAACTTGAATCCCCTTTCTTTTTATTTCCACCTGTTTGTTCTTGTCCTGCCCAAAGTTTCAGGAGATAACATGTCTACCTCCTTTTGACTTGACAGCCTGTTACAAGCCAATCCCAAACAAAATCAATCCCACAATGGCTTAGTCTGATGTCAAAGACTGCTAATACATAGCCGCCAACTGACCAAAACAAGGCCACCTCTGCTCTTTAGCACTTCTTGTCTGATGTGCAAAAATCCACCAATGAAACTTTTCATGGTACTGGGGTAAAATTTATTATCTGTACCCATGAAGGTACTGCTAAAAACATAGCTACAGTTGCCTCTGGAAAAGCTGGCATCCTAGTGATGTTTAACAAACACAGACTAGTGAATCATTCACTTAGATGATGGTGCATCCCAGTTCTACAGCTAATTGCTTCTCAGTTATTAAATAGCTGCCAAACAAGTTTCTTCAAGCCAGCATGCTGGTGGGCAAGGAAACTGCAAGTTACTCAGTGCTAATTGTGTCCAAGTGTTTCCCTACACGTGCAAGATACCTTTATTGCTCAAGTGAGAGTAGCAGGCTGTGACACGAATTGGTATGGGGAAAAACAGGCAAGGTGCCTCAATACAACTGTTGGCATACAAGCTGACTTGAATTTCCCATAAGCTTTTTTGAGGAACTAAAAATGGTAACAAGCACAATGGCCCTGTGAAATAGCTGCTAGGTGAAACTGGGTCCAAGGGAAAGAAATGTGAGGTTAAAAGCTGACCCACAAAGCTCTTCTCTCTCAAAAACTTCTGCAGGGCTTTCACGTCAAGATACACACACAAACAAGCAGGGAGAACGGATGAGCGCCCTCGACTTCTTGATGCATATTTGGTATTCTGCAACTGTTCTATGCCTACGTGGCTGCATTTGCAAAGCCATCCAACTGCACCAAAAAGCAAGAGAGAAGAGAATCCTTGGCTTTCTCTAGGAATAACTAGGAAGAACGATTATAAATCTCTCTGCAGAGAGAACCGCAGTGCTGTGCCTAGAAGGCTTTTTTATAAAGGGAATACAGTCTTATTTAATTTAAAGAGATTGCCCTACATTCCAGACTCAGTTTCACAAACAGCTAAAACAATACCACACCCAATGCAACTCCACCTTCCAACTCGAAGCTCCATAGAACACACAAGACTACCATTGTGCCTCACACACTATCTCACACACATTCATACAGTATATTACCTATTTCACAACTACTCAAGTCTTCCCCTTTAAAAGTAAAAACTAAACTCCCTGAAGCTTCCTCCAGGATAATTAACATCCTAATGGCCATTTGCACCATACCCTCCTTAGAAAAATCTACCAAATTCCAGAATTCACCAGCATTAAACTTTCAGTTCCACTCATCCCAGATTATCCAAACTTCAACTGGCACTTTTTGGAACACCTGCTCTTCACTCTGTTTTCCTAAAGTACACAATTACCGGCCTCAGTAGGAGTGGAGAACCTCTAACCCAGTGTTTCTCAACCTTGGAGCTATGCTGGCTGGGGAATTCTGGGAGTTGAAGTCCACACATTTTTATAGTTGCCACGGTTGAGAAACACTGCTCTAACCTATAGGCTTGAAGTGGCCTGCAAGAGTTTCACAACAAATCAATGAAGCCTCCCTTCCTAATACTTCCCTACCCTTGAAATATTTATCTATTTCCATGCAAGAGGAATTGGGCAACGATCTATGCCTCATCCTGCATAGTCTCTTTCTGCCTAAAAGGGGAGGGGACCTTCCTTTCTTGATACAGAGCAAGAAATCTTGCAGATATGTGGGTCTTTGACCCAAGGGCAAGACTTCAAAGGAGAGAAGAGCTTCTCTAAAGCTGTCCTGGATGACATCTGACCTTTTGACCTTGGATTATTGTTCCACTTCAGGGAGATTTGAATTCAGATTTCCATGAAATCATGACATCCACTGGCTGACCTTAGGCTAGTCACAATTCTTAAACCAGGGTTTTTAAACTTTGCAGTACTGTGACCCCCATGTATAAAACAAATGGGGTTGGGGTTACATCTGGGCAAGAAATAAAGGTATCACTTACTTAATAATTACAATTTAATCAATGTATTGCCAAGGCAAAGTGTGTTTTGATAGCATGTGTTTTGACAGTGTGCTGAGTTAGGGTTAGGGTGAATTCCCTTTCAGTTGCTTGCCACCCGACCTGCAGTTTGAGGATCCCTGCCTGAAACCAAATTACCTCATAGGTTCTTTTGGAGGAGGAAATAGGTCAGCACCTTCCACATACATTGGAGGGAACAGTATATCAATGTAATTCATAATAAAAATAATAGAAATGTTAACCTTCTAAACAAGCATTTCATTTTCATATACATGTACACTTAAAGAAGCAGGATAGGAAGAGAATTGATGCCTCTGAACTTTGGTGTTGGAGAAGACTCCTGAGAGTACCACAGACAGCCAAGAAAATGAACTGATGGATCATCAAACAAATCAACCCAGAGTTCTCACTCAAGGCACAAATGACCATGTTCAAATTATCCTACTTTGGACACATTATGTGAAGACCCAGCTCTCTGGAGAAGGCTCTAATGCTGGGAAAGGGGGAAAGAAAGAGAAGAGGAGGGTGACTGGCAGCTAGGTGGATGGACTGAGTTACAGTGGTGATGGGTACACCGTTGGAAGACTTGAAGGACTAGGTTAGGGACAGATGATCACGGAAAAAATCTGTCTATGTGGTCGCTAGGAGTTGAAAACGACTTGATGGCACATAATCTAATCAATACATATACATATATGTGGAAACTTATGCCTTACTTTATAAAGTATTCTCAGAACTGCTTCCAAATTTTTCCTAACCTGGGTACCTACAAGACTGCTGACTCCAACCTAAATAGACCCTACCTATTAGATGATCATCTATGGAAAAGCTACACTTTGTGCCCTACCATCTGGAAATAAAGGGAGCTGAAGCAATGTTGTTGTTGTTGTTTATTCGTTTAGTCGCTTCCGACTCTTCGTGACTTCATGGACCAGCCCACGCCAGAGCTTCCTGTCGGTCGTCAACACCCCCAGCTCCCCCAGGGACAAGTCCGTCACCTCTAGAATATCATCCATCCACCTTGCCCTTGGTCGGCCCCTCTTCCTTTTGCCTTCCACTCTCCCTAGCATCAACATCTTCTCCAGGCTGTCCTGTCTTCTCATTATGTGGCCAAAGTATTTCAGTTTTGCCTTTAATATAATTCCCTCAAGTGAGCAGTCTGGCTTTATTTCCTGGAGGATGGACTGGTTTGATCTTCTTGCAGTCCAAGGCACTCTCAGAATTTTCCTCCAACACCACAGTTCAAAAGCATCGATCTTCCTTCTCTCAGCCTTCCTTATGGTCCAGCTCTCGCAGCCATATGTTACTACGGGGAACACCATTGCTTTAACTATGCAGGCCTTTGTTGTCAGCGTGATGTCTCTGCTCTTAACTATTTTATCGAGATTTGTCATTGCTCTTCTCCCAAGGATTAAGCGTCTTCTGATTTCCTGACTGCAGTCAGCATCTGCAGTAATCTTTGCACCTAGGAATACAAAGTCTTTCACTGCCTCTACATTTTCTCCCTCTATTTGCCAGTTATCAATCAAGCTGGTTGCCATAATCTTGGTTTTTTTGAGGTTTAGCTGCAAGCCAGCTTTTGCACTTTCTTCTTTCACCTTCATCATAAGGCTCCTCAGTTCCTCTTCACTTTCAGCCATTAAAGTGGTATCATCTCCATATCTGAGATTGTTAATGTTTCTTCCAGAGATTTTAACTCCAGCCTTGGATTCCTCAAGCCCAGCTTGTCGCATGATGTGTTCTGCATACAAGTTGAAAGGTAGGGTGAGAGTATACAGCCCTGCCGTACTCCTTTCCCAATCTTAAACCAGTCCGTTGTTCCGTGGTCTGTTCTTACTGTTGCTACTTGGTCGTTATACAGATTCTTCAGGAGGCATACAAGATGACTCGGTATCCCCATACCGCTAAGAACTTGCCACAATTTGTTATGGTCCACACAAAGGGTTTAGAATAGCCAATAAAACAGAAATAGATGTTTTTCTGAAACTCCCTGGCTTTTTCCATTATCCAGCGGATATTGGCAATTTGGTCTCTAGTTCCTCTGCCTTTTCTAAACCCAGCTTGTACATCTGGCAATTCTCGCTCCATGAACTGCTGAAGTCTACCTTGCAGGATCTTGAGCATTACCTTACTGGCATGTGAAATGAGTGCCACTGTTCGATAGTTTGAACATTCTTTAGTGTTCCCTTTTGGTATGGGAATATAAGTTGATTTTTTCCAATCTGATGGCCATTCTTGTGTTTTCCAAATTCGCTGGCATATAGCATGCATTACCTTGACAGCATCATCTTGCAAGATTTTGAACAGTTCGGCTGGGATGCCGTCGTCTCCTGCTGCCTTGTCATTAGCAATGCTTCTTAAGGCCCACTCAACCTCACTCTTCAGGATGTCTGGCTCTAGCTCACTGACCACACCGTCAAAGCTATCCCCGATATTGTTATTCTTCCTATACAGGTCTTCTGTATATTCTTGCCACCTTTTCTTGATCTCTTCTTCTTCTGTTAGGTCCTTGCCATCTTTGTTTTTGATCATACCCATTTTTGCCTGGAATTTACCTCCAATGTTTCTAATTTTCTGGAAGAGGTCTCTTGTCCTTCCTATTCTATTGTCTTCTTCCACTTCCGCGCATTGCTTGTTTAAAAATAATTCCTTATCTCTTCTGGCTAACCTCTGGAATTTTGCATTTAATTGGGCATATCTCCCCCTATCACTGTTGCCTTTTGCTTTTCTTCTTTCTTGGGCTACTTCTAGTGTCTCAGCAGACAGCCATTTTGCCTTCTTGGTTTTCTCTTTCTTTGGGATGTATTTTGTTGCCGCCTCCTGAACAATGCTGCGAACTTCTGTCCAGAGTTCTTCCGGGACCCTATCTACTAAGTCCCGTCCCTTAAATCTATTCTTCACCTCCACTGCATATTCCTTAGGAATATTACTCAGCTCATATCTAGCTGATCTGTCGGTCTTCCCTAATCTCTTTAGTCTGATCCTAAATTGTGCAAGAAGTTCGTGATCTGAACTACAGTCAGCTCCAGGCCTTGTTTTTACTGACTGTACAGATGTCCACCACCTTTGGCTGCAAAGGATGTAGTCAGTCTGATTTCGGTGTTGTCCATCTGGTGAAGTCCATGTATAAAGCCGTCTCTTAGGTTGTTGGAAGAGAGTGTGTGTTATGCAGACTGAGTTGTCTTGGCAAAATTCTATCAGCCTATGTCCTGCTTCGTTTTGTTCTCCCAGGCCATGCTTACCTGTAATTCCAGGTGTCATTTGACTGCCCACCTTAGCATTCCAGTCTCCTGTGATGAAAACAACATCTCTTTTAGGCGTGTTGTCCAGTAGGTGCTGCAGATCCTCATAGAACTGCTCTACTTCAGCTTCTTCAGCATCTGTGGTTGGGGCGTATATTTGGATCACTGTGATGTTAGATGGCTTGCCCTGAATTCAAATTGAGATCATTCTATCGTTTTTTGGATTGTATCCGAGCACTGCTTTAGCCACTTTACTATTAATTATGAAGGCTACTCCATTTCTTCTGTGGTCCTCTTGCCCACAGTAGTAGATCTGGTGGTCATTTGATGTGAAGTGGCCCGTTCCAGTCCATTTCAGTTCACTGACGCCCAAAATGTCTATCTTTAATCTTGACATCTCACCAATAACCACATCCAATTTGCCCTGGCTCATAGATCTTACATTCCAGGTTCCAATGGTGTGCTGATCCTTAGAACGTCGGATTCGCCGTTCACCACCAGCACCGTCGGCTGCTAGCCATCCTTTCGGCTTTGAGCTAGCTGCTGAAGCAATGAAGTGCTGCTTTTCAGTGGTAGCACCAAACCTCTGGAAAATTCTTTCTATAGAGATCAGGCTGGTGCCACCCCTGAGTGTATTCAGGAGGATGTTGAAGATGGAGCTCCTCTGGAGATACAGACACACACACAAATGTAGTATTTTCCCAGTGCTTGTCCTGCTAAATTGCAGACTCTGCTTTGACGTGTGCTTGCCTACTTGACACAGCAAAGCTATCAATGCATGATGCAATTTGCTTTTCATCCAGCTTGTTGCAGAACCTGACACTGTTCTTGGGTTGAGAGGGTGCCTGACACGTCATTTAGCTGGCTTGCGGGCTAAGGCAGGACTGGAGCCCAGGTCTCCCCGCTTTTAGTCCAGCACACTCTACCACGCTGGCTATGTATATAGTACATGCGTATCTATACACTTTGCCCCTTAGGAAAGTCAGTGCAGTTGTTGTCCTTGGCGCTAATTCTTCTCTGGAACATTCATCAAGCCCAAAGGGAAAGTTTCTCAGTAGAATGCCTTTTTCCAGAGAATTGTTCTCTGTCCATATTCACATAATCCCTCCCATAGTTGGACATTTATTCCTACTTCTTCCTGGTACTGTAAGGAAGGTATGGGGAACCCGCGTCTGTCCTAATAGTGATTATGCAAACTCAGTGGGAATGTTCAGAAGTATTTCAATCTGTGGTTAACTTTGATTATTCAAATTAGTCCTTGTTCCCTGGGCAGGGCTGCACCTGTGTTTCACTTCAGGTAGCAGGTGATGGCCCACATGACTGGGAAGGAAATCTTTTATATCAGGAATAGACTAGCTTTTGATAGTAAGGAGCATCAAAAGAAGCTACGCAATACTTGATGAAGATTTAGCCTTTGCCAGACCTGAGGGTATAGATTACAGGTTTTTCTGTTCTCCCAGCCGTTTTTTGGAGGGGGTTCTTGATTTAATGCAGCACTGAGCTTGGTTGGCTTTCTCTGCAACTGTCAGGTGTTTCTAACTTCAGCATTACAAATATTGCAAATATTTGGCTTCTGCATTCAGAGGAAATTCCAAGGGACACCAAAAAAGACTGCACATGGGGCTACAGTTTACTCACCCATTTTATGCAAAAGAACAAACCACAGTAGAGAACAAACACACTGAAAGAGGGTAACACTGGATGGTTAAGCCTAGTCAGACGTAATGCAGCTGGCAACACTGGATCTAGAGATGTCTGTGTCACCCCAACAGTCCAATTCTATGCATGCTTACTCAGAAGGCTTTATTTATTTATTTCCCACCTTTATTATTTTTACAAATAATTCAAGGCGGTGAACATACCTAATATTCCTTCCTCCTATTTTCCCCACAACCACCACCCTGTGAGGTGAGTTGGGCTGAGAGAGAAAGACTGGCCCAAGGTCACCAAGCCGGCTTTCACGCCTAAGGCGGGACTAGAATTCTCAGTCTCCTGGTTTCTAGCCCAGCACCTTAACCACTAGACCAAACTAGCTCTTTCAATGCTATACCCACTTACCTGGAAATAAACTCAACTGAATTCAGTGGGGCTTATTTTGGGGTAACAATTTAATTTTGAATCAATTAGTTTTAAGGGTACATAGGGTTAGGGTCAGCAACTTAGCTGCTACATTTTGTACCAGTTGAACCTTCTAGATACTCATTGGTGGTAGCCTATGTAGGATGCGTAGTTTCATTACATTAAGCCTGGATTCTTCTGTTGCATCCTACTACAAAAGATGCTGATAGGTCAACCTTGACTCCCTGTTGAAGGTCTTGATTTTAGAACCTGACTATTGTGAGGAGCTGTTCTTCCCATTATTGGCCAGTTGTTAAGTTCTGCAGAAAAGCCTTTTTGAAGTAACATTGCTTGGAGAAGCCTGTTAGCCGGGCACAGGAGAAAATTTCCTTCTATGGTGCTCTGAACAGTGGTACATACTCCCTGTAGAATTCTCATTACCCCAGCATTGTTTCTCTTTTTCAAACTTAAAGGTGCATCAGTTCACCTTTTCAAAACCATTTTGAGTGAATATTAAAAAAAAATCCATGATTATTACTTGTTCTATTAAACTAGCTTGGTTTTTGGAAAGGCAGCATATAAACCAGTGTTTCTCAACCTTAGTGACTTTAAGATATATGGAATTTAACTCCCAGAATTCTGGGAGTTGAATTCCACATATCTTAAAAGTCACCAAGGTTGAGAAACACTGATATAAACATTCAGAATAAATAAGTTGGCCGTACTCCCCTTTCTTGCCTGAGCAAAGGAAGTAATAAAGCATGTTCTGCAAAAATAGCAATCAGGCCCAAGTCTTCAAAACAAGGAGATTCATTTCAACGCCAGGGTTGCAGGCACGCGCCCGGTGCTTACGCGCAGGAATGCCCGTCTGCCTCGGGCGCGCGCGCCTGCCCACCTCTTTACTCTTGGTTCTCCAATCTTTGCCAGGTTTTCCTCCTCGTTTATGTAAGCAGCTGCAGGCGGGAGGGAAAAGGGAGCGGCGGCTTTTGCACGCGGCTAAGTCAGCTCCTTCCCCTGGTTGTCGCTGCGGCCGCGGTTGCAGCCGGCCCGAGCTAGGCTCGGCCGAATCACGAGGGGCGGCCATGAGCTATTTGGGCGGCTCGCCCCGCTCCACTTCCTTTCCGCGAAGCCAATCGAGATGATTGCCTGCCTTGACCCAGCCCTAGGAGAGAGCGTGCTCGGTCTGCTTTCCCCTCTTCCTTTTTTCCTGGGGCTGCGCCCGCGGGCGGCGGCATTCTCCGAGGAGCCAAGGCGCGTCACGAAAGTAGAGCGAGCTCGGAGGAGCGTGTTCGCTCCCAGCTCCGGCCTCCCCAGCCATGCAAAACAATTCAGATCGCCTCGTGATTGCGAGGGCCAAACAAGCTGCCGTGCCGGGCAGCGAGCCCAAATTCCCTGGCAAGGCTTGCCGCACCCCCCCCCCCAGCCGTTCCCTTTACACCCTCCTCCCCCACCTTTCTTTTAAATGCAGAAACCTTCAGGGAAGGCGAATCGGCGCGCAAAGGGCTTCTTTCACTCAAAGGGCTCACTGCGGTGGAAAGGGGGGGATGTTGGCAATAGACAAGCCGCAGGAGAGTCTCCCGCTTTACGGATCAAGATGCGAAACGTCTCAGGCGGAGACTTAACTTTTGAAGGGACCAGGCGTGTTTGGCGGCAGACGCTTCACAGCCAAAAGGCGCGCTAGTTCCTCGCAGTAAAGCGGGACGCCGCAGGGGGAGGGATCTCGCTCTGGAAATCAAACGCTGCATTGCAGGGGGAAAACGTGACTGAATCAGTACGGTAGCTACTCTACTGCAGTCCAAGAGACGCAGTATTGCAGTGTGACATACTGAAATATGAAAAATACTTCCTGTATGATGGAAAAATAAAAGTTTTGCACTGCGCTGCTCCAGGACCCCAGAAAAACAGTTACGCTTTTAGCCATCTGTTTACTGCATTGCAGACATAACGTTTTTGACAGTCACTGCACGTGTGAATAAGAATAATTTTTGGCGGTAGAGTTGAATAGGAATTGGGAAGAGTTAATTTCGTGTATGTAAAAATTCTGTTGAATGTTCTGGAAAGATCGTTGAAAATCGGGTGGTAGTGACGGCTTCACTGTACTACACATTTGGATTTGGACACTGCATGATACACGGAGCTATTGGTACACTTCAGATTCTATGTAATTAGAAGATAGTCGCTTTCGGGGGTATTATGTTGCAAAATCGTAATATACAATTTACAGGCAATCTTCAGCACTGTTACTCAGTGTATCCAGTGTATGTAGAAGTAAAACCTCAGGCACCATTTCTATGCATGTTTCTCTTCCACTGCAGAAATTTAAATTCCGATCTACTTGTAGGATTATATGCAACACTGCAGAAAGTAACACTTGTGAAGTAGTTTAATTGTAGGGGGAAAGTTTTAATAGCATTTATTTTTATAGTTTAGAAGAAAAATGCTGTTGAAATGTAAATGATCAGCAAATATTCATACAGATTAGAAAGTTTAGCGTGTGCTGTTTTTTGGGGGCCGTGGGTGAAGACTGTCAGAGAAAATAAGCTCATTTGTTTCTGCATATTGTGGGAATCCTGCCATTGCTCTAACATTTGGTACAAATGAGGCTATCAATGTTAAACCAGTAAATAGGGTTTATTCATTGGGCATAGCATGTAATTTGAATTCAGCAACTGTGTTTTGTTAATCTGAGTCTTTAGCATGCTCTTTGAACCCAGCTAGTTGAGTCCTCTGGGCAGCTAACAAAGAGACATAAAACTAATACTAATATTGGGGGTCTGGAGCTACTCTTCTGGAGGCAGAGAGAGACTGGGAGTTAAATACAGCTCCCGGGAGTGTACTTCTCTCCACCTGCAATGAAGTGGAAGAAGATCCTGTCGCACATGCCAGATACAGCCGGTCTTAACCACAGGAGTGTCCTCAGAAGGGCCTCTTCTGCAGCCCAGAAGAGCCTGACAGATTCTTAAATGCGAGAAGGAGTTTCTCAGATAGACTCTCAGTCTTGCACTGCTTTGGAGGCTTAGGGAAAACGGTGTTTTGGAGGAGGCGAAGATGCAAACATAGCACCTGTCTGTGGAGGGCAGCTGCCGCGCAGTCCTGGGAGAGGACACATTTGGTTGAAGAAGACACCTCCATGCCTTGCATTGAAGCCCCCCTTTGCATTTTGTAACCAAGCACTCCACAGCCCTTAAGAGTTAATACCAGCACCTTAAATTGTGCCCAATAAAAGCAATTGACTACAGCACAAATTTTCAGTGCAGGAATCTACCTTGCACAGGTTAACAACCGAGCTGCTCTCTTGTACATTCTGGAGCTTTTTTTAAACTTAAAAAAGAGTGCACTGTGCACTGTAGTTATCAGCTATTTGCATTCAATACAAATTCCTTAATGGGTAAAGCTGAATAGCTGATACACCTCATGCATAGGTAAAAAATGCTCTTATGGAAATATTTCCATACTTAAACACACATGAAACTTTGATCTTAATAACTCTTTGGAATCTTAACCTCTAGGAAAACAATGCAGTTAATTGCCAGATCATAAGTCCAAGTCCATCATTCCATTAACCGGTTGCACAGCATTCCATCTGTTCCCACAAAATCATCATAAGGTGGGTACTCCTCCTTTGATGTCCTTTTGCACCCCACTAGTTTCTTCAAGTTAATTTCCTGGATGCAAAATTAGTGTCTACAACACTGCCCACTTGACTGCACCTCAGAGATGTTGTTAAGTCTCCAGTCTGAGTTTCTAGATGAAGCTTGGTGACATGCTTAAGGTGTCATGACAACAACTGGAGAGCAGGTAGTTCCACATTAGGCCTCATCCTTGCTCCAAAAACCACTAGGAGAAACTTCATTTGCTGGATTGCCCAAGAGAAAAAACAGATCTATGTGATTTTCAGGCTGGAAAGCAGGTACGGTAAACATGGAGTGATCCTGGAACTTGAAAGTTGAAGGAGCTAGTTCTTTTTTGATAGCCATTTATCTCCCCCCCCCCACTCCTTGTTCGCTTATCCTCTATTCCAGTGGATTCCCAGCTTTTTCCTTTATATGGCCCACTACTTCATCTCATAAGTCAGTAATTAGTACCGTGGTGCTGGAGAGCACCATGACATCTGCAGGAGCCCACTTTAGCATTGGTGGGACCAGAAAGTAAAATTAAATTTAGTTCATTTTAAATTTAATGCCCCAAATCCTGAAATATGTGGCAATCCTTCCAGAAATCTTGCAACAGAGACAGAGACAACACACACACACTTAGGAGTGTGCACTAGGGACCACCTGAGCTACTCTCATAGATTGGGAAGCACTGCTTTTTTCCATCTCATTAATTTAATTAGATCACGTGAAGAACTAAAAGGATACTTTGTTCCATCTCACAGGTAAAAATTGCCCCAGTAATGCCTATCATCCTATACCAACTCTTCTTTGTCTAGTTCAGGGATATGCAACTCTCAATGTTCTGCTTGTGTGTGACCTCTGAAAGCCTCAAGTGATCTTTTAAAGTCCTGCCAATTATAAGTTGCCTCCATTTATAATTTTTAATAGGACAAAAGAAGAGGAATGTACCTGATGAGTAATCATGTTAACTGTCCATATTTAGCTTTTGTCTGGGGTCCACCCACTTTTTGGAGTGCAGCCCCGTTCAAAAGGCATGCTTTTGAAAAAGATATGCATCCTTTGATTTAATAGTTTGCATGGTCCTTTCTCAAGTGTGGCTCACTTCCCTTTTAGATAAAAGCAGGAGGGACATTGAAATGTCAGATATGCAAAGTAGAAGGCAACCAGCTTTTCTTGACCATTTTTTGCAGCCCTCACAAATCTAATTGCAATATTATCTACCTCAAAGTACTGTACATACACAGTCTTCAGATCTAACTGCTTTTCTCCATCTAAATGGTGTAGCATGCTACTATTTGTTTCTCATTCATGCATTCTCTGCATTGTACTGATGTCTGACCACCCTCCACTTTAATGGGTTATTCAGGAACTACTCAAGAGTTACTAGGACACTTCAGTCAGGGCCCATTCAGAGTGATAAAGCTAGTCAAACACATAATATATGGTTAGTCAAGACTGTTTCCAGCTAGCATGAGGAACGGAGGTAGGTCAACTCAAGTTAGTTTTGGAAGTAAAATCGCCTTCCAATCAAGATCAATTCCTGGTGATTACATCATGACATAAATATGCTTATGTAGTTTTCTTGGCAGCAATATGGAATTGGTTCTCCTTTGTGTATGTGCGTGTTCTCAGTCTAATCTACAGTGCTGGGATTTCCTTTTGGTCTCCCATCCAAGTGCTAACCAGGTCTTTTTCTGTATAAGCCAGGATTAGCTAAGTGCAGCCAGGGATGAGATGCTGAAGGCTAATTGATGACTTTATTGGTGGAGATCAGTTTGAATCCAGACTCCCATTTGAGGTGGGAAACGTACTGTTGGGTTTTACATATGGCAAGCCATAGTTTTAAGCATGGTTGGTTGAATACAGTAAATCACAATTGGCTGAGCTTACACAATACACTGAGCTGTAAACTACAGGAATTCCTCACTTAATGAGGGTAATTGGGACCAGAATTTCCATCACTAAGCAATGTGATTGTAAAGCACGATGTCATGTGACCGTGTAGCTTAGCAACAGCAGTTCCAGCAGTCCCCAGTTGCCATCGTTAAGTGAGGACCTCATGTGACCATGACTTGTGACTTCCTGCCAGCTTCCCCATTGACTTGTGGGAAGCCAGAAGGAAAGTTGCAAATGGTGATCATGTGACCATGGGACACTGCAATGGTCAGAAATCTGGGCCAGTTGCCAAGCACCCAGATCGCAATCATGTGACTTCAGGGGTGCTGTAACAGCTGGAACTTTGAGGCCTGTTCGTAAGTATCACTCGTTCACTGCTGTTGTAACTGAACAGTTGCTGAACAAGTGGTTGTTAACCAAGGACCATCTGTACTGTTTTAGAAATCACAATGGCTAGACTCAGACATCATGTTACGACCACGGTAAAAAAAAAAATCCTATTTAGTGCAGGGGTACCTGGCCCATCAGCATCCTTTATGTGATATCTGGTGGATGGGAACAAAGCTTGGGATATTTTTTTTTGCATGGGGTGAAGGTGTGCCTTAAGAAACTCATTTCTTAAACCTCTGGCCTACCCATTTTTTCAAATGCAATCTTTCAGCCCATGAAAGTACAGGTAATCCTCGTTTAGTGACCCCAATTGGGACTGGCAACTTGGTCATTAGGCAAAGCAGTCACTAAGTGAAACTGACTGTGCTTATCTTACTTCAGCTTTCCTTTGCTTTACAGACCTGCGAAGGTTGTAAATGTGAGGATTTCTCACAAAATTACTTTTTCATCATTGTCATAACTGCAAATGGTCACTAAATGAGGCAGTCACTAAATGAAGACTACTTCCAATCTCCTGCACGAAAGTTAAATTATTGAATGATATGATCTGAAAATGAGAGGCAGCTCGCTACCTATCATCTGAATTGTTGCATCCAGGCATGTGAAACAAAACAAAATCAAGTGATCCCTGCACTTTAAGAAATCCGGTTTTTAAAAGGAATGATTCTAAACCCTTTCCTTGTGACTACTCAACTCCCAGAAAACAAGTAAGGTGATGAGAAAATAAAAAACAAAACTGTTTCAACATGTGAAATACCATGGGCTATGGAACTCTGTCACAGGATGTCCTGACAGCCAATAGTTGCTGCTAACGACAATAGCAGAAAATTGCACATAATGCATTGGGATGCTCAGAGTATCAACAGTTCTTTCAATTAACACTAAAAAGACAAATATACTTTTTCCAAAAGGGTGTCCCTAAACTCTAGCTATCAGGAAACAACCAACAGGACATGGCTCATCTCCAATTGCCATTTGTTCTATACTCTTTGGGGCAAATTGTCCTGACCCAGCAAGTTTGTGCTAAAGTAGTGAAAGCTTTTCACTCAGTCAGCAAATACGTCAACGTGTGATCTGGCAAATCAGAATGCACACTTCTCCTTTTAAATTCCCTGTGTTGTTTTGCACTTGAATACCACTTTTCCAGTTTCAGAACTGCATTCACAGTTGTATACATCAATCACATTTACAAAATTTCTCAGCGTCTTTCACTTTCAGGAAGTAATCAATTGAGTTAATGCAGAAAGCTAAAGAAAGACAGATAAAATATGGCAGCATAGTGGGAGTCAACTAATTTAAAGGTTAGGCAAGATGTTAATCTGTTTATTTCTTTCTCAAGCTTGCACCTGCTTGCAACCTTTACAAATAGCTGGGAAGACTAGTTCAAACATGCAAAATCAAAAGTGATGCAATTGCCAGGCTGTCACCCACACTAACATGCTATATGCATTTGTACAACAAATGCCAACATGGGACCTAGGGTTTTCATGGATGCAGACACTTCTTCTCAGTGTCTGATTTCACATAACATGCCAGTTAAAGACCTAGCAGCTATACTGGTTGGCACAACTTAAGCTTGGTGAGCGTTAACCTGGGCTGCAAAATCTAGATGACCACCAGTCAGCAGCAAAGCATTGAGTTTTCTGTATCTCCTTTCTGGCATTTGGTGATTGTCTGGCTTTTATACAGTCAGGCCTGCTAGCCCTTCTCTCAGCTTTTGAGGGGTGGAGCCCTGCTTGAGGACCAGAAGCTTGGAGGGTGGCTGCCACAGCTCAGGATCAGATACTCAAAGCAGGAAGGCACTCCCTTCTGTTATTGCTGCATTTGCACCAAGAGGACAGATTGACTGTGTTTATGCAACACAGTTATTGAATTAACCCATTTTATGGATTCACATAATCCATTGGAATTTAAATAAATTAAATAGCCTGGGTTTGCACTAAGCCACAAAAACCTAACAAAAGTTTTACTAATATTAATCAGACATAGCACATTGTGCAATGCCAAGTCTTCCTCTGGTTAAGCATGCTGTGTGATCATAGTGTGCACATCAGTAATAGGCTGTAGGGCTAAGAGCTGGCTCAAAATGTAGCCTGGACAGAAATTATGCAACCCAGTAAGAACATGTGGTTTAAGCATAGATCTATTTAAATGTACACATGGAAAAGGAATTACTGTAAAAGTATGATTGGATTGTTTATGATGAAATACCAAATTAGTGAAGGATACAAAACTGATGAGAAATTCTGAATGTGGGACAGACCACATTTGACAGGTAATTGAGAAACGTATGAAAGTGAGAAAGGAAGTTTATTGTACATTTGCTGATACAGAGAAAGCATAAAATAAAGAGTAGAGTTGAATTTTGGGATTTTTGCATGTATATGATAGTTGGTTGCTGAATGTGATATGATGGAAGTAAAGCATGCATGAACATAAATGGATTATTTAGGAAACAGTTCATTATCGAGGATGTGTGATGGCCCCTTGTTTAATGTATTAATGAATATAAGGAATGTTTGTAAGGCATGTTGTTTGGGACGTGTATCCAGACAATGCCATATTGTTGGCTGAAAACCCAAAAGATTTGCAGCAAATGTTTGATAGATTATATGATGCAACAAGGAGTGTAGATCTGAAAGTCAGTTAAAGACCAAGTACAATCAAAGTAGTTGTGTTTGATAGGGATGGTAGAAAAAACAATTGCAAGTTATTAATAAATGCCAAGTAAATGAATCTGTGTATAGTACTTTGTTAGAATGTTTACTGAACTTGGGGAAATGGGTGGAGAAATTTTAAGACATGCAAATGTTAGTAGAAAGGGAATGAGTAGCTCAGGTCAGGTAGGCCTAACCTTTCTGGAGGGAGGGGGGAGATCATAGATTGCTACAAACTGCTGGGTAGAGTAACAGCTTTAACCAGGCAAAGGAACCCCTCCGGAATGGCCCATGAGAAGAAAGCCAATACCAGACTCAGGGCAAGGAAAACAAAGCCTTCAGCGTGGAAAACAACCATGGAAGAGGCAGCCATCCTGGAGCACAGTGAAGCTCCATGGGGACAGCGGGCAACCCAGAAAAGGAGATGACAGAAATGCACAGAAATGAGTCAGGGCACGTGTCTGGCATCCAGGGCACACCTGATTGGCAGGCCCCAGAAAGCAGCCCAGCAGGCACCTGAAGCCTGCCCATTATATACTCAGGGCACCCCAGTCAGGTTGTTTGCCGTGGTGGGGCCAGCTTACATACACCTGGGAACATGTCCTACTTGGAATGCTGTCCGAGTCTAGGCGGGAGAGGTTCCACCTGGGCTTTGTTTTGGAGTTCTCGCCCGATTCCAAGGGCTTGTAGGAGTGAGTACAAGCAGCCTGACAGGGTGTTTGTGGTTTGGTTTCCTCTGCAGACAAGCAAGGCTATGGAGGCGTGTGCAGCAGCAGGTTCCGTAGTGGAAAATGTGGATTTTCCTGTCTCTCCATAGCCCGGTACTTTTTTTCTTGGAAGTCTGAGTACGCAGGGCAACTGGGCAACTGTCCCACTTTTGACTGGGTTAGGCTTAGGCTTAGGCTTAGGCTATTGTTATGGTTTTCACACAGTATGGATGACTGGGAAGGGCATTTATCCAAAACACATTTCCTAATCCAACAGTTGACTGGATTAAGTCATATGAACACAGCCCATGGGACTTCTGTGGTGGATTTGGGCAGTGCCGCTGATTCTCAGGAAGGAGGGGACACATTCCAAGGAGGTGGAGGAGATAAGCAGAGGCACAGTCCAGAGGCAATGGTGGAAAGACTAAGAGGTTCAGGCCAGCCCCGCCCTAGAGCCTTCCCAGGTTATTTCCCCTTAAGTAGAGTAGCTTTAGTCTGGCAAGATTCTGTCTGCACGGTGTGAGCAAATAAAGAACTGAAGTTTGGCTGGACTAATTCTTGGTCATTCCTGGGCTGGGCCTGACAGCTTCTCAGCATGCACACAATGCAGAAGATCACTCTTTTGGCTAACATGTACCTGTACATTGAATTCAGGTATCATGCTAAACTTGTTAAAACATGGTTGATTGAATAAATTACAATTGACTGGATTTGCAGAAAAGCCATAAATCCTGGTTTACCAACAGCAGTGGACTAAGCTCTCAAAAGTGAAGTACACTATGGTTCAGTGCATTAAGTAAACCAGGTTTATTACTGGCAACTGAAGGCCCAACTTTCTTTGGTTCTGGGCAGGCATTCAGACTGAACAGGGTATTGGGCACAGTGGGATGCATCTGCTTGTGCTGAAAAGGGGTCTAGTCATACTCAGGCAAACTCAAATAGAAGCATTTGAAATATGCTGCTTGGTGTGGCAAGAATCGGGTGGTATGGGGTAAGTGCACATGAAGACCAGTGGAGACAGGGCCACTTTGTATATTTCCTCCTATGTAAATGAAATACCTGTTGGATTTGTTTATGTGTTTGTTCATTTATTTTGCACAGTTTCTATGCAATCCCATTCACCCAACTCTAAGCAGACCACATATATAATGCACCATAAAACCATAAAATGTAAGACCAAACAACAACTACCCTGCCAGCAACATATTCAATAGCATACCCCAAAAAGTTTAGATTCCAAAACCCAATGAAAGAAGATAGTTAACGGGGAGGAGGATCTCTGTATTGTGGGCGGGGTATTCTCTATGGCTGCATCCCATAGTTTCTTGGCCCCTGCTCCTTTAACTTCACAGTATGTCTTCCCAACTCCAATGTGTAGCATGGGCAGTTTCCAAGGGTAGTTCCAAAGCTCCTTCATAAACCAAGAAGCACTCCTGGATCAGCAGACAGGGAGAGGTTGTTTAGGGGCAATCACATCCAGCACCCTAGCCAACTCTGAATTCCAACAGTCGATCAGAGACATGGTGGAATTGCCATCAGATCACTGACTTTCCAACCATCTTAATGGATTCTACCACCATGTGGAGGTCAGAGGTACTAAGTCTCAGGGTGACCACAAAGTGATCTGACCATGATGAAATACTGATGGAAATGTCTTCTACCTTCAGACTCTGAAATATCTGCTCCAAGATAAAAATCAGATCAGGCATACAGGCACTGGTACATGTTGGGTCAGTTACAGCTTGGGACAATTCTATGAACTCCTGGGCCATTCTGTCCCCCATGCCCAGGGCATGACTATTAAAATCCCCCAGCACAAATAGCTGGGGGCCATAAGCATCTGTCCGTTCATACTAACATCAAGATGTTGCATGCAAGTACATAACAGGCAGAGTTTGTATTGCAAAACAAATTTTGTCACTTCACCCCAGATAATGCCTATGCTGGAATGGGGGAAATTAACCACCAGACCAGAGATGAGACCAAGAAGTCCAGGAAGTGCAGTGGTGTGAAAGTTCTATCTATGAGTAGAACAGTGTTCACCCATTAGTCCTCAAATCATTCCAGAATGCAGTTCAGTGGACCTACTGCTTCCTCTTCCCCTACCACAGGCCCATTACCAGCAGCTGTCCTATCGTCAGGATCCTAGTAGAAGTATTTCTATTCAAAAAATAAAATATTTTGAAATATTTATATACGTTGTTTATATTACACATATATTATTATCTTATATTACATAGGTTTGTTACCTGGAAAGATAGGACATAAATAATTGTAATAAATAATGTGCATGGCTTTGTGAACCAAGGAGCAGCCTGCATCACAGCTTGCATCTTCCATGTTAATACATCATCAGGGCAGGTAGTGTGCAGAAGAGTTTGAGAACCAATGCCAGCCCCAAACAGTTGCTTACGATTGGTTTTCATATATTTTAAGTTGTGATTGGATTATCATGATTTCTAGAGACCCAGATTCTAGTATGTTAACCCTGCACTAGATTCTATAGCCAGTTTACAAAATGCAGCATTTAAATGATTTGAAACAAGCATGTTTCACACAAAACCCCTTATTTGTTTGGATTCACACTCACACTAATCTATAATTACTTGTAATACACAGTAGGCTAGGTTAGGTACACAGTGCATGTGGGAACCCAGTCATTGTGGTTTGTAAATTGTGGTTGACAGCTTAATGTGTCAAGTGAACCCACTAGTAAGCCATTAATAAACAAACACTGATTTAATACAGTGTATGCCCCAGACTGTACCTTTGTTTGTATTTCACAGCAATGGACTTTACCTGGTCTCTTAACTCTTAGATCCTTAACATCTCCTTAGGCTGCTTCTAATTTGGATTTAGTGAAACCAGAATATATGGCTTGGTTTATACAATGAGCTGCTCAAAATCTGGTTTGCTTCCTTGTGGCTTGGAATGTTATGAAAAACCTAGACATCTCTGATTTTTAATAAACTATAGTTAAAATATGGTTTAACATCCTGAGTGAACATAGCCTGGATTCACATATTATTTTGAACCATAAATTATAATCTACAAATAACTGACTGGTTAGAAACAAATTAAAGGCAACCTAATCCCAAACTGTAAAATATTTTAAAGGTCAAATGTGTCATACTGAAGTGGGCATAACCCTTAAATTAGTTTTAATCTTAACATGTTCTCCAAACTTGGGTTGGTCACTATTTTGGGTTCAGAGAGATCAGAACTTGTAACCTACAACACATCTTGGTTAAAATTCTGGTTTCTAAAATCCCCACATGTAGGACTACCAGATCTGGGGTTAAAAAATCCAAATGACCATTAGAAGGCACAAAGAGATACAGAAAACTCTAACTCTTTACTGCCATCTAATGGTCATCCAGATTTTTGTGGCTCAGATCTAGTGGGCCCTCCAGGTTTAGATGACATAGGAACCTAAGCTGGTTATTGCAGCAAACATCTTATAACCTTACCTTTTGGAATATGCAATGGCTAAAGTAGTTCCATCTTCCGATTAAATCCTTGTTGAACTTCTGGGCAAAGGGAGTTCCCAAAATTTACAGGCCATTTAATTACCAGACACTTGGTCAATATTGCTCTATCATATTGGAAGAATGTTCTGTTATGCTATGACAGCATGAAGTGCCAGTGGTGCCCCACCTGTGCCTTGACATTGACATATCGATACATGCAGCTCTTTCCCAATCAAGTGTGGGATTGCTGGGTTAACTTCCTGAACTTTACTCTATGAGATCATTTCTTCTCCAGTCTGATGCCGTTTGGAGTGGTGCTGCTCCCAGAATTAGGGGTATTCTGGAAGTTGTAGTCTCAGCACACCCGGAGGGCACCGGGTTGGAGATGGCTGCTATAGATGATGTCTTACCATTGTGGCTCAGACTGTCATCTCTTTTGAAAAATCTTCTCCTTCAAATTTCAACTAAAATACAGAATTTTGGAAGTCTTTAGGCCTGTCTTTATATGTTCAGATTCCCTACTGCCATGGCACTGTCCTGTCTTGCAATTGAGGCGACTCAAATATTGTATGGGAGATACTATGAATATTTAAGATGAGCTATATAAATAGTAAATATCATGGAGATGCACATGCCTTTAGAAAATGGCTGGGAACTGTGCTACTTTCCACAAGTCACACTTCTAGAATAGGCACTGTCTAAAGCATGCTTTTGGAAAATGTATTTATTCTAGTTCAACTGGTCTGTATTAAAAGGGAACTAGAGTGGGCAGTTAACAACAAGCCACTGGTTTCCCCTGTCTTTAGTGGCATGCATTCTTCTGAACCATAACTACAGCACACATTGTTCACAGTGCCTGCCTTCTCTTACTCAGCAATTGCTCTAGACAATCCCAGCTCTCAGTGAAGTGAGTAACATCCCTTAAGGAAGAGCTGATTACAATGTGGGACCTAAATCTGAGTGCAGGAATGCAGCCTACTGTGTGTTGCTACACAAGGCACATGGCATTTAATGAAACTCTTGAGCAGAATACATGGAACTCGTTACAGTGGGGGTAGGCAACCTACAGGTATTTTTGGACTACAATTCTTCACTGTAAGAATTGCCAGGCTACTGGGGCTGATGGGAGTTCAGGTCAAAAACATCTGGGTGCTATTAGGCTGGCTACCACTGTATCACAGCACACCTGAGATGATAAAATAGTTCCTCCATCTCCATTAAAAAAGGAAAAAAAGAAGTTGGTATCCTCCAGACATGCTGAACTTCAACTCCCACAATCCCTTCACTAGCATGTCTGGAAGGCAATAGATTGGGGGAAGTTGCTTTTAAAACAGTGATGTTGCCCAGGAAGGGTGGGAAACAGCTTCTGCATGCAAATAAGGAAAGACTGCTTTACAAAGAAAAGGAAATAGCTGCTCAGCTTTTGATAAGACAGAGTTTGAAAATTCCATACATCGTAGCTTGCTCCTAGGCTAAGCACCCATCTCGATCCTGGCTTCTTTCTTTAGATTTATGGATAAATCCCTGCAAAGATCGTTTTAAAAATGGCTTTCAGACCAGCCAAACTAGCGTAACACAGCATTTGATGTCCATAATTCAGAAACAAACTCATCCCCTCCAGGCGTTCTATGAGTCCACAATCACTAATCAGTGATGTTGGCGACGATTTAGGACATGTGAAGTACAAAACATCTGAAGGCCACAGTGCTGCTACCTAAAGGAGGGGTGGAAATGCAGACCTCTAGTTGCTGGAGGATTATCATCCCTCATCCTTGGCTAACCTGGGAGTACTGATGGGATTTGGAATTCAGCACTTTCTGGAGGACTACAGTTGCTCAAATCTGTTTACAAGCGATAATGGAGGTGCAACCCCCCCATCGCCTTCGAGCACTCTTTTGACAGCATGGCTGGCAGCGCAAATCTCCTGAGTATCTGTGTGAACAGTGATCCAAAACATTTCCAAAAAGCACGACCGATTTTTCAAAACAGGCTGAGGTTTGCTACGGTGAGGAGGAAGAAAAGCTCGGGAGATAAGGTGAACAATGACTGAAAACAACAACAACAACAATCTCTCTTCATTTCTGCACGATCTTTCGCCAAGCCCTACATTGGCAGCCAGTTGTGGTTGAGGGGTGTGTGGGGAGCTTCTTACCATACATCACTTTAAAGCATCACGTTTTTCACGGATACTCCCTCTTTTCACTGTGTGTATGCCTAAACTTCAAGAACTTTGATCACTCCGGCCAAGCCGGCGCGCGACAAAAATAATAAGCAAAGTCACGGCTTAGGGACGCAGCAGAAACAAAAGCTGCGCAGGCGCAAAAAAAAAAGCTGTTCGGGGAAACTACAACTCCCTGCAACCCTTGCGTTCAAGCACTGTGAAGAAGCCCAGTGCAATGTGCCTGCTGTTGCTGCAGCAGTAGTAGAAAGTGTGTCACTGGGACACGAGGCTCTCCCCTGGAGTCACATGGTGGATGTTCCTGAGCCGCGTGCTGGTGTCTGCGCAGCTGCAGGGAGAGAGTGAGCTTTGGCAGATTAACATTTTGCAGGCGAAGGGAGAGGCAGTGGCATAATCGAGCTCCCGGCTGGCGTGAGAATCTTTGCATGCGCAGCCAAGCTCCAGTTCTTTCCAGTCTGAGTCTTGGTGCAAAATACGAAATTTAAAGAAGCAAATCACCATCATCCCGTGCAAGCTGATTTTTTTTTGTATTGTAACATAACTTCGGGGAGATAAAAAGAAGAAAGAGGAGGGGAAGAGAGCAGCCCTTTGCTTTCCTCCCTCCTCACCAGTCGAATCTCAACTTGCATCATCGCTTGATATGAATGACAGCTGTCAGCTGAACAGGATGGCAACTTTGGATGATAATAACAACACCCCAGGTAAGCCCCTGCTTCTTGCCATCGGATTCCCACACATATTTATTTTCCTGCATTGAGAAAACCGGTAATTTGACCCTCCTCACCCGCACACGTGGCCCTGCTACCCTTTTCTGTAGCATAGAGTCCGGCCGTAGAGGTCAGCCTCTTTCTCCGAAACGGGTTGGTCTGTACGCCAGCACCCCGGCTCAGCGGAGTCTGCGTTTTCTCCGCATGAGCTGGTGGGGTAGGCAGGGGTCTCACCTCCCCAAGTAGCGCGGGTATGTATGAAGAAGTTTGCTTCTTAACCGCATTAACTATACATGGGAGGAAGGATCCTTTCTGAACCGCCACCCCGCGGAGGAATGTGACTTTGGGAGCTGGGAGGAAAGTCGAGGGGGCACGTCGCTTAGCTCTTCTCTTCTATCCTGTTCCCATCTCCCAGTTAAAAAGGATTAATTTGCCAGCCGTGCACTGTAGGTCCCGCTTTGGGGATCGGTGGCAAGGGGAGTAAGAGTTTAGGTGCCGGTCTCAAGGGAGGAGATCAACCTCCCCTTTCGGAGTGGAAAGGGTAGAGCCAAGGACTTGGGCCACTAGTAGTCGCAGGCGACGCCCTCCCTTGTCCTTTGAACTGACGGGCAGGTGGCGGATGAGGGCAGTTCGGAGGAGAAGGGAGCTGTTTTGCTTTCCTATGGAGCCTCACAAGTATTTTTCAATGAAATCCCGTCTGAGAGTGTCAGGAAATGGGAAATCTCTCTCTCTAGTTTATGGTTCCTCAGAGTTTCCTTCCTGAGGGAGGTCGCTCCCAAGGATCTTTTCCTCCTCGACGTTTTAAATCGCGTTGTCCCCCTTTGGAATCCCACCCTTTTTGGGATTCCCCCAGTGAGGGTCTCACGTGTCCTCTTGCCTGGCTCAGCCACGTGCAAGGTTTGTTTTCCTTACCGGCCCCGCCCCTACCACCCATTGGTCTGTATCGCCTCAATTACCTCTTTAGCCACGCCTCTCTGCGTAACGTCATCATTCAGGAAGCAACAGTGTTCTGTCACCTCCCTCCTGGGCGGGCGTTCAGGGTGGAATTCGCTAATGGGTGGAGGAGGAAGCGGAGCCAATAGGTGGTTGTTGTTTATTCGTTCAGTCGCTTCCGACTCTTCGTGACTTCATGGACCAGCCCACGCCAGAGCCTCCTGTCGGTCGTCAACACCCCCAGCTCCCCCAGGGACGAGTCCGTCACCTCTAGAATATCATCCATCCACCTTGCCCTTGGTCGGCCCCTCTTCCTTTTGCCTTCCACTCTCCCTAGCATCAGCATCTTCTCCAGGGTGTCCTGTCTTCTCATTATGAGCCAATAGGTGGGTGAGGGGAAAGGCGAAGCGTGCGGGGCGGGGCTGAGAAAGAGGGGAGGGGACCATGTGCAAGCATGACACGTTGAGGGGAGCCGTCCGATCTGCCAACCGTATTATCGTGGTTCCTGGTCATTAAACTCTGAGTGAGGAACGGCTCTAGATCTTTTGGGGATATGAAAATTTTGGATAAGTCATGAGGCCTGTCCGAATAGCAACTGGGTGAGTGGAACCTGCCTGTTTTCCGCATCTTGGGATGGGCCTGGGATGAACTAAAAATTACAGTAAGTAATGTGAGAATCCCAGCCCTTGAACCTCTTCCAGTTTTCGTGGTGCCTCTTCATTTCATTCTGAATGAGAATGTCCCCTATCCCCGCCACCAATAACTTCACCAGATGGCAGCCCCTAGCTAGCCTTGATTGACTGGATAAGAGGCCACCAGGAATTGCCTGGATTGTAGGCTAGATTGGGAAGTTAAAACACACACACACACACTAATATATCTTGGAAGAAGGCACTGATTAGCTACTTAAAGCTGCCAAGAAAACTATTGACACAGCTGCCAGTAGCTGAACTTGATGCAAGACTGTCTTGAATTTTTTAAAATCCCACAATGTTGCATTTGTTTTAAGGTAACAGGGTCATCATTTGTACTATGATCTGTGTTTACTGTACAAGAGAAATAGAGCAGCTGAGGAGGGGGACTCCCTTGGTTATCAATAATGCTGGATTGTAAATTTCTTTACAGCTAAAACCCACCGGGTTTGGGATGGTCCACCCCCCAAATAATTGCACATATTTAGGATTGCTCTGTTTATCTTTAATGTGTTACAGTTTGGGTTTCCTTGTGAAAGTGGTTTCTAAGTCGGATGCTTTAGTTTTGGATTAAGAATAAACATCTTGGTTCATTGTAATAGCAACACCCTTTCTACAGAGGTTATTCTGCTATTTTTTGCACCTGTGAGGTTGAACCTGTTCTCAGCCACAAAAAACCCAAGATCAGCACTGGTTAAATATTCACTCCATCTCACAGAAGGGATCCTTCATATATCATAACATATCAGATATATAGTCATCTCTGTTTTAATGAGTGATCACATTCCCCTGCCTGCACATGTACATTGTGATGGTGTTTGGATATAAAGAGTTCTGGGCAATTTTATTGAAAGCTTTCCACTGAGTCTAATCCATACTGGCTTTATCCTCATGAAGCGAACAAATGGACAACATCTAGCTTTGTACCTCTGACTACATGTGTCTCCTGCCACTCCCAAGTCTCCTCTCTGGGAGACCGAGGACTAGTGACATATATTGCAAACAGATATGACATATCTTTCCCTTCTGTGGACCCATTTGGAAACTCTCCAGCTGGATCTGCTCATAACTTTCAGTGCTGTCTTGTGCCTTCAAGCATTATTTATTCTCTCTGACTCACCTGGGATGGTCTGCTTTAATATTCTTGGGAGGGACAGCTGCACATGTGCATAGCTTCCTCCACTGGGATTCCCTGCTCCACCCTTCATGGTCTGATCTGGCAGATTTGTAAACTCTGCTGCTTACCTGTTAAAAAGGGGAAGGAAGAGTGTTGTAAAGGAGAGGCCAGGAGCAGAGGAGAAAAGGACGTTGAGCCTACGATTCTGCAGTAGCTACAGTATATTCAAGTCAGAGACAAGATGATGAAGATGTTTGCCTTAACCAGCCAAGGGACTTGGCTGCATCCCAGGCCTCTGCAGCACAGCAATATTTAGTTTAAATTACAGGGTTTGCCTGAATTATCTGCATCCTTGTTCGTCCTTGGTAACTCTGCTTAGAATCAGAGATGGATAAAGTTCCAGACAAATACAGTGCGGCATGGCATTTGGCGATGCCTTCCTCCATGGGGCTTGGCTAGGGAGAGTGAAGTTGCTTCTGTTGTCTTTAAAGCTAGTGAGAAGTTCCTGTGGCTGCAGTAATCAGCTTTTATTTTCTGTTAAGGAATATCACCCATAAGCCCACCCACCTATTTTTCAGCCTTCGCTTAGGTTGCCATTTTTATTTTCTGCAACTGCAGAAGGATAAAAATCCCTCTCATTTCCCCACTTACTCTAATTCAAATCTCAGTTCTGCAGAATTAGTGTATAAGCAGGTTGCCGTTGGCTCATACAATGTGGAGAAAAATGTAAGAGGCAGAGTTCTGAAATGAATGACTGGAGTTGTGGGTGTTACCCCAGTTGTGGCTCCCCCATCCTAATTTTCTCTAGTCTAGGATCTAGACTAGAAATTACAATCTGAACAGGAAGCCAGTTTCCAAGTGCACTGAGGATTATAGCACAGTTACTATAGATATTTTCTATCCAGTGAGGGGGGGGGATAAGGGAATGTCTCCTCTTTTGGGGGGGGGAATGTCTGAAATGAGTTTACATCATGACACTAGAATGGGGGGACTGTGGATGTTTCAAATTCAGGAGACTCAGAAATGCAGGTAGTACAGCAAATCAATAGAAATAGGCGCAATTACTGAGAGATGTGTGGGCATGTTTTTGTTTTTGCAGCAAAGCATTAAAGAAGATTTTTTGTTCTGGAGAATGTTTCTTCACTTGCCCCAGTTTTGGGTGGAAAATATTTTGTGGGGACAGCTGGAGGGTGATAAGTATCTCTCATTAGGATAATAAAAGCAGGGTGGCACAAGGGTAGAAGACCTTAGCTAGGAGATCTTGTCTTGCTTGAGGCTGGTGACATCTTAACCTTTTGACAGGGTGAGATGACTGTGTAGGGCAGCCGAGCACGAACGTAGCAGTTCAGCCTTCTCAAATGTGACGCATCTCAGATATGTTGGGACTGCAAACCCCAGAAGTCCCAGCCAAGACATCAGTTTGGGAAAGGCTGAATTAATTGACGCCCATCCTCTTCCCTGTTGGCAAAGGAGGTGGCTTTCGGATTGCCAGCCCTGGCTGGCATTGTTCTCCTAAGCCAGTAGTCCCAGCTCTTGGGCTGCACCCAATAAAGCAGCTGGTGGAGATAAAGCTTGGGAGCCCCAGCCGAGACTGGCTTGTTGTTGAAAGCCTACCTGGGCACTGAGTCTGCTTCTCCCATGTGATCTTGTTTATAATCCCTCTGGCATTGATGGTTTTGTTTCTGTTGCTCCAAGACTCCTTGGCAGTACTCCTTGCCTCCTGGCAAGTGGCCCAGTTCTAAAGCCTTGAGTATTTTTTTTAATCACCAGGTTCCCAGTTTAATTGGTTTTTTGGATGTGATGGATCATTTTAAAGAAATAATTACTTTGGCTTCCCCCTGTTTTTCAGTGATCTTTTGACTGCTTGTTTCATTGCTATCAGTTGTTTGCTTCATCCCTTCCCTTATTTCTTTTAAAGATTTTTTTATCCTGCCTTTATTATTTTTATAAATAACTCAAGGTGGGGAACATACCTAACACTCCTTACTCCTATTTTCCCCACAACAACAACCCTGTGAGGTGGGTTGGGCTGAGAGAGAGTGACTGGCTCAAAGTCACCCAGCCGGCTTTCATGCCTAAGGCAGGACTAGAACTCACAGACTCCTGGATTCCAGCCTGGAGCCTTAACCACTGGATGAAACTGGCTTTCCCCCCTGTTTGCAGCCCTAAGATGTAGGTCAACATCTGAAAGCAGAAAGAATTGGATTGCAAAAGAAATCATTTTGGTGAGATGAGTTCAGAGTTTGCAGCTAGGAAATAGACTTTATAAAGTTTTATCCAGATGTGTTTGGGAAGAGAAGTCTACCATCCAGATAGTTTCCATACACTTGGCTGCTTTGTTTTCCTACTCCCACTTTATTTGCAATAGGATTATTGTACTCCGCTCCAGTCCAGTTTCTGCACATGCCTTCTAGAACATGGATCCTGTGTTCCCATTGACTTCTCTGTCACATCTTATACAACTTGCATGTCCATATTGTGAATTGATTTACTAATTACCACTTTTGGGGGGTATAAGTATGATGATTCACACAAATAGCTGTCTCTGGAATGGAGTGAGAGGTATAGAGGAAAGGAATGAATATCGCAGTTGCTGGTGATGAGAGGAGACATACCTTTCTTAAAGTATCACACTAGCTGGGGATGATTACCCTTGATAACTAAGGGTGCTTCTGTATTCTGGGATAAGACACTTCTGCACAATTGATTCAGGGGATGAAGAGCAAGGGAAAACTCTCACAGAAATTCAGAGTTGGGAAGGATCTTGGAGGACATCTAGTCTACATTTCTGCTTACCGCAAGAATCTTATAACTAAAGCATCCTTGAATGATAGACACGTAAGTCCTCCAGACATTCGTTCATCTGGCTGAGATAGAATGTAAAGTATTCTCATGCGGTTCTCGCCTTACAAACATGACTCAGTAGATGTGGTTCTGTTCTTGTTCAGAGATTGCTCACTGTAGGTGGAATAGGGAAGCAATTTTATCCCAGGTCAATCCTCTGATGTATGTGGGAGGCTTTGTATTATTACCCTTAGCAGCTTGTTAAGTCTTCAGCTATTTGCCCACTAAGCATTTCTTGAACCACATTGCCTCTCTGCTAGTATAATAAATGGAACATTTCCTCAGTTACATTCAGAAATGTACAAATCTCTCTTACTGTGTCCTATTTTAGTAGTGGTTTTCCAAGATTAAGATATGCATTTGGCAAGGTGCTTCTCTCTCTTCTTTTTCTCCTTTTATTTCTCTTCTGCATTTCTAAAATCTGTGTCTTCAATCACTGTTCCCTAACCAGCTACTCCTGGTGTGCAGGAATGGCCCTTCCCAGAATTCCCAGCCAGTATGGCTAGAGGTGTGCTGGGAAATGCAGTCCCGGCACATTTGGAGGGGCCAGGTAAGGAAAGACTGTCTTAGCTTGGAAGCCTACTGGCAGGATTTCTTCTGTTTTTAAAACATAGTTACAGTCATGTTAAATAAAAGCCCTTTTGAAAGGATTTACTGGATATATGCCCATTTTTCTGTTTAGGTGAGGACTTAAAGGGACCAATAACATTTAAAAACTAAAAACAGAATAAGTGTGCAATTAGTGCTAAGATTAGTAACAAAATAATTTAAAACTCTGTTTTTCAACCTTGGCAACTTTAAGATGTTTGGACTTCAACTCCCAGAATTCCTCAGTCACTATGGGGAAACGATCTAGATTATGATGATCAGTTGAAATTTATGAGTAGGGGATAGCAACTAGCTGATCCTGGCTACTCTTAAGAAGACTGAATCTACTTAGTTCTGGGATGGAAGACCATCAGGAAATCCCAGGGCCATACACGAGGCTGAGAAATGGCAAGCAGGCAGTGGCAAACCACTTTTGTATTCTTCTCAAAGGAACTGCATGGATATGTCCGTGTGGCCGCCAGAAATGAAGCTTGACTTGAGGGACTGTTTACCTTTCTGTGTATCTGAGAGAAAGGCTACTCAGATCTTTTAGAGCATGTCAGTCCAGTATGAGCTCTACAGCATCATGTTGTCAGATGGGTTACTCACAACAGTGGGCTCTGAAAGCCTATCCTATTGTTTAAGGTGGCTAAGAATTATTCAAGCTTCACCTAGACGGCAGAATAGAATGACATCCAGTTACCTGACCGAAACAAGCAATCAGGAGACTACACAAGTGCTCTGGGGTAAGACAGATTGTCACAGATTTCTTTTTTCCTTTTATGCAGGTGGTGTGATCAGTTACATTGGCTCTAACGGATCTTCCCCAAGCTGCACCAGTCCCATCTCTCTGTGTGGCAGTGACAGTTTGAATGGCAGCTGCCAGCTGTCTTCCCAGCCAACCTTTCCCAGCTATTTCCCACCTTCACCTACTGGATCTCTGGTGCAGGATTCTGGACGCCTCTATGGGGGTGGTTCAGCTGGGCTTCGTGATGACGCCTCCCCGTCGTCGTCGTCTTCTTCCTCTTCCTACAGCTCTGGCAGTTCTCCAGTGGGACTCCAAGTGGCCTTGGATGATGGGAGGCGCGTCTCCCCTGTCAAAAGCACCAGCAGCAGCATCACGAGTGAGTGATGAGCTGGGAAGCTGCGCTTTGGGGGATGGGATCAGATTGAGGATACTGAGGTGAGCATGGATTTGAGGGGGAGTGCTGAGGTGACCTCACCTCACAGGATAGCTGTGGGGTTTGCCGTTCCACCAACTACCAACTCTTTTGGCAGGCTGTTTTACCTTGGGATTCAGCTACTTCAGCTTGTGTCAGTGCTACCTTTCTAACAACATTGATTCTAGCTGGGTTCCTCAAAACCAGCTGTGTGGATCCAATACTTGGAAAGCTCACCAGTGTTGAAGAGGCTGAAGCTGCAGAGCTATGAATCCAGTCTTCAGGCAAGGAATCTCATAGCCTTTCTCTCTCTCTCCCCCTCAGAACTCAATGGGATGGTCCTTCTATGTAAAGTTTGTGGAGATGTTGCCTCCGGCTTCCATTATGGTGTCCATGCTTGTGAAGGCTGCAAGGTAAACTTTTTTGTCCATATGCAAGAACAGAAACATGTTGGACTTTAGAATTCACTTGGCATAAGGTGTTGGAAGGGGGTTACCTCAAGATGTTTCAGTACTTTGGGAAAGGCAAAAATGTATGCCTTTTCCACACGAATGAATCTACCAAGAATATCTCCTTCAAGAGTCCTTAACATGAATGAGACCTGCATGTGAGCACAGGAGCATGGTTGAGTATGTCATGCTCCAGAGATCAGATCTGCCAACTCCTGCTCTTATTGACATTGAGGATCTGTTGTGTGATTTGATTGCATACTTGCCCTTCTGGAGGGACTGCCTCTGAGCTGACTGCCTGAGACTCCCCATCCAGGTGTACTGGTACTTCACGTTGTCATTCCAAATCGTGTTACTGGGGATTATGAAAGTTGTCAGCACATCTAGATGGCATGGCTGTAAGAATGCCTTGCATACTGACATGCAGCTAAGCAGAATGTAAGAGTCCTCTGCAGTCAATCCTGCCTCCGCTGTACAAAAATACTTTAATACGAAGGCAATACAGTGTGTTTTTAGAGGCTCTTACTTGCAATTACTATGGAGAAAAGACTTTGGTGTTAGACTCGATGCAGGAAAACAGCAAATACAATTCTTTTCTCCTATCAGATTTACACTCTAGACCAGTGTTTCTCAACCTAAGCAACTTTAAGATGTGTAGACTTCAACTCCCAGAATTCCCCAGCCAGCATGGGGAATTCTGGGAGTTGACATCCACACATCTTAAAGTTGCCAAGGTCGAGAAACACTGCTCCAGACATTTTTAAGCTATTGAAGTTCTTCCCCCTTTTTCTGGAGCTAAGCCTGTAGCAGAATTGTTGCATGAAAGAGAATACGCTTCAGAATTTTCACACCAAAAGCACTTGCAGTTGTGCTCTGCCTCACAATCTCAGGGAACTGTATTGAAAAACACACCCACAGAATTTGCAATCGGACATACAGTAGCTGTTCCGTGTCCAGGCTAAGACGCCTGTGTCTCTCCTCCCTCCTGCAGGGTTTCTTCCGGCGCAGCATTCAGCAGAACATCCAGTACAAAAAGTGCCTGAAAAATGAGACCTGCAGCATCGTCCGCATCAACCGGAATCGTTGCCAGCAGTGTCGCTTCAAGAAGTGTCTGAGGGTTGGCATGTCTCGTGATGGTGAGTGCCTGCAGCATGAAATTAGAGATCTCAAGACTAGCAACAGCCCGGCTTTGTATGAACCTTTTGGCGGGCTCTCTGGGCTCGGGAAGATCTGCACCCAAGGGTAGATCACATGCGCTACAGTGGTTTTGGTCTGCATTCCATCCGTCGTACATGTGATCTACCCTTGGGTGCAGATCTTCCTGACCCTTGAATGCCCCTAAAAATTGTGAAGGTAGAGAATGGCAAGGGATGGCGAGGAGAGAGGAGTGACAGCTGGTTGCCTTTCTCCATTGGTGGCGGACCTCCTTGAGATACCAGGACCATGCCCTTGCACAGTGCAGTTGTGCAGCAGTCCTGGAGGGTTTAGGGAAGGCTGTGTTCTTTTTGGACCAAGAGCAAATATTTCAGTCTTGTGGAATTTCTTTTCACCCTGCTTGCTGGCACAGACTGCCTGTTCTCTAAAAGCTAAGCAGGGTTGGACCTGGTTAGTACTTTGATAGGAGATGGCTAGGAAATCCCAGAGATGTATGTTAATTGCGAAACTAGAAAGGAAGCAATGGCAAGCTACTTTGTACTGTTACAATGATGGTGATGATGGTGATGATGGTGGTTTATATGCCACCCAAATCCCAGTGACTCCCTATGGGCGTGCATGAAATCCGCAGGAGGCAGGCTTGACCTTAACTCCCCCTCACTGGCACTCGTGCTCCATGTGTTCACTGCCTCCCCAGGTGTTCTGTCCTAGCACCTCCAGACTTCCGCTGAGCCGTTTATCCTGCTGTTTCCTTTGTCACCAAAAGGAAAAGCACGCTGTGTAGGCACAAGGCAAACAGGCTCTTTCCTGGACTCCATCAATAGAAAGTCTTTTAAGATGTAGCTTACCCATCCCTGCTTCACTTTCTGGGTTTTTTGGAAGATTTTTTTGCTGCTAAGAAAAGCCGTGGATTAGGCTGCAGGTGTTTTAGACCCAAGTTGATCCTTGGATTCCACAGGAATACTTCATGCAGTGTCATCTTCTTTCTGTCTCCTGTGCAGCTGTACGATTTGGGCGCATCCCCAAGCGTGAGAAGCAAAGGATGCTGGCTGAGATGCAGAGTGCAATGAACAACATGGCTAACAACCAACTGAGTGCGCAATCCCTCCCTGAGAACTTACCAACAGGACATCCACAGTCCGCTACCCTCTTGCTGGGCCACCAATCTCAACTGGCACCTTCTTCCCCACCATCCCGTGCAGCCTCCCCACCCCAGACATCGCCTTGCTTCTCCCAGTTTTCTCAGCAGCTGACACCCCCACGATCCCCAAGCCCTGGAGATGTCATAGAGGATGTCATTGCACAGGTGGCTAAAGCCCACAAAGAGATTTTTGTTTATGCCCATGACAAACTGGCCGCAGGGCCCCAACTACCCGCAGGGAGTAACAGTTCTCCGAGTTGGGATGACAACTGGTTGATTAACAGCTACCGCAGCAGTGGGCTGCATCATCAA
Organism: Candoia aspera; assembly: GCF_035149785.1. Lineage (NCBI taxonomy): Eukaryota > Metazoa > Chordata > Lepidosauria > Squamata > Candoiidae > Candoia > Candoia aspera. Next base: position 77,198,085 of record NC_086156.1, on the reverse strand, counting down.
AATGACAACTGGAACACTGGCTCTGCCTCTCGTCCTGCTTGTCACCAGAACCACATCAATGAACATAGGTTTTGTCCCTCTGGGGAAAGAGACCTCTCCCTTAGGCAAGGTGAATCCAGAAATATACTCCTGGTAAGTGTCACATTGTCATGGAACTTCCCATTTGCCTTCTGGACTCAGTTGTTACTAAATTGTTGTCCTGATAGGAACATCCTTCTGCAGCTGGTTGGGTTTAATGTGGCTGGAAAATCAAGTGCTTCCCTGGGATATGAATGGAATTCAAACCAAGAAAGTTATGTTTATCTTAGCTGTTTGGTTAATTATTCAACACGTGATTTGGATGAGTTTTTGTCTTCTTGATACTTGTTACTTCTTAAAACTGGATTAGGTGTTCTGCCGATGCCCCAGGAGAAGAGGTTGCTGTTTATTTACCTAAGGGAGAGTGTTTATTTTCCCTTCTGTTCTTAAAGTTTGTTCTGCAGGTTTTCTTTTCTTTTATTCCATAAACTATTGTGGATCCCTCAGCAAATAATAGCTAAGAATATTTGTTAGAATAAAAAATAATGCCCACCCATTTGGAGTAGCATTCAGTAATCTTTCAGAGCCTTTTGACCTCTGTCTGAGTGAAGGTCAAAGAACTTGCCCCAGTGATAATCTTTGGTCTGGGATCAGAGGTTGCCATTATATAGGAGATACCTGCCAAAAATATTGGTGTGGACTAAAAAAATACTGGCAGGAGGTAGAGCATCCCTGTTCAACTGTATGTGTGAAATGGAAGGGTCATGTGCATTGTATATCCTCAGTATTTCACTGTGGTTGCACTGATATGGATACATGAAAGCTCTGTTTTCATGATTTTTTAAAAAGAAACTTGGGTAGCAGGGAAATCAAAGCTTGCTAAGTATTATTTAGGAATGTACAACATCATGATTAGTAGGTGGGAAAGAAAAAAAAATATTTCTAATGTATGTGCACAGCCAAAAGTGGGTGCTTAGAAACTTTTGTGCAGGTGCACCTAGTTCCAGCTGCTTTAATCCATACCCTTGTTTATCCTTACATGACTGTTTCCCCTCCCAACAGGCGTGCCCAATGAATTGTCATCCTCATGGTTATAGTGGCCGTACAGTCCAGGAGATTTGGGAGGATTTCTCACTGAGCTTTGCGCCAGCTGTACGAGAAGTTGTGGAATTTGCCAAACACATTCCAGGGTTCCAGGAACTGTCACAACATGACCAAGTCTCTCTACTCAAAGCTGGCACATTTGAGGTAGGAGTGTTTCCACCTACAATTTAAGGACCTCCTTCGTTACAAGCTGTTGCTACTCTATGCAGGGAGATAATTGTTCCCAAAAACCTACTTCGTATTTGTAAACACTGCAAAGAAAATACTGTGGGAGGCAAGGTTGTTTTTAAAATCCCATCACAATTTTCCATCTTCATCATTTTTTTTAGTATGGAGAATGCATCAAAAGGACATTTCTTTGTTGGCTTCTCTTTCAAATATAAACTAATTACAAGTAATTAAAGGGATGTTGTCAGGACAGTCTGCTTCTGGGAGGCTGGAACCCAGCCACACCCAGAGCAAAACAAGCGCTTTGAAAGCCAGGAAAAGAATTTGGTTGGAAATTCTGACGAATTTTTCTTCTTTGGGATCTCTGAAAGAAAAAACAGCCCCCTTGCAGTTTGATCCTGAGCATGTTTATTTATGCACAGAATTGCAGTCTGAGAGATTATTTTTGCAAACTAGTATTAGAGAAAAGGCCTTGCAATGCAAAGTTTTTAAATTTTGCATGGTATTTTTTTTAATCCCTGAGGTTAGGGTTAATCCTTACCAGCAGTGTCTGCAGGGCATGGGATGTGTTTGTGTGTTTCTGATTGATCTCAGCAGTATCAAAAGCTGTTGTTTTGTACGGTCATCACATCACATGGATACCCTGCTTGATGGGTGGCATTTGTGGCACAACACTGCCTTTGCCATTCCCATAAAAACAGCGAGTTCCTATGGGTGCCACTGGTCCTGATGTTAATGATGGTAAATGTTTTCCATGTTAAGACATGGTTTACTGAAGTCAGTCAAATTTTTATTTCCTTCAGAATAAAATTAAGCAGTCATCATGTTTTGTACTAACATGCGGATATGTTTTACTGGGAATGTGGAAATCTATGTACACAGTAATGGAGAAAGCTAAGCACAATCCCATGCTTTAGCCCATGAGATTGCCATATATCTCATGCTTATGCTATGGTATCAAACAGATAAGAGCTTTTATTGCCCTTTATTGGCTTTGGAAACATCTTGGAAGATTCTTGGCAGGAAATACTGGTATAAAGTGGTGGGGTAGATTCCAAAACTTGCAGTATAAGCATGGAAACACTTTGGCACAACATGGAATCATGACAATTGTGACTTAAGCTGAATGCGCATAAGCCTCCGTTCTTCTTATATACCCATATTGATGGACTTTTTATCTTTAAGTGAATAATACAGTAGATTCTGCATTATAGTATGAGTCTGAAGCTGCTGCCATGACATGAGAGGCACAAAATGGAATAATTAGAGTCATCTTTCCTAAGTTGGAATTATTTCAAAGCTTGGAGAGGTTTCTGATGTCATTTTGGTGTTTTGAGAAAATAAAAAATGCATTTGACGCAGTTCTGTGGAAGCAGACTTACGTTCTGATAGCTTTTATCTTCTCTCTCCAACCCCAGGTGCTAATGGTTCGGTTTGCCTCCCTTTTCAACGTCAAGGAACAGACTGTAACATTCATGAGTCGTACCAAGTACAGCCTTGAAGAGTTGTGGGGGATGGGCATGGGCGACCTGCTGACATCCATGTTTGAGTTCAGCGAGAAGCTCAGTGCCTTGCAGCTATCTGAAGAAGAACTGGGCCTCTTCACAGCAGTGGTGCTGATCTCTGCAGGCAAGTACCCTTTGACCTAGATTGGTGGGAATCCCAGTCCTCGTATACAAACTTTTTGATTGTATCCTTTGCCCAGCAGTTTTTTCCCATTCATTTGCTGTCCTCGCCCATGGCTTTCATAGCTCCAGATGTGCGATTCTTCCCTGCCCAAATATAACCCCTCCAGCTCCCTCAGGCAAGTCTTTTCTTTTAGCCCATACCCTCCAACTACTACAAACCTTGGAGGTGTAACTGCAATTCTCCAAATTTGACAAACGACCGCCCAGAGTCGTTTGTCGAGATGGGCGGTGTAGAAATGTGATAAATAAATAAATTCTCCATATTCTTCTTTGATATCATAACCTCTCCCTTCATCATTAAACCTTAGCCTTATGTCCTTGGAGACATGACCTTCATTCATTGTGAAGTAAGATGTAGAGTGACGGTTCTTTAGAAATAAGGAGCAGCTATGTTTCAAGCATTGCAATTCGCAGATCATCTCTGGCATGATTTTCTCTTACAATTGGGCAGTCTTGTGACCTGGAGGGAGGCTGGACATTTGAGATACATAAAACCAGAGTCCAGACCGCAGTATCTTCCTTTGCAGCCTAGGCTGCTGCTCCGCAGTACTTACTGTCTGCCCTTCTCTGTGCAGATCGCTCGGGCATTGAGAACCCAGCATCGGTGGAGCAGCTACAGGAAACACTGATCCGGGCGCTGCGTGCCCTCGTCCTCAAGAATCACCCCCAGGAAACTTCCCGCTTTACCAAACTGCTCTTGAAACTGCCTGACCTGCGAACCCTCAACAACATGCACTCGGAAAAGCTGCTCTCCTTCCGCATTGATGCTCAGTAGGAGAGAGGATAGGCAGAAATGCTGTGAGCCCAGGCTCCTGACCAATTCTCCCTGCATCATTGCACTAACCAGACTATTTTGGGCCTGGACCCGGCTATCTATTTATGCAGGTGTAGCAGCTGCCACTCTGCCTGCTCAGAAGCAAACAGCACAACCGCCTTTGTAAATATGTCTGTGTATATTGGAACTGTGTGAAGAGAATGTCCCTCTTTCTGGCTGTGGTGCCAACTACAGGAGAAAAATACATTGAAAACAAACTCTGGATGGCTGCCTTATTTACTCACTTCTTGCTCTCTGAAGTGCTTTTTCCCAAGCTGTGGGGATCGGGACTAGGTGTGGTGTGATCCTTTGCTTCCTGCCAGAAGGAAAGCAAACCTCAGCCACAGGAGCCCCACTTATTTTCTCTAGGGAGGGAGGTGTTGGCTGAAGCCCTGTGGAAACCAGTGGGAGGTGAACAGGCTCACCTGCCTGACTGTTCCCTTGAGGTTTAAGATAAAAGAGGTTCAGTAAAAGTTTTCCTTCTGGCGCAGGCGGCCTGCGTGCCCTTTGCAACAGGTGCCACTTCCAGGGAAACTAATTTTGGAGTAATCCCCCTTGTTAGCTGAGATGCAAGGGAACCAATTAGATCCCCTCCTGTCTAGCAAAAACAAAAAAGGAAAAATAATCACCCATCCTCAGATTAATTTTAAACACAGAGGCAACTGAGGTGTACCTTTCCTGTGGTTGGCTGCGTCCCCACGGCCTGAATGCTTGGTGAACTTTGTGTGTGTGGTGCAACCAAGGTTTTACACCTTAAGGGAGGCTTGATGGGTTGAATGATGGAAGAGAACAGTGTTCACCCTACCTGTAGAACAGATTTCAGCCCAACCCCTTGCTCAGTTTTGGAAGTAAAAGAAAGGACGTTACACTAGCCACCATTCACCAGAAATGAGACACCAAAAGTCAGTTGGGGCTGTGAGGTGTTTTGTCTTTGTTTAAGGGTAGGTTTGTTTGTTTTTTAATCATATATTTATTACATAAATATATAGTAAAATAGACCAGCAACAATTACCATAAAAATATCTTTCTTTAAAATCCTGACCAAAAACACAAAAAGGGTTATTTTTTTCCCCCGCCCCAGACTTTTCAGGGTTATTTTTTTTTTCAAAATCGCACGTCACAGACAAATTGTGATTGTCGTATTTTTTACATCAGCAGCTTCCTGCTTCCCAGATGCAAAAAAAAAAAAAAAAAAAGGAGGAAAAAGAAACAGAAACAGAAGAGACAGGAAGGGAGACAGGGGAAAAGGGTGAGGCAGAAGGAACAATTTCCCCACCTGCTTTCTTCTTCCCTCTGAACCCCCCCAAGCCCAACCCCCCCTTCAGAAACATACTGAAAACCCCATCTCCCAAATGTACATTCACTACTCCCTGCTCACAGTTTCTTTCCCTGCTCTGGACTGCGAGGGGAAAACCACAATGCATAGTATATTGGGGTTTAAGTATAAAGTTAAGTATAAAGTTGCCCCTTTATTGGAAACTCTATTCTCCCATAATCTTTGATGATCTGGATCCAAAATCAAAACCCTTTCAGAAAGAAAGACTGGCTGGGGTGGTGGTGAAGAAGAGATTAGTGGGATGCCATTTACAGGAACTATATGAGGTATGTACTTGGCAAAGAAATACTGAGAAGGTGTGGGAATCATCTCCCCCGCAACCCACCCACCCAACATGATTAGGCCTGTAATGTGAAAAAATCTGCTTCCTGCCCAGAAATTGTCACAGTCATTAAGTGCCCCACATGGATGGAGTAAGGGACTTTGGGGTACTGTACCCCTGAGAAGCAACACCTTCTACTACGGGTTGCAAAGGATTTGCTTCTCCAGGAAGGGTGGCTCCCACCCCCATGGCGTACAAAAAAGGTGGGGGAGATACTGTTTTCCTTGCACTGAACTTTGGGCAAAATGCAAGTATGGCGTGAGAGTGGCACCTGAGGTGGCTAAGTATCATGGGAGGGATTCACACCCTGAGATCTTCACATCACTTTAAGGTTAAGTTATGACCTAGGCAGCAGCCTACTACTCTCCTGCCCCAGCTGTCATAAGATGGGGCACAGTGCCCTCTATAGGAAAATGGGCACACAGGTCAGAGGCCTCCTTTCTCCATTAGCAGCTTTCCTGCGTAGAGAGTGTCTTGCATATATAAATCTCTGGTACAAAGGGAGGAGGGGGAGCAGCAAAGATTCTACCTTTTTGCTTTCAGAGTCTATATGCAAAAGCTATTTCAGTTCCCCTTCAGAGGTGGAGTTATGTGTGTGCTGGTGATGGAGGGAAGAGAGGGTTGCAGGTGAGAACTCCACAGATTGGTCCTAAAAAGAGACATTTACTATTTGAAAAGTGTAAGGGGGTGTGAAATGCATTCATTCTTCACAGCTGATGCAATGGTGTTGGCCAAGCAGGACAGGTTTACTTTGGCTATGTCATCATCTTACCAGCTGAGTAATTGCTGTGAAAGAGGGGTAGCCCTCTTGCCCCTTCTTCTTTTTAAGATACAACCGAACAAAGCTGGTTGTTTTACAAACTGATGCTATTACTTGGTCATACTCCGAAGGGGTGGATTGAAACTACAGAGAAAGTCTGAATTAATGTAGTGTTGTAAATTCTAGCTGAAGCGATTATTTGTGCTAGTTCATTCACACGCTAACCTTCACTGCGGTCTAATGAGCAATTCTCATAGGAGTGTTAACCAGATCATCATCCGAAGTCTCATGGGCTCAAAAGGTGGAAAATCATTTCCTTAATTTTAAATACCTCAAGTTGGTTTTCCATCTTAAGAAAAGAAATCAAGAGCCCAGATTCTCAGATTATTTAAGGGAATACGGACTTGAGCCAGAGGACTTCAGCCTGCTAGGCAAGAACACTGAAGGGCCCAGGGATAACTCTACCATACCAGCACTGAGCGCCAAGCTGAAATCACACAAATGTTTCTAATTGGACAGGACCATTTCTCATTCCTTTCAGAGCCTCACAGGGACAATGAACACCATCAAGTAAAATAGTGTAATAATTAGCCAAGTCAAATAAACTATAAAATGAATGGCTGACATTTCTCTCTCCCCCTACCTTGCCTACCATTTGAGATTCCAGCAGGAGGTTGTAGCTGTGCATGTATGTGGAACAAACTTGTGCAAAGGGCAGATGGGGTTTACACTTTATATGCATAGGATACCTGTGCACAGTTGAAAGAACTATACTTATATATACATATGCTATAGATGAAGTCAAGCATCAAGTTTTGTGCAAGCCCACTGAAATGAAGCAAGTCCCACTTGTTTCAGGTGGCATGTAGAAGTTGTTCCTTTTCAGTTCTACTACACATACACATATACACACATTTACGTTCAGGCTCCTTCATCCAAGGTCATACCATTTGTGACCATTTTCTCAGGACTATAAAGGCCATCTTACATCTTGCAGCTCAGCACGCGTGGGAAATTAGTGAAGGAGAGTACCAAAATACTATTTTACAGAGGCCGTACTATTTGGTATAAGGCAATGAGGAATTAATATCCTGCCCCCTCCCTTCCTGATAATCAGGGGCATCTTTACGTGGTTTGTAGACTTAATACATAAGATGTTCCAGTCACACCTTCCCAAGGCAGAACTAGTTTCTAATTCAGGTTATATATAAAATATTTACAGCGTTACAAATGCAGAACAGACTGTACACGGCTTGATGTGTGAAAGTGTGTCCTTGCTGGCAACTTACAGAGTATTATTAAGGCTTCTGGGAAGATGAGTGTAGTCAGTCGGGATCAAGATGGGGCAGCACTGAGGCTCGAATGGCGCTTCAGCTCCTCGAACAAGATGGGGAACATGAGGCATCAGTGAAGTGAGGTCAAATGACACAAGTGTTTGAGATGGAAACAAACAAGAATGAGGAAGTGGTTGATACGGCAGGGAGAAGGAAAATTTCTGCACACGCACAGAAACACATATGCCTACATGTAGATATACCCCGACTCTGCCAAGGTATACTCGGCAGAGCAGCTTCAAACCCACAGAACAGACAATGGCTCAGCACCTCTAACTTTCAGGTATATTCCACTGGGCACAGCAGGCATATAATATTCCTATTATGGGAGAAGACAACCCTGTCTATAAACAGGGAATACGAAACAGGCATGCTGGAAGCACAGGGCCACTGGCGTGTGTGTATGAGATAGGGACCCTCTTCCCATAAAGGAGCAAATTTGTACTAGATAGGTTTGTACCTCTTAGAATGTTAAAATACATATGGAAAGAGAGTCTGGCGATTCAAAACCACAAGATTTGACACCCATACACTTGAGGTGATTTACACTGCAGACTCCCAAGTCCCACATTTTCATTATTACATGTAAAATGTACACAGACACTAGCCAATGCTGCTAAGTGGTTACGGACACATCTGGGCTCACCATAAACCAGAGTGTATCTTTCCCATATTCCAGGAGGATGCCTATGTATATAATACCACCAAGAGTCAGAACAACCTACTGATTACGATAAAGAATGCAAGTTACTAGCTCTCGACTCAGCAGGGTCTCCTGGCAGCACCACAGTGCCTAAACTGTTTCACAGCCTGGGCCTTTGCTCCATCTACAGGAAGTGCAGAACAACATGGATATGGATGGCATGCATTTTTCTTGTGCTGCCCAAATTAAAAAAAAATCCATTAGGGCCCTGAGCTGCCAAAAAAATCCTGCACCTACAGGATAGGGAACAAGGCAAATTTAGCACAAACCTCTCAAAAATTAAGAAAAGGGAGGAACAGTTTTATTTCTAAATGAAGGTGGGGTCTGGGAACAAGGTAATGAAAGGAGGACTGAGTTCTGATTTTTGGGCTTCCAGAAGGATTTAAGGGGTAAGTTGTAGAATGCAGACCAGTTACCCATGCAAACCTTTTCAGCCTTGCAAGGACGGTGATAAAAGAGAGCCAGGCTTTCCGCAGACCTTCAGATGGCACTTTTATGGGCAGCAGAAATATAAGCTAGTCCTTGTTTAGCGATTGCCTCGTTTAGCAACTGTTCAGTTACAACGGTGATGAAAAAGTAACTTTGCAACCAATCCCCACATTTATGACCTTTGCAGGTTTGTAAAGCAAAGCCAAGCCGAAATAAGATTGCAGAGTTGTGGTTTCACTTAGCGACTGCTTTGCTTAATGACCAAGTTGCAGGTTCTAATTGTGGTCGCTAAACAAGGACTTCCTGTAGTTCATTTCTCTCTTACCAAAAAAACCTTCCATTAACCTTCAGAGTTAAAAAAAAAAAAAGAACTGTGTGGCAGGAGGTGGAGTAAGAACTTGAAAGGCTGGCTGGTGGCGTGAGAGTAGTAAGTCAAGGACTAGTGCTAGAGGATAATGCGTGTCTTTCAGTGCGAGACTGTCCAGCTGAGACGCTTTGATCTGTGGGGAGAGAATGAGGGGAAACGAGAATAGAGGAGGCTGACTTCAGGCAAGAACGCCAAATACATTTTAACATTTTTTGGCAGGCAGGCTGGGGAAGAAGCTCTTAAAAATCATTATTCTACTTTAGTATCAACTTTTTATTTTTTATATATTGCTTATTCTCACAATAAATAAAAACAAGAATATGAGATGGGACCCTCTAAACACTGTAAACGGTTCTGCAGAATCCTTGGCTTCAGGAATCTTGCTTTTCTGCATCTTTGTGTTTAAAGCAAACAGTCCCTCACTTCGATGCAATGTGAGCATAGACAACTGGAGCACACTCCTCTCCAGAGGCTAGGAAATTAAGGCTGAAGACAGATAGGTTTATCAGTTAAAGGGTGACCTGAAAAAGGATTGTTATTTGGGTTCTTCTCTACAATACTTCGGCTTCAACTCAATCAAAGAAACGGAAGCTGAGCACAGAAGCTTTAGAATCAACCCAGATGTTTCTGCCAATTAATATTTTCATTCTGATTTTCTTTAGAGAACATTTAAAAAATGGCAGCAAAATGGCTGATGTTTGACTGCTGAAAAAACTGGCAACTGAAGAATTCCTCAGAAAAAGGCATTCTTCCTGCTTAATTGTGCAGGATTTCCCAGCCAAAATACAGTAGGCAGAACACTCCAGAAAGCTCTAGAAATTTCCAAAGTGCTGCTCTATACAGGCAGACCCTCTGTGTGAGAAGCACAATGGCCACAAATACACTGCTTCTAAAGGAAGATGCAGAAATATTTTGTATATCTGCCATGCTTGTAGTAGGTGCCACCTTAGGACAGCCACTCCATCTTAAGTGAACAAAAAGGAGTTCATCTTTTAAGAAGAGGATTTCAAATGGCTGTCTGATTTCTTGGGCCCAACCTTTTGCTGATTTTTGGATTTTTTTTAGCTGGTCAATCCAATAATACAGCTCTTTTATATATACATTCATTTCTGACCTACTTGAATTGATTTTGTTTCGAACTCCTTTTTCACCTGAATTGTGTGTGGTGCATGTGTGTATACATCTTAAGACCCCAAATCTCCCTCAAGCCACACTCAACTCTTGCAAATACTACATTCATCTGACCCAAGAAGAGTTTCATACATGCAGCCATTCTAAGTACTGAATGCATCAACTGACTCAGTAAAAACGTTGTTTATGAGATCATGTTCAAATTCAACTCAATCACAGCTCATTCATAAAATCATCAGTATGGAGGCCATCAGTCAATAAACACGCACGATGCTTAGAAGTAACATACCTTGTCAATGCCCCCTCATGTTTCCCTAGCAAAGCATCTCAACTTCTGAAATGGATAATGGGTTGGGAATACTAACCAGCTTTGTGTGATGCAGATACATTAGTGAAAGCTGTCTCTCTCCCTGACAGAAATATGAATAAGGACAGAAAATTAGTTGGCCACTAAATGCACTATGCCACATTCTGTGATATCTGGGATGCATTAAAATCTCTTCAGTCTGGAATGAATATATAAAGAGTATAAAAAAATAAAGAGTACCTTGAGTTGAGTTCAACTCCTGATTACATGGATAATTCTGAATGGCTTTTCCCTTTCCAAAGTTTAGTCAACATTCCAGTTAGAGAATACACAGGTCAGAGATCTGATTTCAAGCCAAATCTCTGAAATGCATAGACATTTATGAAAAAGTTCTTTTCTTTCTTTACAATAGTTGTATGCCAGCCCAATCAGGGACACTGGGTGGGTGTGGCGCTGAAATACTACTGCAGTAATAACAGACATATTTTTAAAATACAGGTTGAATTGGAAGATTGTTAGGTAGAAAAAGACTCCTGCCTGAAATCCTGGCAAAGCGTATTGCTGTTTTAATAGTCTGATCAGTACAAGACCGCTTCATATGTCTGCATAAAGTTGAAGGACAATGCAGGACTTACAAGCGGGTGGGAGTCACAAATGGATACCTAATGCTCCAGTTTATAAATAGAGATTCAGCTCACTGAAGAGGCTGATTTTGTTGTTAACTCTTTCCTGGCCAGACAGCTGGTTCCTACTACTCACTTCGGCAGAAGAACTCTGTTGGAGAGTATGACCCCACCTGGAACATTACCAGTGGAAGGAGAGCAGTATAAAAAGCTACAGGAACTTGATGGTGATGACAGGGAAGAATCCAGATTTAATTCTGATTAAGAATGGGTCTTGCAAGTGGGAAAGCAGCAAATTAAGGCTGGATTCACACATCCTGTTAAATCATGGTTGAACCATGGTTTATTGAATAAACCACAAGTGGCTGGATTCATACAACATGCTAGGCCATGAACCATGGTTTAAAAACCACAGTGGTCAAATTTAATGCAACACTCTGAGCTAAATCAAGGAAAATCACATTGTATCTTAACATAACGCATGAAGAATAATGCTGTAGGCTAAGAGTAATGATAAAAGTCTAGTTTCAAGAAAAGAGGGAAGCTGGTTTATTACTGTGCATGAAGTTTTGGATAGTGATACTAACACTGGGCACTCTTAAAAAACTTACCAAAGAGTGATGATCTCAGGAGAGAGCTCTGGGCTCATGCAATAAAATGAGGACAGCACAGAGATGCCTACAGATCAGAGCCAATTCCTATTGTTTTAATGAAATACATTCCTTACCAAATGCCCCTTCAGGATAATTGTTCCCATGGTCTAAAATCACCCAATTGCACCACCAAAAGTAGTTACATCTGTCAAAGTCTCCAACCTGGAACTAAGCAAAAGGTATTCTTGTGGAGAAGTGCTACATAAACTTCAGTGGCAGAGCACTTGCCTGGCATGAGAGAGGTCCCACCTTCAGGTCCTAACATCTCCAATTACCAGGGTCTATGTCTTTCACTCTCTGAATGAGAAAGCAGAAAACAAACTTTTCATGAGAAATACAGCCCTAGCTTCTGCTCCAATGAGGACTCCGATTCAGTAGAAACCTAAACAGAAGACTCTTCACTGCTCTCCACCCAGCTCTCAGGTGCCAGAGCCAGGGAAAACTGCCTGAAGCCTTGGGGATTGCTGCCTGCCCAGGTAGAGAATACTGAGCTACACAGGTCACCACTGATCTGCTTCCATTTAAGGCAGCAACTTATGTCCTTAGAATGAGTCTTTGATTCAAGTCCCAAGAGTGTATTTTTCTTCAAAGCTTTAAGATATAGGATCAGGGCCTAGCAAAAGAATTTTCATGGCCACTCTGAAGAAAATCCAGTGATTTCAGTAGGATTTCCTCCTCGGAAAACCTGTATAGGAGTTTAGCCTAATCTGCATTATCCTCTCTCTCCCCCCCCCCCTCTCACTCACTCACTCACTCACTCACTCACACACACCCCTACCTCATTTTATTGCACAGGGAAGTTTAATGTAAGAAGGGAACTGCTTGCCAAATACTTGCAGGACTGCTTCATGGGCCTCAAACAGATTATAAAAGTGATTGGTGAAATTAGAGGGACAGGACAATGAGGGTTGCAGCAAGAAGGGGCAGAATTAAGGTGATCTGGGTAAACTGGCTACTTCATTTTTATTTTTTGGAAAAGCTAGACTGAGTATGAAGGAACCTAAGCCTCTAATAGGCTGTGTGTATGTGCATGTAAGTGTATAGGAAATGGCAGGTTAGGACATAAATACAATGAAAAAACACCAGTCTAAGAGATTGGCCAGCCAGGCTATAAAATTCCTCATCTTTGGACGCTTTTCAAATTGTTATTGCATGGATATGAGGCTTTGGGGATAGTTTCAGGCAAGGCTCATCAGCCACTACATTGGACAAAAAAGTTTTCTCCCTCAAAGAAACCCAAGATTAACTCACACCTTCAAGGCAAAACTTCTGCATCTGCATATTCCCAAAATGAACTATTTCAATGGGCCCAGTTGTATTCCTGGGGGAAACAGCTGGTGGAATACAACTGGGGCTGTGTATCCTCTGAACTTTAAACAAACATCTAACTCCCACATCAAGAAAAGCTGAATGCTGCGCTAAGAAAAATGGAATAATTAAGCAAAACTGCAAATGTGGGCTTATTTTGCATAATGTATTCTGTTTCTGCACTAGAGTTGTGTATTCCACACCACTGGAAATCCCACTTAACGTCTGTTCTGAGATGTCATTAGGCTTTATAGTCTACGCTACCATACAAGTTAGAAGCTTGCTCTTTTTTTAAACATGGGACTGTTAAGATCCGTATTCAACATCACATTTGATGACTGCATGGAACAGAGGAACAGGCATTGCCTTGAATATTATCCAACATGACTGCTGGCATTTGGGACTCCAGGCTCCCTTCAATTCAAGCCCAGCAATTACATCCCCATTTAACCCCATGTCATTTAAAGATGATAAAACCAAAGCAAAAATCAATCAAACAAACAAAAAAGCATTACTTTTTTCCAACCCCAATTTTCTTTGTGTGATTTTTCTTTTCTTTTTTTCTTTTTTGTGAACAGACCCGTACAAAGATTTTTCTTCTTAATTAAAAAAAAATTATACATATTTATATATATATATATATTTCTGTATATTAGCTTAAATTGGAGCTGTGTTCTCCATGCGCCGGCCTCTGAACCTTCGGATGGTACATCCAACATGCACCCAACCCATCGTGTAACATTTCCCACGGCGTCTTGAATGAGGTAAGAGGTAAAGGGTTTTTTTCCAACGGAAACCATGTGACAGAGAGAAAGAACAAGGGAAGGGGGGAGTAAAAATATACCCCTCTCCCCAGTGACATTACATTACAGTTGCCAAAAAAAAAAAAAAAAGGTCTGGCTAATAAGTTGACAAAAAATGGATCTATCACAGATAAAGCAGTTTAGGAGAGAAGAGAGAAATCTGATCTATTAACAGTTTAAGTGCCAAAATACTTGCATTAAGGTGATCACAGTCTGGCTTGCATTAAAGGTGAAACAGACAGAAAGAAAGCGGGAAGCTGGTGGTTGTTCTTTTGTTTTTGTTTTTTTCTTTAGAAATACCTCCTCCCTGGGCAAATCTTTAGAGTGGGGATCCATAACTGGATGTTCCATGCCAAATATGGCCCTAGGTACCAACTGCTCCACCTCCCAAGGGTCAACCAAGAGGCAAGAAAGCCAGGTTAAAGGCAGGGCTGGTGGCTATTCCAACGGGGTTGCTAGGCCTGGTCGATCGTTACTTACTATTCCCCTTCTCCAAATGATGTCCCATAATGCTAATTGCTGGCCAGAACTTCAGAGGTTCTATTTTCCAACAACCAGAAACAACCACATAAGCACAACACCAAATTAAAAAAAAAATCTGAGATCAAATGGAAACAAGACCCAAGTTTGAAAACCTGGAGTATTTTTTTCTTGCCAGCTTGGCCAATTCCGTTTTACAAATGTGGGTAGTCTGCCTCCAAGTTCCCAACTGGATCACCTCTGATACAGTTCATGCAACCTGAGGCTAAGGGCGTTGTTCTACCCATGGCAGTTCAAGTTGGGCAGAGTGACCCTCCTACTGTGCAAGGAAGTGCATTAGAATATTATTTCCTTGATCTAGCGCCCCTCCAAAAGGGATTCAATTAGATTCAGTCAGGCCAGGATAACCTTTCTAACAGGCCTCTGCCATATAAAAGAAACCTTTGCCCTTTCTTCCCATGTGCACAAACACAACTGGGACTGCAACAGGGCCAGTAATTTAGAAGTACAGGGGACATGGAATGTTGTAGAAGAAATAAATCTTATTATGCAGAGCCCACAACCTCTTAATACAGAAAGCCTGTACAATTCTGGGTTGTGAAGGGTGTTGCCATGTCCCCATGAATTTCACTGTTTTCATGTTTTCTGTACTGATAAGTGCCATTTCCCAAAAACACGGGTAAGAAAGAACTGAAACCTAACTTGATTCTCTTGGAGCACTGAAGAGTTAGGATTTCTCCTCATTCCTTCCCCAGAGAGAAGGGCATTGGAGGGAGGGTGCAGCAGGGCAGCAAGAATACTAGTGCAGCAAGAAGTGTACCGCCACATGGCGTGGGAAAGCATGTGCAAAGAATGAGCAAGGGCCATTTTAAAGCCCAGTGGGAACATTGCAAGCAGCCTTTCAGCTGGGAAGGGGCAGCAGGTGTGGGTGGGAATGTGTTAAATCCACCCACCTTGCTGAACATGGAGGTAGATTGGCTGAAGCTTTGGGGAGGGAAGAGGGCATCAAGGCAGGGAGGAAGGCTGACGAACACACCTCTCAACACTGGAATACAAGGCGGGCACCTCTTAAGAGGCAAGCCCTGCAGTGCGATTCAAAGCAATATAAAATAGATTTCTTATTCAATCACCTGTTTCTCCACCAGGGGAGGAGTGGAGAGGAAGGATTTTTGTCTCGTTCAAAGTGCATTTGTCCTTCACACATGGACCTTGAGCCTCAATTTATGTTTATTATTTTTTTGCCAAAACATCTGTGACCTTCCTTCCCGCTACCTGCCCCCAATAATTTAATAGGATTTCTCTTTTCCTCTCTCGGTTCCATTTCTTTCTTTCTTTCTTTCTTTTTCTTTTTTTACAAAAAAGTGCATTTTCAATTTTAGCCTCCCAAGGAGGATAACTAAATGCTAAAAGTTCTAAAAGAAACCGAAAACAAGAATAAAACAACCAAACACACTCTGACGTTTCCTGGGACTGTTATGTGCAAAAGAAATATATATATATATATAAATATATATGTATATATACTTATATATATTGGTAATCAAGTCCGTTTAAACGAGAGAGGTTTGACCAGGGCTAGAACAAAGAGGTGCCAATTGTTTCCAGTGTTGTGGGGGCCAGAAAACTCTTTTTTTTAAAGAAGGGGAGAAAGGCAAAGCACTTTGGAGTGGGGGGGGGGAATAACACGTGGATTGTTTTCCTCTTCTTTTGTGTTAAAGTTTAAGACAGACATTTCACCCTGGAAAGACGACTATGGACAACAGGGGATATAACAAGGGGTAGGTGGGAACTGTATTGTCCACTTATTTTTTAAAACTCTGACTAGACAAAGAATGTGTTGGCTACTGCACAAGTCTACCTCGTAACCCAGATTTTGTATAGCTTCGACTTTTTTTCATGGCCCAACCCCTACCAATGATGCCCTTGCTTCCCCTATCCATGGGATTCACTGATGCTGACGTGCAATATTTAGAAAAACAAAACAAAAAAAATGAAAAGAAAAATGAAAACAACAAAACAGAACAAAACAATGAAAATCTGTTGTGTCCGAGGTGATGAGGGCCTTGTGACCCAAGTCCAGACATCGCCCCAGTCCCAAATTGCCCCATGTCCCCAATTCGCCCATGCCACCCCATTTGCCCCCTCCCTCCCCCCCCTCCCCACACCCTAAACTTCCTGATCCTCAAAGACCTCGAGGAAGAGTGGGGGAAAGAGCTCTGTGGGGCATTCCACCTTCATGTGCAGGAAGCGGCTGGCATGGCAAGCCCCAATCATGCGCAGGTCGGTCACCTTCATGAGGAGCTTGGGCCAGAAGTGGGGAATGTTGTGTTTGCGATAATTGATGTAGTGTTCAAATGCCAGCAGATAGGTCTCTTGGCATTTTTCAATCTTGTCAACGCAAATTAGCCCGCTGCGGTCTGCAAGGTAAATGGAAAAGAGGATACATGTCAGGCAGGCTGAAGCTGCATGTGTCAATTTGCCCCCTTGCAATCGACCAAACTGCCCCAATCCCAGTTACCTTTCTGACTCACTAAATCTGCTAAACGCTCATTGCTCAGGTTAGAATTAACTGTATGCTCGGAGCTTTGTCCCCATACGGACAAAGCACAGCACCTGAAAAGGCCATGATATCATTTTCAACTGCCTTGTGCCTTTTTGGAAGGGAAAAATGCAGGACAAGTTCAGCTCCTTGGTTTTTCTGTTCCCCCCTCCCCCATGTAGAAGCTCCATCAAGAGCACCCACAAATGTGGCTTACACTGCCCAAGGAAGAGGCAAAGACTTTGTGGGACAGGACAGGATCTTTGTCAAGGCCCTGTGGGGTAGATGAACTGGCCTGACAGGCTGGTTTAGGCCCAAAGGCTGGAAGTTCCCCAGCCCTACTCTACTGTTTTAGATCAGGGTTTCTCAACCAGGGTTCTGTGGAGCACTAGGGTTCCACGAACAGTCACTAGGGGTTCCCTGGGAGATGACGATTTATTTAAAATACTATTTCAAATTCTGGCAACTTCACATTGAAGAGGTAAGTTTCATTCTTTATTTTTAGTTTAAGAAGGCTGTTAACGCATATATACAGGCTTACCTATGAAACAAATTTAGTAATTTTGTAACTTGTGGCCTATATTTGAGCCTGAATGTACAGGGGTTCCCTGAGGCTGAAAAATATTTCAAGGGTTCCTCCAAGGTCAAAAGGTTGAGAAAGGCTGCTTTAGACATAATTTTTTTATGTGTCTGAAGAGGCTTCAGAGCTTAAAAGTGGACCTTCTGCTTGCTCACTGCTCACTGCCTTACAACTATCTTATAATGATCTTCAGAAAAAGAGTATAGGTAGTCCTTGCTTAACAACAACAATTGGGACCAGCAACTCTGTTGCTAAGCAGTTAAGCAAGTTCTACCTATATAGCTTAGAGTCCAAAATCTAAAGCAAAAATACAGTTTTTTTTTCTCCAGAAGCCATTTGCCACTTATTTATAGTTTAATGCAGCACACAAAGCACATTCCTTCTCAGCACCATCTCTACTGTTCTAGGTGTTATGCCCTGCATAGCTTCAGAGACTCAGAAGTATTAGTGTTCTTTAATAAATGAAAGCAATGCCACAGATTGATCCACCAATTCCAGTAAGGACTAAATGAATTCTGGGGAGAATTTCACTCTCTCTCTGGATTTGATAGAATTACTCATTGTCAGTCATAATATAACTGAGAATGACCTTTCACTCTCAGTCACTCAGTTCAATCTTCAAGATGTCCCTCAAATCAAACTGACCAAGCTTCCTTTCTCCCTGGTTTCTCAGTGCAACCTTCTCACCTGAATTTAATGATGAAGTCCACTTTCCAACATACAACCTGAATTCCGTCTTTCAACACATGTCAAAGGCCAATTTAACTAATCCTTCAACCGACTGATAACTCCCCTCCGATGAAGCCATTAAAATAATCCTCTTCTTCGCTATTTAATATCCTTTTACTTAACCCTCCATCCATTCATGAGCCATGTACAGAATCCCATGAATTCCACAAATGCAACATGTATTCTGCTGTAGCTGGTGATTTGGGAGACTGTGACAAAAAATAGCTAAAGATATAAAACTGCTGATGGTCATGGTCTCAGGCATTTTGACAAATCTTGAACAGCATGTTGCCCATCCTTGATCTAAGGGAAGGGCTGTAGCTAAGAGGCTGGCCCATAAGCAGTCGAAGGTTAAGTTTCCACCTTCTGCCAAAGTACAATTCTAATCTGAAGTCCTACAAAGCCACTGATGATCAACACAGATAATACTGAGCTATATGCAGCCTTGGTCTGACTCACTTGTGTTTGAATAATGCCAATCACATAAGGGGAACAGAGAGCATAATCAATCCACCACCCATACCTGAGGACATGAGCAGCACAGCCTGGAGCAGTGCCACTTCAGTGTCATCCAGGCTGAAGGCAGAGAGGGATTTTCCCAGATCAAAGATGGCATCTGATACCACGCCCAAGCCACCGTTCTTCAGCTGCTCCCGCTTGACGGCCATTTCACCACTGAGCGTCAGGGTTTCACTTTCAGGGTCGTAACGCACAGCTGCCCGCAATGACATAATCTCCATGCAGCAGCCCTTCAGAAGGATGATCTGGTCCTCACAAGGCAGCTAAAGGCAGAGAGAAGCATTATTGTCTTGGCTCCAGCGTACATGGTTATCTAGGATAGTGCTGCCTAGGATAATCCCATTGGGGTAAAAGGAGATCTTATTCCACCTCCCAGAGAATGAAGATGTTTTTGCTCTCCAGGGCAGAAAAGCAGTGCAAGGTCTTAATACAAGGAGACAAGGAATGGCTATGCTACAAATAGTGGGTCCCAGAAGTAGAAAGAGTATACATTCTCCATGTCAATCAAAGCAGCAGGAAATCAAGTTAGTCAGGAGAAAACAAACCAGAAGGTAAGTTGTGGTGGGAAATTGGATGCTTCTTTTGAAAGCCACTTATTTGGAGGAAATGTTCCTCTTCTAGCAGCTGGCTCCATTCACCAGGATGCTAATTGAAATTTGCTGCCCCCAGTTAGTAAAAAATGCTCCCAGGTTGGTTATCAGATCATCTATGAACAACAGGTTACTGCATAATAATTCTCTCACAATTTTTGGTCTGAGACAATGTTCCTTGTCTCCTGCATTTGTGACCAAGCCCCTGGTTCCCAATTTCAGCTTATTTATCTATCCTGGACATTTCACAGGCGTAACAAGACAGTTTGTGATAATTAATTCACCAATCTAAACCCATCATGTATGAAATATTAAAGAGGATATTTTACATTGTTAAAATTAATATAATATAGTGGCTGAATTTTCACAGCATGATAGACTAGGGTAAAATGGTGTTGGGTAGTTTGTGGTTCAGTATATTATGGGAATCTTGCCTTTGTTGTATAAACCCATCCACTCAAAGGTTCACACTTCCTTAAATTAAATAGAGTTAGAAGAAGAAAACAGAAAACTATTCTCCGAGAGTATGACAAATAAAGCCCCACCACTTTCATTATTTAAGGGAAGGGCTCAGTGTAGACTTACGTGATGTTCTCTGTTCATGCAACCCACACTCTTATCACCTCTGGGCTAAACTGCTGCAATGCAGGTAGTCCTCACTTAATGTCCATTCATTCAGCAACCGTTCAAAGTTACTACGGCACTGAATGAGAGGACTTACAACCGGTCCTTGAAGTTCCAGCCATTGCAGCACCCCTGCAGTCACATGAACAAAATTTGGGCCCACTTGGACCCACCTGCATTTACAACCGCCTTTTGGCCACCTGCTTACCAGCTGCCCCCACCGCCTGTCCCTGTCCCCCACTGCCGTGCCCGCCATACCACGCGCCACTACTGTACTGGTCAGGGCCTTCTTTAGCACTGCCTTCTTTTGTGCTGGTACAGCTGGTGCTTCTCTCACACTCCACCCAAGGCCCCCATTCACATGCCAGCCAGGGCCTCCATTCATACCCTGCCCTGACTGTGCTGGCACAAAAGAAGGACCCTTCTAGCCGGGGCCTTCTTTCATGCACTGGGCTTCTTTCGCAAAAGAAAGCCCTGGGCAGGGTATGAACGGAGGCCCTGGCTGGCGCACAAGAGAAGCCCCAGCTGCAACAGTGCAAAAGAAGGTCCCAGCCGTTACAGTAGTGGCATGTGGTGCAGCCATGGTGGGCAGGGCTGGGCGGTGGGGGCAGCTGGCAGCAGTGGGTAGGCAGGTGGTGAAAAGGGCAGAGATGTGGGGGAGACAGGTAGGTGGGGGGAGTTGCAGAGGAGGCAGTATCTTACCTTATCGAGCCTTGGGGCTGGGAAGGACTAAGCCGGGAATGCCTTGGATCAGAGTGAGCCCTCCACTAACGACCGGTGGAATTTGATCAACGATGGCAGGGGGTACTGCCAGGAGTGCCGTCACTAAGCAATGTGGTCACATGACATCATGCTTTACAACCGCATTGTTTAGCGAAAGAAATTCTGGTCCCAATTACCGTAGTTAACCGAGGACAGCCTGTACACTTTAGCCGAGGCTGCCTTTGAAGGCTATTCAAAAACTGCAATTGGTGCAAAATGCTGTGGCCACTTGGCTGGTGACAGGTGAGCGTAGGCTATACCAGTGATTTTGTGGCATGGCCTTGGCTGCCAGTGAGTTTCCAGGTACAATTCAAAGTGTTGATTTTAAATTATAAAGCCGTTGACAGCTTGGCTTCCAGATGCCTTCAGGGCCATCTCCTTCAGGTAGAAGGTTGGGAGGAGCCTGTTGGCAGTGATTCTCTGCCACAGCTCTACTGCTTTAGAACAGCCTACTCCCTCCCCCACTCTCAGGTTTATGGCCTATCTCCAACACCCCCTTGACGGCACTTAGCTATGGTAAAAATGGTATCATTCCAGAAAGCCTTTCAGTTGTAATGGCTGCCACTGGGACTGGGTGCCTATGGGTGTTATTTAACTTGTGTCATCTATTTTACTTATTGTTCTGTGTATTATTCTTTTGCTGTAAACTGCTGGGATATTCCATTATATTAGAATATGGTGGTATAGAGGAATTGGAATCATCATTATCACCATCATAATCATTTATCCACTTTGGGAATCAACATAGGGCTTACCCCCCTTCCCAAATGTTTCCTCAAATATCTCTCTACTTTCAACACTTTACATGCCTTCCTGTAGTTCTTGTTTGCACAATCTCTTGCTTTAGCGTCATTTTTTTCCTTTAGTTAAGGATTTCTCCCTTACAAAATGATTCCAGTCAAACAGGAATCACAGATTGATTGTGACATCATGATATGCCCGGTTAACTTGCCTATATGTTGTATCACTGAAAGCAAATCTACTATAGCAGGAGAATATCCTTGGCTGGTCACAAGGTGATTGTAACTAATCACGAAGTTAAGTTTAACTTAGCAAAGTTCAGTTTAACAAAACTAAACAAAGTCCATTTGGGAGCAATGCAAGTAAGAACTATTCTTTTTGTGGTGATCCACGAAAGATCATGGAAAACGAGGGGCATCTTTTGACACTGTGATAAAAACATTTATGAAAGCTCTTTCTCCTTCAGTTTAGTCCACCCTTTAACCCTGCAGACAGAGGACAAACTGATAACTACTGAAACTTATCTTCATAACTTCCTATCATCTCCTGTGTATGTAAAGAGCTGAAGCTAGGAATATGACCAAAGTAGGGCTGATGGGACAAGCCCACCAAGACCAAAATCCTTCGGATCAGGATTTGATGAGAGGAGAAATGGCATGTGGAAATACTGATGATGTGAGGATGTCCTGTATTCCTATGTCCTTCTGACAACCAGCCAAAATGGTTCCAATAGTAAGAAAAGATGAATGTAAGGACAAATTCTCTGGAAGTTCAAAGCTTCACAACCAATTGACCAAATTCCTCCTCCCTCCCACTGCTCACCATACATTGCTTACCTCTGAAAACATGGGCAGTTTTTTGGCAAAATCCACCACACGGGTGATGGCCGGGGTGATGATCTTCGTAAACTCACTGAATGCCTCCAAGTCTACTTTGTCCCCATCAGGCATGGAGGCCATTGGTGATTGACCAATATCTTCAGGCTATTAGTGGGAAGAAGAGGCAGAATTAAGGCTCTGCAGAGAACTAACTCAGGATACCCCATATAACAGGAAATTAATCATCCAGCCACAAAATTGGAAATATAACTTTTATCTGTCAGTATCTTTTCCTTCTTCCTCAACTTCTTTACAAGGCAATCTCTTTGTATTAGTTATGCTTAGCCTTTCTACAAATAGCATCAAAATAATATCACTTTATTAAAATATGAAATCTTTAAAACCATTACTAGCAATTTAAAAGGGCAGTTTTAAAAGATATCACTCTGCTATCACACTCTGCAAATGTCAATAGTAATGGTGCTGAAAGTACAAGTTTCGGTCCCTCAAGGCTGGAAGATCAGGGTGCATAGTCCTATTCAAATGCACTAGTCTGAGAATGACAAGCAACCAGCCTTCAGCTGTTCTGGTTCCTGAGGGCTTTTGAAAGAGCAGCACAGCAATTTAAAGAATAACCTTCTTGAAAATGTGGGAAGTTTTCCACACTTCACTTTCTAGTCATTTGGAGTGTTTGGGATGAGAGTGCTGAAACCATGTGCTAAGTAAAGCACAGAACTCCCCAACCCTCTGGGTTTAAATTTCTTTCTTATATGCAGACAGTTCAAGAGCAGGACCTGTTTAGTTTCATCATCAGAACTGGACAGTAATGCTTTTTAGTCCATTTCTGGACCGAATTTCAGGGCCACTACCTATGTTCAGTGAGGAACTCTGCCCTGTGTTTTAAGGCTGGGGGGAGGGGAAACAGAACCAAGCAATGCTTACCCATGATCCCCTCAGTCTGCTGGCCTATTTCCTCTCCCCACCCCCAAACCTCACTTTCCATGACCTCCATGTCCTGCCCTGCCCTGACATTAACTGACTATGGCCAGCAGAGGGCGCCCCAAGCCAGCAATTCCTGCTCTGCTCAGAAATGGGGGAGGAGAGAGGGGTTGCATTGAGGGGTTTCCACTCCTCTGTCCTTGGTCAGAGCTGAGAGGTCACAGCTGTGTCCATTTGCTCCAGCAAATTAACCCTTCAAAGGGACCTCTGCAGCCTTGAATAATCTGCTAAACCAGCGTTTCCCAGCCTTTCAGATGTGTGGATTCAACTCCCAGAATTCCCCAGCCAGCCATGTTGGCTGGGGGATTCTGGGAGTTGAAATCCACACATTTTAAAGTCGCCAAGGTTGAGAAACAATGAGCTAAACTATGGCAGTGAGAGAAATCTTAACTAAATATGGTTGAGTTCTTGGATTTATCAAGTTTATGCTGACTCTGAGTTTACTATAATTGTTACCATTCAAGATGGATTACAATTTTCCCACATTAGTAGCCTGGGAAGAGATTTGTACATTTTTACAAGTAAGAGTGCAACTAATGTTAAATGCGTAAAATATTGTTTGCTTTTCAAGGGCTTGATATGTTTATGCTTGTATCACCTCTACTGAAATAAAATAAGCTTATAAATTAGCCAGATGCTTTATGTATGAGCATGAACGAAAAAGAGATTTTTAAAAATTACACTCTATATCTCCAGTTCAATTCAAATGTATTGGCAATTAAGGGTCAAATTCAAATTCAAATGGATGGAATGAGAAACCTCCTTTCATACTGTGAGAGAGAGAACGCTCAGCTAAATGCTTCAGCTTTTAAAAAATGCTCACAATTTGCAATAGATCTATAACATTTTATGACTATGTGGCTATTCTGATTATGATGGCACACAATGTGATTTTAGCACAGAATTTAGGATTTTTTTGGTGCAAAACGGTATTTTTTTAACGGTACAAAGTGGATTCAGCTCTGGTTTTGCCTAATCCATAGTAGCTTTCTTACTTTCACTTACAAACTGAGAGTTGCAGAACAGCTAGCAAACAGCTGAAAATGTGTACTTACCTAGTGTCTTAATTAGCCAAGCAGAATATGACTATTCTTTGGCCAGATGCCAAATTCTAACAACACAAACCCTAACTATACATTTGTGTTAATTTTGGTCTGCTGCTTTATCCAATGGTTAAGGAAGAAAATACAAAGAAAAACAATGTAAACTCCAGCAATGAATGCTCAATTCTCTGCGATGCTTAGCACAGCATTTCCCAACCTTGGCAACTCTAAGGTGTGCGGACTTCAACTCCCAGGATTCCCCAGCCAGCATCTTAAAGTTGCCAAGGTTGAGAAGCACCGGCTTAGCAAATTAGTGGTGCAAACTGTTAAGTCCAACAGCAGTACAAAATAGAGAAGTGTGTCAACTTGGCATGCATATATTCAAGTAACCAAAACTTGAAGCAGAGTAAATTATGCATATGTTCACTTATTCTGCCTGATTTACATTTAATCTGGCAGATTGGGAGGAAAGAACTGTGGAAAAGAAATGTATAGGAAGATATGGACCCTTGAAAACAGTAATAGGTCTAGAAAATATTACAGGTAGTCCTTGATTATGACTCTAATTGGGACTGGCAACTCTGTTGCTAAGCAAAGTGATCATTAAGCAAAATGGTTGTTAAGCAAAACATCACGCGACTGTTCCACTTAGCAACAGCAGTTCCAGCAGTCCCGGTTGCGGTCGTTAAGTGAGATACCATGTGACTGCAACTTGCGACCTCCTGCCAGCTTTCCATTGACTTTGCTTGTTGGAAGCTGGCTGGGAAGGATGCAAATGGCAATCACATGACTGTGGGACCCTGTGACCAGCATAAATGCATGAATTGCAATCATGTCATTGCAGGGACGTTGTGACAGTCGTAAGTGCAAGGACCGGTACCAAGTCACTTTTCCCAGCGTCGTTGTAACTTTGAACAGTTGCTAAATGAATGGCCGTTAAGCGAGGACTATGTGTAATTGAAAATAAAGAATAAAAAGAAGTATGTAAGTAAAGTTTATTGTTGCAACCATAGGTCATAACATAAGAATGCAATAAAATACAATGAAATATAATAACAATAAAATGATGAAATTGTAAAATTGTAAAATTGTAAAATAATAAAATCTGTGGTTACAACAATAAACTTTACTTACTTACTTATGCATTGTGTCAATCCTGACAAATAGAACTGTCTACTCTATTTGCCAGTACAATTTACCAGGAATTTCCGCTTCTGTTTCCAATGGCTGCCTTGGGCATTGGTACTGCAGTGTGCATCTGTAGCAATGCGTATCAGCTCCCATTCTTCTGCTGTTGGCTCTGGCCGGTGCTGAAGTGATTTCATCATTTCCTCCTTGCGCCGTCTCTCCCGGTTCTCTTCAATCAGCTTCCGCTTGGCTACTCTTTTGGAGTCATCCAGCACCACTAGGGGGGTGGTGAAGAATGAAGAGGTATGAGAGGAGGGGAGCCCCTCACATAGAGCCAATCAGAATTCTGCAACCAATTTGGCCTACTCCAAGGTGCCAAAGGGAATTATGAATAGCAATCTGATAGGCTGGCTTACTTGACACCCTATGGAATACTAGGAAAGTTACTTTGAGGTGCAGAGCTCTCATGCTACCCCAAGGGCTCAAAATGTAGGGATTCAAAGATGATCCCTGTGCAATTTTACACATTAAACAATGATTCTCCCAATTTTGATCCTCCAAAGCGTGTCCATTCTTGGGCACATTTCTTCTCCTCTGCTCCCTAGTAATAACCTGTAGCCACTCCCATCCCCATCTCCCCAACCCCCCGGTTCTCCAAAGTGGGCGCAATGCCCTTACAGTCCATGGCCATGCCAACAGCAATGCACTTCTTGAATCGGCAAAGCTGACACTGGTTGCGGGTGATCTTATCAATGACACAGGAGCCATCATATTTGCAGGAGTACGTTGGGTGCAGATTTTTCTGAATGGTCCGTCGGAAAAAGCCCTGTAGAACAGAGAATGCAATCATACCCAGGCAACCCTGAGAAAGCAGAGCATGTATCCTTCCATTCTCAAACCATAATCCACTCACCAACATCCCAACCCATGAGCTTCTGTATTCTACCGAAGAAGATAACGTCCTGCTGTAGCGCTATTGACCTTTCCAACTAAACTGAACTTTTTGCTTCTGTAACTATCAGTGACAGGCACGTGATCATAGAGATGAGTGGGGTAGAAAGACATCGTTTTGGTGTTTGGAACAGTGGTTGCTGCCAGTCTTAATTAATGGATTTCAAGTTTTGTATGTTTCTATGGTTCTAACCCAAGATACAGTCACCTTGTGATATTCTGGTTCCATGGCTTCTAAGGAGTGGATACAGGACCCAGTTTACCAGGAAACTATTCTCCTTCTACTGGATCCTATAGAGTTCACTGAACCCCTTGAAATAAACTTTCCAAAGGATTGTACCTGTCAGCTAGTTTGTTTATTTTTCTATCCCACCTTTATTATTCTTATAAATAACTCAAGGCAGCAAACATACCAAATACTCCTTCCTCCTCCTATTTTCCCCACAACCACCACCCTGTGAGGTGAGTTGAGCTGTGTGTGTGTGACTGGCCCAAGGACACCCAGCCAGCTTTCATGCCTAAGGCGGGAGTAGAACTCACAGCCTCCTGGTTTCTAGCCCGTTGCCTAAACCACTAGACCAAACTGGCTCTTTCTCTCCCCCACTACCAACCTTTACATGTTTCTTAAGCCTACTATTAGCTTTTAAACTTTTAAAGCCCAGGACCTAATTCCATAGTTCAACCCAGAGCTGGCTGGCATTTTGCCACAACTGAGTGATTTATGATGGCACTTGAATTTTCTCCCCAAGGCACTAAAACTTTAGCTGTGTCTGCCTGCAATTTCTTTGTTTTCTATTTACGTCTGTGTTTCCTTTTACCTTTGGTTTGTTCGTTTTAAATACTCAAAAAGAAAATGATGGTAATGCCATTTAGCCTTATGTCACGCACAACCTATTTGTGAAACAGCATTACAGAGCAGGATACAAGTGCACTACACTTTCTTGCCTTTTATGTGCAAGAAAACTGAATTCAATTGTTTTAACTATGAGCTGTCCAGAATCATGTATATGAGATGGGAGGCCTATACATCTACTAACTTCATTCATTCATTCATCACAGAAGTTGCTGCAAAACGGGAGCATCTGCCCAATCTAGAAGGTTCTAACTACCAAAGTAACATCTTGTCAGACCACATAGAAACAGCTCTCATACCATTTTGGTAATGTATAAATAAAGGGGGGAAAGGGAAAGGCAGCTTGGATCAACTTTTAGGAAGGCTCTTGAAGCCAAAAAAAAAGGGGGGGGGAGGGAGAAAGGGGTAATAACTAGAGAGGGGAATGCACTCTGCATGCATTCCAAGATATATTTATGTTTATTACAAACTTTACATTTCCATTTTAAACTTGGCACTGAAATCAGGTTTTGTGATGGCTCTTTATTCAATCTCCATCCAGAGTCTTTAAATGCCTACTCATTTCTTCCCCCTACCCATTCAAGGAAAAGTAAACACAACCTTATAGCAAACTGAAGTACTAGAAGAATTTGTAAGAAACTCTTAAATTAAGCCCACAGTAGAAAAATTCTGCATTTCAGGGATGCAACCAATTGTTCGTGTGCTTACTGAACATTATCTTGCCCCTCTGTATATAAAATACGGATTTATCAAATTTTATTTTTTATTTATTTATAAATTTATTCACCGCCCATCTCCCCCAAATTGAGCATTACAAGGGAAAAAACTTTCTTCTTCCTGCTGCACTGGGCTTGGGTCCTTTGAACTGTGCTTTTTCCCCATAGTCCAGATCAGGGTTTCTCAACCAGAGTTCCATGGAACCCTAGGGTTCCGCAAGAGGTCACCAGGTGTTCTGTGGGAGATCACGATTTATTGAAAAAAAATTCATATTTGGGCAACTTCACATTAAAGAGGGAAGCTTCATTGTTTATTTTTAGTTTAAGAACACTGTTACTGCATATATACAGGCCTACCCATGAAACTAATATAATCATTTTGTAACTTCTGGCCTATATTTGGGCCTGAATGTGCAAGGGTTCCCTGAGGCCTGAAAAATACTTCAAGGGTTCCTCCAGGGTCAAAGGTTGAGAAAGGCTGCTCCAGATCCAATAGGGAGTTAGGTTGGGGGAAAATAACAGTATGAGGCCAAGCAGAGTGAGAAAGGTGGGAAACAGTGAAGATTTCATTCCTCTTATTGTACATCCACTGCACATTACATTAAGAAAACCTCTGCTGAATTTACAGGCAAGCAAACAAGCATGTGTTTAATACATTTCTAATTACTCAATGTTGAAGTAGCAACATTGTTAAAAAACAAGTCAATAAAAAATGCTCAGAAAACCCACATGCCATGCCCAGAAATACAAAGATCTGAATTCCAAGGAATATTGCTACTGAGCCCAGAAACAGCCCTCCCAGAGAAGAGGGGGAAGAGGTGGCCATCTCAAGAGATGGCTTTCAAGGGGCTACCACAGATGACATATTGCAGCCCCCAAGTGAGAGGCAGATCTGCAGTAGCCTCCTGTACAAAGCACGGTGATCTTCAGGCACAGTTCCCAATTACCTCAAAGATGCTAATGGTAGCAAAATTTCTGAGGAGTGATTCCCCTACATTATGCACGGGGGTAGAGTGCCCTTGTATTTTCTGTTGCCGGCCCCAACGTTGACCTGAAAGGGACCCTAGTCTCCTATTGAGTTAATTCTCCAATTCCGTCTTTGGGGGGAAAAAAAAACCTGTTTATTTTACCTGCAGGAATCCCTTTGTTCATTTTACAATCTAGTACAACCTTTCCTCAGCCACACCTTCCCAGTTTCTTTACCGTTTCCTATCATCACTAACTAGTCAATCCATATCTTCTTCCTTTCCTCTTGCTTTGGGCATTTAATACTGATTGCAGATAAACTCTCCTCGACATGACATTTAAATATGTTGGTGTTCTGCATAATTCTAATAATGCTAATTATACATAATCTTAATTGAGGTGTGGTAGCCAGAGCAGTAGACTTGGACCAGGAAGATACAAATTCAAATATGTACCTTCTCAGCTACAAAACTCATTATGGAGCTTTCACAAGTTAGTATCTCTGAGCCTTAACACAGATAACCCTACATGTATCCTACAAATCTGATAAATAAGTAGTCACATTTGCAGATTTGGGATACTGATAGTGGTATTAAGAAAGGCTGGCAGATAAGACAAAGATCAGGCATAGCAGAGAATTAATTAAGAAATGTAATTGAAGACCATGAAAATAATAATGCATCTAACTTTTATTTCCACCCAAACCTGGCTTCACCCATTCCAGATGGTTTTGTAGCTTCTTGAGGTACTGTACAATCTCCTTCATTTTTCCATTCTTCTTCCAGCCTAGCCTTTTTTCACTCTTCCACACTTGACAATGAATGCTGGCTCAAAAGTTTTTATGAATTCTCCTCACTTGTTCCATGTATGCTACACCTGCTTGCCATCTCGATTTCCTATCACCAAGTGGTCAAATACCCCCATTACTTCCCACAGAAGAAGCAGTGTGATGCCACTTTAGATGTTTGGGATTATCTAGCATCATCCTGACTGCAGCAGAACCATGCACATAATGAATTTTTCTGGAGCGAGTTAATCTAAGGTAGCTAGAGTGGAGGACTTTCTCAAAGCCACATTGAAGTGTTATATACCTGTTCTTGAGCTAGCAGAAAATTATACTGGCATAAAATTTACTACTGACAACCTATCCTGCCATGTTGTTAGCAAATTTACAGTATATAGACACTTTGAGGACAAGGATTAATTGATTTCCCAGGCTTTGTTTCCTTCCTCTCCTACCAAATCACTCTCCTTAATGTAGATGAAGCTGATCAGGGAAGAAACGAGTTTTACAGATGGGTAGACTGATGGATTTAGCCATCTGTCAAAACTTGCTTGGGTTTTGTGCAAGGGAGTTCAAAGTCAGTCTGATATTCACTAAGAGCTGAGCTCCATTTGAATACAAGTCTAGCAATATTCCAGAAGAGCGCTAAACCTGTATGCAAACACACAGCCCAAACAACTGGCAGGCACAGTGAGAATTGCATAATGAAACAGCAAAGAGGGAACCTCTCTTCTGCTTCACCATGTAGGTCCCCTCCTGCTGGTCAACTGCTGTTCAGGCTGATCCAGGTTTCTGAGCCGGGAATTAGCTTGAAGACCTGAGGAATACAGGAGGACAGCTTGGTTTGAAAGAACAGGACACTCATGCTGCCTGGAGCAGAGTGACCTTGGAGGACTGGAGAATAAGAGGCATGCCTGCAGCCCAAAGGGCCAAAAGTTCCCAACCCCTAGAGGGTCACTTGACTGCAGCACCAACTGAATGGTCACTGAATTTGTCAAATTGCACCCATGGTAAAACTGTAACAGCCTACTGATTGCTTAAAAGGCAAAACACTACTGTAACATTGGAATAGCTGAGGATGACTTTAAGCTGCCTCAGCTATGACTTGAGGATCAGGTGAAAGTAATGTTGTAAGGATATAGGGGGAAAAAAGGTTGCTGAGTCATATTGCTGCAGTGATGAGGTACAAGTGTGGAAAGGCCCTTGGTTGAGACACACCTTTTCAAGCATTTTTTACCTTGCAGCCTTCACAGGTAATACAGCGGTAGTGGTACCCTGTGGCTTTGTCTCCACATACAACACACTGCTCATCTTTGTCCAAATAGCTAGGGATGTACCCTGTAGGAGAAAACAGCCAAGAGATCAAAGCTGGAAAGAGGAAACAGCAGCTGCAAGAGGTTAAGATCTACTGAAGTAGACTAACAAGCATTCTTGCCCACCACTCTCACTCCATAGAACAGTATTTCTCAACCTTGGCAACTTTAAGATGTATGGACTTCAACTCCCAGGATTCCCTAGCTAGCAAGGCTGGCTGGGGAATCCTGGGAGTTGAAGTCCACACATCTTTTCCTCCACACATCTTAACGTTGCCAAGGTTGAGAAACAGAGCAAGATAGCAAGAGCTACTCCAATGTGGCTACTTACCAGTATCCTTTGAACATAATGTTTACAGTTCATTCCCGTTGTATTTCTTTAACAGTGAAATTTAGACACCATTTTACAAGTCAGTTCAGCTTCTCTGTGTTTGCGTTTTACAAAATGAGCACAACAAAATCACTTAAAGCTCAACGTAATACCAGCTCTCTCAAGATGGTTGAGCAACCACCTTTGCTACTCTGCAGTGTCTTAGAAGAATGTCAGGATGCAAACTCTACTCTGCTTTGTTGACAACAGGCAGAAGCTGGAGGCTGAGAACTCTATGGCCATCTTCCCTCAGTGTAAAGGCACTTGGAGTAGAAGCTACACAGCTGTGGAGGTCCTTCTTGATTCCCTACTTTCTGGCTGGGTGACAGGAGGCACTGGCAAGGCCTGGCTAGCTTGCTCCCAACCTTTCCCAAAGCTTCCTGAAATACTTTCTGAAATACTTTCTGAAATACTGACAGCACCACCATGTATGTCCATAAAGGGCCCTTATCTCTAGGCAAGGAGAAGAAAGCAGTAGGCACTGCCACCCTTGCCGATTATTCCCACCCCCCAGTTCCTATAACCTTGACTATTCTTCCCATCAATATGAAATAACAATGTCCTCTCCCAGCTGTGCTCTTTCATTCCCCACTCACTGCCTCCCTGACTTTACAGTGTCCCACCTGCCCAGGATGGCAGCACATGAACTACGGAAACCCACCATGAAGGAGGGAAATCGCTTTCCTTGTGGCTGTAATAAGGGGTTGGGCAGGGAAGTCACACCTCTCTCTTCTGACAGGAAGACGGGTGGCTGCCTCACAGCCGTAGAAGCTTGCCTCTCACTTTGCATTGCCCGAGAAACAGCTCAATAGTAAGTGACTTTTTCACCATCCAAACTGCCTTTTTGGCCTGCTTGCCCTATAATCTCTACACATACTCTTCCTACCAACAGCACACAACCTCTCTTGGCTTCGGCTGACTTGGCTTCGCCTCTCCCCACTCAGCTGTGGGCTCAGCCAGGCACTTCTCTGCCACTTGCTCTTTCAGGCCTTTGGTACTTTTCAGATGGAAAAGCGCAGCAGCAGGATTTGGCCCTAAGGACGTGCCAAGGTACACTGTGTGGGCTGTCCTGCAGGCGATAAAACATCTCGGGTTGCAGGCAATGCTCAGCGCTCCCCCTTTCCTCAGGCAATGGCTTCCCACCACCGCACTTTATGGTTCTCTTTCCAGCCCTCTTGGCTTCCCTCCATGTTGGATCTGCTCTCCTGTCTTTCTCTGCCTGCTTCCTTTCTGCCTCCACCATCAGCTACATTCTCTCCCCCTGTTCTGTGTGCTATTTCCCTTCAGGCCCCTTCTCTAAAATTAAAGAGAGGAAGAGTTAAGGAAGGAGCAGACAGCTGCTCAGATCAGGACGGTTTTCTTAATACAGCTCCATGCTTTACCCAGCATATATAAAAAGGTTCAAGGACACACGCATGTCTTGAAACATGGGTGTCTGTGTGCGCAACTGAAATCTGATTACGTCCATCTTTGTTGAAAGGAAACTGCATGCTCTTCTGGAATGAGCATGCTATTAATATCTATTACATGTTTACTGCTTCATGAACTGTGCAGCTTCTTTGGTTCCTAGAAATGGCTGAGAGCTGATTCTCACATTACATTTTCCATATTGGAGCATCCCTTAGTGTATAAAAGGCATACTCCCCAACTAACCCCCACCTATAAAGCACATGTAGATGTCACACAAACATTCCATTTTTCACAATGGAACTGCTGCAATTAAACAAGCCCAATGAACATATTCCTAGAAAAAATACTTGGCAGTTTGTATGTATTTTTTCCTATACATGGATACACAGACCCACGTAGACAAAAAATCTACTTGAATCAAATACTGAAAATTGTGCGTATTGGGCGGGGGGGCTGATAACAAACAGCAATTTTTTAAAAAAAAATGCATTAACAAAATTGTAGAAATAATACACTGAATCAATTTTAAGTGTAATAAAATATATTTAACTGATTTCCAAAATGGCCATTTTAAAGATACTTCATTGTAGTGGAATATAGCATTAAATCTTGGCAAATATATTTATTATTTCATTATTAATGAAAAGCATCCTTTTTCATCTTGCATAATTATAATTTCCCAATGACAAAGAATAGATAATCTAGTAAATAACTTCCAAATGGAAGTGCTTAGATCAGTGTTTTTCAAACTTGGCAACTTTAAGTTGTGTGGACTTCAGCTCCCAGAATTCCCCAGCCAGCATGTGGTGATACTACTTGTTTGCATTCTCTGTATTGACCAAAAATGCTTGCTAGGGTTTAATCAGAATCCCAGTGTGGGTATGCCAGAGACAGAGTATGGAGCTGCCCAGAGTGTTGGGAAGAGATGGGCAGCAGAGAAATCCGATAAATAAATAAATGGAGCCTTTTGTGTGCAAACTGTGCTCTGCTATGGACCTACAGTTCTAAAGAATGGTTCTGGCACTCTTTTCCTAGAGCTTATCTGGTGACATATCACATTGGTAATAGGACAAATAACCTCCAGGAGAAGAAGAGATTCCATTTTCCGTTCTGGCCCCCAGAGGACATTCTGAATCATCTGGAATGTATAAAAGCAATAAAATCTTATGGACATCTTCCCAGTTAGATTGAGCATCACTTGTAATACATTTTTTAAAGGGCTACCTACACGGGAAAATACACTGATCTTATGTCTATAAATGGTGGCTTGCAAGATGCCTACCTGACAAAAGATCTCCCTTGCAAGGCAAACAGCAGCACCATTTGCAGTGGCTGACGGACTGGAAGCTACGATATCACTAATGTAACCTCTTCTCCCCAGTTTCTCCAAACAGAAAATCCGGAGCAGGTTGTTTTCCAACTTTAAAGAAACATTTTGGCAAGTCTTTTTTTTTCATTAAGTGAAAAGTGACTTGTGGAATATGCTTTAATACTTGAGAATAAACAAACAGTGGGACAACTTGCCTGAAGCACAGGACTGAATTGGTATTCATTGACAAGAATGAGGGCTGAACCCAGATATATAGAATCCTATGCAGATTGTGCATATAAGTGTTACAAGAGAAATGGCTACAAAGCTGCAGGTGCAAGCTTTTTCCTTGTTATCCTAAGTAGCTCTAAAAACATTTTATGTTCAGCTGAACTTGCTTATAAGCTTCCCCACAATCAGCAATTCTGCCTTATGGCTTCTGATCACAGGGAAGTTTGCAAGTACAACTGGGGACAAGTTTTTGGTGCATATCTTCATGCCATCAAATATACCTATGCACGTTGCAGAAACAGGCGGATGCTGGAACATCCTGCAAAAGAAAGATCTACCACATCTTCTGATCGAATGGTGTCATTTTCAGTATTTTAAAAGGAGCTTAGTCATATGTAATTCTGCTGAGCATTCACTAGCTGCATTAAATTAATTGGATACATGTAATTCAGCACATTACATCCAAAAACTCCTCACCCCAGCAAGACTGACTGCTGGGCACAAGTGGCATAAGTGATGTTATGAACATCATAATGTCATCATGCAAATGATACAAATTATGCACAGCCAATTCTAATTGGATGGTATGTGCCATTTCTGCAATGATGACGTGTCATTGGGGCTTCTACCACACTTCTATGCATGTTAACATTGCATTCATTCTTCCACTCATTTATTTTTGGGGAGAGAAATGGAAGTGAAAAGTGGTTTTATCATTACTTCTAATGACTGTCTCAAATTTTGCCTCTTGCACCTTTCCTATTCCAACAACGCATAACATATTTAGGATACAATGGTACTAGTTGTAATTTTTAAAAGATCTTGAATGAACGATTCCCAAATACAGAAAATAGGCGTAGCCTTTCCAGAGGAGTTGGGGCAAGTTGGAAGGACCTTGTTTTGCTCCAGGCACTTCTAACAAGAAGGTTTTGTAAATTTTCAACCTGGTACAGCCCAAATGGGAAATATTGATTCTGGAAAATAATGATTGGCATACGCCCATAAATGTAAAAAAAAATCCACTCATCCCAGAGAGCAGTTTTGTAGTTTCATTTATTTAAAGTAGGAATGCAGCAACCCTAAACTTCATCAGCCACTAACACAGCCATACCTCTCACAGTCAGATTAACTGGATCCCAAGTGGCAGCTGGGAAGAATACAAAGTTCCTACCCACCTCCTCTTGTCCTCTTTAGTCTCCTATAACCCTTGTGCTGGCACAGGATTGGTAAACTTCCAGTACCTCAATTACACCTTATCCACAGGACAGTCAGAGGGTGTAGCTTGGGCACGGCAGCCAATAGCTGTGCTTGGAGTTTTGTTGTTACCTGGCTTTAGCGGCAAATTTTGCCTTGCACTGTCAGCCACTCCACAACTCCATCCCTTTTATTTGAAGGACTGACTGGGCAGAACTTGGCCCACAGTTGACTAAGTTTTAGGGTTTGCAAAAATGCCTGCAGATAGAAACCTGGCACATTAGGCAGAATGGTTCTAGTGTAGCTCCTTTGTTATACCTTCTATTTGGTTTAAACATGTGAAAGTATGACTCTTTGACCTGCTCCTGAAGCAACGCAGTCCATTCTACATGCTTAGCATTCTCTTATTTCATTTTACTAGGCTGAAAAAATATTTATTTAGTTACTGAATTCTTTACATGCTATGATTGATGCACATAAATAAAATTGCATCTGTCATTTTATCCTCCCCACCCCACCCCAAAAAAAGACAACGAAAGCAAAGAAAGATGGCTCTTCCTGAAGCATGGAAGGAAGGGTAAAACTGAGAAGTGAACCATGATTTGACTTTAAAGAACACTGCCTATCTTCTATGTATTGTGAAGAGTTGGGGTCACACCAGAGATTAATATCCCACTTTACTCCATTTATATTACATATCAGTGGTTTCCAACCTTTTTGGCACCAGGGACTAGTTTTGTGGAAGACAATTTTTCCATGGACTGGGGGGTGGGGGATGGTTTCGGGATGATTCAAGCGCTTCCTCTTTTTCTTGACCTTTTATTCTTTTTTCTTCATGCCATTTGGAGATAGCAGCCAATGGGCTTGCTTTCTCTGACAGGAGGCAGAGCTCAGGCGGTAATGCAAGCGATGGGGAGCAGCTGTAAATACTCAGGCTGTAAATTTGCTCACTCGCCCACCGCTCACCTCCTGCTGTGTGGCCCG
The DNA here is from genome assembly GCF_035149785.1 of Candoia aspera. Lineage (NCBI taxonomy): Eukaryota > Metazoa > Chordata > Lepidosauria > Squamata > Candoiidae > Candoia > Candoia aspera. Next base: position 77,161,584 of record NC_086156.1, on the reverse strand, counting down.
GTTCCTAACAGGCCACAGACTGGTACTGGTCCGTGGCCCAGGGGTTGGGGACCCCCGCTACGTAAGATTTGAAGATTATTAAAAACTGAAATCAGGTCAAGAAAAATGCCATATGTTGTAGTCATACAGGCACATCTCAAGAAAATTTGTACATCACACCATACATGTTTTGGAACACAGATAAAAGATACTATCTTTTAATCTGGCAAATTATAGCAGGCTTCAAAGGACATGATTTTGGTCTTGCATCTCAAATAAATACAGATAGTTCTCGTTTAGCTACCACAATTGGGACTGGCAGCTCAGCTGTTAAACGAAGCAGTCGCTCAGTGAACTGTGACTGTGCTTATGATCTTACTTCACTTTTCCTTTGCTTTACAGAGCTGTGAAGGTCATAAATGTGAGGATTGGTCGCAAAGTTACTTTTTTATCACTGTTGTAACTGTGAAAGGTTGCTAAACAAGGCAGTCGCTAAATGAGGACTACCTGTAAATCAATAAGGACATGCACAGTCTCTAAGACAGCCACAACCTGATGGGTGTGACTATAAATTCCACACATCTTCCCCCAGACAGAGCCTCCAGCCATGCTGTTGAGAGATTATGAGAGCTGGAGACCAACAGGAGGAAACTGCCATAAAATACCCATAGAAGTAATGGTGTTACGTATTATAATTTATTTTCTAATCACAAATTTTCCAAGTTCACAAATTTTCTATGTGTTGTAGATATATTAAAAGACAATACAGTCTGCCTGCAGTGTTGTAAGCTAATGAACATAATACAAAAGGAACGAGGAAAGAACTAAAAACAGAGCAAGACAGTAGTTACTTGTTCTCTGGCTGAGGAATGAAGTCAAGTTGGTCTTGGCCTTGCCGTGACGTTTTCCTTGGGAGGTAAGGCTATAGCCAGCCTCGCAGTAACCCTAAGTCTCTTCACAGATGAAAGAAGTCAGATCTGCTTCCTTTCTGCTGTACTGTCCCCTGGCGGGCACATTATAAACTTAAACCCAATAGTCATTCTCTGCAGAGAATTCTGGGAAGAGTTTTCTAAAGAGGAAACTAACTACAACTGGCCAGATTCTTGGGGGAAACGATAGAAAAACAATAACGTTTTTAGTGCAGATACAGGGTCTCTCTGCCTCTTTCTCTCTATTTTGCCAGCCTTGTGGTATGTTTCTTTTTATACAGATCAGTCTTCAACTGTATGTGCAGTAGCATCTTTCCATGTGGTGACCACTGAGTTAAAGCAATGCCAGGTAAAAGGCAACAGAGGTGCTATCAAACGAGTTTCCTTTAACACGATCTATCAAAATAGCAACGTCTACGAATATGAAATTTAGTCCTATCTACTGGTTTTTCAGTTATGAGAAAAGAATGAAAAATGTTATTTCTACTACATACATCATATCTACACATCTCTTCAGATCTATAAAAATGGGAGTAAATATGTATGTATGCATCAATGTCCAGAATAACTTGGTATCTAAAAAGTAAATCTGATGCAGAATTCCAGTCTAACTGGCAACCATTCCTGGACTGCAACTTAATACATGGATTAGTACCACACCCCAGACTTGGGTTTTCTATCTTTTGATTTCATTAGGAATTAGATTTCTAGTGTTTATCTAATATATCACAGTCTACAATTTTACTTAGTGATTTATGCCTTGTTAGCCAGTTTAACTTAGTTAAATAATTATTTTTAATTTTTTCCTTTAAAAAGAGATATATTTCATAATTTCATAGATAATTGAAAAACTATAATCTCTGTGACATTTTAGATCCCATATTTACTTATCTGCATCTTATTAATGGTACTTTACTCTTTTATTCTGTTGATACGTATTTTATCTTTCATGGTTTATATTCTTTGTTTAACATCTTTTTTTTAAAATCACAATCCATAAATATTGCAGGTGGGTGGCTTAGCTCAAAAGCTAAAGTGGACCATAGTTGCTAAAATCTGGATCCTGTCCATCTCTCTCACAAGATCAAGGGTGTATACCTCATGGTTGTAAAATTATTACCATGCTGCTGCATCAGTAAAAAAACAAAAACGAAAACTCAGGAACTAAAATTAAAGTTCTGAAAAGCAGATTTTAATGAGAGGGTGAATGAAAAAGTTTTGATTGTGGCTGGGTCTTGGGAGGCAGAGGAAGAGACTGGCTAAACAGGGACAGGAAAAAGCACATGAAGAGGAAAGACCTGGTCTGGCATTCTTTTACATTCACCAGTCCACACATGATGCTTTCTTGCCCCATGACCCACTCTGGCCTCACCTCTGGAATCCCGCCCCCCAGCTCTTTAGTGGTTTATCTTCCTGTTGCAGGCTTTGCCATTTGACATCCGATATCCTGGGCTGCCCTGTGACCGCCTTTTCTGGACTGGTGGAAAACATCAAAAAACCCTCAATAGATTCAAGCCAATGTTCTGAGGATATTGTGTTATTTGGGTTTGGGTATCTTAGCAATATCTTTATATGTCAAAGCAGTTTTTCCTCTTCTCCTCTGATTTCTCCCATTCTTCCAGTTCTCTGGTGTCTCAAAATTATGTTATACAATTATATACCACATTTTCAAGAAGACCCAGAATAATTATTCCTCTACCAAAGTCTAATTAACAGCATGATTTAAGGGGAATTTCAGAAGGAACTACTCCTCTAAGTTAGATCTTCCTATGACAGCATGCAAATTTGCATATTGTCTATTAGTATTCTGTGTGGCTTGACTCACTGACACTACTGCCCTGGTCTGAAACACTTATAGTATTGCTCTGCACAGGATATGGCCGTACAGAGTTTGGTTTTCACACTTGAGACTCCATTCCGACTGACAAAACCAGGGTGTCCAAATGCTGTGGATGGATTTTCCAATTTTGAGCAGCCCACCATAGTCAGAACCAGATAAGACAAACTTCAAAGCCTAATTTCCTCTTTAAGATTCTACAATTAAAACAGTTCTGGGGTGCGGCTTAGCAGAATGAAAACAAGATTACAGCACCACAGCTGAAACTCCCAATAAATAACTGAAACTTCCCTTTGCAAATTTCAGGTGGAGGAGTACAAATAAGGATAGAAAGCTAACAGAGATCCTATCCCTTTAAATCTTTATGGAGATCTGCAAATGGTAATGCCGGACCGTCCAAATTTGTGACCGGCAAAGCCAAACAGAACTGTGACTAGCAGCTGTGTATGGTATTCTGAGGGGCACCAAATTACATGATTTTAATGCCTGCTTAGGACAGTGGAAAAACAGAACCACCAGACCCTGCTGGAGTTATGATAAGGTGCAACCAGCCAAGGTGCTCTCATCTTTGGATGGGATCGTACTCTACTGAGTAAGAAAGAGGCACGTTCTTACAGAAAAGAATCCTAAAAAGTGAGTTACTTCCTCAGTGTCCTGCTGGCAGGACTACAAGGAAATGTACTGTCCTCTAGTATCACAGAAGAGATAAGCACACTGATCAGAAAATTAGGAGCATTTGCACGCTTGGAAAAGCTGCTTACCTGACATACTGCTTTTCACCGAACATTGGCTGCTTTTTCTTTTACGTTTCCCATCCGGCCACCTTCGGAGAAGAGAGAATCTGTTATAAATTTGGAACTTTACACATTCAATTTATCTTTCTTGATCACCTGCTCAAGCCTTATCCTACGCAATTCCCTGCCTCAAAACTTTCCCAAATCACCAGGGCTCAGCTCACCTTCTTTCTTCATGTTGTAGCATTTGCATTATCCTACAGCCTTTAAGAAATCAGGAGGTGTGAGCAGTACAAGGGGATTTATCTGAGAGGAGCAGAAGTGATAAAGGGGTTGGGAAGATGTTTTAACACACACATGCATGGCTAACCCCCTCTTGACCCAAGGTTCCCATGCTATCCTTTGCACAAGTAATAGAGTCCTGCTATATTGTTCTTGCCTCAAGCCAGTATGGACTAGGTGCAGGAGATAAAAAAAGGGAAATTAAATTACCAGCAATCTCTTAAAGGAAGCTAACCCAACCCAATGCAGCCTATACTTCTTGCACTGAGATCTATGGCTGCCCTAAAAAGAAGTGAGAGGCTGGTATGGTAGCATTTACACTTGCCCAAGGAGCTCAGGGTGATTATTCTATTTAACCTTGTGACAACTTTGTAGTGTAGGTTAGGACTTAAGGAAATTAATTACCTGTCCAAAGTTAACTGGCCCAGTTGAAGCCCCCAGCCTAAAAGTAACAGATTGCTGGACCCCAAAAATATGGTAGAAACAAAGAATATAAAGTTACATTAATGCTGAATTGTAGATGTTTATGAAAGGGAAGAGGAAAAATCCATGAAACACTGGAAATTCCTGCTATTGCAAACAACAGAGTCCCAATTCAGCTAACTTTTGGGACTATTCTCAATACTTTGTGTATCTATGTTTAATCTGCTTCTGTGCTGAATTTATAAATTAGAACCTGGATGGTATACTTTGAATCTGAAAGGAAGATCAGGATTTTCCCCAAATACTTTAACTTTAAAGGTTGTTATAGATTTGTTAGGAATACATAATGGAAACAGATTAGGGTTTTTCTCTTTAATCTTCCTTTGTGGGAGGGATGCCTGGGGTATTCTAAATTCTGTATTATATTCCTTTTAGATAAATATGGTACCTGAACGCTATAAAAAAAAAAGATGATTTACTGATTAGAAGTGCTGACCCGACTAATGAATAATTAAGGAAAACCTATCAAAATTGTCTCTTACCCAATAGTATGAAATTAAATTAACCGCTAGAAACCCTGTGAATCTTTGAATGTTTCAGTAATATGAATATAGCATGCAATATCTGAGAATATTTTTTCCTAGTCGAAAAACTAGATTCATACTGAAAAATTAAGTTCTTGGAGAAAAAAAAACTTTTAAATAAATATTAGAAATCTCTGATAATTCTTGCAAAGAATTCAGGCAACTGGATACAGCTGAAGAAAAAAATGATCTTGCATATATAATTTATATGTGCATCTATGTCTGAGATATATTTTTATGTAGATAGAATATTTTTAGGAAAAATGAAATGTTCATTATTAAAATATAAAATATTTCTCTGAACAACATGTACCTGTTTTTAATAGATAAAATATATAGGCACACATATACATAAACAAACATATACAAAGAATCCAGCAACAACCAGCAGACCGGTTTTTAATTATTTCACATGATCAAACCTTACACATTTTTTTCTAACACAAAGACCAGCAAGTCAATCTGCCAAATGAACCACTATCCAACAATCCTAGGGACAATCCATTGGAAATGTTCTACTCAACAGCTTCTTGTAGTACTGCTTTCCACCTTATGGCAAGAAACCCCTCCCAAATCCGATTAATAGGACAGCCGAAGAAGTTGGTGATACTTAATACTATTGGGGAAGGGGTGTAATTTCTAACTCCATTCTAAAGAGTTTAGTAATTCAAAGAATTAGTATGGTGTAGTGGGTTAAGGTGTTAGACAAAGACAAGGGAGACCCAGATTGAAGCCTGCCCTCAGCCAAGGGAATGCTCTTATTGTCTCTGAGCTAGTAACTCTCTTCTGACCCAATCTATCCCGGTTGGTTGATATGAAGGTACGGTGAAGGCAGATCCCTGGATAAGCTGCCCTGAATTCCTTGCGGAAAGACAGAGTACAAAGCAATGTAAATACATGACTTTCTCACATCAGACTGAACTATATGAAGCTACCCAGCTGTGTTCATAATTACACCATCTTAGCCCCCAACATTACTCTCTCCCCACTTCAATTTCAAGAGGATTGAGGGCAAGGGAGGAAAGTATTTTCCAGAAGAGGAAGGCTACACAGATTAAGCCTGAATGCCATCTCAAATGCAGAAGGGTTGACTAACAGACAGGATTTCAAGGCTCATCCAATATATAAGAATATATTCTTTTCACCATGTGATCTTGTGGGCAGTTCTTGTTGAGCAATTTATTAGCCACTGGAAAAAGCAGCCCAGGCACTTGATGTGACTACCCTGAGAGGCCTCCCTCTGTTGGCCAATCCCAGATGGATCCCTTGTTTACTGAAGACCTTCAGAAGACGAAGCAGCAGAAGAGACTCCTAATGTGCCAGAGGAGGAAAATGGTACAGATACAGATACAAGTTTGATTCCATGCTGGAGCAGTTAAGTGAGGTGAAGCGTTATTTCTCCCTTATAAGTATTGGCAGGCTTGTCAGCCAGCAGCCTTGTTTAGGATGGCAGCAGCAGATGGATCTCCCACTGTGACCAGTTATCACAGCATTCCGCTGATGGTCACTCCAATCTGCAAAGGCTTGACTTCTTATGGGGGGAGTTATGGTGACACAGGCAGCATCGTGTCTAGACTCTGAGGAAATAGGTATAGTGCTTTCTCAGCTGTCTCTGGCCACTTGTGGGCTTGATCCATGCCTCCTGGCTCCTCAAGGGATCTGGTGGGTATGATGGATTGGATATGGGAGGTAGTAAACACCTCTCTTCAAGAGAGGTTGATGCCATTGGTCTTGTGGTGTTCCCTTCCTGAAAGACTCTCCTTGGATCTATATGTATGGGACAACTACTGCCCTGTCTCTAACCTCCCATTCTTTGGCAAGGTTATGAGACTGTGGTCAGGGTACAGCTACAGAACACCTTAGACAGACCAGATTATTTGGACCCTTTTCAGTTAAGGTTCAAGCTTGGATATGGGATGGAGACAGCTTTAGTTGCCCTTATGGATAACCTTTAGTGGGACCTGGATTGAGGAAATGTGCCCATCACAGTTCTTTTGGATATCTCAGCAGCCTTAAATAGCATTGGCCATGGTATCCTTCTTGACCACAGGCAGGGGTTCAGAATTGGAACACTGTTTTGCATGACAGGTAGTCCTGAACAACCACACATTCAGTGACCAAAGTTACGACAGAACTGAATGAGGGAGAATTATGATGGGTCCTCATAGTTGCAGCTGTCACAGCATCCCCAGTCATATGATTGCAATTTGGGTGCTTTGCAACCAGCTTGCAATTACGACATTGCAGCACCCCATGGTCACCATTTGCAACCCTCACTGCTGGCTTCTGACAAGCAAAGTCAATGGGGAAGCTGGCAGGAGATCGCAGATGGAGATCACATGATTGTGGAACGCTACAACCACTCAGGATTTGCCTAACAGCAGCAACTGGGACTACCGCAACTGCCATCTTAAGTTGGCGCAGTCACGTGACATTGCACTTTCCCAATTACCATTGTTAAGCAAGGACTGCTTGTACTTCTGCTCTTTCTGCAATGGATAGTTCCAGTCAAGAGATGGGAGAGGAGAGAATCACCAAGCAGTTGCTCTCTATGGAGTGCTGCAGGGCCTCTGCTTTTTAACATTTACATGAAATTGCTGGTGGAGGTCATCCACCAGTTCAGAGTATGGTGTCATTAGCATACTGATGATACCCAACTGTACCCTGTTACCTGAAGCAGCAAAGGACACTTTGTCAAAATCTTGACCTAGTGTCTGAAGGATGTGAGGGGTCTGGATGGGATGAAACAAGCTGAAGTTGAATCCAAGCAAAATGGAGTTGCTATTTCTTCATTGAGGTTCTTTGATGTCTCCAGAGTTGTCACTTGGCAGGGCACCACCTCTCCTGAAAAAGCAGGTCTATGACTTTGGGATCCTTCTGAACCTGCAGCTACTGCTTGATGGTTGGATGGAAACTGTGGCCAGGGGACCTCTGCCAAGCTCTGGCTGGTACACCAACTGCAGTCTTACCTGAAGCACAAAGACCTCGTGATGGTATCATCACGACTTGTCCAGATGACTACAATGTGCTTGACATGGACCTGCCTCTGAAGACCACCTGGAAACTTAAACTGGTCCGGAATGCAGCAGTCCAGATGTTGGCTGCTACAGACCAATGTGAGCATGTGATATGTACGCTCTAGGCCTTGTACTGGCTGCCTAATGGGTTCCGTGAGAAATTCAAAGTTCTGGACTCGACCTTTAACGCTCTACGAGGCTTAGCACCAAGACCGTCTTCTCCAGTTTTCACTGGCCTGACTTGCGTATCTTGGGAGAACTGCTAGAGCAGGTTCCCTACTTCTGTCATGTGAGGGGGGCCGAATCATGCAGGTGCTGCTTTTTTGTTGCTGTGCATAAGCTCTGGAATAGCCTGTCCTGGAAATCTGATCTGCTTCCACATTGGTGGCTTTCTGCAAGCAATTAAAAACAGAAATATTCTGAAGTATTACCATTTGGGATATGAAGTGTTATCGGTTCTGCAATTGTTTATATGTTTACTGCTGACTGCTTATCTTCCATTTTCTTTTATCTGTGTATTATGAATGCTTTATTGTGAGAGACTTTAAATGAAAAAAACACAAGTATATTTAATGATCAATTATAATTAGAAACTCTGCATGACTTTAGTATCTATTCTCCCACCCGACCCCCACATCTGTCCATGGTGATTTTAACAGCTATGGTAGCCGGGTGAAATTTTGACTCATTATGATTACTATCATCACTATCATTACAACTTTACAGGGAATAGACTCCTCTTCATTTAACAGCATGGGTACGTCTCTGCCAACAGAGTGAATAAGTGTGCAGAAATGCATGTCTCTCCAGTAGCTTTTCCTTCCAAAATAAATTCCAAAGACAAAATGTCCTTTTTGGCCTAGATCAAAAACAACAACAAACGGTGACCTCAGCAGCAGCTCAACCAATCATCTGTCAGTCCCAGCACTCTCATTTGCATGCAACTATCTTATTGGCAGCAGTGGTGCTAAATGGAATGCAGAAAGCAGAGCAAGGAAGACATCCAGTTGGACCTCTTTGCAACCTGCATATACATACAGCACTGAATTGTTGGGGGCAGGGGGTGGGGGGAAGTCCCATGTTTCTGCACTTTTATAGCACTTCAACTAAAAAAAAATCACCAGCTTATTTGCAAAATATCTTTAAAAGCCTGGCAAAGAGGAATGTTTTCAGTGATTTCTAAAAACCCAACAAGATTGAGCTCAGATGGGCCTCTTAAGATAAAAGGCCCCAAGAAGTCATAACAGATAAAAGTCCTATAAGCAAGGTATAAATGCAACAAATGCAGCCCATGTGTCTGGGAGATTTCCACTCAGGGTTAAATGACAGAGCAAGAAAGATGCAGCAACAGAATTGTATAATAATACATAGCCATAAGTCCCCAAAACAGTTGTTAGAGCATGGATTCTTCTGAAAAGGACTTAAGTAAGTAAGTAAGTAAGTAAGTAAATAAATAAATAAATAAAACATGGCTTTCTTTCAGCAGCAACAGTATCATCTGATCATGTGGAAGATCAATTTGCTTTAATTTTGCTATCACAACTCTAGTGGGAAGAACTTCATGTGTCGGTTTTGTACCTGCTATCACCCTGGAATATGTGTCTTTAATGTGTGTTTTTAAAAAATAATAATTTGAGATTTCCATACCAGGAATTGAAGATAAGGGCATCTAAGCTATCTGTCAAATACTACCCATTAGGTAGGGCAATTGCACCCTAAATTCAGGAACTGACTCTCAGAGATAACTTCATCTTTCTTTTCTCTTTCTGCTAGGGTTCCCTGCATTTTTATCCCAAGCAAGGGATAAAATACCAAGCAAGGAAGCTATTTGCCTGGGCTTGGACTGTACCACTCAGGCAACAGGGAGGAACTTGCACAATTTAAGGCTTCTCCATAGAGAAATATTCCCTCAGTGTTAAGAATTACATTTAAGAGAGAATGGATTCATTCTGCCCCTACCCCCCACCGGAGACACACCTGTCTACATGAGGGTATTTTTTTCAAAATGGAATGGAAACCCTTAGTGATGTGAACTCCCATCTATAATACAAAGTGATTCATCCCCAATGCAGGTTTATGCGGCAGTAAGAACCAGGACTTTTACATCTGTCTCATAGGCATTTCAATAGAAATGTATATTCAAGCCAATGTAGGCTTAATGATTGAATTACAGCAGCAGGAAATGCAAAAAGAAAGAAAGAAAAAAAGAAAAAAATTAAAGCTGTTTGTCAGGGAAGTGGCCCAACAACAGTGCTGCTGGCAGTGTGTACGTGCAATCTTTGAGCAAACATTACAGATCAGCATGTACACAATGCAGCTTCTAAAAAAAGACCATCGTGACTGCAAAGTTGAGGAGGAAGGCAAGACTGGTACTACCAGACTGGTATCCCTCCCCATTTCCAGAGGACCCAACAGGATGTCCTCTCATCCATGTAAAGCTTATAGGCACGGCTTGTACCAGGAGTTCCTGGAACCAGTGCCAGACTACGCTCCCTTGGCTGTTCCTCCACAATGGCTTGCATGACGGTGCTTAGCCCCCTGCCAGCAAAGAAGACCAGGACGGCACCTGAGGACAGTGTATGCCAGCCGGGGAACACAAAAGGCACAGAGATTCTGCTTATAACCTCCAGGGATTCCCCAGAGAGGTCGGAGAAGAGGAAGAGCAGGCAATGCAATAAAATGTTTTTGATCTGGGCACCAGCTCCTGCGGGGAGGAAAAGGGGCTGAGTAGCCCTGTGAACCTCTAAGGAAGGAGAAAGAAAGGGAGGCAGCTTGGAGCAGATTCTGCCTTGAAATATCTGTGTGCTAAGCTGACACAGTGAACCCTGGCTGCCAAGTTCAAATCTCCTCTGAATGTAAAATTCAGTAGGAAGTTTGAGTCATCACCATCTCATAGCATTAGCTACTTCACAGGGTTGTTGTAAGGATACCATCAGATGGATAAGGCAACCCTGTGTGCTACGTTGAGCACTTTGCTATATTTATATCCCCTTTTCCCCCCCTCCAAATAAATATATATGCAGCGCCTCCCCAACACACACAGACACATGTTCATCTTTACAACCAGGGCCCCAGCTAGATGCTTCTATCCTCAAGACCAAAATTTGTTCCCCCATTGCATTATGAGCAATTATGGAAAACTGTTCAATGCATATATGAAAGTGACCATTGCTCAGATAATGCCTGTGAAGAGAACATTTTCCCCCTATGTGGACATAGGTTTTTTAATGTGAACCAACCTCTTTTTATTATACTGTGAACCAGCTCTCCCTCTCTTTATGAGAGATGAATACACAACTCAAGAGTCATGGATCTCCTGGATGGGCAAGAACAGAGAAGAACAGAGCATTTTACCTCAAACTTGTAAGCAAGTCCTATCCCTTAGTGTAAGTATATACCAGTTAATTTAGTTAATTATTTAATTAATTAATGGGCCACTCAACTCCTAAATAACTCTGGGCAGGCTACAACTTAAACACTGACATATAAAAAATACCACTGACCAGAAGAGCAAAATCCCAAACCAATCCCATAACCAACCAGACAAAAATAAAACAAAACAAAAAGGGGGGCTCCACAATCACCCGATCCCTAAGGCCTGGGAAAAAAACTAGATCTTCAATAATTTCCTGAACTACATAAGGATGGGAGCCAGATTAATCTTTGAGGGGAGATCATCCCAGAAGGCAAAATTTGCAAGAGTACAGGTTTGTTGTTGTTTATTTGTTCAGTCGCTTCCGACTCTTCGTGACTTCATGGACCAGCCCACGCCAGAGCTTCCTGTCGGTCGTCAACACACCCAGCTCCCCCAGGGACGAGTCCGTCACCTCTAGAATATCATCCATCCATCTTGCCCTTGGTCGGCTCCTCTTCCTTTTGCCTTCCACTCTCCCTAGCATCAGCATCTTCTTCAGGCTGTCCTGTCTTCTCATTATGTGGCCAAAGTATTTCAGTTTTGCCTTTAATATCATTCCCTCAAGTGAGCAGTCTGGCTTTATTTCCTGGAGGATGGACTGGTTTGATCTTCTTGCACTCCAAGGCACTCTCAGAATTTTCCTCCAACACCACAGTTCCAAAGCATCGATCTTCCTTTGCTCAGCCTTCCTTATGGTCCAGCTCTCACAGCCATATGTTACTACTGGGAATACCATTGCTTTGACTATGCAGACCTTTGTTGTCAGCATGATGTCTCTGCTCTTAACTATTTTATTGAGATTTGTCATTGCTCTTCTCCCAAGGATTAAACATCTTCTGGTTTCCTGACTGCAGTCAGATCTGCAGTAATCTTTGCACCTAGAAATACAAAGTCTGCCTCTACATTTTCTCCCTCTATTTGCCAGTTATCAGTCAAGCTGGTTGCCATAATCTTGGTTTTTTTGAGGTTTAGCTGCAAACCAGCTTTTGCACTTTCTTCTTTCACCTTCATCGTAAGGCTCCTCAGTTCCTCTTAGCTTTCAGCCATCAAAGTGGTATCATCTGCATATCTGAGATTGTTAATGTTTCTTCCAGCGACTTTTAACCCCAGCCTTGGATTCCTCAAGCCCATCACATCGCCTAATATGTTCTGAAGAGTACAGATAGTCCTTGCTTAATGACCACAACTGGAATCAGCATTTCAGTTGCTAAGCAAAGCGGTCATTAAGCAAATCCAACCTGATTCTATGACCTTTTTTGCAGTGGATGTTAAACGAATCACTCTGGGCGTTAAGTGAACCAAGTGGTTGTTAAGCAAATCATGCAGTTCCCCATTGATTTTGCTCACCAGAAGCCGGCTGAAGAAGGTCAAAAATGGTGATCACGTGACCAGGGGACACTGTGATGGTCATAAATACGAACCTGTTGCCAAGCACCCATATCGTGATCACATGACTGCAAGGATGCTGCAATGGTAAGTGTAAGCATCAGTTTTAAGTCGGTTTTTCATAAGTCCAAACCATCACTAAACAAATGGTTGTTAAGTGAGGACTACCTGTAGGTGTGCTTCTTGGATTGCATGAGATGCCATTATTTGACAGGATTCAGAAGTGCACCCACCCTGCTGGACTGAATTGGAGTAGCTAGGCCCTATGCCATGAATGGTTTTAAAGGTGATAACTAGCACCTTGAACTGCACCTGGAAGCCAACTGCCAAACAGTGCAGCTCACAAAGCAGCAGGGTCACATGGGCATAACATGATGCCCCCATCACTGCCCATGCTGCCACATTCTGGGCCAGCTGTAGTTTTGGAATGGTCTTTAGGGGTAGCCCCATGAACAGCATGTTACAATAATCCAATTATGAGGTGACTAGGGCATGAGTGACTGTCTGAAGGGCCTCCTGAGCCAGAAAAAGGCACAACTGGTACACTAGATGTATCTGTGCTAAGGCCCCCTTGGCCATAGCTTCCACCTGCTCCATGAGCAGAAGTTGAGAATTCAAAAGGATCCTCAGACTGTGCATAAATCACATATGAGGAGCTGCAACCCCACTGAGAGTCAATGATGGAATCCCTCCAGACCTGGGGGAGCCCAAACAGACATAGCCGCTCTGTCTTGTCAGGATTGAACCTGAATCTGTCCCTTCCCTTCCAGACCTGCACAGCCTCCAGACACTGGGTTAGGACTTTGACCACACTGCTTGGCTGGCCAGGTGTCAAGATGTGCAGCTGGCTATCATCCACATATTGTCGATTGTACCTACGAGACTGCTGACTCCAACCTAAATAGACCCTACCTATTAGATGATCATCTATGGAAAAGCTACACTTCGTGCCCTACCATCTGGAAATAAAGGGAGCTGAAGCAATGTTGTTGTTGTTGTTTATTCGTTTAGTCGCTTCCGACTCTTCGTGACTTCATGGACCAGCCCACGCCAGAGCTTCCTGTCGGTCGTCAACACCCCCAGCTCCCCCAGGGACGAGTCCGTCACCTCTAGAATATCATCCATCCACCTTGCCCTTGGTCGGCCCCTCTTCCTTTTGCCCTCCACTCTCCCTAGCATCAGCATCTTCTCCAGGGTGTCCTGTCTTCTCATTATGTGGCTAAAGTATTTATTTTTTATATACTGTCAATACCTGACCCCAAACTGGTGGATGACTTCACCCAGCAGTTTTCTGTAGATACTATGCAGAGGGGGAGAGCGTGAAACTGCGGCACCCCACAAGTGAGAGGCCATGGGTGTGATTTCTCCCCACCTGTCAATACCAACTGAAACCAGTCACAGAGAAAGGAAGAAAATTGCTGCAAAACTCTGTCTCCCACCCCCAAACCCTGAAGCCAGTTCAAAATAATACTGTGGTTGACAGTATTGAAAAGCCACTGAGAGATCAAGAAGCACAAGAATGGCACACTACACCCATCCCAGCTCTGCCACAGGGCATCAACAAGTGTAACCAGTGCCATCTCTATACTAAATCCCTGCCTGAAACATGGCTGAAATGGGTCCAAATAATCCACTTCCTCTAGGGCCAACCGGAGCTAGAGCTCAACACTCTCTGCACCATCTTCCCTAGAAAGGGAAGGTTGGAGACTGGATAATAAAGTCCAGGACTGTCTTCTTGAGCAGAGGACGAACCAGTCTCCTTCAAAACTGAGGGGACCAGCTCCTCCCTCAAAGAAGCTGACACCACCACGTATACCCAACCACAGGTCACTTCCTGGGTGGCTTTAACCATCCAGGGGGGTCTTAGATCTAACAAACAGGTGGCTGAGCTAAAAGACTGGAGAACCCTGTCCACTTTTTGGAAGTCTCTGAATCAAAGTTGCTCCAGATAACAACACAATGCCTTGCCCTGGGCACCTCAACTAGATTCTGTCCAATCGGAGTCCAACTCTGTGCAAATCTGAGTGACTTTATCTGCCACATAACAAGAATATTCCCCACAGCAGCCCTGCAGATAGTCCTGCAGCCCTCCCCAGCAAGGACGATCGCCCTAAACACGATTGCTGGGTGGCTACTGGAATACACAATAAGGGTGCAGAAATAAGAACATTTCACCACCCGCATCACCACAATGTAATCCCTAATACAGGTTCTTACTCGTGCTTGATGGAGTTCAATCATCTTTCTCCAGTGGCACACTAGGCATCTCTTCTTGTGCTTCATTTCATGGAGCTCCTCAGAAAACCAAGGGATGCCCTGAGATCTGCGCAGGGAGAGAGACCTCACAGGGGCAATCTGGTCTAAGGACCCAGCTACATGCCCATTCCAGATTGCAACTAGAGCCTCAGCTGAACTGTCCACCGGAGAAAACCCCAAGATCCCTCTGAAACCCATCCAGGTCCATCAGGCACCCGGGGCAGGCCAATCTAAAAGGCCCTGTCCCACTGTGGCCCACTCTTTCATGTAGAAGAGAACCACCGCCCCCGACTTTCTTCCATTTTACAAAAACTTGTAGTCTGTCATGTATAATAAGTGAGTAGATATTCACAAGTCCTTTAGCTCACATTCATCACAGAATTTAGAATTTTGGGAATAATATTACAAGCATTCCAGAAAGGAAAGTATTTTACTGTCAGTTTTCAAAATCCCTCCCTTGTTTCCTATCTTAGATTCTCATCAGAATACCTAGGGATAACACCTGCAAAATCACCATTTGTGTGAAGCATTGTCTGGAGCTTCTATGTCAAGGTTGTGCCTTTGGCCATCTGAAGAATGCTTTTTATTGACCATATCAGCCCCATCTAATTTCATCTCAAGATCAAGGATCCAAGGGAAATTTAAGCCCCTGTAATCCTCATTTGAAAATTAAGCAGAGGTCAAGTCCCTGATGCTAATCTGAACAGAGGGCAAAGGGATTTGCTGGCAGAGTTTTAGATGAAGGCTGCTAAATGTAAACACACACCAGGCAAAACCAGAACAAATCCAAACCCTTGGATTCTCCCAAATCTTGCAGTCACAGATTTGGGGAAGAGGTACACTACCAGTCCTTTGCAGCAGGTGGCAGCGTGGCTTACTCATATTAGCCCCGCCCAGAGGATGATTGGAGGGAAGAGTGTACTAGTCAGAGTAATCACTAAACATTTTATTCATTCACTCATTGACTGTTGACATTTCACCAAACATTGGCCATGTCTTATCAAGTCCATATTCAGAACCACTAAGGTCAGAAAGTTGCTACATGATGATTGGGTTTGCACACAACACAAATAACCAAGTCAGTGAAAGACCTAGCAATTGCAATTGTTTTATTTAGTTTAATCTTTGTTAGTTTTCTCTGGGGGTGTGGGTGAGGGTGGCCTTGACCTGATGCACAAGCCCAGCTTGTTTGGCTACTTTATTTTGCAATGTATTATGTGAACCCAGAAAAGGTCAATTCAATAACCAAGTTAAGTATGTGCAAACCAACCCCATAAAAACAAATTCTCAGAATACTAATTTATGCATCCAAACTCACGTTTTGTTATTTTCTGTCCTCCAGCTCATGTACATCACTGACACAGAGACTAATCCATATATGTATACAGAAAAGCCTAAGGTCTATGCATATACCTCAGTGTGTTTATAAATGGGGTGTGCAAAAAGAAAACGATTGCCTCCAAGGATGAGAAAGCTCCTCAGCTGTATCATACACTCAATTCCTATCCTCCACACAAGAGCATGAGAGAAGAGAATGGATGTGCCGCTATCCCTTTCCAGTGCAAGCAAATTGTCCAAGTTGCCCAGTTACAATCTCCCTCCCACATATACCGGAGAATCCTACATGCTGGCTGGGGAATTCTGGGAGTTGAAGTCCACACATCTTAAAGTTGCCAAGGTTAGGTTGAGAAACTCTGTTCTAGGTTATCTCAAGACATTGTGATGCTTGAAGTGTAGTAGAGATCCTCGCCAACCCTACCATTGCGTAGGAGCCAACACTTGAAAAAGCTTTGCTGGACCACCGAGAAAACAATTCCTTACCTATCCCCTTTTATCCTGCAGAACTGAAGCAGGGTGCATCCTGTTGTTACACTGCTGGGTCAATTGATCATGGTGGCCTTGGGCAAGTCTCTTGCCTGTCTTTTTTAGCTAAGCCCAACCTTCAAAAACTTGCCAGGAGTGATGGGTGTTGCATTTGGGCATTTCTAGATGATGTCTGATTAGATGAGTTGGAGGCTAGGAGAAGGTAAGGTGGAGAAGGTAAGGTGGAAGACTCATTCGCCTCCTAATCAATACCCTGAAAGAAGTTATTTACAAGTTGGCATTCCCAATGATCTGCTCCTTGAATTGAGTTACCTTATTCCTCTGCTTGTATAAGCCAGAGTTGGTTGGGAGGACAAAATGGGCTAACTCCAGATATGCTACCTTGAGCTCCTTAGGCAAAGAGTGGGATGCCTGTGTGGTCAACAGAAATATTAGCATATGAAATATGTGATGAATTTGGGTAAAAGTGGGTAGTCTTGGAGATTGGGGCAAGATTTCCACGGACAAGAGGATGAGACATTGGCAGGCATCAACCCAACTTTGAAATCAACCATTGCTAGATTCCTTGTGCCTAATGTGATTATTAAGTGGAGTCCTTGGTGATCTCTGAGCTTGATTGTTTGTTCTTCTATTGGTTATTAAGATTGTGACTGCATGTTATTGTAGGGTTTGAAACAATACTAATGCCTTGTGCTTATACATTTCTGGCATGCCAACCTTACCACTGCTGGAAACATTGTTATTGCCCATTTCCAGATCCCTGTCACTGGTTACAGAGTGCAGGGGTCGCATAATTTCTGTTTAGGTCTATTCCACATGACCTTTATCTGCAGGTCTCAATTTCTCCTGGAATGGTGTTGCCTAGTTAGATGCCCCCTAGAGGATAAGTTATGGAACAAGGCTGCCATCCTGTGGCCAGGTGTGCTTATCACCAGAGACTAACCACGTATAGATAGATATATTTATTGGGAGTGGGTGGGCAGGCTGGAGGGAAAAGAGCATTTACAGGTTACCACTCCAAGATGAGGTCTCTCTTCCTGCTGTTGAAAAGCTGTTAAGCTCATAAATGAACCACTGATTTCAAATACTAAAAGCACAGAGATACAGCTAAGGTGAAATATAATCAAAAGACTTAGGAGATTATGGCATCTATCACATAACACATGCACACAAGAGAGTATATTTTCTACTCAAATGTACGTATATAAATAAAATATCAATACTTTTTTTCAGTGTCCATGCTTTTCTGTATGTGCATTAAGACAGGTGATCCTGTAACATAAATCAGATTTGCCACCAGGAAAAAAAAACCCAGAAGAATTTCAGACTATTGCAACTGCAACAATCAGCTGGAGCCAAATTTCACCAGCCAGGGCAGAAAACAAAGTTAAAAAACAGAAAAATGAAAACGTTGGTTGGTTGCCTTTCACAACTGTCTTTCCAGGTAAATCCCTAAAAAAAATAAACAACGCAATCACATACATGAGCCCTTAAATGGAGGAAAATCTAAATAATGGTAATTATTTTAATCATACATACATAAATAAAATACTTGGAATGCATGTGGCGCTTCTCTCGCATTAATACAGTACTTTTAAAGATGATAGTAAGTATGCAGGTATCAATTTCTTCCTGATGCAGTAACAGCAGGGGAGGTGAGGAAAAAAGAATCAGGGAGCTCATGGCAAAATTTGAACTGAGAAGTTCCCATTCCTGCATCCCATCATTTGGAAATGGGGGAAGAAGCCCAGGTACCGGCCCATTAAGTTTTGGTTTTGACCTAATTTCACTTATTAAAATTCTTTTAATTTAAAAAAGGAATTGAAAGTTAGCAAGCTGTAAAGCAAGGGGCCAGCTTAATCATAATCCTTCTTTCTAACAATGCTTCTTAGTCCCACACAGACCCCTGTAGCATAGTTAGAAAGTAAAATGGTACATGCTGCAACATAGAGCTTCATTTACTTTCTTAGGATATAGCCTTTTGTGACTGGCCACAGCCACCATGGCAACTATTTTGCGAAGGTGCCTCTAAAACAGGGGTCCCCAACCCCCGGACCGGTACCGGTCCATGGCCTGTTAGGAACTGGGCCGCACAGCAGGAGGTGAGCAGTGGGCGAGTGAGCAAATTTACAGTCTGAGTATTTACAGTTGCTCCCCATCGCTCGCATTACCACCTGAGCTCCGCCTCCTGTCAGAGAAAGCGAGCCCATTGGCTGCTATCTCCAAACGGTGTGAAGAAAAAGGAATAAAAGGTCGAGAAAAAGAGGAAGCACTTGAATCATCCTAAAACCATCCCCCACCCCCCCGGTCCGTGGAAAAATTGTCTTCCATAAAACTAGTCCCTGGTGTCAAAAAGGTTGGGAACCACTGCTCTAAAACATCTCAAAATCTACAGGTAGGGACCCCATCCTACACAGTTTGGAACCAGTTTATTGAGGGGGGGTGTTACCCCATTCAAGCCTGCTCAGGAAATGCCATTCTATCATCACCTGAATTGCAAGGCCTTCTTGGTGATGGCTCCCAGGCTCTGGGCCTCCTTTCCATGGGAGGCTTGGTTAGCTCTATCTTTGAAGATCTCCATCAGTAGGTATAGATATTTTAACATTTTAATTTTAATTTGGAAAGGACTTCGCCCCATAAGTTGATCTCTAAATATGAGGCAACTGAGGTTATTTTTACCAGTTATTTTTGCAAATTGTTTCTATGTATTTAAATTTTATCTTATTGTTGTATGTTATATGTGATGAAGGTGAAAGGTGAAAGGTCCCCCGTGCAAGCACCGAGTCATGTCTGACCCTTTGGGGGGATGCTGCTTGCGCAACGTTTTCTTGGCAGACTATAGCGGGGTGGTTTGCCATTGCCTTCCCCAGTTGTCACCTTCCCCAGCAAGCTGGATACTCATTTTACCGACCTCAGAAGGATGGAAGGCTGAGTTGACCTGAGCCGGCTACCAGAGAATCCGGCTTCCGCTGGGATCCAACTCAGGGGGTCATGGGGAGAATTTCGGTTGCAATACTGCCGTCTACCACTCTGCCCCACACAAGGCTCCTATATTATATATTATAATATATTTATATTGCTAAGGTTGCCTACAGCTCCAGGTGGTGGAAAGATAAGGTATAAATCTGACAAATAAATTGCACCATGGTCTGAATAATCCTTTCTTCTAGGATTCTCTGGATTCCTTGCTAGCTCCCAACTAGCAGTGAAAAAACTCAGTCTGCAAAGAAGTCCACTTCAATATAATTACTTGCACAAGTCTAATCCCAATTTACTTTCTTGTATCCTTTATAGAGGGACATATAGCCTGTTGTAATATACTCAGAGTTTGTGTTTCCATCAAGTTCTTTTCAATCTTGTTTTCCAGCCTTAGCTTGATTTCTCCATTTAGCTACTACAGTACTGGATTTATCCTCCTGACTGAGGTCTTGGCAGACCCAGTACCAAGACCAAATACTGGCAGCAAGAGGCTGAACTTTCAGCTACATTCCTACCAAGAACAGAGATGATGGACCTGGAAACTGCCTTTGCTCCATCAGGAGTCTGGGGTCTGGGGGGTACATCATGAAGTACAGAAGGCACACAGTAGATTAATTTAAGGTTCTCCCCAACTTGGACTCTAATTATTGTAAACAAGAGTGAAACAGCTTAATTCTGGAGTGATCCAGATTTAAAAACTCAAATTTGCCAGCACTGCATTGAAGGACCTTGAGCAAAGTCAGTATTTCCTTAGCTATTTATAAAAACAGAAATTCCTCATTGTAAAGGTGATCGCTATGGAAAAATGGCAAAAAGCAGAAAGCAAAAACCAACCATGTTGCAGACTTCAGGACTGGAGAGATGGGAGAATTCCAAAGTAGTTTGGTCCCCCACCCTTGCTTAACTATCCCGGCTGCCAATATTTCATGCCAGCAAAGTCTGGGAAAACAGAGGCAGCAACACAACTGGCTGACAGACAGGCAGTCTCGGCAGCAAAAGACACCTGCTGCGTTGCAGGGCTCAAGAGGGTCCAGTCCCTGCCAGTGTCAGAGAATGGGTCCATTATCCTGACTATCCCACCTCTACTTGGCACTTCCAGATGCCACAGACAGAGGGGTAAACAGACCCAGCTTGCAGCCTGGCACACATGGAGACAAGTCCTTCTTAGGAGTGGAAGCAGACAAAATCACAGTTGTTCTGGCTAGCAAATAAATGGGACCAAGAACTACACATGACTCTCTCCCTTTCTCACTCACACACACAGCCACACAAGCATAAACAACGTAAGGTTTGAGTCAAGGAATACTGATGATCTTGAATGTTGCAATAAACTGGATCTGCATCTATGAGAATTAGTATAATACAATGGATTCAAATGTAACATAGGAATTTGCATCATATCAGACTATCTATATCAGGATTCCCAAACTAGTGCCCCCTAGTTGTGTTAGATGTTATAATTTGCCAGCCAGAATGGACATTGCCCCTGCAGTCCAACATATTTCAAGAACACCAGATTTGGAAGAGCTGGCGTATAGGAAATGATACAGGTATTTGCACTGATATCATTTACTCAACTCTGCTTTTCAACATCTACAAGAAACTGCTGGAGGAAACTATTCTGAACTTTGCACTGATATGCAATCAACATGTGGGTGACCCTCAAGACTACTTCAACAATCTTAGCAAGATTGCTGTCAAAAACTAGTTTAGAAGAAACATGGATAATAAAGCAGGACAAATGAAGATATCCTTGATGGATTGTACATCTACAGTCTGGGATTGCTTCTAGCCTGAACAATAACTGGAATCTGTTCAGATGGGGGTGATGACCAGGAGTATTTTTTACAAGCTTATGCTGCTATGTCAGATGTGACTTTTACTTTTACAGAGTTGAACATGTTCCAGTCATTCACGGTAAAATCCAAGCTGGGCTATTGGTTCTATGAGATAGCTAGTTTAGAAAATTTGGCCAGTACAAAATGCAGAAGGGCTGTACAATGCTTCATAAATAATTTAGTAAAGGTGTTTGGGAACGTGTGCATCTATCTGCAATTTTTTCTACAGGAGCTGTATCTTTCTGCAGTAAGTGAAGGGTAATTACATGATCCAGAGAAAAGACAAGGCTGCTTTAAAGAGTCACAGACAGATGCTATATTTGTACTCCCAAGAGTTCCGAATTATTTCTAAAGATAAGACCCCTCTTGGATATTGGTGATTGGCTTACATGGAAACAATAACATTTGTACCTGTAATAGTGATTAATACATTTTCAAGCTCATTTCACCTTTCAATTTCTAACACTTTAAATTATTTGGGTCCGAGTTACTTGAAAGACAGACCACATTCACCTAAACTGGCCAGCCTGCATTCTGAGGATATCTTTATTCCTATGACAAACAGAAATTACAATGACAGATACTGTACAAGGAAAAGCCCTTTTTTGGTAGTGGTTTCACATCCCTAGAGCGAGCTTTCAGTAATGATGCTTCAGGCCCCTTGTCTGCAGACTCACAGAAAAGCTCTGAAGACATGTATTTTCAGTAGCAATTTCTTGAATTCTATTTTTGCCCTGTTGGTCTTATTTGTAATTCCTTTTTTTAATTGATGTTATTTTTATTGCATTTTTATTATGCAGATGACTGAATGCACTTACAGGTATCTAAAGAAATTAAATAAATGCACAAATAAAATTTCAAAATAATAGCATTTAACTCTACATTTTGCATCCACTTGCATGGAGAGGGAGTTATATTATTTGCCTTGAAGGAGGCACCCCCTCAACCTGGCTATTTTGGACAACTATCAATCTTTCTTCTATCTTCCCTTTTTAGGGAACATTAAGAAGATGATGGAGGTATAGTTGCACAGAGCTCTGGATAAAGCAGATTATTTGGACCCTTTTCAGTCAGGTTTCAGGCTGGAGTATGAGATCAAGACAGCACTGGCTGCTCTTGTAGATGACCTATGGTGCAGTGGGATTCTGCTGGCCTTGCTGGACCTCTCAACTGCCCTTGATAATGTTAATCATGATATCCTTCTGGACCCCCTGAAAGGGCTGGGTGTAGGGGACACCTTGCTGCAGTGATTCTCCTCCTCCCTCCATAGGTGGTTTCAACTGATGTTGGAGGAGAAGAGGTTGAATCTGCTGGTTCTCTATTGTGGAGTGTTGTAGGGCTTGACGCTCCCCCCCTTCTTCCCATACTATTTAATATCTACATGAAGCTGTGAGGAAGGTCATCAATCTGCATGCTGAAGATATCCAGCTATGTATCTCCATCCCAGGTCAAACTGGAGATAGAGTTACCCATTTGTCTCTGTGCCTGGAGGCCATTAGGATTTGGGTGGGGAGAAACAGGCTAGGATTTAACCCCAGCAAGATGGAGTGGTTGTTGATCCAGAAGTTGATGTATCCTACGTAAAGAGCAAGTGCAGGCCTTTGCACAATTTCATCTTAGTGCCTGTTGTGGCTGCTTCTGGAATGGAAGCCTTTGTGGATGGGTCACTCATGCCCTTGGCACCTCATGTTTGGACTCCTGGAATTTGCTGTACACGGAGCTGGCCTTCAAAACCATTTGGAAGCTACAAGTAGTCCAGAATGCAGCAGCCCAGATATAACAGGCACCATGCGTTTTACCCACTTAACGTCTCTACTGTGGGATACATTAACCATAAACGAACCAAATAACTGGGTTCAAATCATCACACTGAAGCTATAAAAAATAAGCAGGGTTAAAATTAACCTTAGCACAGATAGGTGACTGTATCCATTGATTTTTAACTGACCTGAGTGTTGTGTGGACAGAGGCACAGAGAAGCTATAGAGTCTATCTTGCCCACACTACCCAAATAAGTCACACATCACTATTTACCTCCCTCACTATTTACCTCCCTAACTGAGTAGCAAATCTGATTTGGGGAAAATGAAATGGAGATCACGTCTACGTGACTAGGACAAGTTAATACATATCATTTGACTACTAGAATGTACTTGGCCAGCCTCCTTCTCTCTTTTGAACCTGTCAAATGTTTTTCCTAATTGTTTTTCAGGCTGATCCTTTTCTGTCGTTCCCATAGCTTTTTTGTAAAAAAAACTCACCTTTTGTTGTTGTTCTAAAGGTAAAATAAAATAGAGAGAAGAATATGAAAAAAAAAACCCACTGAAGTTTCTTAAGACTTCACATTCCAAACCTGATGCCAGATTTGCTATTCGGTTTCCTTTTTGGAAACAAACGAATAAAAACCAAGGATACTGCAGTGTGAATTGACAACCTCCAGTCTTAGCCCTTGGAAATTACGCCAAGAACTTGGCTTGAAAGCAGGCTTCTCTATCAGTTCATGAAATGACTGCAACCTCTATGCATATGCCTGTAAATTCACATACTTTTTTTTACATGCACAACCTTACATGGCGCCTGAGCATTAATTTTTGCAGCGGGGGGAATGTCATCACCTGAGCTTTGCCAGATTGGTTCTGCCACCAACCAGAAAGCTGGAATTCAGATATCAGTAGACGCCACAGTGATTACTAATTCAATGTATTTCATATAAACCCTTTCCTGCTGAACATTTTGATACAAAGTTGTTTGCAGCTTTGATTACAGTTTGGTTATGATCACCTGCAGTTAATCCTTAATTGCTACAGCTAAATTTATAAGCCATATTCACAAAAACTGTGCTTTTTCCCTATTGTTGGAGGTTTGGCTACTACTGATATAGGCAAAATCCAAACCATGTAAACTAGTTCTTTAAAAAATCAGGGTAGAGAGATTCTATATAAGAATGGTGCCTCAGGATAAGTTCTAATAAACATATTTTCCTCTCAGTGATTGCAATAACAAGTGAAAAGCCACAAAGCAGTCATCAGAGACCAATAATTACAGATAGGACTATTCCAATAATCTTAAAAACAAGACTTTTCAGTGGAGATAAGCTCACACATTCAGCTTCAGTCTGTGAAGTGTTCAGCTAGAGAATACGCACATATAAGAATGGAGAAAAGACTGAAACACTTGCATTTTCCAAGGAAGTTGTCTATTGAAAGCATTACATTGTCTTAATCCAGGAAATTTGTTTGAATCCCAAGCAGTGCCTGTGGCACCCCAATTAAATCATAAATGAATTATAAACCACTGAAATCTCAAGAGATGGTGGGTGATTTGGGGGTGTATCTTGGGCCAGAAAAAGCTGCTGACTTTTCCCTTAATCACCAATCATACATATAAATAACATTTGATCTCTGAGAATTTTTATTAAAACCAACAGAAGGGAGTACATGCTTGTGTCAGGATTCAAGTTTTACACCCAGAAGTCACCAGATTCTATTCTGGGTTAAAAGAATTCAAAGACAACAGAGTTGAGGATGGCCTCTTTCCAATAACCTGAATCAGAGACAGGCAGCACGGAGTACGCAGTTACCAAAAGACCTGCAGAAACTTTTCTGGTCACTCAGCAAGCTCTCTAATCGACTTGATTTTATTTACTTATTTTTTAGGTTGTTTTAATTCAGCCAATGTCATGAAGTGTCATGATCGCCGTTGCGATGTTTGTGAGACAATACAAGAATATGGGTCCCTGGCTGATAAGGCAAGGGCAATAGAGAAACACAAAAAGCAGTAATGGGTCTAAAGAAACAATGTAACGACCGAGGCCGGCAACTCAGGAAGCAAGGATAAAAGGTAACTGACAAGAAATTGAATGACAACCAAACAGGAGAGGCGCGCCCGGGCTTTCGAAGATTTAGAAGCCTGATCTCCCGGCAATGGATCATCACCGCACAGGAAGGCGATCGAGGCGATGCCTGGGGCACAGGGGGCTGGACGACCTCTCACCTGGCAAGGACGAACTGATGGGACTCGTGGGGCGCACCTGGGGTGAGGGGGGGTGGAGCGCTGACCGGCGCGGGCTATTTAAATCCCATTCCGGCGCACTCCCCTCACTCTCAGCTTTTTAAGGGCATGCATTCTATTCCCAAATAAAACCAGAACCTAAAGTCTACTCTAGCATCTGTGTTTTTATTGGGTCTCAGGCAGAGCCTGACATAAAGCTGAGAGTCATTTAAAACAAACCTTGCCGGTCTCCAGAAATTTTTTTTCTACGGGAGAGAACACCGGCGATGACAGAACCGGGGACGGCCATGGAGTCATATCTGAAAGACTTTAGATCCTCTACTTTTATTTTCGCCCCTCGTACAAGTGTGTGCCTTGCTTCACAGCCTTGTTCACACATCCACATGAGCATTTTAGCAGTCTCAGCCACATGCCAGCACCCACTCACAGGGCAGTCCTATGAGTTGGCCTGAGCTTGAGGTATGGTTCTCCTTCAAGGGGGAATGTATGCTCAGAAGACTCTTCTGTACAGCAAGAGCGCACTCCTAAAAAACTTACTGATTTATTTCTTTGTTCAACAGTAATCAATTCAGAAAGAGAAAACCAAGAAGGCAAAATGGCTGTCTGCTGAGACACTAGAAGTAGCCCAAGAAAGAAGGAAAGCAAAAGGCAACAGTGATAGGGGGAGATATGCCCAATTAAATGCAAAATTCCAGAGGTTGGCCAGAAGAGATAAGGAATTATTTTTAAACAAGCAATGCGCGGAAGTGGAAGAAGACAATAGAATAGGAAGGACAAGAGACCTCTTCCAGAAAATTAAAAACACTGGAGGTAAATTCCAGGCAAAAATGGGTATGATCAAAAACAAAGATGGCAAGGACCTAACAGAAGAAGAAGAGATCAAGAAAAGGTGGCAAGAATATACAGAAGACCTGTATAGGAAGGATAACAATATCGGGGATAGCTTTGATGGTGTGGTCAGTGAGCTAGAGCCAGACATCCTGAAGAATGAGGTTAAGAAGCATTGCTAATACCAAGGCAGCAGGAGACGACGGCATCCCAGCCGAACTGTTCAAAATCTTGCAAGATGATGCTGTCAAGGTAATGCATGCTATATGCCAGCAAATTTGGAAAACACAAGAATGGCCATCAGACTGGAAAAAATCAATTTATATCCCCATACCAAAAAAGGGGAACACTAAAGAATGTTCAAACTATCGAACAGTGGCACTCATTTCACATGCCAGTAAGGTAATGCTCAAGATCCTGCAAGGTAGACTTCAGCAGTTCATGGAGCGAGAATTGCCAGATGTACAGGCTGGGTTTAGAAAAGGCAGAGGAACTAGAGACCAAATTGCTGGATAATGGAAAAAGCCAGGGAGTTTCAGAAAAACATCTATTTCTGTTTTATTGACTATTCTAAAGCCTTTGACTGTGTGGACCATAACGAATTGTGGCAAGTTCTTAGCGGTATGGGGATACCAAGTCAACTTGTCTGCCTCCTGAAGAATCTGTATAACGACCAAGTAGCAACAGTAAGAACAGAACACGGAACAACGGACTGGTTTAAGATTGGGAGGAGTACGGCAGGGCTGTATACTCTCACCCTACCTATTCAACTTGTATGCAGAACACATCATGCGACAAGCTGGGCTTGAGGAATCCAAGGCTGGAGTTAAAATCTCTGGAAGAAACATTAACAATCTCAGATATGCAGATGATACCACTTTGATGGCTGAAAGCGAAGAGGAACTCAGGAGCCTTATGATGAAGGTGAAACAAGAAAGTGCAAAAGCTGGCTTGCAGCTAAACCTCAAAAAAACCAAGATCATGGCAACCAGCTTGATTGATAACTGGCAAATAGAGGGAGAAAATGTAGAGGCAGTGAAAGACTTTGTATTCCTAGGTGCAAAGATTACTGCAGATCTGACTGCAGTCAGGAAATCAGAAGACGCTTAATCCTTGGGAGAAGAGCAATAACAAATCTCAATAAAATAGTTAAGAGCAGAGACATCACGCTGACAACAAAGGCCCGCATAGTTAAAGCAATGGTGTTCCCCGTAGTAACATATGGCTGCGAGAGCTGGACCATAAGGAAGGCTGAGAGAAGGAAGATAGATGCTTTTGAACTGTGGTGTTGGAGGAAAATTCTGAGAGTGCCTTGGACTGCAAGAAGATCAAACCAGTCCATAGTGTAGGAAATAAAGCCAGACTGCGCACTTGAGGGAATTATATTAAAGGCAAAACTGAAATACTTTGGCCACATAATGAGAAGACAGGACAGCCTGGAGAAGATGCTGATGCTAGAGAGAGTGGAGGGCAAAAGGAAGAGGGGCCGACCAAGGGCAAGATGGATGGATGATGTTCTAGAGGTGACGGACTCGTCCCTGGGGGAGCTGGGGGTGTTGACGACCTACAGGAAGCTCTGGCGTGGGCTGGTCCACGAAGTCACGAAGAGTCGGAAGCGACTAAACGAATAAAGAACAACAATCAATTCAGAAAAGCCGATGAAACGAAAGATATGACTGAGCAATGCAGTGTTACTCAAAATTCTGAGCTATACTATAACTTAGGAAAATGCATACACTTAAAGGTCTACTTTATTTACATCCCAAAATGACATCTTATTTTATACTACAGAAGAGAAAGGATAATACTCCTACCTCTTCAGTTTTGTGAGTTAGGGTATGTGAATAATTCTGTTATATCCTTGCCATGGGAAGAGCAGAATAATCCCATTTTACTCTTGTGGAGATGCATAGCAAATTTGTACAACTGAGACTGGCTAGAAGAAAAAAAGAGCAGAGACTCATGCAGCAAGACACTGGGCAGCATCCTCTAGATCCTTGAATTCAGGAGCTAATTCATTCCTTGTTCACACTTAGCTAGGTCAGCTAAAGACCTAACTGATGCACTAGTGAGACCTAACATTGGGGTTTTTTGCTTCATGCTTGGTGTGAATCCAGCCTGTTTGGTTCGTTAGTTTATGATCCAACGTACTGAGCTTTTTACCAGTTACAGTGATTCTACACGGAAACACCACTGTGGTTATTACAAAAAGACTCATTCAAAAAGGAACAGAATACATTATACGGAAGACCCTAAATGTTAGTAGGAAAGCATTTGGCAGAAGCTGGCAAATTCACGTAGCTACTATCATGCCCAATCGCATGCAGCAGGAATAAATTATAGAAGAAACGAATATACCTCCTACACTGAGAAGGCCCCATACTCAAGTGAAATGCTGTAGTGGCAATAAATAAGCATTGTATTGCCACTACAGCATTTAAAAATAGGTTAATTAATAACCAGGTTAAATATCTTGTGCATCTGTGAGATACTAGATGTTCTCAAAATACAGCGTGACCTGAAAGTTTCTAGATTTTAGTAATATAGGGATTCTCCAACTTTGTGGTCCATGGTTCTCAAAAATAATTAATTTGTGTGACCCCAACCTCAATAAATGGTTTTTTGTGAACCACCCATGAATAAGCAAAGTCACAAAAAAGCAGGCCATATGATACACAACAGAGAGAGGGAGGTACACCCCTTAACTGAGGAATATCTACCAGTAAGAGAGCTGTCTCCATGCTTTGGGAGCAAAAAGTGCAGCATGCAAGCGATGGGCTCCAGAAAGATTTGCACTAGAGTCTGCTGACCTCCTGCCACAAAGTGTTGTCTTCTTGCAAGAAGCAGAAATTCAGTGCTTCGGCTGCTTAAGAGGGTACTTAGGCTCAAGGCCAAAACCCAACATAAAGTCCCAGGAAAAAGATGAGGAACAGCTGCCTTTAGAAACAGGGGAAGGAGACTAGGCAAGAGGGCCTCAATGATCCTGGACAGGTTATCTTGGGCAGCTCTTTGAAGCAACTCAGGGTTTTTGCAGGATCCAGTGCTGTGAGTACAAAGGATGCTGAAGGAGAGTCCAAGCACCCAGACTCTCTGCTCAGCCAGTCCAGAGCCAGCAGCTGTGCAAAACATTGTTGCATCTGAGCAAAGTGAGGGAGAGCATGGTGCCCCTCAAATTTGTTGATGACTCACAGGGAGGCAAATCCCATACTTTGAGAACCATTGTAGTAACATAATGCAACATTATCCTCACACTAACAATTAGAAGCTGCCTATTGGCTTTTCTAGTTCATAATTAATTATAATTAAAATAACAACAAGAACAAGAACAACTCAGTGATTCAAGGTGAACGAGACTTAAAGCCTTCTCTCATTCATATCTTACCAAAGTACAACCGTTCCCTGACAACATCTCTATTCTGCCATGTCTCCATGACATTGCCTTTGCTTGTCCTCAGTCCATGCACAAGACAGCCTCAAGTCATGGTTAGCTGTACAGATATTAATGTTTTTCCTTAAGCTGACAGGAACCAGTAGTGCTTTCAGGGTGCGTACAGTCTGCTGAATTAACCACTCATGTTGGCAACAGTGCAGTCAGTTGACCCATAGGGATAGGATGAGCCCACCACCTTTGGGTCACTTGGGGCTGCTGTGTACACAATCCCTCCCCTTTGATCCCTGAGCAAGGCACAGCAGCTGGCTGCTTGTGATGGCTAGAAGATTCCCCCAGTTTATCAGGTAGCTATCCCATCTCACAAATGAGTTGCCTACAGGCTTGTTTTCAAGTGAATTTAGTGTTCCTTTGAAAGGGTGTTAAATTCATTCTCAAAACAAGCCTGTCCCAGAGCTGATCTGTGGAGTCAGGGATAGGGACGGTTTGAAAGTATCTCTCCTGTTTCGTTGCTTCATCTAGTGGATTTGGGGAGGTACTGGGTTTTGACCGATGACTAAACCTGTGGTGTTTAGCAGTGCTGTGATCATTTTCTGCCAGCTGATGATGTTCAGAAAAGGGAAGAGTGCCAAAAATAGAAGGTTTAGCCAAGGGCTTTGCTTAACATGCCTGTACACTGAAATCAGGATGTCACCAAAACTGGGGATAGAGAGGCAGGATAGGAGTCAGCAAGTTTTATGTTGATTTAGTTTTCTGCTGGCTCAGGGGTGAGTGGGTAGTATTTTAACTGAGACATGAGAAAAGACTTATAGTAAAAAAAAAAAAGAGAGAGAGAGAGAGAGAACTGGTAGTGGGAAATTGCCCAATTTTCAGACCTACTCTCTTTTTAAAATTAATGAAAAGTACGCCGAATGCTGTATATGATGCTAAATTACATGTTTCATGATGTGAATGCAGAAAATAGGAGATGTAGCATCAAATGGAAAACACTCTAAAATCATACAGGTCCAGCTATGTACACTCCATTGCTCCCCCTAAAAGTTAATGCAGTATTGCTGGACCAACAGAAATGAGCCAAACTGGGATAATCAAGAATCAAGGATACTTTAGCATGCTTTGAAAGATCCCCAAGATTTGTAGAAATATAACATTTTAAACAAAAAATAAATATCAGTGGAGATAGAACAATTCACCGCTGACAACAGTGTGATGAAGACTCAGCACTGGCTTTTAGCAGGTACAGAATGTCGAGTCCCTCCAGATGTGTTGGATTAAAACACCCATAATTTCTAGCTAACACTTCTGAGGGCACTAGAGTGAGGAAAACAATTTATTGTGTCCTTCTGGAAGGCATGGCTAGCTAACTTGAAACATGGACAATAGCATGGACTAATTGGCACACTGCTACTCATTAGTGTGTTCCATCAATAAGAATAGAGCCCTTTACCATGCGCATTTCCAGAACAAATTCAGAACTAGATAGAGGTTTTGAAACTACCATTGAAGGAAATCTCCAACATTCTCCAACTTTCCTAATGCTCTGTAGATTGCCATCAACCTGATGGCCTTACCGGGTGTCCTCTGGCTCCGACAGGCACTCCACCGTGCTGGGCTTCTGTTCCATTCACCGCAATTCCATCCAGAACCAATAAGGAGAGACCAAGGTGGGCTCCGCCCCCAGAGGCAACACTCCACGGTCGCCACGACAGATGTGGATTTGGGATTTGGAAGAGGAGGGGCTGTTACGCTGTTGCTAAGAGGCAAGCCCCATTGTGGTCTCCTTCAGTGTTGGCAAATTGCAAACATTCTGGGTCAAAAGCGTGAGGATGAGACCCTATAAAGATAAAAAGAAAGAACAGGTTTCTTACTCATATTCTTATGCTGAATCCTTCCCATTCCCCTGACTTTGGAACAGGAATTAACAAAGAAAACTCTAATTCACTGATTACAATAATCTTGGTTTAATATACAGTATATTATATGTTGGTTAGGAAGTTACATAACTTTCTTCCTACGCCCTCAATTTTTGCAATTCGAAACCACACACACACACACACAAAAAAAGCAGGATGAATTATATAATGAAATACAGTTTTGCCCATCCCTGCTTATTCTGAATAATCTACTTTATACCTCAAGTACACAAACTTTAGGAGGATGGGGAAAAAATTAAAAATTTTTGAGCACTGACATATTGACTGGATTCTACATGCATTTAACCGGGGCAGAGCCATTCTTCGACAACAGCAAAGAAAAATTTCCCCCCTTCTTCCCATGGTGGGGCGTTCCTCTTGTCTCCAGCCCGCAACCGAGACATCTGTAGCTATACTGGTGTTGAAGCAGCATTTTCCCCCTTATTCTACACTATTAGACCGTCTCAGAGTGTATACAATTTATTACCTTTTACCCTTCCTGATGCTGGAAACAAAGTAATGTAACCAGTAGTGGGCAGGATCAGAGAAGAGCCTTTTGGGTGCTTTAATGGATGTGAGACATCCTCTTGTACCCCCCACCCCCAGCTTCCCAGGCAGTTTTTTCACTGCCATTCTGTTATTCATTCAGTAAAGAGCTGGACAAAATTCTTTAAATTAATGCTTCACTTCCATGCTCAAGGATGGGCAGATAGCATTTTATCTTGGTAGAGAGGAAAGGCTTGTTTTAAGGCCAAGAGGGAAAGTCCTGGAGAAGACACAAGCAGATATCAGGGCATCAAGGCACTTCAAACAGAGCCTTGGAGTATTGCCCAGACTGTATTTCCTTCACTAATGCCTGACTGCAACAAGGACTTGCACAATATTTTTTTATTTATTTAAGTATTTATTATTTACTTATTAGCTTTGTATAGCCTCTCAGTTGAGAAACAATTCTAGACAGTGTACAATACTGAAAACAAATAACAACAATTAATAGGAAATGATAGCAATGCAAAAGAACAATGCACAAACCCAGGCAAGAGCTCTCTGAAGGACCCTACCATCCAAACTAGCCCAGGGCAAAAAAACTGGTTTTAAAAACTTTTTAAAATAAGGCAAGGGTGGGGGCCATACCAATCTCAGGGAGAATGCTGTTCCAGAGGGCAGGCAGTGACAGAGAAGGCACGCTTCCTGGGTCCCATCAGATGATACTGTTTTAACAATAGGACCCAGAACATGCCAACTCTGTGAGATCAAACAGGTCAGGTAGACACTATAGAACATAAATGGTTCCTCAAGTAGCTAGGCCCTAGGCCATAAAGGACTTTAAAGATGATAACCAGCACCCTAAATAGCACCTGGAAGACTACCAGTTAGCCAGTGCAGCTCCCGAAACAAAGGTGCTACATGGGCATACTGAGACACACCCATAATTATCTGGGCCACTGCATTTTGAATTAGCTGCAGCTTCCAAGTGGTCTGCAGGGGCAGCCTTCTGTAGAACATGCTGCCATAGTCCATATGTGAGATGACCAAAGTGTGAGTGACTGTCTGAAGGGCCTCCTAGACCAGAAAAGTGTGCAATTGGCACACATGATGAATCTCTGTGAAGTCCTTCTCAGCCATAGCTGCTACCTTCAGCAGGAATTGTGATGAAGACCCCCAAATGGTACACAAGCCCCAAGTAGGGTACTGCCACCCCACTCAGATCTAATGATGGATGATCTCCAGATCCAGGGGGTCCAAATAACCACAGCTACTCAGCCTTTCCAGGGTTGAGCTTAAGCCTGCTTCTCCCCATTCAGACCCTCATAATCTCCAGACACTGGGACAGCTCACTGACAGCACTGCTTAGATGGCCTGGGGTTAAGATATACAACTGGATATTGTCAGCATACTGGTGAAACCTAAACCTGAACCAACAGATGATGTCACCCAGAAGCTTCATGTAGATGTTAAAGTTAAGAGGCAATATAGTTGAGCCTTGTAGCAGCCCATGTCAGGAGTGCCTGGCTCAATCTCCTCCCCGTATCAAGACTAACTGGAACTGACCACAAAGAAAGGAAGAGAACTAATACTGAAGCACAGTGCCTCCCAAGCCCCACAAGTAGTCCAGAAGGATACCATGGTAAATGGTACTGAAGGCTGCTGAGAGATCAAGAAGAACCAGCACAATTGCATCACCATGTCACTCCACAAAGGTAATCAATGACCAGTGCCATCTCAGTGCTATGTCTTGGTCTGAAACCTGACTGAAAGGGATCTAGATAATCTACTTCCTCCAGGCTGTAGCCCAACCACTTTCTCAACAACCTTCCCTAGAAAGGTAAGGTTGGAAACTGGACAAAAATTGCCCAGATCAACAGCAGCTTTTTGAGAAGAGGGTGCACCACCACCTCCTTCAATACTGGTGGAACCACTCCCTCTCTGAAAGAAGTGCACACTACAGCATGGACCAACTACATACCACCTAACAAGCCAGGAGGGGACAGGATATGACAAACAAGTAGTCGTTTGGGTTAGTAGTCTTGAGGATCCTGTCCTTTTCCTTGGGAATCACAGGTGCAAACTTGCCCCATCTGACCAAGCCAAGCTGTGTTTCAGTCACCTCAATGGGAACAGTCCAGTCAGAGTCCAGCTATGAGTGAATCTGAGTGACTCAGATAATATTAATGATATAATAAAGAATATTAGGCTTCCCAGATCACGGCTCCAAAAATCTGGATATTGACTAAACAACAACAATGAAATACAGCAAACTCTAGCTCTTCTTTGCCATCTAATGGTCATCTGGATTTCTGCAGCTCAGATCTGACAGACTGAATGAATAGTAGTATTCTGGCATATAATGTCTGACTCAGTAGTGCATATGCTAATAACTTATTGCTCTTTGTATATTTTAGACTACAGGTCTCCTAATCCCTTTTCACTGATTACAGCTAGTGGAAGTTCAAAATTGCCCTCCCATAGCTCTTCTCTAAAGCCTAGACATTTAATCCTTCCTAAAGAATAAGAACTGAAAATCGCAGGATGCAATATTTGTTTCTATGTACCATATTCTAGATTGCTACCCTTCAGAACTAGTTTAGAATAATTACCAGGAATGTGAGCTGTAAATCAGGAAGCCCCTGCAAATAAATTCAATGTATGTTCTAAGAAAACCATTACATTTCACTTTTAACTCCTTCTGCAAGGTAAGAATAGTAATAGTATAAACAGCATATCAGCATCATCCTACAAGATGACGGTCACTGTAAGTAGTACTACTGTACCACAGTATCTTAAAGCATAATTAAATGCTACAGATTCTTATTATCATTGTATTTTATAGTTAAGGAAGGAGACACTGAGAAAAGAAAACAAACCTTGCTTGCTTGTAAGACTTGGTAGATTTCATCTGTTAAAAGGCAGGATGTATCTAATGATCCCATTATTGTACTTTTTAAAAAAAATAGAAGCATGTAACTTGGCTGAGAATACCATGGACAGACAAGAAAACAAACTGAGGGATCATCAAACAAATCAACCTAGAGTTCTCACTCGAGGCACAAATGACCAGGCTCAAATTATCCTACTTTGGACATATTATGTGAAGATCCAGCTCTCTGGAAAGGCTCTAATGCTGGGAAAGGTGGAAGGTAAGAGAAGAAGAGGACAACCAGCAGCAAGGTGGATGGACTCGGTTACAGCGGCGATGAGTGCACCATTAGAAGACCTGAAAGACCAGGTTAGGGACAGATTGTCATGGAGAAAATCTATCTGTGTGGTTGTGCTAGGAGCTGAAAATGACCTGATGGCACACAATCAATCAATAAAAAAATCAAACTTGGCTCACTGTTTAACCAACGTTCTGCTGTTCTGGTACTTCATGGCTGAATTTACATACAATACTAAATCAGGATTTTAAAAGCCATAGCTAGTTGAACAACACTTTATAATACTTATACTTTAACTATAATTGGGTTCACACATCATGCTAAGCCCAAAGCAAGTAAACTACAATACAGCTTCACTTGATGTGTGAATCCAGCAACTGTAATCGAAATACAGGGTCCACAGCAGGTAAATGCAGTCAGTCATTTAGTCTGGAGCTGCAGCCAGATGGTTTCTGTGCCAGCTTCTGGTATTTTATTGGCAGCTCCAATGAATCCATGCCTAAGCCAGAATGTGGATGTAGGACTTTCAACTCAGCGGTCTGAGCAAAGGGAACAAACCTTTGAAACAGCATGTGCAAATGACATGTGGTATGTAAAAACAATGGCCAGATCAAAATCAAAATCCATCTCACACAACAGCCAAACCAAATCACTTTGGGAATCCTGTGAACAGAGCATAATTGACAGAGTAACCTCCTCTTGCCTACATTGAGAGTCTGGTATGAAGAGGTATATGAAAACAGAGACTCATTTCAGTCCTGGCCTTGCCATTAGGCAGAATGAGACAGTGGCCTTTAACAGTACAGGATGGGGCTCATGGAAGTGCTGTTTTGGGTACCTTAAATGACCCTGCTTCCCTCAAGTTCATTATCAATGATAAAGTAAAATTGAACTGCCTGACCAATCAACTTCTAAGTGGAAGACAACACAATAAGGGCACCATCTTGCCTTTACCCCAGGCAGCAAAATGCCTTGAATTTGTCCTGGTTCAATTACATTATCCCAGCTGACAGACATTGAGACATCTCTTCAGTGAACTTGTATAATTCCTCTTGAAAAGCAAACTTTGCATTCTCCAGAGGTGACAGGACTGCAGCACCCAGAATTCCAAGGCAGCATAGCCAAAAGCCCACCACATCCCAACGAATGAGGCTGAGGAAAGTTGATCAGTACCTATGGAGCTTAATAAAAGTATTGGCATTTGGTTCCATAATAGCCCTATGTGTCTCTGGTGCTGCAGAGAAACAGAAGGTTCATTCTATGCCCAGCAGTGTCAGAAAACCTGCCAAAGGATCCTGCACTGCAGCTCATGTACTCTAAACAAGACTGATGGTCAGAAAGAAAACACACTCCTACCTAAGTCAAAAAGGAATCAGGCTGAGGAGGAGATGGGCAGAGGGAGGGGGAGAAGCTGCTAGACTGGTTTTAAGAGGCCCCAACAGGTTTGTATCTAGCCCTATTTTTTAAAAAACTCCACTTCAAAGTTAGGTAGTGAACACTATTATTTGCACATACATTTAAATAAAGACTTGCCAACAGGAAATAAACTTCCCTGTCGGGGATATACACCAGCCTAAGGATGGAAGATTCATGGCTTAAGTAGGACTCAACTTCTTCCTAGCATGGAGCTAGGGTTGAGGAACTGCTGGAGCTGGCTCAAAAGCAAGGTTTAGCTCTAGAATTTGTTCTCTGTATGTGGCCTCTCAGTCTTGAAACAGGGTGACCCTCTATGCAACCTGCTCATTTCCCTATAAACTTTGGCTTAGTTGGTTCCCTGGACCTTCCAATTTAGAATTTCTACAATGATTTCTTCCTAACATATGGCCCCCCTAGATGATACTAACTAGAATTTCCATAACCCATCAGCATAGACCATGGTGACTAGGGCTGAAGGGAGCTGAAAGTCAGAAACTTGTGGAAGGCCACAAATTTCCCACTCCTCCTTCAGAAAAAAGAAAACATGGAGGCTACAATGCAGTGTTTCTCAACCTTAGCAACTTTAAAGCATGTGGACCTAACCTTAGCAACATTAAGGTGTGTGGACTTCATCTTCCAGAACACCCCAGCCAGCAAAGCTGGATGGGCAATTGTGGGAGTTGAAGTCCACATACCTTAGTGTTGCCGAAGTTGAGAACCACTTCTATAATGCATCTATTAGTTTTTAGTATGTCACAAGGCTCTGTGTTTTTGCATGTGTTTGTTGTAACAGAGTGGAAACTGTAGTGAGTAAGATTAGATTAGGATGGGTAGCAGGAATATTGTATAAACAGTATCACCAGAGCAATAGGGGCAAGTAGTAGACAAACATACGAACAAAAGAAGGAAAAGTGGCCTCAGCTTTCTCCTACCCACTCTTACATGACTGGCTACTGCTTGGACACTCATCTCCACTATTCTAGTTTAGTAAATTGCTACATGCTAGGCTTTGGCCTTCCCTTACTTCCCCTTCACTGAATCCACTCTTTCTTCAAGCAGTGTTTTTTCTGCCTCCTCTCGCTCTTGCTGTCTCAGCCATAAACTTAACATGCTACATGCAAGGCGCTCTGTAAGGAAACCTGCAGCTCTCTGGCAGATTGCCAAAGCTGTGTTATCATCAAAGGAAATGTGAAAACAGTGAAGTCCTGCTGGCTTCCCCAAAAGGGAAAAAATCAGGGGAGGGGGAGTGAAAGAAAAGAAACCTGGAGGCCCAGCTTTATCCTCAAGTGACCTTTCTGTGGGGACTCGACTCTCCTGAAATGGACCGGGAACTGAAATTACGCAAGGATACGGGCAGACTGATTTTAGGTTGGGGAGGGGGATCATGGCCGAAGTGGTGGGGGAGGGCAGCTAAATCAAAGAATAGATCAGCATCTCCTTGGTATTCAGGGAGGAAATTAATAACCGGAGGGAAAATGGAGAGGAGATACACCATTTCGAATTTGGCGGTGCAAAACAATGAGCTGCAGTAGAATAGTCTTTCTATCTTCAGCAGTGTTAACATTCAGATAGAAAACACACCACTGTTTATTTTATGAGGCTGAAGTTCACTTCCATATTAACAGCAGGCAATGACATACTTCACTACTGTACTTCAGCAACATTTATTTATTAGCAATATTATCTTTAAGCCTTTTAAAGAATGGGAGTCCTTCCCCCACAAAATAAGTAAATCCTGATTGTTATTTTACATTTTATCACATTCTAGGGCAGCCTTCCACAACCTGACTGGGAATCCTGGGAAGTGAAGAATTCTGGGTCCTTCTGGGAACTGAAAGTCAATTCATCCAGATGATATCAGATCGGAAAGGCCATTTAGTAGCCTCAAGGAATGAAGCACAGGCAACGGGATGAGACCGTGTAAAGGAAAGGGTGGAGCTGGACAAATAAAAGCAGTCTTTTTCAGTCTGAGTCGCAGCATCAACAAGGGCAGGAAACAGGTGTAATAGTAATTATAATTACTTAGCACTTTCACAGCACTACTGTATGAAATGCTTCTCTTAAATGTCTTTTAATACCTGCCAAAATTCTGGAGGCTGAGATAATTTAGAGGTTCTGTCTATGATCACCCAGTGACTACATGGCAGGTGTGATATTCTAATAGGAATTTTTGTCCTAGTTTTGTCACTATGCTACATCAGACTTAGCCCACATACCCCAAATGTATTCAGTACCAGTTAACGTACTTGGGAAGATTATTGGAATGACCGCAAAACTAAACCACCTAGATCAAATCTTCACTTATAAGGCAATTCTGCAGAGGACAGTAATATGCATCGAAGCAGTAAGAGATGCTACCCAGCATTCCAGACTTCTTTGTGGCATATTAACTTCAGCTCCCAAAACATCCTATACAACATAATTATAGCTATGTTGCTAATAATATCAATAAATATCAAATCCATTCAGGTACACACGAATAGGTCGAATTAAGTCAACCTAAGTTACAAAGACAAATTATGAAAAAAACACTAGTTTGAAAACTATGATAAACTTTTAAAAATAAAAATGAACTTTAAAAATTATTTTGCATTTACTAAGATAGATTATTTGCAAATGAAGATAAACTTGAAAAACTGATTGCATTTACCTGCTAAGATAAATTATATTAATAAATAAGTACCAATAAATTAAAAGGCTTGGCTAGAACTTGGCTGCTCTTGAAAAAGCTAAGCAGGGTCAAAGCTTGGATGAGAGGCCAATAGGAAATTTCTGAGCAGAAGGTTGAGTGAGAAGTCAAAAAGCATCCCAGAAAAAGACAATAGTAAGCCACTTTCATATTTTTGCCAAGAAAGGTACATGGATGTGCCCATGAAGTTACTAAGATCTGATCTTAGTCAAATGAGTTCTTTCTTTTTACATAAGTACATTTAGTGTTCTGAATACAGGTAGTCCTCTTTTAGCAACCACAGTTGGGACCAGCAACTCGGTCAACTGAAATGGTCACTAAATGAAACTGCAACTTCAACTTTCCTTTACTTTACAGACCTGTGAAGGTCGTAAATGTGAGGATTGGTCACAAAGTTACCTTTTCATCACCATTGTAAGTATAGTCACTAAATGAGGCAGTCACTAAATGAAGATTACCTGTACCTGCAACTTAGGTGAAAGGAGATATGAGGTTAAACTTCTGTGGTTTCTCTTTGTTCTTCCCATAAAATGGGAGCAGGGACCTCTGATACTCCAGATGTTATTTAACTATAATTCCCATTCTTCTTGATGACCAGCAATGCTGGTTGGGGGTGATGGAGAGATGAATATCGACATTTGGACAGCCCTAGATTCTCCTTCCTCTTGCTCAGCTTTGTCCCCTTCACGCAGGCTGGGAATTCTAGAAGTTGCAGTCCAAACATATCTGATGGGCACCAGGTTAGAAAGTCATGGTAATCTGTATTGGAGGATGAAGCACTGCCGCCTTTAAAAATGATGTTCCTTCCGTAGAAGTTTAGCACTCTGCTCCAGAACTGCCCACCACTGATTCTATAGCCTTCTTCCAGTTGGGATGCTACTATCTCATATTTCAGCCCAATTGGGCTGTCTTAATTTTTGCCAGAGTGTTACATCAAAGTTCTCCCCATCCCATAAAAAACAAGACTAGGCAAGAAACTTCTAAAAATAATTATGTCTTGTTGCTCTTAAAAGTAGATTCCTAAACTGCTCAAAATTCCGTGCACAATGACTATTTTTCAGGCCAATCCCCATGGCAACTTGAAGGATTTTGAACCATTTGGGACTAAGGGTGTTAAAAGGCCCAGTGGACATTTTCCACCAGGAAGTGGGGGGAGGAGTCATATTACTCCCCGCTCCAAGTCACTCCCCAAACCTCATTGTGGTTACTGAACATGCAATAAACATTGCTTGTGTGGTTTCCAAACTTCTTGCAACATTTGCGGCACACTTAAAATACAGGAAATTAAGACAGCGATGGGGATTGAGCTAAGAACACGCTACTTGAGGCCCTGCCAGGAACAGCTGAAATATCAGGACAAAGACATGTTGGCCTAACTTCAGTGTGATTAATCCACATGCTGAGTTTGAGGAAGGGAAAGGAATAGGGTGTGGTATGCAGCAGAATATGCAGAGATGCTCAATTTTTTCCCCCCTTGGAACTCAGGACAGAAATTGCACAATATTGATTCTTTTACAGGATTTAATGGCTCTGAAACATAAACCTTCATGAGGACTACTCACTTGGATGTGCCCCTCTACTGTTTTATTTTAATGAAAACAAGAATGTAAGGGAGTAGCCCTCATGTTTCAAGAAATATGCAACCAGTATTGGTTGAAGGTTAAAGGTAAAACTAGAAAGCAACATTTAAACCCTACAATCTAATATTGAAAATAACACTGTGGTCTGATTTCAGGTCCTGACACCTCATTTCTGGAGTTAGCACCCAGCTAAGTATCTGCAGGGAGAGATGTGAAAGGAGGGAGAGTGCCAGCTTTTACTTCTGACATGATTGCTAAAGGTCTAAACTTAAAACTCATGGATTTGTTCATCTTATATACAGCTTGGTTTTCAGAAGTCAATAAAGGAAGAACAGGTATGGCTGGGTCATATAGGTGTTCATTTGCTTCAAGCTACTCCATGTTCCCTACACACACCCAACACCAGACATAAGGACACAGAGAGCAATTCTGGCTTTTCACCAAGTACTAGCCCTCTTATATAGTTTTAAAAAATACTGATTTTCATCTATTCATGACAGTACAGAAAAATAAATGTATACCACTTTCGGAAGATGGGTGCTTTCAGTGGATTCCTTCTCATTCCAGTTAGAATTTTAAAATTAAATATAGTTGGTTATATTCTTAAGACCTATTTCTCTATACATTATGCTGCTTTTTCAACATGCTTATCTCAGCTGAATTTCATAATGGTTGATAAAGAAACAGAATATGAAGTTTACTGGACACATGATGGGGACTACAGAGCCACGTCTGTTCAAGCACAAGTACAACTGTGGTTCTTCCCTTTAAAATGTCCACCAGAAAGAATACATTGAACTATTAATACATATATCTGGCATGAAAAGTAGATGGCCATTAAATCAAGGCCATCTAGCTAAAACCACTTAGGTAACAGCAATGTTGCAATGAATGAATGGTGTTGTGTCCTTGTAGTACATTCCTAGACTTAAAGCGCTTCATAGATATTATCTTAGTGAATCTGAATCTGGTGGCATCCAAATCTTTTTGGTCCAGGACATCACATCTCAAGTCCAAAGAACCAGAAACACAAGCTGAAATGGGCCTCTACCATCTCCCTTCAATGAAGTATGGCCTCCTGTGCCATCCACATGCAATCCTAAGAAAACAGCAAAACAAGTATTATCCTTTCTTTGCAGACCATTGGGGTGGGAGGAGAGCTAAAGCTGAAAGAAATTGGCTCACCAAAAGTCACACAATGATTTTATGTTTGTGATTTTCTGTGGAGAGCCAGTCTGGAATAGTGGATAAAGGCTCTGAGACAGAAAACAGGAGACTGTGAGTTCTAGTCCTGCCCTAGGCATGTACCCAGCTGGGTGACTGAGCCAGTTATGTACTCTCAGCCCTAAGGAAAAGGAAAAGGCAAACCACTTCCAAAAATGTTGTCAAGAAAACTGCATGGATGTATCCAGGCAGACACTGGGAGTCAAGACTGAGTTGAAGGCACACAAAAAAAGAAAAAATGTACATGAACTGGGTATTTCTTGACTTACAACATAGACATATCTAGCCACAATTCAAGGATTCTCACGTTTTGGGGATAGTGGGAACATTTGGAGAATATATTGTAGGCAAGCATCCAATTAAATGGCAAACTGGTTTTCCTTTATCTTTTTTTCTGGGCAGGCAGACATACTGCACTTCCTAAGTAAGCCCTGGGCTGCAGCCAAGTATAACTTTTATTCCCTAAGATTCTTATGGGGTCATGCAGTACTCAAAGGTGTTCTTAGAAATAAAGATACTACTAGAAGCCAGCATACTGCTCTCCAGCTACCAGATTTCTATTTAACTATAATAAATATATTTCTATATATAAAAATATTTTTAAAAAATAGGTGGTGCAGGGAATTTGAAAAATACCAGGGATATCTTGGCAGGCACACTGATACATATGGGCATCCTACTGAAGATACCAGCATTGCTGCACCCACCAATCATCTACTGAGTTCTAGAAGTTAAGAGCGCACACAGTGAAAAAAAGATGACTCCAGGAGAATCCAGCCACTGAGCCAAGCCACAGCTTAATAACTAACTGATTATGTGCCATCAGGTCAGTGTCGACTCT
The DNA here is from genome assembly GCF_035149785.1 of Candoia aspera. NCBI lineage: Eukaryota > Metazoa > Chordata > Lepidosauria > Squamata > Candoiidae > Candoia > Candoia aspera. The sequence continues at coordinate 77,118,555 of NC_086156.1, read as the reverse complement.
TTGCGACCACACAGATATTCTCCATGACAATCTGTCCCTAACCTAGTCCATCAAGCCTTTCAACAGTGCACCCATCACCACTGTAACCGAGTCCATCCACCTTGCTGCTGGTTATCCTCTTCTTCTCTTTCTTTCCCCCTTTCCCAGCATTGGAGCCTTCTCCAGAGAACTAGGTCTTCACATAATGTGTCCGAAGTAGGATAATTTGAGCCTGGTCATTTGTGCCTCAAGTGAGAACTTGAGTTTGATTTGTTCAATGATCTATTTGTTTATTTTCTTGGCTATCCATGGTATTCTCAGGAGTCTTCTCCAACACCAACATTCAAAAGTATCAGTACTCTTTCTATCCTGCTTCTTCAGAACTGAACGTTCACTTCCTTATAGTGTTACAGGGAATACCACTGCATGCATTATTCCGATTACCGCATTTCCCCCCCTTAACCTACAATTCCTTCTCTATTTTTCAGGTCTAACCACCTCTCAGACTGATCACAGCATTATTCCATCCTATCACGATCCCAGCCCCCGACCCTTATATTGAAAACAACAACAACATAAACAAGCTCACAATTTCTTGCAACTAAAATATGAATAAACAAGATTTCTGGAGCTTTTGCCAGGGAAGAACATAGTTGTACTTCCAGTATTATATCAGAGCATCAGAGGGAACACAAGGCAGGTGCCAATGGGACAAATCTCTGTGTTTGCAGAACCCCAGTTACACTCTCAAGAGGGAAAGGGTCACAGTATCTACGCAATTTTCTCTGCAAAGTAGAAGATGATTCATTGGTTAGTTCCTTGCTACCTCAGTAATAAAAGAGGTGCAACGACCAACACCAAACTACCAAAACCTTTCCACTCTAAAGGAGCCTACAAGAGGTAGCTCTTGGAGTTTCTACAGCCATTTGCAATTGACAGCAGGAAGTAGAATTTCCCACTATGACAGGAGATGCTTCGCCTAAGGCTTCTGGCTTAGGAAACGTGTTATCACAAATTTCTCTTCTGGAAATAACTTTCAACAGTACAAGTAAACTAAGAACCTATAAAAGAATTAATATTTTCACTTTTTAAAAAAGAAGTATTCCTCTGAGCATGAGTAAAACTTCTTACATTACATCTTACATTGAGCAATTTACAGCTCATCTCTTCAAACCTGGAGTTAGAAAGTGTTTTTAGATGAGATATCTTGCTGTCTTCTCATTACAGTATTTTGGTATTAAAGACTTACAGAGGGCAAGGAAGATCTTTGGCTAATGTTTTGTGGAGCAAACATACATACCAAAGGCACCATATTATTAAACAGTTATCATTTATTGCATATTATAATTATATTATATTACAATTATATTATAAATATTATTATCATAATATGCTCAGAGTCCCTTTTGGGGGGGAGATGGGCGGTAGCAAAAATTTGAGAAATATATAAATATTTATTATTCATTGCTTGCATTCTTTTATTCATAACGTACACGTGGTTCTCTAGCAAGTTTATTTATTTATTTTTATTTATTATTCAAATTTTGTTACTGCCCATCTCCCCCAAAAGAGGGACTCTGGGTGGTTCGAGCCCAGGCATTTCTTCTTTTAGAAATTAAACACTGGCAATCTTAATTTATTGTTAGAGCAAGTATTTCCTGCAATCAGCTACAAAGAACCAGAGCTTAATCTGAGCCAAGACTTAGCTGAATTTAAATTCTCAAATACTACTTTCCGTTCTAGGAATTATTCCCAATATATGTCGACCAGCCCTCTATAATGTAACACTGTTTGGATGTGTTGGCATTGCATGTCCCAGAATTCCTCAGCTAGCATTCTGGGGACTGCAGTACCTGCAGATCTTTGTGGAAGACTGAAATTAAGCAACAAGCAAGGATAAAAATATTATGCTAAGTGATAAAGTGTGGGTAGATTGTGTAGACCCAGCCAATTGTGGTTTACTTTTGTTAAACTACAGCTTAAGGTGATAAGCAAATTTAGCCAATATACCCCAAAATACTGCAGAGTGCTTTGCTTTGCCAGCAAATAACTAAAGCTGAGTACCTCTCCAAACCAAAGACAGGTACTTTGGAGCACATGGAGGCAGGAGTGTCCTTTCTTTGCATCTTTAAAGCAGCCTGCCTCAAACTTTAGTGTTCCTGCAGAGTCCAAGGCGTCTTTTTGCCTTTGAATCTGAAGCACTGCACAGCCCAATAAAGAATTGCAGTTAACATGCATACAACCCACAGTGTGATAGGAGAACAGGCAAAGGATGGAACTTTCTGACAATGTTGTCCCCAAATTCTCCTTTCCCTCTTAAAAAGATATCTTATTACAGCATCTAAACCCGGAATCCTGGTTTGTTTCTCCAGAACATGCCAATATCAAAATCTGTAAGATAAATCCTGCCTGTTTACACCTGGATCTGAGATTTGGATATCCCTAATCAACAATTTTGCTAACTCAGGCACAAGCAAACTGGCATACTGCTTCTTCACAATATGCCCAGAAACTTGGTTTACTGTAACCTGTAAATGCAGGCACTGCATTTATAACATGAGATTTCAAAATGGACATTGGGTTATGTGACGGTAGTATAATCTGAAATAGTAAAAAGATAAAATTACAGATGGCATACCTTATAAATTTGGGAATGAAACCCAGGCATAAGCACATCATGAGACAAAAGTTTAGCTGAGTACTGTACAAATCTCCTTTTTTCCCAGTCCTGAAGGCCAGTTCAACTAAAGCTTGTTTGATTGGTCGAAACCCCATTTCCCCCCTCCTAATATATTCTGATAGTACAGTATATTTGGATATATGATGAAATGAAATGAAATGAAATGTATCCGATTCAGGTGCCACACAAATCCAGAGCAACTGTCAGCAGCTCACAATATAACTGAGAAAACAAATTACAATATGACTAAGAAAAAAAGAACAAGACAAATAAGGAGAAAGTTAAAATTTAAAAAAAGAACAAGATGGTGAATCCAGTCAACAGCACAAATATACACACACACACACACACACACACACACACCCTACAAGGGCCTCCCTAGCTCAGGGCCTGAGAGAGTAGCCAGGTCTTCAAGGCCCCACAGAACACCACCAGGGTAGGAGCCACCTGCATCTTGGGGAACTTTATTCCAGAGGGCGGGGGCCACAACAGAAAAGGCTTCCTGGATCCCAAACAATGACTTTTTAATTGAAGGGACCTGGATCACGTACCCATTGGCTTGTATCAGCCAGGCAGACACCAAGGGAGATAGGTGGTCCCTCAAATAACTGGGTCCTATACAATGTAGGGCTTTATAGGTCATAATGAGCACCCTGAATCATACCCAGAAGCAAACTAGCAACCAGTGCAGCTCATGGAGCATGGGTGTCACATCAGCGTACTGAAGCATGCCCATCATTGCCTATGCCACTGCATTCTGGATCAGTTGAAGTAGTCGAGCCCTGAGATGACTAGGGTATGACTAGGAAGTAACTGTCTGAAGGGCCTCCCGAAGGGCACAACTGGAGAACTAGATGAAGCTGTGCAAAGACCCTCCTGGCTACAGCAGGAGCTGTGAGTCCAAGTAGATCTCCAGATTGCAACTACATTCAATGTTAATGATAGAATCTCCCCACAGATTCACTTGATCTTTGAGGGACTGAGCTGAAGACAGTTCCTATCCATCCAGAACCACACAGCCAACAGGCATTGGGACAGGGATTTGACAGCCTCACTCAGCCAACCTGGGGTCAAAAAAATGTAATGCTGATGATACCCAACCTCAACCAGCAGATGACCTCACCCAGTGGTTTCATGTAGAAGTTGAAGAGGAGGGGAAAGAACTTCAAGCTTTGTAGCACCCCATAAAGGAAAGGCCTAGGGAGTGACCTCCTCCCCACCAACTACTGACAGGAACTAGCACAGAAGGGAAGAAGAGAACCAGTGTAAAACAGTGTCCCCAATTCCCAACCCCCAGAGCAGATCCAAAAGGATACCATGGTTGACAGTATTCAAAGCTGCTGAGGGATCAAGAAACACAAAGGTGGATGTACCACCTCTATCTTGGCTCTGCCACAGGTCATTGACACATGCAACCGAGGTTGTCTCCATACTGAATCCCATCCTGAAACCTGACTGAAATGGGTCCAGATAATCCACTTCCTCCAGGGTTCTCAGCAGCTGCAGTCTGACCACTTTCTCAACAACCTTGCCTACAAAGGGAATGTTGGAGATGGGATAATAGTTATCCAAGCTTGTTTGGTCCAAGAACAGTCTCTTGAGAAGGGGACATACCATCACCTCTTTCAAGGCTGGAAGCACCATCACCTCCCTCAAAGAGGCTGATATCACAGCATGGACCCAACCAGAGGTCATCTCCCTGGTTGCCTTCATAACTGAGGAGGGACCTGGGTCCAACAAACAGGTGGCCAAACTTAAAGTCACAGAGAATCCTTTCCACTTCCTCAGGAGTTACCAGGTTAAACTCATCCCAGATCACACCAGAAGACTGGGTCAGTCAAATTCCAACTTGGGTCAGAACTGAGCAATGTTATCTGCCAGATATCCAGAATATTCCTCACAGCAGCCCTACAGATGATCCCATGGCTTGTCCCTGCCCAGCAGGGGCTGAGTCACCCTAAATAGAACTGCTGGACAACTATTATCAGATGCAATAAGGGCAGAGAAAAATTGACATTTTTCTGCCTTACTGCCACAAGGTAATCTGTAATGTGGACTCTTACCCATGTTGGGTCAGGCTCACTCCAAGTCTTCCTACAACGGCACTCCAGGTATCTCTTCTGGCAATTTATCTCCCAGAGCTCCTCAGTAAACCAAGGAGTGCCCCAGGACCAGCACACAGGGAGAAGCCACGTAGGGGCAATGCAGTCCAGGGCTCCAGCCACCCACCCATTCCAGGCAGTGACTAAGGACCCAGCTGATCTCCTCACAAGATCATTGGGGAAAACTCCAATTTCTCTCTGGACCCCAACTGGATCCATCAGTTGCCTGGGGCGGGCCAATCGAACAGGTCCCATTTTCCCGCAGGAGAGGGTGACACCAGTAAGCTGAAAGTCAATAGAGGTATACAAACAGTACTTTTGAATTTTTCAGTCTTTTTAAGGCTATGTCACCTAATCCCTTGCTTGAGGAGGTAAGGCACAGTATCTGAATACATACATACTTAACGTAATGTTTAAATTAAATTTTTCTGGGTTTGTACTATACATAAGCTAACTAAACAGACCGTATTCCATGCTACAGTACAATCCCACTCTCTCAAACTAAGGAAAATAAAACCAAGGTTGAAACTAACCAAACTTCCCACACTGTGCACACGCATAAAGAAGGTCTTTAGCTGACCTGGTTAAGTGTGCTGTGCAAACACAGGCAGTATGAAGTTAAATATATACTCCATCATGTTGCTTTAGAAACCAATAGTGAAGGGGAGGGGGGGAGAAAGCAAGTCACTTGTGCCATAGTACAGGAGAATTCGTATCGTACATTTCAAATATTTAAAGTGCTTTATAGACACCAGTCAAGATTTGACTTAAAACTAAACCGCAGTTTAAACTTGCTTTCTTCAATGTGATACCCCAGATGTTCTGGCTGAGAATGTTAGAAGTTGCCTGGCAGAATTCCTACAGTTGAAGTCCAACACATCTGGAGGTCATCAGATTGAGGAAGGCAAGGCTGATGTAGAAAATGAGTCTGGATGAGTATCAGGCTTATGCAATCTCTCTTTCAACCACAAGGAGATGGGAAGTATCTGCTTCAATTTTTAATCTAATTGTTACATTCAAGAAAAACAACCTGCATTTAATTTCAGGTAAGTTAAGGTTTACCTTACCATACAATACAAAATGCAATGTCTGGTCCTGGCTAGTTCACTAACAAGTGCATTTAACTAATGGAAATGAATATTTCCAGTCTCTTTTCTTCAGCCTCGAGTGTTGTGTGTGTGTGTGTGTGTGTGTGTGTGTGTGTGTGTGCTTCACCATTATGTCAGAACTGGGCGATGTTATAAGCCGTAAAACAACCTTGAGGGTATCTCTATATCAGTGTTTCTCAACTTTGATAATTTTAAGATGTTTGGACTTCAACTCCCAGAATTCTCCAGTCAACACACTGGCTGGGGAACTTAAAGTCCACACATCTTAAAGTTGCCAAGGTTGAGAAACATGCACTGATTTTCATTATTTATATATAGCAGAGGAAAAACTGAGAGATGGTAACTGAAGTAATCTGGTGAATCAATAGCTAGGTTGAGTTGTGACGAACTATTCTCAGAGATCGTATGATCTATTGCATGACACTCATTCTCATTTACAGTCATGATTTGTTTTTATGCATTTGCTGTGTGTGCAAATAATGATATTATTGCTAGTGTGAGGAGTGTTGCTTCATCTGTTTTTCAACCTATTGTTTGAGGTTTGTTCTGATCATGTGACTCTATGACCAAAAACAGTGGGATTTTACTTTAACCTTTGATTGGTGAGGAAGCCATTTGCCAGTTGTGGTCATTCTCCATTATTTATTCTGCACTGAAGAGGGAGAATAGTTTTTTTACCCTTTTGTTTTAATATGATCCTCCTCAACTACACATGCATGCCAGTATTAAAAATAAGAATGCAAATGAAACATTGAGAGTAATGAAATAGGCTTATGTCATAAACAAAAAAGAGTACAACTATATGACCTTTACACAATTACGACTCACCTCTGGAAATGTGACACTTTGCTGTGTTGCTAGAGCATAGGATACTGAACCATTCTAAATACTAAGTATTCATCAAGTAATACTTGCTTTCAAAAATTTACCTGCCCATGAGAATTCTAAAGGTTCTAGGACAAGGGTTCCAAATTACTCATGCCTATAAAGTCTTGAATATTGTAGCATACTGTAGGATGCACTTTCAGTTCAAGTTGATTCCCAGTTAGAACATCCTTTGGGGAAGATAGGAAGGAGCCACCTTTCCCTCATCATTCAGCAATATATTTATTCTAGAGTTTTCAACCTATGCCTATTATTTTTCCAAGCTGTAAAACCTGATCACAATACATGATTTTTAAAACTCTTAGTTTTATGTTGCTTTGACGTTTGCTCACACATTTAATTTGGAACATATACCAATTTGAGTCTTTCAGCCTTCTGGTGAATCTTGTTGTCTTTGTCCTCACTAAAATATCTTTGCTCACCTCCTGAAACCTGAAATGGTGTCCCCGCTCCCGCCAGACTAAGCTCTTCAGATGCGCCATCCTTTTGTGCATACGGAGAATGATCACTTGCATACCATTCAACAGCTGCACCTTGCAGGAATGGATCAGCAAAATGGCTGAGAAGCAGTTATTTGAACACCTGGGCCACCGTAAGTTGGTGAACGTCCTAAGCACCTCAAGTTCTAAAGAATCCAGTATGAAAGCTATTGTATTTCAGGGAAGGAGATGATAAAATAAAATTATGACAGCATTCTGGGAAGGCTAGTTTGCTTTCTAATAAATAGCTATTCTGTGACTACATTTCGTAAATAGCAAGTCTGCTATGGGAACCATTTTGTGAGGGTACCCACCACCGTCTATACTCCAAACATGACTCTGACCCAAAACCTACCTGCTCCTATTTTAAGTGGAGATTACAAGGACCTCACTTGGGGCTTTCAACATATAGCACGTGGGTGCAAATCCTTCCATACTGAAGAAGGCAAAACTATGTAATGTAAGGGCTGTGTACATTCTTTATGTGGTTTCACGCACATCACCCGGGTTGCAGAATTCAGCAGCCTGTAAATTCACAGCTTTTGTTCTGCAAGTTTCTAACTCTTAGGAATTGGAAGATGCACTCAAAATCTAAGCAAGAGGTGTATACAAACAACAAAGAAGCTGGAGTGGGTTGAGTTAGACTTCTAGCAATCACTAGACAGGATAACAGCATTCTCCCATATGGTTGCCGTCTAGCAGAAAAATAAAAAACAATTCAAAAAGAAGCTAATATATATGCAGCTTATTTTGCAGAATTTACTCAAATTAGAGAATACGGTTTCATGTACCACAGAAACCCAGATACAGAACTGAAGTACAGCTGTTATTCCACACAACAACATTCTAAACTACTGGTTAATTTTAATAGGTCTGAGTAACATTAGGGATCATGAAGCTGGGAAACAAGGAGAATGAGCACAGAGAATCCCATGTATGTGTTTAGGGAGTTCCATTCTCTACTACAATGCCAGATAAGGAGCAAGATACCACAGCTCAGCTGCCTGTGAGGTCATAAGCCCAAGGAAATAGAACTACCACGTCAAGGCCTGAGAGACAAATAGAACGTGCATCAAAGCAAAATCTATGCACAGAGGCAGACTTGAAAGGCATATGGGACTGCCTAATTCCAGCCGAACCAGAAAAGGAGAGCACTGGCCACTCTGTTCTTGACTGCTGGTGGGCAGTGTCACTGAGGTGTAACTAAGTTGGAGAATCAGGAACCCAGCTCAGAATGCTTTGGCTCTGCCACAACACTACAGCCTTTCTTTCCATGACTTCTTTTGGATTCAACACTTTCCAATAGAATCTGTATGCTAGAAGACCTTTTAACATGGAAGATGAAAGTATGTTGATGCAAAAAATGTGTAACCCACAGCAAAGGCAAGTGATGGAAGCCAAAAAGCTTTGTCCATGAGTTCTTTCCATCCCTACGCTTACACTCCCCTGAGATTCAATGGTGCAACTTCTCTATCACTATATTTCCATGCTGAGAAGTGTTTCATCTGTGAATTTGTCATTTAGCCCCTGGAAATCTAATAGCTTTCTGATTCCCCTCCATATATTTGAGCCCATCACTGAATCCACAAACAAATTTGGGGAGGACAGAGGGAGACATGAGGAAGCATAGAAACTGCCTGTTTCTGAATTTCTATATCCTCAATGAGGGGAAAAAAACCAGTAAAATGGGGGGGATGGGTTTTATTCATGACTCTTATTGGGGGGAAACTTGCCCAAGTTTGTAGTTTCAGTTCCCCACAATCTTCCAAAACATTCTAACGTAAAAGAAACACTGGCTCAATATAGTTTGCTACCTGGGATGAAGAACACCCCATGTTCCATTCTATTTACCAGCTTTCCCCACCTAGTGTCTTCTGGATGTTGAGTACTACAGCTCCCTTCATCCACAGTCAGCATCCTAGCCCACATCTACCACCAAAGCTGAGGGCAGTAGGCTAGCTTGGTGGGTACAGGAGAGACAGCTCTCTACCCTCCAGCTTCTCAAAGCCCTGTATTTTCTGATGCCTAGGTGACCACTTTATTCTTCCTAACATTAGAGCCTGGCCTACAGCAATCCTCTAGCTTCCTAAGCTTGCAAGCAGTTGACATTTAGTGGTTAAAACACAGCTTTCTAACCCTTCTGCCTACATTCTAGAAAGGCAAGTGGTGTCCTGTTAGTGCAAAAGACCAGAAGGAGAAGATGCCGGAGGCCTATGGTACAAAATCACTTCAAAGGTAGAATGAAAGTATGGTTGCTTCACAGTGGTTAAGAGTCATTTTCAGCTTCACTATACATTTGCACGCAACATGAACAAAGAGAGTTAAAGGATCATCTTCCATCTTTCAAAACAGCCTGATTATTCTTACATAAATACCCACTCTCCTCCTCCACAGGTGCTTTGTATAAGAGCAACTTTGGAAACATTTGCATGTATATTGGGTAGAGAACTTAAGAAAACTAAAGATGGAACATATCTTGTGGGGAATGGAGGGAAGAAGTAATTCAGGAACTCACTTTGCACTGAGTCAGAACATTAGTCTTTCTAAGCTCATTACTATCTAGTCCAATCAGGTACCCTCCAAATATGCTTGATTATAATGTTTGGAACTCTGAAAATTGTAGTCCAATATGCCTGAAGGGCACCAGGTTAGGGGTGGCAAGCTCATACTGACTGCCAATAATTCTCTATTGTTTCCAACAAGTTTCTTCTCCCAGTACTACTTGAAATGGAACCTTTCTGTGTGTAGAACTATGAAATCCATCTCTAAACTGAAGATATTCTTCTAAGAAACACAGCAAAGACTAAATCCCTATCTACTAGCTCCTCTTAATTGGAATGTCCCTTTACTATAGAAATTTAGAATTATAAACCACCCCCATAATCAAAGAATGCATGTTTAGATGCATCTCTTCATACAGTAAGCCAGTGTTTCTCAACCTTGGCAACTTGAAGATGTGTGGACTTCAACTCCCAGAATTCCCCAGCCAGCATGGGGAAACACTGCAGTAAGCTAATGTAGTTTCACTACTGCAATCTTGCAAGTAAAGTGCACTAGTCTGATTGCCCAAGGCATTTGTAGATCAGATTTGTAATGTGCTGTGCATTAAGAAAGCTGAATTTCTCAAGAAAATCACCTCCTTTCCCCAGCAAGAATAACATGAATATCCTACTTGTTTAATAGTTTTACATATTGGAAAACTGGCCAGCTGAGGGATCATGCCTTCAATCAAGGCCAGCCTGCCTCAGCTTAGATGACACTGAAAACACAGATGCCTTATCCACTAATTCAGAAAGACTTTATGGAAGTCTGCAGGTGTTCTTACAGCAAATTTGTTTCTCTCCTTGTAAACACCCTTCATCTTGACTATTGTGCAAACACCCTGGTTGTGCAAGCTTGTGATTGTGCAAAGAAATAAACACCTTAAGAGCACCAGTTAATTTTCCATGATCTCAGCTGCTTAGCTGTTCTCACAGGAAAACATCAATTTATCCTTGACAACTAACACTGTTTCATTGCCTTGCTAATGCACTGTCCCTCCCCCAAGTTGGTGGTCTGCTTATGGAAGATCCTAGGATCATCAATAGCCACAGGGACAAGATTACACACTTTTAAAATTGTCCCAACACAGCCACATCTTAGCCAAGTGTTTCCCTAAGTTTTGTTTCTTGGGACACATGGATTCCTCCCCTGCTCCCAATTTAAACCTGGAAGCAAATGTCAAATTTGCATTTTAATAATACAGCTTTAGTTTCTTGTGCAGTTCCCAGAACAAGGGGCAGACCATGGGATAGTCCAAGTGTAACACCACTTCTCAGCATGTCACCATTTTCTTCATCCAGCTACTGCTCAGGGATGGAATTCAATTGCACACTGTGTAATAAGCATTCCATCTGGAAACTCTGGATCATCCATACAATTTCCCTGGAGATAATATCATGGCATACCTGTTGGCAGAAAAAGGACAGGTAGGAGCAAGATTCAATGCTGCATGGGAAGGTGGATACAGCCAGCCAGCACAATGCCTTAATTTTTGGCACTTCAGCCCTATCTGTGGTATTCAGTTTGGGTACTACTGTACCTGACAACCTACTGCACAAGACTGCTGTGAGATTAAAAGTCAAACAAAGAAAAACAAACAGCAGCAAGATATGGCAGATTACATATGTCCTATTTATCTCTTCAGGGGTCTTAAACACACAGTCCTTAGCACAGACTGACACACATCAAGTACACCATGGTTTGATTAACCTAAGTTTACTGAATAAGCCCCAACTGGCAGAATCTGTACAACACGCTAAATTATAAAACTTGGTTTACAATTTGCACTACATGCTAAATTAAACCCACGCTATATTATAGGCTAGTGCAATGTGCCAATTTAATCACAGACCAGGCACTCTCTGAAACTTTTCTACGACTCCTGACCTACCCTGAATCTGGACTTCATATAGTAGCTAGCAAACACTACCACAATACATTTAGTTAATCTTTCAGACGCCACCCCCAATATAAGGTGGTTCTAGTATACAGATTCACATCTTCAGCCACCACCACCACCCATTTTTTTTTCACCTGTAACTCCTAATGGCTCTGCCCCTTCCCTACTCCTTACCAGCTACTCATTATTAAAGTTCTGTGTGCTGAGGATTTCTCCTTCCGGTGTTTTGCAGCCTTTCTTCCAGCCTTCTAATTCACTAGAGCCTTCTCCACTCTCTTCTAGAATTGCCAGAGAACCCCACTCATCAACTCCAGGCCCCTTCTTCCTCTCCTCTCCTCCACTCCACCCTCCCCTCCCCTCCATTTCCCCTGCCCATCCCAAGTAAAATACTCAAGGCTGGGTAAATAAGATGAGCCCCCCCTCCTTTGTTCTCCCCCTTGGCCACCTGGCTGCCCCACCTTGGGCACACCTCTCCCTCCTGGTAGGCCCCCAGCACACACACCCCAGTCCCTAGCAGTCTGCTGTAGCAGCAGCAGCCGCCCCAGGCAGTTGGGGAGTGTGGTGGGGAGAAAAATTGTTGCACAATCTGGCTTAGTCAGTTTCTGGCATGACCCAGCCCTAGACAGATATGGGGGGGGGGGGGGGAGAGAGACAAAGAGAGAGATCATGTTACCTCTCACAGTGCTGTGTCCTTGCCCCTTTCATGCAAAGGAATGAAGTGAAAGGAATGGCACATGAAAGTCAGAATTTCAAAATTTTTGAAAGCCAATGGAAAGAGAAAGGTATCTGGGTTCTGGGTTTTATTGGAGGGGAAGATAGGAGAGAAAGCACCTCGATTCCTAGGTTCTAGTATGAGGGGTGTGAATAGCCTCCATCATAAATATATTTGATAAGCGTAGGCAAACCATTACTTTCACAGCCTCATTTGGGGATAATAATGCTGATCTATAGAAATACAGCAGTTTGTTACTGAAATAATGTAATAGTGCTTTGATAAAATCTTATGAAAGCCCCAAGTATTAATGCTACTACTACTGGTCTTAGCTACAGAACTATTTTTTCATTCTAACAATAGGAAAGATTCGGGACAGAGAGGGTTAAGACACAAAACAATTTGCAGTCTGGACAAGAGAATAGAGACTGCATGTTAGAACGGGGCTGATGAGTGTGCAGACAGTTAAAACAGGAATCAGTTTGGTACATATACATACATACATGGATGCGTGTGTTTATATATATGTGTGTGTGCACACACGGGCACGTATCCATCCGTAATTGTACTGATAGTCTTGACTTTTCTCTAGCATACTTGCCCTTGTTATTTTATCTTTGCAACAGCCTTGTGAAGTAGATCAAGCTGTGCAACAGTGATGAAAGAAAATCAGCTTCTCTACCAGCCCAAGCCAAACTCCAGGCACTATACTTCCCAGATGTCATAAGCTCTCTAGGAAAAAAAAATAGAACCTGCTGGTTGTCAGGAATTTAGCACTCTGCTTCCAGCCCTGGGGAAAAATAGAGCTGTAAATTAGAAGAGAGGGAGACTCCAAGATTCTTGTATTGGGTATGTAACAAACTGAGTGGGGGGAGATACAATGCTGAAGGTAGCAGGTGCTTTTGATTGAAGCAAGGCAAGGCATCAGAACACAGGACATTCTCTTCTCAACTCTTACAAGACAATGAGTTCAACTCAGTCAGGTATGTACAGGAGAAATCATGAATCACAGGGTCTCCAGGAGAACAGGATTCAGGTGGCACATGAGGGGGCAGAAGGAGGTAGTGGGATAAGAGGGAAGAATGCCAGGATACACGTCACCAAGTTCTAAGTACGCTGAGCACAATCAAACTTCTCTCTGGGTGAGAGTGTGCCAGTCCCTTCTCCAGTTTTTTGAAATCTTGCAATGTTCCCAAAATGTGGAATTATTACTTTTGGAGGCAATCACAAATTCTACAACCACTAGACTCTAAAATAGCAATTACACAGCTACTGTAATACCATTTATACAAACACTGAAAAATCAGGTGAAAACACACATATATATAGGATACACTGTAAAATTCAAGATAATCCATAGCAGCATTCTGAACATTAATATACAAACAGCCTGAAGCAGAGTTCCCCAATTTAATTTTTCCCCCAAAAGCTAGTTTCCCCAGAACTGCCTGCCATGTTAGCTGCAGATTTTGTGGGTGCAGTCACAACATACTTGATAGAACCAGTTTGGTGGCAGCTGCCCTGAAACAAAATTCAGAGAAAGTCATGTCATCATCCTTATTATGTGCAATGCAAGAAGCTGTCATTCTCTATCCTTGTCATGTAACTGGGAAATGTTCTTAGAGAAAGTGAGTTGGAATGGTAGCTGTTGCTTGAGTAAACAACCAGCTTCCAAAAAGAAACAGGGAAAATAGTAATACTAGCAGTAACATAGTATTTTAGACAGCTGAAAACACTTCCCATGCATTACCTTGTTATAATCCTTAGTGTTCTGTAAAGGCAGACCTTATTATTCACATGTTGCAAATGTGGGGGTGAGGTTGAAAGAGGATGGCTTGTCAAAGGCATCATGCAATGAATTAACAACAGAAGCAAGGCCTGAAACATCTGATGAAGGGAGCTGCAGCCCAAGAAAGCTTACACCTTTTAATAAAATGTGTTGGTTGGAAAAGTGTCCCTAGTCTCCTGATTTTTGCCACCACAGGCTAACAGGGCTGTCCCCTAGAAGGACCCTCCTGATTCCCACTTTGTTTCCTTGAGCGTTAAGCCTTACTAGCTCTCAAACACTTGGCAAGGCCTCACCTCCAGCCAACAGTTCTCAAGATATTACCTCTAACTGCCCTCCAGACCAAATCACTCCTGCCTTTCATCCTTTCCAAGCGTCCTTGCCTTTCCTGTGCAGCGTCCCAGCTTGCTGACTGTCCCCCCACCCACCTACCACTTCTGCCAAGCCATGGAACCTATATCACGAAGTGTAAATACCATGGGTGGGAGAGCCAAGCTGAGTGTTTATTCCATACAGGATCGGCGCACACCAGCCACTGCCAAGTATAGAGACTGGCGGCATGCCAAGGACGTACACAGAATTCATGTCCTTCACAGGGGCATGGATATGCTGGGGGAGAGGGGGCGGGGAAGAGATTCCTCGCAGCATGTGGCTCGGGCATAGGCTACTCCTCCTCCGCTTCTGTCTTCAAGATCCACCAAGCACAGAGTACACTAGGGTTGTAACCTCCCTGCTTTTAGCCCCTGCCAGGTTTGTGCATTGAACAGTTGCCACTGACCACACGCCAGCAAGCTGAAACTTTTTATTTACTGTCATCTGGAGAAAATAAATGAACCAAAAAGAAGGAGAAAGAGATAAAGGTCTTCTTCTCTTAACAACCATCCAGATACCTTTACTGCACATTCATACATGCAAGCAATGGTACGGATGGAAAGATTTTCCAGGGAGAGAAAGGGACAGTCCTGAACTTCAGTTTTCAGCTGAATTCAAAATATTTCAAGAGTAGGAATGCCAAAGGAACAAGAGGAGCTACTCTAAGCCTCTGTGCTGTACCTAGGGTGCCCTAACCAATTTGCTGAGTAATGTCTCCTCACAGAGTAGCCAATTTGTAGCTGGGTTAGACAACTCTGCAACCCATTTAATGCACAACTCATGATTTCGCTATAAAACAATCATCTCAATATAACCGTTATTTGAAGGAATACCTTCCAAGCCAATCAAGGAATTTTTCACTCTGCTAATGTAAATCTTCATTATTTGTGCCCTGCAATTGTGTGATGGCAGGGAGGCATGGTAGTGTAAATAACTGCCTTTACCAGGTTCACATCAACTTGGTAACTTGGTTAACATCAACTTATTACAAGAACAGTTCCCTCCATGGTGATATTTCAAATACACATGTGGCTGGAAGCTGTGTTGACTGAACTAGACAAGCAGAGGTAATTTTGCATCTTTGTTCTCTCCAACACCTTCCATACATTTTCTCTAAAGAATACCACATTATAAGGAACACCAGCAATCTGCTAAGCTCCATCTGCTTCCAACATCAGGAGCTGCGAAGAGAACACCAGAGTCTTGGCTCCCAGCTTTTTCTAAAACAGTATTTTTCAAACTTGGCAACTTTAAGATGGGTGGACTTCAACTGCCAGAATTCCCTAGTGAGCATGCTGGCTAGGGAATTCTGGGAGTTGAAGTCTACCCTTCTTAAAGTTGCCAAGTTTGAAAAACACTATTCTAAAATGATACAGAAGACCTCCTTATGCAGAAATATGAATGGAACCCAAATATCCTCATCCAAGCCTCCTCTAACTCACAGGACTTTATTTCTTCCTCCCTCCGCAAAGCTGAACACAGTGAATTCACAGCTCTCAGTATCTTATCTTTCAATTCAGAATTGCAAAGGAATTCCAAAAAAGAAATGCTAGCCTGCGAAAAATTTTACTAGCCTACCTAAAAAATTCTACCTGTTATCCATACATGAAATAAAGGATACCTAGAGGAAAAAAAAGAAGCAACTCTTACATTTTACAGAAGTTGTCTGGCTGAACATCTGCAAAATTTCTTCCTCAAGTGGCTTTTTGCACAGCTGCTATAATTATCAGAGAGAACTGGGTTTGCACTTAACTTCTTCCAGCTCATCAAACCCCACTAAGGCATCTCCATACTTCAGTTGGAGACACAATATACTTCTCCTAGCCACCAGATTAATTGGCTTAATTTCACAATAACTTATTATCATTTCTTAGGTCATTTGCAATAATTAAGAAAATACAATTTGAATAATCCCAGGCATTTCACTAAAAAAAATGATTGGCCATAATACCTAGGTATTACATACTTTCAGGTTATAGTACCTCTGGTGCTTAGAAATAGGAAATTACAGCAGCAGGGGTGTTTGCAAGGTGTGATCAAAAAGTCAAGATGACGGCCACAACAGTGATTGAAGCTCTGCCTAGTCCACAATACAGGCACTCCTGTATAGCAGTATGGACCTTTTAAAAGTATGTCTACAGTGAAAACTTAAACTAGCTATAAACCATTTTAAAAGCTGGTCTGAACTGGCATCATCAACTGTTGGTGGACTTTACCATTTCAAATAGCAAAAGCTTTACATATCTGATTGCTTCTACATATACAAAACATGGCTCTACACACTGAAAAAACATATTGAACTCCTACCAGTTATATCATTTAAATCTCCCGGTTTTGGAATCTCTCTCTTGTAAAAACAATAAGCAAACAACAAAAACAATGCTAACCCTAGTATGTGGAGGAGGTGGTTAAGCCAGGAACATTTGCCCAACACTTTTCAGTGTCTTCCCCTTTCTAGCTTCTTTCCCAAAATGCAAAGGGTTCTTTAAAACAGGCTGAGACTGTTAAACTAATTTCAAATAGGTTGACATTGGTAATGCAGGCATGGTCATTCATTAATGGAGAAAAGCTGCTTCTTCCAGAAATATATAAAATATAATTTCCAACTTCCTCATTTCTCTGTTATGACACAACCTGTCCACTCACAACTTTTTACTGTATTCTTAATTACATCATCTCACAGGCATAAGTTCTTCATTCAGTAGTTGTTTTCATCTATTGATCATTATTATTTTTAATTGTTTGTTTTAACAGTCTATTGTAAACTGCCTTGAAAGTTCCACTGAAGAGTAATATTTTGAATAAGCGGCTTTAGCATTTGTACTAGATTAGCCAAATTTCATTAGTCATGCAAATTTACTTATATCTATTTATTTTGAATAGCTAAATCTGTTTTGGATAATCACAGAAGAGATACAGGAAACTACACAGGGACCCAAATGTTTGTCTTTTGTCTATTGGTAACTTCTGCTCACAACAAATTAAAAACTTTTACTGCTTTAGAGTTTGTACCATCTAAGATAGATGGCCAATGTCCTCATTCTCTTTGACTGCCTTACCTAAAGTGGGCTATTAGCACATAACTTCATATTCCTATTTTACAGACAAACTGACTTATCATCTAGACAGACAAATTTGAATTAAGTCTTTCTTTATATTAATCTTTTGGAGAAAATGATATATTGAGAATCCAGGAAACATGGGGAAACTGAAGGGAAACTGAAGAATTAGAACAGGTCCTTTGGGAACCAGGATTGCATTTGCTGTTTTTAGCAGATGGAAAAGTTTGAGGAGGATGAAATATATTTATTTATTTAATAAGAGGATGGGAACTATGATTATGTAATTTACCTTATTTTTTTAACCCTCCTTTTTAACATTAAAAAGGAATCAAGAGTGGGATTTTATTATTCTATTCTATGTTCCTCCTTTATCAGTTTTCTGAGTAAATCCTTTATTAATGTTCCAGCAATTAAGCAGAATGACTGAGTGGGGAAAACTTTAATAAGGGATGGTGGGAAAGGGAAGAAGGCTATATTCTTATATGCAGCAACTGAACCCCAACCACACCAGAGCTTAAACAGATGGAGGTTCTCTGCCCATCACATTATCAGGGGCATCAGATCAACAAGGACAAATTAGAAGGAATTAGCAAGGTTAAGCTAAGCCTATGTGAACAATAAAAGGTAATTAACCACCAATGGAGCAATCTGATTGGAGCTAGCTAGAATAACTGATGGGGGTAGGGTGTGCGTGTGGACACTAGACTCAAAACAGATAAGCACTCTCAACCATGGAACATGCATTACACATAATCTGTCACGTCTAATGTCCTGGATCTATGCATGTGGCATGGCAATATTTATTTAATCAATGACTAAGCCACGTCAATTGCTAAAACAACTCCAGGCAATGTACAACATATTAATAAACACATTTTAAAAAGAAAAGAAAACCAATAATAATGATAGTAACATTGAACACCATATTAAGGAGAACATTCTCCCATCACCCCACAAATTAAAATATCCAATCTCATCTGTGGGGTTCCAACCCAATGCTTTCCAATCACACTGGATTTCCACATTCCCAGCCAGCATGGCCAATAGATCTCACAAGGCTATTCAGCTACAGACACCCTATGAAAAAAAGAAGGTGACTGAAACCAAGACTGCATTCCCCATGTCTACTGCAAATATATCAAATATTTAAGGAGCCAGGAGCTGAAATTAATTCCTAGCAATGTTTTTTAATAGTAAGGGGTGTTCCATAATTTTTGAGACTGGAGGTATGCAAACTTCAGCCCCTAAATAAGTTCAGCTAACAGCACTGACTGAAAAACACAGATGACAAGATTCTCAAATTCTATACCAAGCTATTTAACTCTGTTCAGAATTGGAAACAGGGTAAGTTCAAGATACTATTTCAGAACATGCAGGTATACCCACAGTATTTTGAGAGACGGCATGCAACATACCAGCATGGGAACTTTTTCAGGCTTATTTATTTACTTATTTAACCAGATTTCTATCCCACTGCAATCCAAAGCCTCTCAAGCACACCCTTCCAGGACCACAACACTATCCCACATAATAATTCTGGGCTGCATCCCATTGAAACACACATATAAAGATTTAATATGTTAAACACAATTTTTCTCCTGCATATACAAAGCTAAGATTTCAGAAACAATATCTTTAATAGACTATTTTACAGGAATTTTCCTTTCCTATAAATGGAAGAGCAATCAAGCCTGTTATCTTTCCCCTACAGTTTTAAGCGATATAGCATTGTACCAGTTGCATCACCAGATTACGCTGCATATGCATCTTTAGCTTTTTAATCCATGCTTGCTCTTTCTCCAATTAACAGTTATCACAGGCCAGACTAGCTTTCCTCAAGTTGGCTCTTTCCAGAAGTGCAGGACTCTAGCTCTTAGAATTCCCCATGGCCATGTTTGTTAGGGATTTTGAGAACTGCATTCTCAGCACATCTCAAGTGTGCCAGGTAGATATTCTTGATTATTTTCTTGACTGAAGAGACACTATAGGAGCCTTTGTTTTTTAGAAAGACTGCAGAAAACAGTGTTGGCATTTGTTTTTGCTGGGACCAAGCCACTAGGTTACCATGGTAATTGAGTACTTTCTTAAGTATCGGCAGGGTGAAGAGGTCGAACTTAATTGTCCTCAGTTTTGGGTGTGAAAAGGCATGACCAAATAAGGAAATTGCCTGGAGGGCAGCTTGCCTGGGCTTGTTAGTTTCTGTTTCCTTTCTACACACAGCCTCTCTTCCCAGTCCTCTCTGAGCACGTGTGAATGCACAGCTTGTAAAATATGTTTTTGTGCTTTCTGTAAATAAATTTATTTTTATAGAAATGCCTGGTGTGTGATTTTTCTGATCTCTCTCTAGCACTCTGACAGACAGGACATTTTTAATATCTAGTTGGCATCAGAACTGGGGCTTATTGGATAGGATCTTCAGGCAATGCTGTAAAAATATGCCAGGTTTTGGAAAGAAGACAATGGGTACATTTCAAGCACCAAACCCAAGTTGAGAGACATATATGGGATGCATCAACTTTTCAGAGTGATTTCCATCCCTGTTTTCTTCTTTATATCAGCAGAAACAGCAAGTGGAAGAGGACACAGTTAGGAATTGTAAAATGTGTATGTTCAAAGGGAGCCTGTGAGGAAAATGTAGAACATTGGTGTGGGTGTTCTGGCAAGATTGGGACACATTTGTGCCCTTCCCCATTTCTGCACATCCTCCCTTCCTCCATCCAGCAAGGATGGGCATACAACCAGGCCCCAGGAACTCCTTGTTCCTGGGTTGGAGAATCAGATGTTTAATTAAATCTAAGTGCTGGGATGAAGGCAGAGAAGAATGACAATCAATGCAGCACAATCTGCCACAAAGCATCTGTTGTGGGAGGCCACCACAGCTCCCACCTAAACTTGAGCCACAGTCAGCTAACACTTGCTCTGCTCATGTGCATACCAAGTATGTCTCACAAGGAAGCTGGGCAGCAAAACTACATCAGGAAGGAATTACTTGTACTGTATCCATGTTCCTTTACACAGTGGAGCTCCACACACAGACACACACATGAACACACTTTACTTTCCAGAAATATTCCTAAATCTGTCAATTTTTCTTCAAATATTTAATAATCTAGATGAAAAACTTCTATTAAATTTGGATTTACAAACTAAAAGGTGCTTTAAGGAACATTTAAATTTTAATTAGGAAAAATATGCAGAACTACATCAATTCAATTGAGGCAAACTGCACACCAAACTATACTGCAAGCACAGCCCTTATGCTGGGTCGCAATTTACAGCCCAAGATGTTCTCCTGAGCAAGATTAACTGAATGTTGAGCAAAATCAAATTTTGATGGGGATTACACAGGATAATTTTCTGGTCATATTTGCCCTATGTTGGCCCACGTTTGTCACAATTTTCTTCCCTTATTTTAAGATGGCTGTGATGCTTGAGCAATTTGAAACATGGAGGCCTTCAGAAGCCAGAGCCAAAACAAATTTTAAGCACCCTCCCTTCAACTTAGGGGAGAGACACTGAGGCTGGCCATATGTGCGCTGAGATGCCAAAGTGCTTCTCAGCAGCCAAGTGCCAAAAAACCAGCCCTTTATTCTCCTCCAAGTTGGAACTGGAAAAGGGAAGGGAATTCTCCCCAACAGCACCACTTCATTTTCTCACCAGGGAGGATAGGATGAACCCATCCATTCCGTTCTTTCTCTGTTTCCAAGCTTATGCCCAACATCACTCAGGAGAACAGCATGAGGGCAGAGGCAACGAGGAGAGAGATAAGGACTTTAGGATTAAGAAACAAGGGCAGTCAAAATTTGGGGAAACTTGGCCTGTCATCTCTCCACCACACTAGAAAATAGAGGCTGGAGAGATAACACCTGGAGAGCCCCCCCGCCACCTCCATGCAGTCACAGGCTTCTACTGCCACCTATCACTATATCACAGGTCTCAAAGTGCACATCTGGAAGACTGGCAATGCCAGTGTTTCATATTTTTAAATTATTTATTTCACAGAAACTAGTGGAGTTCCATACACTGTAAAAGCTAATAAATTTATTATTTGTTAATCCATGGAAACTTTATGCCATAATACATTCATTCTTGTCAGGTGCAAAAGGACCATTGTTTTTGCTGCAATAAAGAAGCTTTCACTCTAGAATTGTTACAAACAGTTCCCTAATTTATTCTCATCATGGCACGGCAGAATGCATCCAGCTTGATTAGGGATGTGCAAACCATTCCATGCACTGAATCGCCAGTTTGGGAAGATGTAAGTTACAATCTGAAAAGGGCATGTTGGAGTCAAGGCTTCAACCTATAGTGGGTTTTGAACTAGTGATGTCAGATGCAGCAGATTCAGGTCGCAAGCAATCCACCAACCAGATCTAGGAGAAATGCTGACTCCACCCAAATGGCCCAACACATGGATCAACACATGTGGGCTCATTCTACAATTTTCCAGACTATACAGTAATAGTCTGGAAAATAGTTAAGAGCAGAGACATCACACTGACAACAAAGGCCCGCATAGTTAAAGCAATGGTGTTCCCTGTAGTAACATATGGCTGCGAGAGCTGGACCATAAGGAAGGCTGAGCGAAGGAAGATCGATGCTTTGGAACTGTGGTGTTGGAGGAAAATTCTGAGAGTGCCTTGGACTGCAAGAAGATCCAACCAGTCCATCCTCCAGGAAATAAAGCCAGACTGCTCACTTGAGGGAATGATATTAAAGGCAAAACTGAAATACTTTGGCCACATAATGAGAAGACAGGACAGCCTGGAGAAGATGCTGATGCTAGGGAGAGTGGAGGGCAAAAGGAAGAGGGGCCGACCAAGGGCAAGATGGATGGATGATATTCTAGAGGTGACGGACTCGTCCCTGGGGGAGCTGGGGGTGTTGACGACCAACAGGAAGCTCTGGCGTGGGCTGGTCCATGAAGTCACGAAGAGTCGGAGGCGACTAAACGAATAAACAAACAAAAAAACATACAGTAATCCACATAGATGATTGAAAAGCCTTTACAGAAAGCATGGAAACCTTTTGCATTTTTATACGCAGGGGCAAGAGAATTCAGGTTTGCATGCTGCACACCAAGTGGACAATACAACAGAGCAGCCACCCCTATTTTCTGTCTCCCAGATATAACAGAACTTAGGAACTGGAATAGCAGAGCATTTTGCTTCCAGTTTGCCATACCGAGGAAAAAATCCAAGAGAGAAGAAAAAGAAAGTTAATTTCTCCTCACTCCCGAGCTTCATAGTTGCTGTTTGTGGGAAAATATGGAAGAAGAAATTGTCAGATTTTTTTTTGTAACAGTTCAGACTCAATGCGTCTTAACTGCAATATAGGAGATACAAATGATCAAATTTCCTTACAGATGTTACTACCATTTTTAAAAAAATAAAGTAATCTAGAATGCATTCCAAAAATCTCACAAAGACTAACTAACAAACAGAAGAGCTATGCAGTTTGACAAAGAATTTCCTATAGAGCAACTTCCCCCTGTGCCAAATTATCAGTTAAGTTTTAGTTTGCAGAAATTATATCTATCTATCTATCTATCTATCTATCTATCTATCTATCTATCTATACATACATACATACATACATACATACACACACAACAACATAAAAATATGCATATAGACACAAGCGCATAATGCAATTCACAAAATGCTTCAAATATCTGACAGCTCCTGACTGTGTGTACAAGCATAATGGCCGATACTTTGCAGATGTGATGGTTCAAGATGGCTTCTGAGAATTGACACTCAGCATAAAAGAAGTGGCTATCAGTACCATCAAAGTCCCAAAATTGTATGTGGCCAAATATATAATTCCATATCATTCTCCTCATAATTTTAAATTTCAACCAGATACCATGTTAACCATTTTCATACTAGTTTGAAGGTCACTGTTATTTAGTTCAGCCCTGTACCTCAGGTCCTCAGTGACTGGAGGCTGCAGCAATTTATTTATTCATTATGGAATGTATATCCTGCCTTTAGTCCAACACTCACAGTAGTTTATAGCAATTACAATATGGAATATAAAACATAACAAAATTAATAGAACTGAAGGCCCTGTCTTGCATATCCAGTAGTTGACCTTCTGACCGTAAGTGCATTTTCAAAAAGGCATCTCCTGCTGATCTGAGTATCTGAGCAGGTTTGTTTTAACTTACATGCTGCTCCATTTCTGTAAACTCTGAACAGCTTATAGTAGTACTATAATAAGATAAAAAATAAAAAATAATTACTACAATTACAATCAATCAATTCAAGGCACTGCTATTCAGGGATGACATGATCTTACTTGTCCCAAAAGCCTTTCTAAAGAACCATGTTTTCACAGCTCTTGGAAAATGTAATACATCTGGAAGTAAGATATTCCAAAGAAGGGGGGGCATTACCAAGGTGGTCACGGGGATATTCAGCCCCTAAGCCATTTAGGGCTTAAAAATGCTATTTGTACCTTGAATTAAACCCAGAAACCAACTGTTAGCCATTGCTGCTCCTGTAGTTCTGGTGTTACATGGGAAACTTCAATGTGCTCATAATTGCAAAGGCCATTGCATGATGTACCAGCTGAAACAGGGCAGCCCATGTAGAACACAATGCAATAATCCTGTCACAAAGTGACAAGGGCATGAATAAGTGTGAGTAAAGCCTTCTGATCAAGAACATCTCATTCCAGGCTAACAAGATGTAATTGTGCAAAGGACCGTCATGGTCATGGTCTCCACCCACTGTTCAAACAGGAGTTTTGAGTCCAGGAGCACCTCCAAGTTTCATAGATGGAGAGTTTCAAGGTTCATATAGGCAGAAATAGTCCCACAAATATAGGCCCTAAGCTGTTTACGGTTTCAAATGCCAGTAATGTCCTTAAATGGTGTGCAGCAGGCAACTGGTAACAAGTACAAAACTTTTAGTAGTCATCATGAGACCCTTGTATCTTGCACCAGTCAGCATCCTTGAAGTCAGTGTTTGCACCAATTGCAATTTTTTGATATTTGTCAAAGGTAGTCCCATAAAAAGTGCACAACAGTAGTCAGGAAAGACTGTAACCAAGGTGTGGATAACTGTTGCTGAATCTGACCTGTTGGTACAGTAGCCATAATTGTCCAAATATGCTCCTTTCCATAGTCACAACCTACAAACCAAGTGATAGCTGGGGCTCAAGCAGCATTCCCAAATTGTGAACCCATTCTTTCTGTAGTTAGTGGCATCCTGCTCCAAATAGGCTCTCCCAGAGGTTTCATATAAATGTTATCAGAACAGGTAACCATACCACAGGTCAATGACTTAGAGGTCAAATAACAGTCCCCCAGCACTACCTTCTGGACATAACCCAATAGTAAGACTGGAATCACTATGAAGAGCATTCCAAAGCCCAACCAGATCAGATGGCCCAAAAGGATACTATGGTCAATGATACTGAAAGCCACCTAGAGGTTCAAGAAAACCAGCAGGCTATACTTCCCTCCAGTTTCTGGTAAATGTCACCTACCAAAGGAAACACAAGCAGCCTTAGTACCAAATTCTAGAAAAAATCCTGATTGAAATGGGTCCAGAAAATCAATTTCATCAACGTATGAAAACTGATTTCATCAACCAACGAAAATCAATTTCATCAACATATTTGGAGAGGCAAGACTACAATTTCCTCAATCACCCCACCCAAGAATGCAATTATTTGAAAATGGCCTATAATTAGACAATTCTTCTGGGTCAAGGAATAGTTTTTTTAGTAAGTGGCTAATAATGGCCTCCTGTAAATAAGCAGGGACAAATCTTATGCTCAAGAAGGTATTTATTACTTCCTCAACCATGGTACAAGGTCCAACCTGGCTGAATGAATTAGTTAGGAAGGGCAAGGATTGAGCAAGCAAGTGATGGTCCTCATCACACCATATACCCTGTCCATATCCTTAAACGGAGTTGGGTAGGAGAACTCATAGTAGATATTCAGCAAAATCTAGTTGCACATAATGATTATGAAGCATCTCTTGTGTGCAAGACTTTTATATTTAGCCTCCCTCCAGAACGAAGAAGGATCAATCTTCCATAACTGGGCAACGTCCAGATGTGCTAAATGAATTAAATCCCCCATTACCTCTAACTACCTGCAGAGGATACTGGGAATTGTGATCTAAAGCATCAGCCTGAAAAACGTGGAATGTATTATCTAAGGCCCAGCTCATTATAAAATAAAATACAGCATGAAAGCAAGTATTTCCAAATAAATAATGTACCACATTAGATTAAATAAACATTCCAGGACAAAACAGTGTACATTACTGGAGCTTAGCCATGTACTCTTTGTCAGTACTCTTTTTCCCCATCCAGAGTCTATGCTGAGACAGTCCAAGAGGAGGGACATTGTAAAATAAAACACTGAAAATATTTTAGTAAAAGCTAGCAAGCCACAGCCAAGTTTTTACTAGCCTAGTACTAACTCATTTTTTAATACGTATCTGCTGTTTGTTGTTTATTAGTCTAGTCGCTTCCAACTCTTCGTGACTTCATGGACCAGCCCATGCCAGAGCTGCCTGTCAGTTGTCGCCACCCCCCAGCTCCCCCAAGGATGAGTCCATCACCTCTAGAATATCATCCATCCACCTTGCCCTTGGTTGGCCCCTCTTCCTTTTGCCTTCCACTTTCCCTAGCATCATCTTCTTCTCCAGGGTGTCCTGTCTTCTCATTCTGTGGCCAAAGTATTTCAGTTTTGCCTTTAATATCATTCCCTCAAGTGAGCAGTCTGGCTTTATTTCCTGG
The DNA here is from genome assembly GCF_035149785.1 of Candoia aspera. NCBI lineage: Eukaryota > Metazoa > Chordata > Lepidosauria > Squamata > Candoiidae > Candoia > Candoia aspera. The sequence goes on along the minus strand of NC_086156.1, from coordinate 77,092,183 downwards.
AGGATGGACTAGTTTGATCTTGCAGTCCAAGGCACTTTCAGAATTTTCCTCCAACACCACAATTCCAAAGCATCTATCTTCCTTTGCTCAGCCTTCCATATGGTCCAGCTCTCACAGCCATATGTTACTACAGGGAACACCATTGCTTTAACTATTAAAGCACATATCACATCACTGCTTTGCGAACTGTGTTGGGTGCCGGTTTGCTTCCGGGTGCAATTCAAGGTGTTGGTTATTACCTTTAAAGCCCTACATGGCATGGGACTAGGGTATCTAGGGACTGCCTCATCCCCATTACATCCACCCGTCCCACCCAATCACGCAGAGAGGGCATGTTACGGACACCATCTGTAAGAGAGTTCCATCTGGCGGGGTCCAGGAAGCGCGCCTTCTCTGCAGTGGCGCCCGCCCTTTGGAACATTCTTCCCCCAGAGATAAGGCAGATTCCATCTCTTGTGGCTTTTCATAAACAACTAAAAACCTGGTTTTGCCACCTCGCTCGGGGTGGGAGGGGGAGTAATCACTCCTGGAGATGGTTAGCACCCTAAATGGCCTCTTAGACATATGTAAGCAATTTTTGAACTAGCATCGTCATCAGATTTCATACTGTATTTATGTGAGTATTATATTTGTATTTATATTTTTATGGTATTTTAATGTTTTATCCTGGTTGTAAACTACCCAGAATCCCCCTTTGGGGGGAGATGGGCAGTGGCAAAATTTGATAGATAGATAGATAGATAGATAGATAGATAGATAGATAGATAAGATAGATAGATAGATAGATAGATAGATAGATAGATAGATAGATAGATAGATAGATAGATAGATAACTCTGTGGACCTTTGTTATGGGTGTGATGTCTCTTCTCTTAACTATTTTATCAAGATTTGTCATTGCTCTCCTCCCAAGAATTAAACGTCTGATTTCCTGGCTGCAGTTAGCATCTGCAGTAATCTTTGCACCTAGAAATACAAAATCTGTCACTGCCTCTACGTTTCCTCCCTCACGTATCTGCTAGTCACTTGTAAAATCTTCCCTGACTGGTTATTAAGAGGGGATTCCTACCACTGATAATCAAGATTGCAACTATTTATGATAGATAGCATTGGAAATGTTCAAAGTATGATATGATTTGGGAATTCCGTCCATCCTTTTTTAATTTCAGTGATATAATCCTGTTTTTCCCCCAAGCTCTCAGATTAGTGATAGTTCCATTTGATGTGTAATGTGTGTCTGAGCAATGGTACGTTGTTCCTCTGATATGTTTATTTTTATGTTTATTGTCTTTAGTTTTTAGGCATTGAATTGTTTTTTAACTGTATTCCACCCAGAGTCAGTTTTGAGTTGGGTGGCCTTGTAAATCTAAATCATAAACAAACAAACCTCAAATCTACAATCTCCACCAAGCATCTGAAAAACCTTAATTAATTAAAAAATTGTAGTGCTTAAATTTGTGAAAATGAAATAAAAATATTTCAGAATAGAAATATAATAGAAAAATAAGAAAAAATTACATCATATCAAAACACTTTGATAGTAGCATTTTCAATATACTTGCCTCCAATTTCTTCACAAATGAGTACATTTCATTTATTTTGAAATATATGCAGTAGATGGCCACTAACCCTTAATTTAATAAAATCTATATTTTTTTCTAATATTGTTACTTCAACAGTCCACTCAACTAACTCCTAACTGTTGAATACTAACCTCTTTCTGTGCTACTGATTCACTACTGCTGCCCACATGAGCTGAATTAAATTACATTCTTTATATTTTGTACAGTCTAGGATGGAGCTATTTCAATAGATACAGCTCAAGAATATCCAATATTGAATATTCTGTTACAATATATTATATGCAAAAGTCCACAAAAAGTTGTTCAAAATGGGTCAAATCTTTTCATATGCATTGACCCTTATGACCTGGTGCTTTCATCAATTTCAACTTCCATGTTAAGTACTATCTGAAAAAATACTTTAAATTGTACTCTTCTTGATGTTAAGTAAAACCTCTCCTCTTTCTGAACATAATGTATAAGCCTCCCAGAGTCATTTTTATAGTGAGATGGGCAGTATATAATTTTGAAAGTGTGCCATAGATTTCATTATTTCTTTTAGATAATAATTCTATGTATTTATACATTTAAGAAAAATTAAATGTAATTAGTAGTTTATGACAAGCAGCTTGTGAAAACTTTTGATGTGGACCCCAAAACCCCTCCAACTGAATTAAAAAAAAAACAAACGTAAAACAGACATCAAATGGCTTAATATAAACAACAATACATAAAATCATACTTGGGGGTCAGCCAAAAATTATTAGTGCAAAGCCTGGTATTATCATTTTATATATATAATGATGGATACAATCACTCAGATTCTCTCCAACTTGCTCTGACTGAGCGGAGCAGGCTGAAGTGTCCAGGGCATGGTCTGGGGGTGTGATCTGGGATGAGTTTGAGCTGGTGACTGCCGAGGAAGCTGACAGGGTTCTCTGTGCTGTCAGCTTGGTCACCTGTTTAGCGGATCTGGGCCCCTCCTGGATCATAAAAGCACCAGGGAGGTGACCCGTGGTTGAGTCCAGACCATGGTGCTGGCCTCTCTAAAGGAGGGGGTGGTACCTCCTGCCTTGAAAGAGGCAGTGGTGCACCCCCTTCTCAAGAAGTCATCCTTGGACCCAACAGTTTCCAACAACTACCAACAGTCTCCAACCTTCCCTTTTTGGAGAATGTTGTTGAGAAGGTGATTGGTCTGCAGATGATGAGAACCCTGGAGGAAACAGATTATCTAGAGCCATTTCAGTCAGGCTTCAGGCTGGGATTTAGTACTATGACAGCCTTGTTGATGATCTGTGGCAGAGCTGGGATGGTGGTGGTGCAGCCAATGTGTAGACTTAACTTCAGAATTTTTGGCGATGACCATGCTGGTTGGGAACTATGAGAGTTGATCCAGCTAGATGGTACCCAGGTGGTATAAGGTTGTACTAGCCTAATGTGGTGAGTGAAGAGGATGGCCTTGAAGGGCAGAGGGAAAAACTGCTAGCAAGGCAATGATCAGATAAATAAAATGTGAGCCCAAGCCAAGAAAGTTGTTTATGAAAATGCCTCAGACAGCCCCTAACCCTTAATTCTCATGAAGATAAAAGAGGGAGGAAGGGAAGCACTTTGACACTTGCAAGTCACAACACTACCAATAAGGTAGACCAAACTAAGAAACAGACACCATGCAGACTTTAAGCCACTTTTATTAGAACTTCTATAGTAACAGAACCTTGGTTTACAAAGCGTAAAAACTGGGTTCACAAAACATGCTAAGTCAAAGCTAAACAAGCCACAATACGAGCTAGGTTAATGCCTGAGCTCACTCAACCACAATCCCAAAGTCAGCCTGGATCCCAGACTAAAACATATCCAAATAATCTATTTCATCCAAGATTTCCGAAAGATGAAACATCACCATCTGATGATTCCAAAGATTTGACGTTAATCAGTCTCATTTTACCCCTCTATTTTAAAGAACCAAACTATCTCTTCCTTAGAGCAACAGGAACCACAACTTTCCTCAAGATCCCAACCAATAATCTAGATCTGGCTACTTTTAAAGGCAAGAATGGGGTGAGGGGAGCAGCTTGTCACCATCCTCTGATTACACACATTAGCAGACTTCACACAACCTGCTTAATCTTAAATTCAACTTAACTAAACAGAATGAATATTCAGGAACTCAAGAGGTCATTGCTGGATCCAATGGACTTGGGCAATTTTAGTCTGGTCTCCGACTGTCCCTTTCAGAGGAAGGATGTTGAGAGGATAACAGATTTACAGCTCCAAAGGTCCCTGGAGAAAGTGAATTATCAGGTTCAGGTTGGCTTACAGTAGCAAGATGACTCTGATCATGCTTGCAGATGATTATGGTGGGCACAGGATGCGGATAGTGCACCTGTCCTGGCCCTCCTTGGTCTCTCAGCAGCTTTCGATACCATCAACCATGGTATCCTTCTGGACCTTCTTAGGGGGTTGGGAGTGGAGGACACTTGTTATCTTCCTCCTCTAGGTCTGGTTCCAGTCAGCGTTAGTAGCGGGGAAGAGGTCCAGCCCTACAATCGCTGTGCTGGGGGGTGCCTCAGGACTCCGGGGCAGAACTGTAATTTGAGTAAGCATCTCAGATGACCCTCCCTACTTCTCATTAAGATAAGGGGGTCAGGGGAGTATATTCAGAGTTGCATGATTCTGTTACTGTAGCATTCAGAACTCTGGCACTCTAGTCTGGTCTACTTTGAAAGGCAGACACCCAGACTGTCCAAGTGATGCCTGGAGGCAGAAAAACAGGCTTCATATCAATCCTAGCATGAATGAATGACTTTGGGTTTTAGGGTGCCCCCCAGCTCCAGAGATTTTCTGTCTCTGACTCTGGATGTGGTTGCGCTACCTTAGAGTTGATGCACAATTTGGGGGTCTTTCTGGAGCAGATAGTAGCCATGACCAGTAGGGCCTTTGCAGAAATCCACCTTGTGCACCAAATGCACCCATTCCTGTAATGGGAGGCTCTGCTACACACCCATACCATAGTCACTTCCTGATTAGGGTACTGCAATGTGTTCTACACAGGGCTGCCCTGAAGAACATTTGAAAGCTGCAGCTGGTCTAAAATGCAGCAACACAGGCAGTTCTGGTTGAACCATGATATAACCACGTAATACGCCTATTTTCTGAGCTGCACTGTCTCCCAATAGGTTGCCAGATGCAATTTAAGGTGCTGGTGGCTACCTATAAAGACCTACATGGCACAAATGCAGGTTATTCGCAGGACCACCTGTCCCCAATTGTGTCTGTCCATCCTACCAGATCTCACAGGGTGGGCATGCTCCATGACCCTTCTGTGAAACAGTGCCAACTAGAGGGACCCAGGAAGTATGCCTTCTCTATTGCAATGCTTGCCCTATAGAACAGCATCCCCCTGAAATCTGGATGGCCCTGACCCTATTAGCCTTCTGGAAAGCCTTGAAGATCTGGCTTTTCCCTCAGGCATCAGGGCTAGACTGTTAATGGAATCTGACATGTATGGGATTTCGACTGCGAGCTAGTTTTTTAGAGGTCACAAGGTTGAGATGAGTGGCTATATAAATTCAATAAAGAAATAAATGTATAACATGCTATAGCCACACAAAAATAAATTATGGCTTAATATGATGGTCTGATCTACACAACTTGCTAAGACAATGGCTGGCTTCCCACAATACACTGAACTGTAAACTAGCCAACACTCATTTATATTAGTTTGAAGGGTTTTGCAAACCAGCCACTGAAAGTTATCCAAAACTAACTCAACAGATGAAACACTGGCCAAGAAATAAGCTTACTTTTCCACCATCACTACAACACAGCCTGTACTTGATTGTAATCATTTTTGAGTCTTGCCAAAGAAATCATCAAGCCAGTCTTTGTCTCAAGTTCTCAAAATGCAAAGGAACTGAGAATGACTATAGGAATGGCCACTATCCCTGTAGCACAGACAGGATGATGGTGTGAAAATAAGTGCAGTTGTCTCAGCATGTAATCAGTATCTATGATTAATATCTTAAACACTAGTCTCTGATATGGCTCACATATTATGCTAGGCCAAGATTTGTTTCATAATAGTTTATTTTATCATAATTGAACAGGTTGACTTGCAAAACATATCAAGCCATTAATCAAGGTTTTCAAATCACAGTGACTTCACCCAGAATGCTAACCCAAACTCAAGCAAACAACTTTGTGGTTTAGTGCAATGTAGGAATCAAATGTCAGGATTATCAACTCCTGGCCTACAGCAGGGTTTCTCAACTTTGGCAACTTTAAGACGTGTGGACTGCAACTCCCAGAATTCCCCAGCCAGCACGGCTGGCTGGGGAATTCTGGGAGTTGCAGTCCACACGTCTTAAAGTTGCCAAGGTTGAGAAACACTGGCCTACAGAGTGCTGCCAGCAGGGATGCAGTTCAATTCTTTTACCCCATTTTTATGAGAGCTGTGCTTCTGTGGGGGGAAGGGTGGTGGTGGTGGTGGTGTGTCAAAGGTAAAATAAAAGCCATAAAGCCTTCAACCCCTCCAAAAAGGGCTACTCTAGTGGCATCATGACACCACCAACCATGTCCTCTGTACTTCTTGTAAGCTAAATGCAGCTTTTGGCTACAAAAATGTTTCTGATCCTTATCCAAAGACTCAGGTTTGCCTGAAATCTTATGTTCTGTCAGAGATGCGTACATTCATCTTAAAGCCAGCTGTGTGTGGCTTGTTCTGCTGCCTTGTTTTCTGAAGAAAGAATGCTCTGCCCATGTTTAGAGTCTGTCTTCGTTAGAGAAAACAAAAGCACATCCCTATCACTTCTTTGCACATTCTAGGCTGAAATTAGGTTCAACAGCTTAGTCTTGGTGAGCATCCAAATTCAAATTAAGGCCCCAAAGAAACAAAAAATTACTCCCCGCAGGAGATAAACTAGTTCCTTTTCCAGCCATTGAAATAACCCTCTTAACATGCAACTGCCTGGCTGGCTCCCAATTCCCACCATCCCTGCACCCAACACGGATTTTTCCTGCTGACTCAGGATATTTGCAGCTGCAAAACAAACCACGGCCAAAGTCCAGGGCTGAAAGGGAGCCAAGCTGCACCTGGACGCAAAGGGGCAGCTGAAGGAGAGCGTGGGTGCAGCAGGGAAACCCTTGCTCGATACTGTAGTGTGGCACAAAAAAACAGATTCAGGCATAAAGTAGAAATTTGGATATGTGGGTATGAGTGTATGCTGCAAGAGAGAGTTGGAGCCAATAATTGAAAGAATCCATGTGGCTATAATAAATCTTGGAGATTTTAAAGAGCTGTGCAAGGGAGGGGCTTGGAGTTGCAATCGAGATTTATTGGCAGGGATAAGATAAATGTGGAGGGATGAAGCAAACTGGAATACAAGCAAACTTTTTTTTTGAGAAGTGTGAAATTATTTTCTTCACAAATTCAATCTGGATCTCTTTGGGTTGCAAAGAATCATAGTTTAATTTTTAAAAAATACAGAGAGCAGGCAAGTTTATAGCCCTTTAGAGTACAGATTTTAAAGAGTATTGCTAAATGCTTGGTAATGCTGCTGAACCCAGAGAAAGTGTTTAATGGGACATTCAGAGCTCAGGGAACAAGTCTTCCCACCACTAACCCTTTTATAATTTATTGTGGTACAAGCCCAGTCTTTCCTTTGGCCCCACACTGATGTGCCCTCATTTCATCCCCATTCCTTTAATGAAACAGCCTTTGCTCTTTACTAAGGTATAACAGTTTTAAAAGTCATCCTTTCCCCATCTCATTCCTGTGGAAAGTTCTCAAGAGCCTTTTTTCATCAAGCCTTTGATGTTGTTGTTAGGTTGGCCACCATCTCCTCTGTATTTATTACACTGATGGGATGTGTATTGGTGGGATGGAAGATACGTTGTGGGGTTTTGTTTTTATAATTATTGATGTTTTAAGATTAGGACAGCCTAGAAATTCTGTTAAATAAATACATTTAAGTAGCATCAAAAACTATTTTGTATATCTTTTAAAATTCATAAATAGCACAAGCATTATTCTTTAAGTAACAAAATGCCCACTGTTAGAATAAGGAGGATATGTTGGAAACAGCCTTGACTTTTACAAGGATTCTTGGGCCTTACATAGAAATTCACTACAGTACATCTGTGTGTGTGTGTGTGTTATTAAAGACTTTTTAAAAAGGAAGATAAAAACTAATACAAACTAATATAAAGTAAGAAAAAAGAAAAGAAAAATAAATAAATAAAAGAGAAAGCTAAAAGTTCAAGAAAGGAAAAAAAGTAAAATAGAAAAGAAAGAAAAAAGATACAAAAAAGTAGCTTCTGACCTTCTTTACAGCACTTAGAAGTTCAATTATAAATTTACCTCTTACTCTATTTATTTATCTATCAAATTTTATCACTGCCCATCTCCCTCCCAAGGAGGTTACAACGTAACTTTCTTCTTTCTGTAATCTATTTTGTCTAATCATCAAAACCATGAATCATAAGTTGGACTTCCGGTGGGGACATGGCGGACCGAACAGCTGTGCCCACGGGTTCAGCAGGCAGAACTGACAACGCGGCAGTTTTTTTGGGCTCAGGTAGGTTTTCCTGAAGCCCAGGAATGTTTTTCCGGAAAAAAGGAAAAAACCTGGAATTACCCCATCTGTCCTCCGAATGGCTGCTTGTAGCCAGAAGATCGCAAAAAGCATTCGTGTTCGACTGGTAAGAGCAGCCGGGAGGCTGGGATGTCACCATTTCCAAGCTGCACTATAGCCTTAATGGGACACTAAGACCGGCCACCCCATTTCTAAATCACTCAATTTATATTTCTTTTAAGTACACATACCCTAAGAGAGGCTTTCTACAGCAAGGAGAAGCGGGTTCTCTTGGTTCTTATTGTTATTTTTGGGATCATTTTTTAAAGAAAATTCTTTTTAAGTCTTGGATGTTGTTTTCCATCCAAATATTAAGGAGGATTGAGAGTAAATAATTGTCCTCCTGTTATTATATTTGTACTAAATTTAACAATTTGGATTAAGATTATTAAGGTATAATAAAAAAATAATACATGTCTGGGATTGGGTTTAATATGATTAAGATTATTAAAATTGTTGTATTATCAAGTACAATGGCAGATAATTTATATGTTTTTTAGTTTGATCTTTATTATAGTGGACAGGAATGTATAGAATAGTAGTAGGAAGGAAATAATTGTAAGGGATTGATTATGGAAAATTGTTGTATATCCTTCTGTTAAAAGTTGGAAATCACTTCTTTTTGTAATTTTGAAAAAATTTCTCTTGTGTTTCTACACTTTTTTAGTTTTTTCTTTGTAGTTTTTTGTTTTTCTGTAGCTTTTATCTTTGCTTGAAACTTAATAAAATTCTTATTAAAAAACCAAAAATCGTAAGTTCATTTTATTCTGTTTCACGCAAAATGTCTATAAGGAGTTTCCAGTCAGCAATAAACATAGATATTGTCTTTTCTCTGATCAAAGAAGTCAATTTAGCCATCTTAGCAAGTTGCACCATCTTTACTGACCATTCCTCCATTGTAGGTAATGCTGGATCTATCCATCTTTGTGCATACAATAATCTTGCTGCAATTATCATGTACAAAAAAAAGAGTTCCATGACTTTTTTCCAACTGTCTATTAATCCCAAAAGAAAAACCTCTGGACTCAATTGTATATTAATCTTTAAAATCCTCTGAGTCAGTGTATGTATTTGAATCCAGAATTGAAGCCCTAACTCACAATTAAGTAAGAAATATTTATTTCATGATTTTAAAAAATAGTATTGCTCTTGATTCAATATAAAATTGCATTTCTTTATTTGCAAACACATCATACTGCTGATTCATGCTCAGTTTACAAGATTTTTTTCATAAGCGATCAACATATATTTCCAGACATCTTCCTCTAAGCCATGCATCCCCATGGACTTCATATTTGGTTACTAAGTGTATAACTTTGCATTTGTCTTTATTAAATTTTCTTGTTATTCTCAGTTCATTTCATTCTGAATTTTATTTCTGTCTTTTATTTCTGCTTTCCATCCCACCCAATTCTGGATCAACTGAAATGTGACAAGCAGTCCATCCGTCTTTTCATCCAAATTATTAATAGAAATACTGATGAGTACAAGGTTCAGGACTAAACCTTCATGGCCTTCCACTTCTATGCAACTCTGAGCAGAATCCTAATTATCATGCAATCCAGCTGACACATGCATACCCATTCATTCATTCTTTCTTTCCCTGATTCACACATCACACTAAACTATGGCTATTTAACTACAATTTATTGAATGAACCACAACTGTCATAGTTTGCACAAGACACTAAGCCCAAATGGAACAAATCACAGTATGACTTCATAAAAAAAAAGAAAAAAAATGGATCTGACCATTGATCTATCTGATCTATCACAGAGCCATATAAAAATCCATTAAAAAAACAACAACAACACCCTGAAGGAAATTATTCCTCCAAAGGAATACAAGTAATATCAAAAAAGTAGACTCAAGTCTATGAGATATGAGTACTTTTGTAAATTCCAAAACCCTGAATCCAGTCCCATTCATGTCATAACTTTCTTCATAATTATAGAAATCTGGGAAGCCCAGAAATCTGAAGATACCCAAATTATGCATGATTTTTTTTTAAAGTTAAAGCAGAGTTCTCCACCTGTATGAAAATGTTTAAAGCATAGATATACAATCTGCAACTCCCTAAGCTTTTTGTCCAATCTCAGGACTCCTTTCTCAGCTGCCACCAACTTCCAGCAAATTAAAATTTAAACAAAAATTGTTGCTTTAAAATTGAATGAGAAGTGAATGGACCGAGTGAGGAAATCAAATTATGCAAAAGAGATGGTTTAAGAAACTAGTGTAGATTTTACTCCAGATGTTCCACTTTCTGCTTTTACCAAACCCACTTGACCATTGCCTTGCCAAAATATATCCCCAGACACATTCCACAAGTCCCATGCATGATTCTCAATCCCAGAAACACTGTGCACTCATACTCTAAAAACATACAGCAGAAGGCATTTTATGAATTAACCATTTCTACAACTCACCATCCCAGAAGCGTAAAGTAGATCAGGCAAGCAGGATGCATTATAGGAAGCCAACTCACTTGTGCAATTATCAGAAAAGCAATCAACAAATCCAATGAAACCAAATGAAGAAGTACACAGTGGGAGATGACTAGTTAGTTACATGCGTTCCTTATAAGGAAAAATCCTCTGAAACCTGTAGGCATGGGGAAGAAATCCATTTATTTTGCATTCTAATGCAAACCTATTTAATTTACATTTCCTTAATTAATACACAAGCTTAAATGTGTACACAATATTAGAAGAAATGGATATGAAAATTGGTATGAGATTTCATGTCAAGTTTTTTTTAATGCAAACTAATATAGAATTGAACATTACCTGTTGCACAGAAATGGAATGAAACTGAAACCTGGCAGATTCATCACCACTCCCCAGAGTGGATAAGCAGTTGAATACCAGTTATCAGCGCAGTGCTACAATTAGAGGAGTGAAGTTTATCCTCAGGGTTCCAGAACAACCATGTGAGGCAGCTTTAAAGGACAGGACACTGTACTGGGTACAGAATTCAGTTTCTTGAAAATGTCACCACTGCAACTTAAACATCAACCACAGGATTTGATATTGAAATCATATCAGTCTTATTTTGTCCCCTTCCCCCACTTTGTTATATCTTAACTGATTATCTGTAATTTTGAAAGCTTGCAAGTGTTATGAGCTTTGAGTTGATCTATTAAATGCTATTAAATAAAAGTCCCAACCTGAGGTGAATTTTGGATACAGCATTTTTTATGGCTAGCCTGGCTTACTTTGTTTCCCTCTTACTATGATTCTGTGTGTATTTTTAAAGTCAGTTTCCAGCTCTTATGCTGGAAAAATGTGCTTGAAAATCAACAACATGGGCAATGCTTACTAAAACAGCAGAACCCAAAGAAGCAATGAATAAAATTTTCAAGCCTGGCTCCAGAGCCTTGCATAGCTTCTCTGCCCTTTCCCATGACTTACAAAAAGCAGGGAACTCATCAGAGAGAAAGGGAAAGAGAATTCATGCCAGTGTGATGATTTATACAAATGGGGAAAAAGAATCACATTTAAGGGAGTGTAAAATCCAGAGTACATAGCTACAGAATTTTTACTTAAGTATGGAACATACCCAGTTGGATACGCAGTTCAAGAACAATGCTGACAAACCAGAAAAAAGATTCAGAAGAGAGACGACAAACTAGAAGAGCAGCTGCGAGTCCAATGGCAACTTAAAGACCAAGACTGCTTGCACTCATGACATTAACACTCAGAAAAAGTGACAGATGACTGAAAAGGAATCAAATTGCATGTTCTCGTTGCACACCAATTTAAGCACAAGCCACTTTCAAGCCTCACGTGCAAAAATGCCACCATGGATTGCATCATGCACTTTCCAGGAGAGCTCACACTGTTAAATGCTAAGGCAGAAAGAGATCTTGCATGCCAGTTCCATCAGGATAAGACAAAGAAGCCTGACAGGCTATAAATAAATACCACAAGGGGGTGACTGGCTACAAAATGCTGTTGATGGGAAAGATGAAGTTTTGGGGATCATGGCTGAAAGTACCTAGATGATGAACTATCAGATGAGTTGCACCTCCCAAGGACTGATAAAAATATACTTTTGGCCAAAGCATGTCAAGACTGATCAGGATGGCTTTAAACTGAAACAAAGAAAGGCTTGTGTACTGTAAAAAGTAGAAGGCGTGATGAAAGGAGGTCTTTTAAAGGAGAATCAGAAGGCATATTGCCTCGTACAGTTCATGGCCTTCACTGTCTGTACGCAAATGTTTAGGGTATGTGAAATAAGCAAGATGAGTTTGAGCTGATAAGATCTAGTAGGCATATTGGAGATCTGGTGGCATGATTCTAATGAGATGAGTAGAACAACTGGAGGACACCATTAGTTCAAAAGGCATAGAAAGGGAGGAAGAGTAGAACTGTATGTTCAAAATATCCATTCTTCTTCAGAAATCCACTTGAGTGAATTTGGCAATACTGTAGAAAGCATTTGGGTTAAATTAAGTGGAGGAATAAATAAAAGCAATATAGTTATTATGGGGACGCGGTGGCGCTGCGGGTTAAACCGCTGAGCTGTTGATCGGAAGGTCGGCGGTTCGAAACCGCGCGGCGGGGTGAGCTCCCGTTGCTCGTCCCAGCTTCTGCACACCAAGCAGTTCAAAAACATGCAAATGTGAGTAGATTAATTGGTACTGCTTCGGCGGGAAGGTAACGGCGTTCTGTGAGTCATGCTGGCCACATGACCCGGAAGTGTCCTATGGACAACGCCGGCTCCAAGGCTTTGAAACGGAGATGAGCACCGCCCCCTAGAGTCGGACACGACTGGACTTTACGTCAAGGGAAACCTTTACCTTTACCTTTTAATATAGTTATTGGTGTTTGCTATCACCCTCCCAACCCAAGAGAAGATGTGGATGATGCCTTCCAAAAGCAAACTGCATATTTTTCAAAAAGGCATAAAGTCATAGTAATGGGAGAATTTAATTAGCCCAACATCTGCTGAGAGACAAATGCTTCCAAACATGGACCTTCCAGGAAATCCTGACTTATTTTGCTGACAACTTTAGAGGATGGAAAAAAGCACAAAAGTATCAGCAATGCCTGACTTGATACTAATTAATAAGGAGACTTAGCTGAGGAATGGAAGTAACAAATACATAAGGGAAGAATGACTGTGTAATGCTGGTGTTCTTGATTCTAACAGAAAATAAACCAAGCACAGGTTAAACATACTTACATTGGACTTCAGAAAGAAGATCTTAACAAACCCAATGCAATGATAAGTAGGACCCATGAAAGAAGAAGTTAAGAGGAAAAGGAGTTGGATGGCAGTTTCTAAAAAATGAGAAGAAGGATGATTCAGCAAACTATAAACCAGTTAGTCTGACATTGATACCTGGGAAAGTTCTAGAATATATCATAAAGAGCTCAATTTGTAAGCCCCTTGGGGAAAAAAGTGAATTGAATGAATTCAGAATTCCTTTGGCCATAATAGCTTGGAGTTATCAAAGTTACAGTCTGACTATGTTTGGAGGATATCAGGTTGAGGAAGGCTGTTTTAGACTGTAAATTCCTCAGGGCAAAGACCTTTTCTTTCATATTCTGAAACAGTTTTGTGCATCGGTGTCACTATATATTAAAAAAAAAAACCTAGTAAATTACAGGGGATGGAAACAAGCTAAACATTTGAAAGACTCTAATTTATTTGAAAAATGCTCAAGCTTCACATGAGGAGCTATATGAGGACCATCTTTTGCAGCAAATTTTTCAAGACCAGACAGCTGTGATGGATGGTCTTAACACAAGGAATCTATGGCCTTAACACAAGGAATTCAATTAGAACTCTTCCCAATCCTTAAATTCTATAAGCATCTTACTCAACTGACTTACCATTCCCACCCATTTTCCATTTCTCTTCCCTTAGCATCACATTTGTAGATTGAACTAAATTGTCAGGCAGCACCTATCTGGATGAGAGGAGAAGGATGGCACATCAGATAACAGTGTTAAGTGACCCGTGTGAGGATGCAGCCCTACTTAGCTTAATGTGGAAAACACTTAACAGTTGGTAGGGATAATACAAGTTGATTACTCCCAAAAGGAAAAAAAAAAGGGCAGAAACATCTAGTAAGGATGTGCATGTGAGTAACAGGATGAGAATAGAGAGAAAAGGTTTAAATATGCATTGGCTGGCCTTGCAGATGCATTGACAGGCAGCAGCATTTGCAAAAATGGATCGTGGGACAACTGCATTTGCTAACACATTTCAATGTTTTATTGCTTTTGAACTCCTAATATGGCTTATAAAAACATATCTACACTCCTTAATATTTTATTCTATTCATTTATTCTCTATATGCTTAAAACACTATTGTTTTCAATCTGCATTCATTCCTCACCCATTCATTCTTGATCCCATCTCTTGTTTTATTATACACACTTAAGTTCCCGATTCCCATTGTGTTCAACTTATTTTTATGTTTCTTCTGACATATCTAACTTTTATTTGTTTATAGACAAATATGGGCAAAAGCAAGCTCTTATACACAGCCACTTTCACTTCTTTCAATAAACAACAATTTCTCACATGAGACCACATACCATTCACTATTTTACCAGTATTTGCACATCTTAAAATTTCTCCATTCATTTCCCCAATTTTGGTAAACATTTTACTAAGGCATGCAAATTCATTTACTTGCTCTAATTTTTCCCCACTTGTGTGTTAATTTGCAACTGTTCACTTCACAGCTTCCTTGGTCTTCAATGCATAAATTTTCATATCCACACTCCTTTTCGTATTACCCAATCTATCTTAACATTAACTGCAACTCCTTTGGATTCTCAGCCAACAACACAGCATCATTTACATTTGGGATGTGCAAAATTCACCATGTCCAGGACATCTCAGAGCACTTATGATTCAGAGGATTTACCATCTCCTGGAACAGCATGGTCCAGAAGAGAAAGAAAACATTGCAGAGTTCTGTTCTATTTCATTCCTGAATTAGTGAGTTTTGCATTATCCCTAGTTTACGTACAAAAGTACACATCTACCCACTCACATCACTCACCAAATATCACCACAATTTATCTACATGTTTATTCATAAAAACGTTAAGCAATCAGGGGAACATCACACATACTTGCCTTATTTCCTGCTCAGCGTTGAACAATTTGCAAGCATTCCATTTATTTTACCACATTCATCAACCAATATTCCTACAAAATCTTCTATTACTTAAGCCTACGCAGCTTAGGATAAAATTTCCCTAAATCACTAAACATTTTTCCCTCACATTCATACATTGCTGCTGTGCCCCGATGAACAGCAAATATCTGGTCTGTGCACCCCGGCCTAGGATAAAGCTGCACAATAACTAATTAAGATAAAACTTTACATCCTTACTTTAACTTGCCTCCCTTCCTATCCTCCCAAAGCTGGCTAAAGAACAAGGCCAGGCTACACACACATTTTCTTTACCCTTCTGAGACCCAGAATAAATAAACCTGGTTGTCTTCCTCAGAAAACTAATTCCACAAATGGGGAGGATCATCCTTTGAAGATTTTCAAGCAGAGTTTTATCCAGTTTTTTTACTATTAGATTCATATTTTAAAAACTCAGCCTGCTTCTATCACATACTGAATCTGATTCTAATTACAAAAAGCAGGTATAAGTGGGTCTTCCCCAAACCTGGCATTCTCTAAATAGGACTGCAACTCCCAGAATTCCCAGCCAATTTAAAATACTGGGAATGATAATCCCACACATTAGGAGGACGGGAAATGTTGGTGACATATAAGCATGATGCTGCAATCTATCCCATAATAAAGCAAAATACTTGTTCCATGGGCAGTAATTTGAAAACTTCATCTAAATTGAGAGAAAATAATATGTAGGAGGAAAACTGTGAGCACCTTATCCTTCATTACAGATTTTGCCATTATCATTTGGGGAAGACTTTCCATACTGGCCTGACTACCATGGAAGCTCCAGGTTGTCGTATAAGATTCTGCAGTAAGTGCTGGAGCACTTGCTCAGTTTGTAATAGGGAACTTAGGTCTTTTGAGCAACTGGGCCCTTAGATAAACGCAAAGCACAGATTAAAATATAGACAATGCTCTCCTACAGCTGTGCACTGCTAAAGGTAGTAATGGAGAATTTCTCTGGAACAGCTGATCTTCTCTTCAAGACCTCCCATAAGCTTCTGAGGAATTATTTTGGCTTTCTCAGAACGCATCTGAAAATCACTAGCTTAATTTCCAAGGGAAAGGTATCTGTACAGGTAGTCCTCGCTTAACGACCACAATTGGGACCAGAATTTCAGATGCTAAGTGGAGTGGTCATAAACGAATCTGACCAATTTTATGACCTTTTTGCAGCGATTGTTAAGCGAATCACTGTGGTTGTTAGGTGAACCACGTGGTTAAGTGAATCATGTGGTTCCCCATTGATTCTGCTTGCCAGAAGCTGGCTGGGAAGGTCAAAAATGGCAATCACATGACCATGGGACACTGCAATGGTCATAAATGCAAACCAGTTGCCAAGCACCCAAATTGTGATCACGTGACTGTGGGGACACTGTGACAGTCGTAAATGTGAGGACTGGTCATAAGTTGGTTTTTTTCAGCACCATTGTAAGTCTGAACCATCACTAAACGAATGGTTCTTAAGCAAGGACTACCTGTATTCCATGCACCAAGTCCAACTAGTAATTTGGACCATAATGACCACGGTTGTCATTATCTTGCAGCACCTAGCAGTTTTATCTTGACACACTAGTATGCCTCAACATATTGTCTGGGAATCACTGTCCTACAGCCACATGGATTTGAAAAATCCTATATGTAATTAAATATGAAAAGTTTGGTTGTGATAGATCCAGAAGGATTCTAGTCCAACACTCGTCAGTCAAAATATAATGGCCAGTATCCCTGTATGCTTATGATAAAAGCAAATATACAGGCCAACGGATAAATATAACTTGGCATATGGTCTACGGGCTTACAAGGAAGGTGATGCATATTACAGAGTCAAAAGGCTATCTGATCTACGTGTGTTTGATTGGGCCTTTTTAAAAAAAAATGCACCTCAAAAAGGGAAAACAGATTCAGTCCCCCTTTCTAAGAGAAGTGCTTTCTCACTCTGCATCTTTACTTGCATTTTGAGATGCTGATATGAATAGCTGAATCAGTAAACATATACTTTTATGGAGTAAGATTAACGTTTGAGTGGACATGTTCTTTACCATACATCTTGGCTTAAAACATTTTGATACAATACACTAACAATATCTAGTTCATCATAGCTATGTAGATGCTTAGCTGTGGTTATATCTTTGGATGATTAATTGGAGCAACTGCAACCTGAAAGTTCATGGGGGGGAAAGCATCAAGATAGCACAATCTGTGTCTTTATTTCCAGTTCTTTCATTTCTTTTCCTATTACCTTTTTAAAAATCTCATCATAACTAAGTTTACACACATGCACATAAACACATTTAGATCACAAAATTCTAGAAAACTACAGGCTGGGTTCTCATGCCAAGCTATGGTTTCTTGAACCATGGTTTTACTCAACTGCAACTTGAGTTCATACCTCACACAATATGACAAGAAAAAATCATGCCTTAAAAGCCAAAAACCTAGGAACACAATGTGCTAACCCGAAATCAAACAAGCCACATCTGACTTACACAATGAACAGACCCAGTCAGTACAATGCTCGCAAAAGACAAGTGAGCATACGTCCATGCATGCAGACACAGATCTCAATGGTGTTTGGTCTTATGTTTTGATGGGAAAAATCTTGCATGTAGAGAAGTTATAGGGACTGTCCAAACATGTAAAGGAAATTCACACGTACCTATGTGCAAATGAATTTACAAAGTGCGTATGCCAGATTCTTTGATATTATACTCTCTCCCTCTGCTGCCCAAGACAGTCTATCTTGAGCCCTCCACTACGATACCCAATTGGAATCCAAAGTATTTAGGGACAACAGCTGCTGAAACTGCCAGCACTCTGGTTTGGAGGGAGGATGCCACAAGGATGATATAAGCAAAGGAAACAGAGTGGTCCCAGTGGTAGAAGAGACAATGAGTCACTTAGAGTGCCTGTCCCCACAACAAAACCACGGCCCCAGGTTACCCAACAACATCACGTCAAATCTCAAGAAGCAGAACACAAGAACACTGAACCTCTAACGGAGGTCACATCAGATTCTCCCTGCAATACACACTCCTCCTGGCATGGTGACAGGACAAGTTATTGTGAAACTGACCCATCTCCTTGTAAGAGATGAGCAAAGAAAGAGAACATGATACAGTAAAAAGACAACGAGCGGTCATGTGCTTTGCATGCACATTCTCATTTCCAAGATTATGAAGCAAAGGAGGAACTCTCTTCTCTTGGCCTATCACAGGCAGACCCGACAATTGATCCATAAAACAGCTGACCTATATCTGCAGGTCATGAACTGACGGGATAAGTCTCTGGGCTGGCGTGACTCAAGGCAGGGTGGGGGAAGAAATTGATCCTTTGAGTTCACAGCTTTCAGAGGCTACCAGAGAAAGCAGTTCTAAGAATAACAACACAAAGGTAGATTACTGTAGTTTGTGAAGGCCATAGGCTTCAAAGCTTAAAGTTGTTTGTGAAGTACAGTGGCTTGTTTAGCAAATGGTGTTAAAAATAAACTAACATGATCCACACACTGCCAGGCACCTAATAGAATCCAAGGTTTAGATCTCACTTAGAAGGGTATTGTGTAAAACAGATTCTGCAGTGTCATAGACGGCCAAGGACTTAAATCAGGGAAAGGTAACCTGTGGCACTCTAGATGTTGCAGATGTACAACTCCCAGCATTCTTAGAAAGCATGGCCAACAAGGAGGGATGATAGAAACTTCAGTTTGGAAACATTTAGGCTGGGCCCATGCAACATGCTTACCAGGTCGGCTAAAGTGCTAGTTGTTGCCTCTGTACAACATACCAAACTTGGTTAGGTTTTTTTTTTTTTGTGGCTCAAGCACAATGAATAAACCCAACCTGTTTGGTTAGTTTATGACTCAGCATATTGTGCAAACCCCAAAACTGAGTTAATTCAACAAGAAGCTTAAGCAGACAGCACAAATACAGCCTTGGAATTGTATAAAGTCAAGCCATGTATGGTTTATTTACTAAACACAGTTAAGGAAAACATGTCCTTGCATAATATGTGAATCCAGTCACTCACTCACATCATTTTCACAGAGACATTTTGGGCAACTCTGAAACTGCTGCAGGCAACACTGCCACAACACGGGTGATCTTCTGCAAGCTTACCAGGCAGCTTCAGTGGATACAAGCAGCAACCCAAGCAGTGCCTTGCAACTTGGAGACGCTATTTGCAATGCCTAAAATGACATTACATAGGGAACACTCTGAAATTAAAATGGTAGCGAAGATCACCCATCTTGAACAAAGTGTAACAAAGAAGACATATACAGGTAGCCCTTGTTTAGCGACTGCCTCATTTAGCAACCGTTTGCAGTTACAACAGTGATAAAAAAGTAACGTTATGACCAATCGTCACATTTGTGACCTTTGCAGGTCTGTAAACCAAAGGGAACCTGAAGTAAGATCGTAAGAACAGTGTGATTTCACTTAGCGACTGCTTTGCTTAACAACCGAGTTGCCAGTCCCAATTGTGCTTGCTAAACTAGGACTACTTGTACAGAGAGACTTTTAAACACCTGCATATCTGATGGGCCAGAATTCCTAGATATGTATAAACCTGGGTGTTATCATATCCATAATTGATATGCCTGCTACAACTCCCTATTTCCCATAGTAATTATAAAATCATGAGCTGTCTTCAATTTTGTTGTGGGAAAAAAAGGTTTCTTCCTTCTTGTTCCTCTCTCTACGTGTCAAGTCCCAACCCACTGCCACCCAGAAAAACAAGAAAAATAGCTTTTTAACAAAAGCTGTGGCTTGCTGTTTTTCCCCCACCCTATGTTCCCTTGCTGTATCTTTTACATTTTGACTGGGGGGTGGAAGCAAAAAAGTGCTCCCTTGAGCAACCTCAAGGTTGATTTTCTTGTCTAAAACCTTCATGGGAATGACTTGCTTTTTGAAGCAAACAGCATCATTGGGCAACACAAGTTACATACACAGCAAAAACTAAAGGACAGAAAGGCAGACCCCATGGGAGCCATTCTAGGAGAGGGAGGTCAAAGGTTTCTAGAAATCAGACTTAATATAATTTACCATGACTTAACTGTGGAAGGTAAAAACTTGACTATTAATAATGCCACCAAAATGTACCCTCCATTTAGGAAGCACGTATCTCTAATTCTGGGGACAAATAGAAAGAAAAGACCAACAGTGATCACCTTCTTGCCTCAGCTGTGAAGTCCCAAAGAAACAACCAACTGCCTCCTGCTGAAACTGAGTACAGGGCTGGAGTTAAACATAGCTGCTGTTTCTTTTTTTCCTCTCCAGTTCCCTAAGCAGCAAAGAACTGTGGACCGAGCTGCTATTTTAATTTCTCCAAGTCCTCCAAAGTAGTATTACTTTGGTTATTATGGGAAATTTAAATTGGAAACCCTGAAGACAGCTAGTGCTACTTGGAATGCAGCTGCTGCCAGTTCCACTGACAAGCTGGGGCCGCCGGAGAGATCATTCTAGCCCCCCAGCAAAACTGAAACCAGCCCTCTCCAAAAAGCTTTTAGCAAGAAATCCAGGGGAGGGGAGTGAGGCATAACAATTCTGGAAAGGGCAAAGGGTCCTCCCCTCCCCTCCTCCTCCTCTCTTCTTCTGAAGCCTTCTTATATACAGTGCTTAAAAGGTGGGAACCCATTTGAATTTTCAGTATTTCTACATAAATATGACCTAAAAGTGATCTGTTCTCCACATAAGTCCTAAAACTTCATAAAGAGAACTCAGTTAAATACATGAGTCAAAAACATTACACTTGTCATTGATTTATTGAGGAAAATGATCCAAAGCTATCTATTTGTGTACGGCAAAAGTATGTGAATCTCTAAGATCATCAGTTCATTTGAAGAGGAAATTAGAGTCAGGTGTTTCAGTCAATGATAATCAGGTATGAATGTGGAAGGCCCTGCCTTATTTAAAGAACAGAGTTCTGGGTATTTACTATCAAAGCCTGATCTTCACAACACAGGTATGTGGAAGTGTGTCCTAGCTCAAACAAAGGAAATTTCTGAGGACCTCCAAAAAACAGTTGTTGATGCTCATCAGGCAGGAAAAGTTTACAGAAGTATTTCCAAAGAGTTTGAACTCTACCACTCCACTGTCAGATCATGTACAAATGGAGACAATTCAACGCCATTATTATCCTCTCCAGGAGTGGTCAACCAACCAAGATCACATCAAGAGCAAGGCGTGTTAATATCTGGGAGGTCTCAAAGAACCCTAGGGTAATGTCCAAGGAACTAACGGCCTCTCTTGCATTGGCGAATGTCAGTGTTCACCACCATCAGGAGAACACTGAACAACTGTGGTGTGCATGGCAGGGTTGCAAGGAGAAAGCTGCTACTCTCCAAAAAGAACACTGCTGCCCATCTACATTTTGCAAAAGTCTACATGGATAAGCCAGAAGGCTACTGGAAGAATATTCTGTGGACAGATGAAACCAAAATAGAACTTTTTGGCTTGAATGAAAAGTGTTATGCTTGGCAAAAAGCACACACTCCATTCCAGCATAAGAACTTTATCCCATTTGTGAAACATGGTGGTGAGAGTATCATGGTACGGGCCTGCTTCGCTGCCCCTGGACCAGGACGGTTTGCCACCATTAACGGAACTATGAATCCTG
Source organism: Candoia aspera (assembly GCF_035149785.1). NCBI lineage: Eukaryota > Metazoa > Chordata > Lepidosauria > Squamata > Candoiidae > Candoia > Candoia aspera. The sequence goes on along the minus strand of NC_086156.1, from coordinate 77,070,217 downwards.
AATTGTACCAGCAAATTCTACAGGAAAATGTCAGGGTGTATGTCCATGAACCGAAGCTCAAGATAAAGCGGGTCATGCAGCAAGCAACAACCCAAAACACGCAAGTCGTATGATCAAAAGATGGTTCAAGCAGAAGAAATTTAATGTTTTGGAATGGCCAAGTCAAAGTCCTGACCTTAATACTATAGAAATCTTTGGAAGGACCTTTAGTGGGCAGTTCAGGCAAGGAAGCCAACCAACATCCCTGAGTTGAAGCTGTTCTGTAAGAAGGAATAGGCTAAATTTCTTCCAAGCCAATGTGCAGGATCGATCAACAGTTACCCAAAAATTTAGTTGCAGTTATTGCTGCCCAAGGGGGCCACACCGGTTACTGAAAGCAAAAGTTCACATACTTTTGCCACACACAATATGTAGCTTTGGATCATTTTCCTCAATGAATCAGTGAACAAGTATAATGCTTTTTACTCATTTGTTTAATTGGGTTCTCTATATGTAATTTTAGGACTTACGTAGAACATGTTTTAGGTCATATTTATGCAGGAATATTGAAAATTCAAAAGGGTTCACAAACTTTTAAGTACCACTGCAGGTAGTACTTTCACTGGATACATCCTCCCCAATTCTTAAACCCTGTCAGATACTTACTATAAGCTGCCAGGATCTTAATTTGGACAATTCCCTGCTTTCCATTTTCACTTTTTCATTGCTGATGTGGGAGGGGAGGGGGCAAATATGCTGATTTTTTGCCAGTTGCCATCTTAAGAGTTTGTATCTCAACAGCTTTCAATCACAGACTTAATACTGAATTGCATCATAGCCATTTGACTTTTGGTTCTTTGAATCCTTTTATCTCTTTTCTCCTCTCAAACCAACTGCTGTGAAGATTCTTTACTTTCTGGTTGCTTACAAGTGGTTAGGCATTTTCTTAAAAGTCTCTTGTTTTCCTTAATTTTCAAAATCATACAGTTCTGTTTTTTGTGGGCTGCACATAGTATGCAAAAACTGTATTATTTAGTTAGTGGCTCCATTTTACTTCCAAACTGATAACAACTCAGGCACTTGAGTTCATAATTAAGAAGTAAAAAAATGACATCTGCGACAAAATGCTGCAACATAGGATAATTCTGTTCCAGATGCCAGCCAGAAAGCCATGTTATCTTCTATAATACTAAATCTTTATTTTTCCTTACCAACGTTTTAACATTTATTGTCCACTAATAATCAGCTTTATGTACCTAGTGAGCATTCTCACTGTCATAACTGAGTTTCCTGCTTCAATTTTTTTCCTTAAAGGATGTTTATATTTTTCAAAGAATTCCCCTTACTCTATAGATACTTCCTTCATTTGTATAAACGGTGCAGTTTTCCTACATGGGCCACATGCAGAGATTAAATTAATTATTAGCATACAGAACAGCCACATTTTGACTGGGATGATGGGAATTCTACTTCATCAAATAGAGAGAACAACAGATTGTAGAAGACTGGTATAGGTTGATAAGAAAATACGCTACAAGCAGCATCCCTCGTATATACTAAAATAACAAACAGGGAACTTTGCAGCATCTGCCATATGATTTCCTCAGTCCATAGCAAAAGAGCAATTACGGGACAGTTTATTTGTTTAAAGGCAATTTTGAGTTCACCCTCTTCAAGCACAGACAGAGGCTTTGGGGGACAGTACTTTGCAGGTTTTTTTTGGTGCCTTCGAGTCAGTTTTTGACTCCTAACAACTGCCTGGACAAGACACTGCAGTTTTCTTGGCAAGGTTTTTCAGAAGTGGTTTGCCATTGCCTCCTTCCTAGGGCTGAGAGAGAGTGACTGGCCCAAGGTCATCCAGCTGGCTTTCATGCCTATGGCAGGACTAGAACTCTCAGTCCCCTGGTTTCTAGGCTGATGCCTTAACCACTACACCAAACTGGCTCTCACATCACAGATTATGCTCCTAATAATCCAAAATAAGCATGAATCTAACAGAGTTCCCCAACCTGGCACACTCTAGAAGTTTTAGAGTGCAGTTCACAACAACGTAATCCACTACACTTGGAAGGCATCAAGCTCCAAAACGCTGTTTCAATATACTACTTATCTCATAGCAAGAAAATTATTAAATAGATCTTAGGAAAAGAAAGCAGAATGACCAAACAGCAAATCGTATTAAGTGAACATGGAACTGCAAAACAAAAATATAAAACATATTTAAATTTAAAAACTATTTGCTGAATTCTCTGGAATCTAAAGGAAGAGTTATGTCATGCTGAACAATTCTAACAAGGTTAGACATTTCATTTTTTTTAAAGGGGGGGATGAATCAAGAAAGCGGAGAATACAAGAGACCAGCATACCACTGAGTAGACCAGGCCCTATTCCCCTTCCTACAGATTAGTTATATAATTATATAATAAAATTATATAATTTATATACTAAAGCCATTTTTTTTAAAAAAATAAAAGATTACAGCAAAGCGCTCTACAATAATTGTTCCAACAGCTCATTCTGGAGAGTGAAAAAGGTAAAAGGTGAAAAGGTCCCCTGTGCAAGCACCGAGTCATGTCTGACCCTTTGGGGGGACGCTGCTTTCGCGACGTTTTGTTGGCAGACTATATCGGGGCGGTTTGCCATTGCCTTCCCCAGCAAACTGGGTACTCATTTTACCGACCTCGGAAGGATGGAAGACTGAGTCAACCTGAGCCGGCTACCCGAGAATCCAGCTTCTGCTGGGATCGAATTCGGGTCGTGGGGAGAGTTTCGAATGCAATGCTGCCGGAACTAAATGGGTAAAGAAGTGGTTGGGGAAGGGGGCAGAAATAGTTGTAGGGGGAAAGAGGTGGCCTCAGTTTCTCCATCCAGCAAAGATGTTGCAAAGACAATCCCAGACAGGAAGTGCAGCTTGCAATGGCACTAGATAGGGAACTTGTGTTCAACACCTTGGGGGGCCTCCTGGCCTTCCGAGAAGCACCGTATTAGAAATAAGAGGTCAGCTTTTGTGGTGTGAAGAGGCCTCTTGGTGTTACACAACTGTGAGACCTTCCTCTAGTCCCATGGCAACATCCTTCTCACCATTCCCCTCAGATACGCTGGGTTTGTGATCAGGCGACCAATGCATCAACTGAAATTTGAAGCAATAATCGTCAAAGAACAAAAAGAGGTTCACCACTTCACTGGCTAGTTGTGAAAACTGGTAATTTCAGGTTTTAGTCTCTGGAGCCCCTTTTCCAATTTTATTAGCCTTTCCTAATGCTCCTGTACAAAACCAGCCCTAGCCCCCTCATCTGGGTTCTAACTACTAATGCAAAAAGAGCCAGTGTAGTATATTAGGTAAGGCGCTTGACTGAGACTGGGGCATCCTGCACCCTTCCCTGGAGTAGAAGCTGAAAAGAAGATCACCCTGGTTGAGATACATGTTGAGAGAAGGGAAATGTACTGCATAATCTTGTCTCCTTTGCCACCTGTGTAAAATCAAGCATTTGACTTTCTGCTCCAGCAAAGGCTATCTTACATCTGCTTTTTCAGAATCACTACCCCTTATAAAACCCTTGGGCATGCCCCCCATTTTATAAACGCATAAGTGGGTTCTACAAGGCAGGGGCACATGGAGGGGGAAGAATCTAACTTGCTGGTTGGCTGTGACCTGCTATTAAAAGATGCACCATGAAAATGGGGGACAGTGAGCCATGGAAAATGGCCTGGGAGCAAACACTGAAGTATTATATTGCTTTTTTGTGAGCACTCAAAGCACACCACATACATTATCTCAACCATCCTTATAATTCTGTAAGGAAAGTATGACATGAATTTACCTAAGGCTATTGTCCCATTAAATTAGAGGCTAATTCTGGAAGTTGTAATGCAACACATCAAAGTATCAGATTAGGAAAGGCTCTCTAAGGTTTACATCAGTGGCTTTCAGTTGGCAGCTCATAAGCCCCAATCAACATACTGACGACACCATGGCCACATTTTTATTTACCAGGGTGGGGTAGAGAAGGATTTGTGTGTGAAAAAGAGAGAAGTGGAAAGATGAAGAGGGGTAAACAGACCACAAAGAGAAGTCAGTATAAAGAAAGCATGATGCCTGGGTTCATATAAGATGCTGCACTAGACTAAAATGGAGTTGGGTAGTTTGAGACCCAACATATTGTGTGAACACAGCAGTTGGTTTAGAGTTTAGCATATTATGTGAATCCCCCAATATATAAGATGAAAAAATAAAAATAAATCAATGACTGGGTTTACATGCTAAACTTTAAACTCAGATTAAACGCACACAACTTCTATGCCCAGAGAGTATGCTGTGCCCAAACAATTACACCATCTTATGACTTAACATAAGGTCCTGATTCATACAATATGGTAAAACAATGCCTAGGTCCCATGACACACTGAACCAGAAACTTCCAATTCTTACTTTAATCCAGGGTAGCGTATTGTGTGAATCCTGCCAATGAGCTGCCTCTTTTAATTTCAATTTTTAAAAAAAACCCGGAACGACTGAAAACTACTGATTTTATTCCCTCTCAACGTTCTTTCAAATTTCCACTGCTGTCCTCATTCCATAGGAGTGAGTAGTTTGGGGTATAAATCTAACAAGCTCAATGACCCTTTTATCCCAGTACCATCTACCCTGGCTAGCAGCAAATCAACCCATCTGAAGGGCACCAGGTTGGGAAAAGTCAGGCAGAAGTATTTCCCAGCCCTGTTACCTGATCCTTTCAGCTAGAGGTTCAGAGACTTACTCCTTTACCACAGAGCTAAAGCCTTCCTTCTAAAAATAGATGCATATTGTAACTTGTAGCCGTTAACACCACTTAGATCAGGGGAACATACTGTAGGCCCATACACAGCTATGCCGGAGTGATAAATTTAAGAGCCAAATTCAAGATGAAATTAATAACATCTTTAGACCTTTTCAATTATTTAAAAAAAACAACAGCAGACATGAAAAGTTGAGAGGGATGAGAATCTGAGCCAACTGGGGCCACAGGGTAGGGATAATGTTTTAACTCTTTGCTCCTGCAGATTTCTGTACTTGCTATCAGTAATGGGAGAAAACTTGAATTCCAGTCAGGACTATAATGGGAGGAAAGGGTGCACCCACTTGCCTGTTCCTCAGTCTTGATCAAACGCTAGACCATCTACACCTGCTAGTTATTTTAATACAATCATACAAAGAGCAAGGTTTAAATCATGCCATACCTAATTAAGACCCGAGAGTGCAGCACTTATTTGTATCGATGAAAAGATGACTGAGTTCTGTGCTAAGGCCTACTTTGTTAAATAAGCCACAACTGATCGGTCAGAAATATATATTGTCTAAGGCAAAACAAACCAAAGCATCTTTTGGCTTAGCACAATGTGTGAATCCAGTCACTCTACAAGTTATTCCAAACTTCCTTCTTAACAGATTTCCTATAGAGAAAAATGATTGAAAAGGGCAAGCAGCTGAACACTCTACATGGAAGACAATGTCTGGATCCCTACAAGAGTCCATACGAGGCAATGCACAATGAAAGACATTCGAATTCAAGAATATGATAGGCCGTAAGTAGTTCACTTGGTTTTGGCTTAGCACGCTTTCAAAGCTTCTCAACAAGCTGTGGCGCAGTACAATTTTGAGTTGTTCAAATTGCCTTGTATTATTCTTTTTCCTAGAAAGAAGCCAAAATATCTTGTTCCAGCCTTTAATTAATGATTATTTTTACTGCTGCTTTTAAAATAGAGTTTAATCTTGGAGTATTAACTGAGATTATTTTATTATAATGTTACACAGTGTTGCCTTCGCTGTCTCAAAGTGACTGATTAAATCCAGTAAATAAATAAATGCCTGTAAATAAACAAGTAACTAAGTAATGCAAGAGATAAATTAGGGAAAGGAAATTAGCCATGCAAAAGCTGCTTGACTTCCAAGGAAGACCCTCTATCCCCAAATCTCTGCCAGCCGAGAACCACGACTATCCACCCCTTGTGCCACACAGAGAGAAGGTCATTCAGCTCATGCTGAAGCTCAGCAGCACAACCAGCTACTGTTTCCTGATATACACACAGAGCTGCAAAGAGAAGAAGTAACAGAAACTGCACCCAAGGAAAGGGGTCAGCTCTTCTCTACCGACCCCCCTTTCTTCCTTCCCTTTTCGCTACCACCTCAACCAGCAGCTACAAAAAAAACAGGATTCGGTTTTCATTTGGCAGAGAGGCAAGGGCAGCCCACTGCTTAATGCTTTTTGACAACTGGAAGGGGAAATTTGAATAGGGGGAAGGAAAAAGGGAGGGAATTGGATTCTACATCAGACACACAAAAAAAGCTAGGATATAGCTTAGTTTCCCATAGGCAACACACTTATTAATTCGATCCTTTAGGACATATTGGAACCTTAATTACTTAGTTTCAAATGCTGCTGCCTTGGGTTCGATTTTGCAAATAGGGAATTTCACCAGATTATCAAGGGCATGCTCCTGCACCTTTAATAGCAGCTTGATCTACAGAAGTCTACAGAAAATAGGAAGATATGTCCCATGGCATTAAAAAACATAACAGGTGGGAGTTCTTTATTGCAAAGGTAAGTATCGGACATCATATCTCACTGGCTAGAAACAACAACCTCTGAATGTGGAAGGAGCCAACAAGTGTACCCAGAGATCTCAGCTGTTCCCAGCAAAGTGTTGTGCCATACTTTTGATTAACTGAATGGAGTAAGACATCAGAGGCTGTTTTGTGAGCCAATCTGGAGCCAAGTTTTTCTCCATCCCAGCCTTTGGTTAATGTGACTTCAGATCTAACCATGGCTTGGCCAAAGTTCAGAATGCTGAGAACACCTAATCAGGACTCCTCATCAAGATGAATTTTCAACCAGCTATAGGAAACCTAGAATTTAATATATGATGTAGCAGATTTCAGACATTTTGCAGCCAATGAAAATTATTATAGTACAATATGTCTATTTCCAGTCATGCCATATAAAATCACGTAAGTGTTTGCTTCTCCAGTCCTCTGATCTCAAGTAAATCTGACTCTTCCAAAATAACAATGGGACCAAATTGAGATAAGTTATTTGGAGCATTTATCCATACTGTAAATACCAAGTAGAGTTTCATGCTGAGGCATCCAACACTTGACTTCCAGATCATTACCTTCTGCTGTTACCCATATGCGGGTCTCACAGCCAGATAATCCATAAGTTTTAAGATGTACATTAGACTATTAGTGGTTAAGGTGCTGAGCTAGAAACCAGGAGACTGTGAGTTCTAGTCCCACCTTAGGCATGAAAGCCAGCTGGGTGACCTTGGGCCAGTCACTCTCTCTCAACCCAACTCACCTCACAGGGTTGTTGTGGGGAAAATAGGAGGAGGAAGGAGTATTAGGTATGTTCGCTGCCTTGAGTTATTTATAAAAATAATAAAGGCAGGATAAAAATTAAATAAATAAATAAAGTGCTAGATCTAAGTACTGCCATAAGCCAATGGAAACACACAGGTTTTACAAAACTAGTTTCTCAGACTTGTACTGTAATTAGACCTAATGTGATGCCCAGATCCAGATCACAGGTTATATTGGGGTTAAGGAAAAGCACTTTATCCCTATAATTTGAAACCACGAATTGTAAACCAAGGTCCTACAGATCATCTGAATACTAATGGGGTGTAAGGAAGTTCAGCTTTCTATAACCTGTCTATGGTTGCTCTCAGTAACTGTAGATTTTCCATTTTTTTACAAACTATTTTTAACAGATATCCTCTACCTAGCCACCAAAAAAGTGACTGAGATTCTAGCCAAAATGGGGATTAATCAGCAAACTGCAGCTGGCTGTAACAACTGGCAGTGAATCAATTGGTAAGCTGTTTACTCATGGTTACTACTAGACTTGGTTTTTATGAAATGTAAATAAGCTCACCGCTTCCCTTGCCTTGTCTCAACTTTAGTTTTCAGAACCTCTTTACATAATCTGATACTTGATTTCCAGTCTATCCATGACCATGTGTCCTACCTTTGACCAACATGAGCTTCAACCACCTGTGTCAGACTCACACCCTGCTGTCACAAAACTAAGCCCCAGGCCTGATATACAGATAATACAACTGTAAATAAACAAGACTACCACAAAATAGAACCCGGGGTCATTCATAGAGCCCTTCTAGTTCTCATTAATTGATTATTACACACTGAAGAGCCTCCAGACATACCACATTCAACTATACTGCTATTGCATCCAATTGCCAGTTCAGCCATACTGAAGAGGTGCAAGTATCAAAAATGACTAAACATGGCTGGCCTTCCCCACTGAGACCATATTTGCTTTTTAAGCTTTTATTTTCTCAAAACGATGCGAAACTTCACTTTCAAAGAAATGTACAGCACCTAGCTGGCCTTAGTTAGTCTGGAAAAGCTAACTGGAGCTGAACTGGTTAGTACCTGAATGGGAGATTATGGGGAAATCCCAGGGCTTCAAGTAGACTTGAATAAGGAAAATATCGCAGAAGACAGCGGCAAACCACTTTCATGCTGCTGCCAAGAAAATTACTTGGATATATTCTGGAGTCCCCAAGAGTCAAAGTCAAGCTGACTCGAAGGAGATTTTCTTTTTTTAATAATGTGCGCACACACACACACACACACACAGAGCATTCCACATGTGATCATTGGCAGAATAACATGCATACAGCCCAAAGAAAATGAGTTCCTGCCCTGATGACCTTACAGTCTAAAAGTCATGCATTTAAACCAGCAGGCATGCATTCTTCATCAATGACACAATCATAGCCAAGCAACTCTCTTTCTTCACCATCACCATGTAGGTTGAACCAGGGTTCCCTTTCCCATTTAGGGAATTAAGAACAGAGAAACAGGCAGGGAGTACTTAATCCTTTTCCTGATCAGCGGCTGTCAGGTTGCTTTTTTGCTTAAAATTTTTTGCTTTCCCCTTCCCTGTAAATACAGTACGTGTCAAAAACATCTGAATTACAGATATGGAAGAACCACCCATGTTCTATAGCTCAAAATCACAGTATCCACAGTTGCTTTTTTCTCTGTATCTCCATTAGATGAGTGGGCATATAACACATAGTTTGACATTGTGCTCTATTAAATACTTATGCTGGTTTTCTGTCTCACTTCTAATCAGTCCAAGATTCAGTTCTTATGTCAAAATGTCCAGGTTCCCACAATTACAGGAATCAGGCTAGACAAATATTTCAGAAGCTTGGGCATCAGGAATGTATTTCATGATGTATGGAAGCCAGGCACTTGGAGTTTGCTCGACTCCACATGCTTATACAGGCATCATGAATTGAATTAAGTTTAACTGTTTCCCAAAGACTGGCTATATTAATTTGTTACAGCATAACAAACAAACAGCTGACAAAAACTACCAAAGAGCTTACCCATCCTGACCAAATAAGTATAGGATGATGGCAACAAGTGTGTGGCACCCGAAGAACTACAACCTCAGTCCACCACTACTGTAAAGAAAATGATGCAATGTAAGGCATCTCTTTAAAACAGATGCCTTTGTCATCTCCAAATATCACCATATAAAATATTCCAAGATGCCAGCCAGTCATTCCATCTTTTGAAATGCTCCATCTCTTTCACTATCTTTGTTTCTAGTTTCTTTTCTAAAAGTCAGTCAGTGTTGTATGCCTACTAAATATGTTCAAAACAAATGGAGGTTCTATTTCTTATGTGTAGGTCTTTTCCCCTAATGTCCGTTCTGTATCCCTACACACCATGGGGTTTCCCCACATGTGCTGATGTTTTCTTCTTGTGTAGTGATGAACATACTACAAATGCACAAAGTGCTTTCCCATTTATTAATGATTAACGTCAGCCTGCATAATTCAGAATTAAGGTGCTGGTCTTCTTTCTAAAGCAGCATGCAGAACTTCCAGTATAATTTTGAGTCTGAGTACTTCTCCTTCCAATAATTAAACACCGTCATTCTATCCCTTGACAAATTTCTAGTGGTACTATGAGACCAATACTATACCGTGATGTGAGCTTTGTATACTGTTTATAATCAGAAAGCTTGGTAGGTAAGGAACCCCACTGAGTACTGACTGACAAATCTGTGTGCTATGCACCCTCCTCTGTGGCTAGATCTAACTAGACCTCTTGTCCTCAGACATAGTACGGAGTACTGCTCCATCAACAGGGTAAATGTACAATTCAATTTCTAGCCCAGTTATTTTCTATATATGGAATGAAGACAGCCAAATGCCTCAGGAAATCCTGATCACTCACTGATCCACAAAGATACAAACTTGATGTGCCATGAAAAGAGAGCAGAGGCATTACTAAAAAGGTAGCTAAAAAGGAAAAACAGGTCTAGGTAGATCTAGCAGATGAACTGAACTCCATAGGAAAAAGGCAATTTCCCCCAGTTTCAACTATCCTGACTGGGATAGAGGTCCACCTCGGTGCTAAATAGCTGTCAGTTCTTGAGCATGAAGGTGACTCATTTATCATGGTCCCATTCCTTGTCCCCCTCCAGATTCCTTGGTAAATTTAAGAATGGCTACCATAACAATGTGTATATTAGTGCCATAGGAGACAGATTTCCATACAGCAAGGAATAAGCCTGAATTACACTGTAATGCAGAAATGGAGACACTAAATCCCACCAAATCTGATAAGCCTTCAAAGATGCTGGACTTCAAGCCATCATCCTCAGCCAGCACAGCTGATGCACGTGCTAGTAAGGAAGGGAGCTGCAGTCAAACAGCTCTACAGATGGGGCAAGTTGGGAAAGACTGCCCTAGATAGAGCACTCCTGTGGTTAAATAAGAGGATGGAGGTGGGTCCCCCAGATTAAACAAATGAGGGTTGAGAGTAAATGTGACAATCTCCACCCAGTGTAACTCTTCTCCTTGTACATTCCTCCTGGTGATGTTCTTGTATGACTCTAAGGCTCCTTAGAGGAATCCTCAGACCAAACATTAATCTTTCCTGCCTTTCCAAATAACGTCTCCTACCAGTGCCTCCTTTCTTCTTCCTCCATGACATAAACCAACCATTTAAATCAAAACACAGGGAGAGAGGCTCTCCACGTGCGTTTCAGCTGACATATCTCCGCCCATATACCACACTCACACACGCCAGCCCACACACACCAACTGTTCATGCCAGCGATGGTGAACTCTGCCCCACTTCCAGAAGACAGAGGACAAGAGAGAAAGCTCTCAGAAAGACACAACATTTGAAAGGAAAGCAGCAGCCCGAGGCACAACCAAGCCCCAGCTGAGGTGGCTTACGCTGTGTTTGTACAGTACTGTAAATGGCCTTAATACACGCTAGGCCACAGCAGCAGGGGAGGGGCAGGCAGCTTGACTTGTATATGATCAACAAGTTCTCCCCAGTCCAGCTCCTTGATAGCTCCCTTCCAGCAGTTTGGTCTCTCCTGACCTGTTGCAGAGATCAGAAGCACTTCTCCCCAAAACAATGACCAGCGGCTTGGCTGCACGGGGTCAGCATCTGTCTACTCAAAGCAGGCAGAAACCAAAGGGGGAAGTAGGAGAACCAAGGCAACAAAGCAGGACACAGTAAACTAATCAGAGCTGAGACTATAAACCATAAAACCTAACAAAGCACAATCCAGGATTTATGATTGCCACATTTGGCAAAGTGGCTAGGAGGAGGCTGTTTGTCATGAGTAAGAATGGCGAGCAGGGGGCTCCCATCCAGACTGTCAAGCGCATGCGTAGCACTGAGGAATTGGTCAGCCATTCAAAGAGACACAGATCGGGACCGCCTTAACCTCTGGGGTTTATATGTCTGGGTTTTCCCATGCTTCTTCAGTTTGTTAGGATTCCTGTTATGTACTAGCAATAAACATTAGAGACCCGTTCCTTGTCTCAGCGTGTTTCCTGGCTGTTAGGACACTGTTTGTACAAACCAAATTTCATTCCTGCTATGAATTCATCAGATTATTTTAGGCAACGTCATATTACCTTTTCTCTCATCTGCAATACAATACTCACCTACCCAACTCGATGGTTGTAAAGATTTACTAAGGTAATATAAGTGACACACGCTGGATGATGTAAATCAGGATTTCTCAGTCAGGGTTCCGTGGCACCCTAGGGTTCTGCGAGAGGTCAATAGGGGTTCCCTGAAAGATCACAATTTATTTAAAAAATTATTTCAAGTTTGGGCAACTTCACACTAAAGAGAGAAGTTTCATTATTTATTTTGAGTTTAAGAACACCGTTAATGCATATATACAGGCCTACCCATGAAACGAATATAATCATTTTGTAACTTCTGGCCTATTTTTGAGCCTGAATGTGCAGGGGTTCCCTAAGGCCTAAAAATATTTCAAGGGTTCCTCCAGGGTCAAAAGGTTGAGAAAGGCTGATGTAAACTGTCATCTAGATTCAAAGTACTTTTATTAGGATCTACTGCATCAACACTTGTTAAAAAGAATTAAGTTTCCTCACCTTAATACAATATTTCAAGGTCTATACACCACTCAGCTTCAAACATAAAAATAGGGGAAGAATGCCTCTGGTATTGGGGAGAGAGTTATCAAATGCTTTTGTGTTAGGAATTAATTTCTCCCTTCTTTTCTAGACATCAGCTCTTCTATTTTTTTTTTTAAGACAAAAAAAATCCAATGCTCATTACAAGGACACTATATATAGTATCTGTACACAGGTTTATTAAAGCTCTTCAAGATACCAGCTTCTTAGTTCAAGAGTGAGAAGAACCCAGGAATATTTGGATATTACCAAGAAACCCCAACAACCATCCGAAATCATCATACCTAAGAATATTCTTCTGCTTTTAATAGTACATTAGACAACACTGTGACCCGTTAGGTCATCCTGCAAGAGAAAGGTAGTGCAGTCTGACGTGATCAGAATGAACATTAAATTTTATGCTGACCATATTTTTTTACCCCAATGCTGGATGGTCCCGTGATCATCTAAGAAGAGTATATATCATAAATAGAAAAAAAATATTGACTTGTTAAGTTTGGCAAACGAACTTAGTAAGTCAATATTTACTTACCTAAACTGAAAAACAGAATGACCACGGGTGGGCAAAAAAGCAGTGGGGGGAGCAACTTCTAACTTCCTGCTGGCTTCCCCATTGACTTCGCTTGTGGGAAACTGGCAGGAAGCATCGAAAAATCATGATCACGTGACTGTGGGGATGCTGCAATAGCCACAACTTTGCGAATAAAACTGTCTGAACATCGTGAAAATTTCAGTTTCACAGGAGTCATGGGTCCCGGATTTTTTACACATTTTTTAAGTTAGCAGATTTTAGGTACCTTGATTCAAAAATTGTTGCAGTATAATGCACCGTTTGGGCTAATTTGAGGTACACACAATGACAGTTTTAGTAGTACACAGATTAAAGATCTAGATGGGCACAAAATATGCCAATCAAAATATCAAGGCATTTTACATACACACATATATTATTTTTCTTCTGAATAACTGGCAAATTCTTTGTTCCTGAACACCATCTGAAAGTGGCTACACACAATGCAAATCCATAGTTTAATTTTGATGAATAAGTTAGAAATATCATCATGGGCAACTCATTATTTACTTTCCCTCCTTTTTTAAAATGCCTGAGTCTTGCATCTCAATCATCTAAAGAGAGATTCAGCTGAATGCAAAATTAAACTAGAACTAGACCGTACAAAGTACAGACAAATGATGCTGTCCTGTTCACAAATTACACTGAGCCATAGCTGTGATCAGGAAGTCTAAAATAAATCATGGCTTCAAAGTCATTTAATATCATAGGACAAATCATGGTTTACTGATCAGCATGCTCCCACCCAGCCCTATTTGTATATCAGATTATGTTGCAATCAAACCACTTATGGCTTAATACAATGATGACTTCTGCTAATGATTTTCATTATTGCATCAGCTAAAATTGAAATAATATATTAATTGAAAAAAGCAGACACTATAGGAAATGGCTTTATTAGCAACCATATACTGTACTCTTATTCAGCAATTGTGAGGCATATTTTTTTTCCTTGCTAGGGTTCTGCCTGCTCCTAAAATTTCCTCATGTCTGGACAAATGTTGCCGTATCTGGATCAACAACTTAGAAACCACCTGGCCTTCATTTCAGATACCACAGGATGGTGCTACTGCCAATGGTTGCATACCCCCACAGCCTCTTCAAGAAGGCTCCTCCATTATTACATTAGTAAAACTCAGGTGGTGGTATTTCATAAAAGGTTACTAACTGTTTCTTCTGCAGCAGATAGCCAGGGTGGTGTAAGGGAGAAACCATACACAAGAACATCAAATCCTACCTAGACCATGATGTATTTCAAATGGTCTTGGGCAAATCATTATCTTTAGCCTTATCCTCCATAAGCCTATCTGCCTTTTCTTAAGCAGCTATGGCAACTGAGCACTAATGATATGAGGATCACAAGTGGAAAGCATGCGTGTATGTGTGTGTGTGTGTATGTATATATATATATGTATGGAGAGAGAGAGAGAGAGAGAGAGAGAAAGGGGGGGAGGGAATATTACCAAATACTGCATTTCTGCAAGCATATGAAAAACCAATTACCATGACATGCTTGTACACACTCATTTGTGCCTTACATCTCGTCAATCTGAGGCAAATATGAACAGTGCACTAGTTTGACAACAGTAGAGAACAATAAAGTTTTTATATACATAGACACTACAAATTCATACAAGCTTATAAACATGTTTAATAAGAAAATTAATCGAACAGCCTATGACAGCAAGCAGAAACTGGTCTGGGACATCTCAAAGCAATGGGAAAAACTATAATGTAGTAAGGAACTTCAGAAACATAAACATGTGAGCAGAAAAGCTGGAGGGCGGGGGGGCTGCAGCATATCCTCCTATTTTCTATTCTGCTCTCTGCAACTATGGGTAGAACACCTGAGGCTACAGCCACAGTCAATATGGAATGGAGGGTCAACAAAGGTCCTGAAAAAAAGCATCTCCTCAGGGACATCCTAGCCAAAAGTCAACCCAGGTGAGATGCAGAGGGCCCTATGACATTGAAATGTTGAAACTACGCTAGGGCACTTCAAGTGTACCATGGCTCGGTCACTCAGGCCAGAGGCAAGCACCCATCTAAAGCACACAAGTATTAATTTTTACAGGTAGGGAAACCTGTTTGGTTGTTGTTGCAAAGCTACCAGGAAAAGCCACTTATGTATCACCTACTGCAGTTTAATCCCCATGCGGGCACCTCTAGAAGCCTTAAATGGGATCTATTAAACACTGCCCAAATCCAGTCGCAGCAGAACAAAGCACCCACCCATCTTTGAAATGTACAAGACCTTTCTCCCCCCTGCTCCCCATCTCAAAAACAAGTTTATAACTGCTCTCCAAGACAAGCTTAACCTACATATGAACCATAATCAAAACAAAATGCTTCATCTACCAACACAAATCACCAATGGGGGAGGCAACATCCCTCAGCCAAGTAATCACAACTAATTCTGCACATCTAAAACAAGAAATAAAGGCCAACCAAATTGGGGACCATGTTATTTCTTCCTTTCACATGAAATTTACAAGCTCCTTCTCTCTTTTTCATAACCAGCTGCCAGAACTACATACTCCTATTTTGTTGCCAAGTTCCAGTTGTTTCAGATGGTCGTCCTCAATCTGATGCCTGCCAAATTTCTCAGGCTATAGCTCCCATAATATCCAGACACCACAACTTGATCACCACAGCCAGGTTCATTTTAGAACAATGCAATTTGCTCATGGGCTAATTTTGGTCTTCCAGAAGGTGATTACTACTTAACAGTCTGTGTGTGTGTATGTGTGTTTGCAGGCGCGTTGTGTATGGGGAACCAAGAATATATTTCACACACAAGTTTCAAATCTAACAAGGGTGTTTTCACATACTACAGTGAGATTAATTAAACTGCTTTTGCACATTTTGAATGTATACATTAATACTGCTAGTTAGTAGAGGATACAGATGTTGTTAATATGGTACATGAAGGAGACGTTTTAAAAAAGGTTCACCTTCAGTCTAGGCAGTGCAAAGATCTGCATTCATATTACATAGGTAAGGGGTGAGTGGAGAGCCCTTTCAGCAGGGTGATGAAAACACCCCATGGTTGCCCTTGCTCTCTGCCTTGTTGACAAAAGTTGCTCTTGTGACACAAGACAGGATTTCTGGGTTTAATTCCCCACCTTGACCTCCAGATCTGAATAAGTCATATTATTGGCCTGCGCTAAACCCTTCGCTTGCTTACTGACACTGCAAGCTGTTTTAGGGGGAGAAGGCTGAGGTCACTTCCCAGATCATGACCTTTGCCCTTCTAAGGGCTACCATCATTCACTTAATGCTTGTAACTTCCTTCAAAGCCTCCTAGCTATACATTTAAAAAAAAAAACAACACTAGCTAATATTACACCCTCTTTTTCCCTTAATGGCGTTAAAAGGCAACCTCCATATCACCTCCCTTCCATCTCCTCACATTTCTATATGCAGGGTAAAAGAGGGAGGTAAAGTGACAATTAATACTGCATAAAGCAGCAGCAAAAGACTTCCAAAGGGAGATCTGGATGTGAAGCTGGTGTGGGAGCCAGAGGTTGATGAGGAGGGGTGCAAGTAAAGATATGGCAAAACCTCCCCCAGCAAAGTAGGAAAACTAATCCATGCCCAATGAAAAGCCTTCTTTACCAGAAAGCAATTTCCCTGAAGTCTGCCCCAAACTGCTATCTTCTGGTTGGAGACCCCTAAATAAATAAATAAATAAGTCTATGACACTGAATGTCAGAAGTGGTTTGAAAGATGTCTGGATTGCCTTATCACTTTTGGTGATCCACACAAGGGACAGTCTCTGGGCTGATCCTTAAAGGGAAAAGCAGACATCTCCTTCCTTTCCCTGCAACCCTCAAACCACATCAACTGGCACCACTAAGCAAAATGATGTCTTCCCATTCTCCCCCTTACAAAGAGGGGGAGGAAGGAAAGCTCTCACTGGAAAAAAAATGCAAACAACATTGACAAGACTGAAGAGAGGGGTAAGGTGAAATGGGGCCCCTCCTTGCAAGATACACACAAAAACTTACATGCTGGGTGGGACTGTCTTGGACATAAAGCGGGACATAATTCAGACTGATACCAACCTCCCCTAGTCAGCTTTCTCCTTTAACTTAAAATAAAACTGAAAGTTACACAGAAGCCTTTATAGACATCTCAAAGCTTCTGATTTTTAAACACTGAGATGCATTAAGCACCCCGGATTAATCCACCACTCCAGCCGTGTTCCCCTACAGATGTCTCTGTGACAGCAGAATGTGCATCACTGTCGCCCCTCAGAATCCCCCTTTCTTCAATAACAGGATCCCTCCTGCATGAGTTCCTTTTCAACCCAAAGTACCCCCTTCCACCCCCCTCCCTGATCAAGCCAAAAGGGGGACACTTTGCTCACCCTGAGCCCCTCCTCTATTTTAAAAAAATGGAATAGCAAAGTTAAATCCAGCTCAACCGGAAAATGGGCCCTGCTGCCAACATTAAAAACGCAGTCCCCCCTACAGCCCCCCTAGACTTGTGATCCACCAGCCACATGCCAAACGTCCTTATTTTTAAAGAAAATATTTACCCACATTTACCCCCCCTCCTTTAAACACAAATAGAAAAATACCCTCCCCTTTCCAAACTCTTCTACCCCCAATGTGAATGTCAAAACTAGTTTCCCACTGATGACCTTTGCAACCAATCTTTGAGTTTTAAAATCAAGAAATATGCAAAAAAGAAAAGATGTTCCTGAGATTAGAACCTGAGATGCAAACAGCCAAGAAATAAAATTCATGCAAGAAGGAAAAAAAGTGGGGGACTTAAGCCAGGCACACGTTCCTGAGATTAGAACCTGAGATGCAAACAGTAAGAAATAAAATTCATGCAAGAAGGAAAAAAAGTGGGGGACTTAAGCCAGGCACCACCACCCTTTTTTTGTGGGGAAGGGGTTAGTGTCAGTAAGGAAATTCTTAATTTGCTAGGCTAAAGAGAAATTTGATTTTGAGGTCATCACGTCTGATCCAACCATTTTATTTATTTATTTTGCCCAAAAGAAATTATGAGAAATCCCAAATCTGCACCAATCTCCAGGAGTGCAATAAACAAACAAGGGGGGGGTGGTGTCTACAACTACTGAGCTATCTCCCTATTTCCCCTTATTTTTGCCTCTCCTTAAAGCCTTCTCTCTCTCCTTTGCTGAAGCGATTGTGTGTGTACACATACGCGCGCACACACACATACATATATATTAATGCCGAACGGGGGAGGGGAAAACAGTAAGTGATGAGATGGGGGGGAGAGGAGACGAGGTTTCACTCCACAGGATTCCAGAGACGAAAAATCCCTATATGGAAAGGGGGGGCGCAGCCTTTTCCCACCACCCCTGCCTAATCTCGTTTAGATTTGCAACGTTGGCAGTGACAGGAACAGCTGCGAGGGGACGGGGAGCGCAGGGTGGAGACAGCTGGAAGAGGGTGGGGGGCCGAGAAGGGAAGACATATTGGGGTTCACAAGCGCAAACGAAGGAAGCCTCCCCCAAAGAATCGCAGAGACCCGCAATTCACTCTTCATCCAACCGCCGCAACCTACCTTTGGCGAGGCGGCGGCGGCTCTTCGTCTTCTTCTTTCTCCCCCCGCCCCCCTTCTTTGCAAGCAGGAAGCTGGCGTCCTGCCCCCCTCCCCTTCCCTTCGTAAGCTGGAGTTTCCCCGCGCGCTCCTTCGGTGTAGCCCCAGGGGAGGGGATCGGCGGAGGAGACGGCCAAGAGGGGTTTGTAAGATCCGGGCTCGGGCAGCAGCGGTGCTCGCCTGGTGCGTTTGTGTCACTCGAGCTGGGGAAATGGACTCGAGCGCCGAAGGGAAGGAGGCCGACCTGGCTCCTCCTCCTCCTCCCCCTCTCCCCATCCCTCCCCACCGCCGCCGCCGCTGCCGCCTTGGCTAACGCCTGCACCCTGCAGGCCGAGGACGCGCTGTGCCAGAACGGGCGGACCGCGCGCCCAGCGATTTTCCTCCTGCGAAGGAAAGGAGGGAGCAGGTTCGATCCCAACCAAAGGGTCGCGAAACGCCTCGCCTTCCCCAGTCCTTCGCAGTCCCCGCGCACTTCTCTGCGTTACAGGGCCATTCGTAAAAAGTGCAAATCCGCGTCGTGCTCAAGAGTGAACCGCTTATCCGACCATTCTGCCCCTGCACACTTTGTCGGAAACGTAAGTCCCGATTTCTTCAACTAGGCTTATTTCCAAATAAGGGTGCATTCTACTCCAATCCTGGCAATATTTTTTTCGAACAGACTTCTTCCAAGTAAATAAACCGTATGGGTGTATGAATAAGTCTAGAGTTCACTGTTAGCGTAGCCAAATTCTTCTCCCTCCTGGAAACATTTCTATAGCCTGTGCAACCAAGAAGAATCAAACAGATAAAGTGTTTACGCCAGTGATTACCCAGCTGCATGCTGAGTTCTGCCTGTCATGCAATTGAAAAAAGGCGCACGAGCCTAACAGAGAATAAGCGAAACACAACAGTCGCTACTTAGGACACCCCGTTCTTCTTACCATAGGGCAGACGTCAACAACCTCTGTAAGAGGGGACTACAGTACTTACCCTCCAGACGTTTCAGAGGAGCAAAGACTGTAGTGGGTGGAGCAAAGATGCAGTAGGCAGAGCTATACCACACACGTGGCTAGAGCTAGGATTTTCAGTATAATTTATATACTGTACTGTACAGGACTTTTTTTTTAATCTTTGAAGCATTTCACACAGCTTTGTAATTTTTCCATATTGGCGCTCAGTAATATTAACTCTGACTGGGGTTATGCATCCTAAAGCAACACTTTAAACTGCGTTTTGAACTAAACCAAAGTTGGCTGTGTTCACACATTGCTAACTCTGAAGAAAGCAAAACATAAGATTGAGATGCACAATGTGTAAATTCAGCCAATTGTAAGTTCTTAAATTAACTTTGGTAAACAAACCATGGCCTTGTGTGATGTGTGAACTGTAATTAGATTCACACAATACATTAAGCCATAATATGTTTGTTTGATTTAGGCTTGGTAGGTTGTGTGACCATTGTGGTATATAATTGGCTTACTGTGCTGTGTGAACCTAGCCAGTTGTCATGTAAACTGTGAATAAATAAACAACTATGGATTAGTGTGTTATGTGAATGCAGCCTTTGAGCAAAGAGAAATAAAGATTAACAACAGCACTCATCTAATTAAGATAACAGCTGAAAAACAGCTCAATGATCAATTATCAGTAGAATCCTATTAATATTTCCTCAGAGTAAGTTCCACTGTATCTAGTAGGTTCAATACAGGTAGTCCTCGCTTACCAACCATTCATTTAGTGACAGTTCAGACTTACAACAGTGCTGAAAAAACTGACTTATGACCAGACCTCACACTTATGACCGTCTCAGCATCCCTGTGGTCACGTGATCACGATTTGGGCTCTTGGCAACCAGTTCGCATTTATAACCATTGCAGTGTCTCGTGGTCATGTGATTGCCATTTCCGACCTTCCTGGCTGGCTTCTGGCAAGCAAAATCAATGGGAAACCACATGATTCACTTAATGACAATGTGGTTCACTTAAGGACTACAGTGATTCGCTGAACAATCGCTGCAAAAAGATCATAAAATTGGGTCAGATTCATTTAATGACCGCTTCACTTAGCAACCTAAATTCTGGTCCCAACTGTGGTCATTAAGCAAGGACTACCTGTATTGTATGATATACAACAGTGTTTCTTAAAGAGTGCTCCCAGGACCCCTGGGGGTCCCCCAAGACCCTCTCAGGGGTCCACAAAATCAAAATTATTTGCCAGTCTATGTTGAAAATTAATACAATATTAAAATCTCATCCAACAATCTTGAGAAGCAGTAGTGACAGCATATGTGTCAGTCTTAATTTTTAATATGGTAAATATCAATAAATATAACCCATACAATCAAAAGCTCTTTTGGGGTCCTCCATAATTTTTAAAAGTGGTAAGGGTCCTGAGAGGAAAAAAGTTTAAGAAACACTGATATACAATAACTTTGAAGAACAAGCATACAAATCTACATATCTTCTAAAATAGCACGTGCCAGCTTGCAAGACAATTCGTGTGTCTGAGATAAAGCGGAAATGGGTGGTAGAGACTTGCAGAGCGTCTGTGATTCAGGGGTATCTGTAGAGAGGAGGTCAAAAAAGTCAATGGAAGCCCCATCCCTTTTAATGTGTCGGCGCATGTTTAAACTGGGGTGGGGCTTTGATTGCATGGCCCTGGCCACCATCTTTTTTGACCCCCCTCCCTGTAGACCCCCCCCCCGCTATGATTTAAATTTATAAAGTTACAGAGTATAGAAATGGAGTACAGTACTTGACAGGATCAAAGCACACAATATCAATTGCATCATTACCAGCCCCCGCCCCCCCAAAAAGGATACATATATCCAAAGGAGAAAATCTGCCCTAAATGTCCCAGTATGTGCCTATGGCACAAATTATCTCAATTAATTTTCTCCCTCTCAGACATGAATCAGAGAAGCTCACTACTTGTCCTGAAGCAACTTTAAAAAAAACCCAATTGTGTGATTATTCATTTTAGTAGTTCATGACAGATGTGGCATTCCCTTTTGCGTGCAAGAGAGCCTAAGGAGACTAGCTAGATCAGGCCAAAGGTCTATCTCGATGCCGCATCCTGTTTCCCACAGTGACCAAACCGATTCCTTTGGGAAACCCACAGGCAGGACGTGGATGCACTGTGTAGTCCTTTCCTGTTGTTATTCCCTGGCAGCTGGTATTCAGGAATAGCACAGTTGCCTCTCAAGCCAGAGGCAGCCTACAGATAGCCCTTAGGACTAGTAGCCATTGATAACTGCAGTAACTGAGCTGAACGCTCCCTTGACCATCATGTCGGCCGCTTGGATGTACCATTTTAGCTTATCAAATTTTTAATTAACGTGTTTGATTATTCAACATTAGCGGCCCAGCCCCTGCACCACTCCTTCTGAGGGACTGATGGTTAAGGTTGCCCTCCAAATTTGAAGAAAGCTGTTTGGAGTTGCCTTTGCACACAAAGGCTCATGGCTGCATTAACATGCTGTCCTTCAGAGAGTCAAAAGGAAAAGCATGCACCCTCCCAACAGCTGAGCCCAGTTTTGGTACTGTCCTTCAGTTTTAATGCTGGACAAGTTTAAAAAAGCAATTGGTGAATTCCCCTGGCCTTATTTCTCCTCCCACTGAACATCACCTATTAGCAGGAAAAACAACCACTAGTTCTCTCCTTAACCCAGTGTTTCTCAACCTTGGCCACTTTAAGCTGTGTGGATTTCAACTCCCAGTATTCCCTAGCCAGTGTGGCTGGCTAGGGAATTCTGGGAGTTGAAGCCCACACAGCTTAAAGTGGCCAAGGTTGAGAAACACTGCTTTAACCTCTGGTAGGGCAAGGTCAAGTGAGTGTAGCTGAGTGCCTAGAGAGAGAGAATAGCTACATTTCCAGGTGCCCCAGTTATTGGTTGCGGGCAGGGAGGTGCTCCCTGTCTGTGGGCTGTCGCTAGGGCTAGAGGTCTATCCTGTTTCAATCTTCACCCATCTTCTCTTCCTGCAACCTGTCAAGCAAACTATTTCTGGACATAGATCTAGCATTCTTTCAGAAGAGTACTAAACCCAGGTTCAGTAATAGAACAAGGGACAAGTCACAGGGATGGTGGAGGAGTTGCAAGCAGCACAGGGGGGTGCTCCCTCCCACTTCACCTAAGCCCCTTTCTCTGCACCTGAGACCTGTCAGTCAAGCTATTTCTGTAAACAGGTGGAATTCAGTAGCCCAGTGTTTCTCAACCTTGGCAACTGGAAGATGTGTGGACTTCAACTCCCAGAATTCCCATGGCTAGCTGGGGAATTCTGGGAGTTGAAGTCCACACATCTTCAAGCTGCCTAAGTTGAGTAATACTGCAGTAGCCATTTGTAATGACAGGAACACATACAGTATAAGTCATTGAATTTGTAACCCAAGAATGCCTCTTTGAAAGGCCAATAGATCCAGTTCTGACCTCATAGCAGCAGCAGAAGTAACCCACCAAGTACACAAAATGGTTCAGGAGTCCACAAAATTGCACTTCCCCCCAAGCAACAAAAAACATAAAAATGATGGCCATAAGAGCAGAAACAGTGGAAAACCTATAATGCATTCACTCTGGACAGAATCAGCAATGTAGAGCAGTCAAAACTGGCTCTCTTTCCTGGCTTAAATCAATTTTCTGTGCAGCACAGAATGAGTGCTGTCTGCAGAGAGTATTAATCCTGTTTGTTTTAAACATACATCTAGCACTTTGTCAATGTTGGAGGTCCTGGCAAATCCAGCATGCCTCATTAGTATATGGATGGTTGCTCTAGGATGCAAACTCTGTGTGCCATTGAGGAAGCTGTTTGTTGCCACTCCCACTTCCTTTCTCCCTCCTCCTCCTCCTCCTCCCACCTACTGAGGAGGCAGCAAGTATGCTGCTCTCCTCTGTCTCCATCTTGGGCCTAAACCCATGTGCCTAGCCCTTTCTTCCATGCAGCTCTTAGCAGCTGTAGGGCTAAGAGATCAATAAGTATAGGGAAAGAACAGAAGAAACAAGGAACATCATTTTTCCACCAGAGATGGATGTAACAGAACCTGTCCTAACAACCAGGAAACACACTGAGACAAGGAACTGGTCTCTAATGCTTTATTGCTAGTACATAACAGGAATCCTAACAAACTGAAGAAGCGTGGGAAAAACCCAGACATATAAACCCCAAAGGTTAAGGCGGTCCCGATCTGTGTCTCTTTGAATGGCTGCCCAATTCCTCAGTGCTATGCATGCGCTTAACAGTCTGGATGGGAGCCCCCTGCTCGCCATCCTTACTCATGACAGAACCAAGAATAAAAGTCAGTAAGACTCTTTTACTTTACTTTTAAACCTACTATGTGTAAGCGTGTAATTCTTTATGCTTGGAAGGGCTGAGTGTGTAAGATCAATAACCTGTGTTTCTCTGATATGCTCATTTAAGCTATTTAAGATAATATTCTTTTTCTGTGCACAGCTAACTCTGCTCCATTATGTGGTCCAAGCTGGCCACTAATTGGCTTCAGTCAAGACAGCACAAAACCTGTGTTTAAAACCAGGTTCTATGTTCCCTCCGAAGAATGTTAAACCTGTGCACATAAGGAGCCAGCCCAATGCTTGCCTGGTACTTTCCTCTGTTCCGCTGATTGCTGGTTTTGATGCTCACCTGCTACCCTAGACAAAATGGCCATAAGTGGCTTTGCCTAGTGACCAGAGGGGAGGGAGCATGCCAGCTGCAGCTTGCGGTGACCAAAGAAGTTGGGCAGATTCCAGCCTCTGCCGTACACCAGCAACGACATTATTGTGGGAGTGTTTATATCATGTCCACGGCAGAAACTGTTGGGAGAGGAGGGGAAATTGACTGGACTTGGGACTGGACTGGACTGGACTTCACTTCAAAACTGGACCAGCCAAATACAACTTTAAACGGCCTCGGCTGAAATGAAGGCAACGTCACAAGGACTCATCTTTTAAAACCAGCTTACAGGGCACACCATTCCAATTACAAGAATAATGGTGGAGGGGGGAGCTTAGCAAAACAGGAAAGCACTGTAAATGCACAGGGAGCTTTCAATTAAGCTAAGCGTTAAAAGGAACAGGTATAGGAAATGGAAGCTGGTTATAATCACCAGGGAGGTGTATCAGCAAGTTGCTAATACTGGCAGAAAGAATGCTGGCTTGGAGAAGTTAAAGCAACAAAAAGGGCTTTGTTTGTCTGTAACACTGGTAAAAAGAAGAAAAAGGAAGGTGTGGGCCCACTGTTAGGAGAAGATAGTGGCACAGTAACAGGGATTAGAAGAGGGTGGAGCTCTTCAGGACCTACTGTACTCAGCTTTGGTCTTCTCTCCAAAGATGAACTGTGTTCGGAGGGAGCTAAGATGAAAAACTGACACAAGGAGGGAGTAGCAACCCAACTGAACAGGTGGCTATTTATTTATGTATCTATACAAAATATAAAACAATTATACAGCAAAACAGCTGTTTTTAAAAAAACAAAACGAAAAGAAAAGAATCAAATGTACAAAAAACCATTACATGAGCACCAACCAGTTGTCTTTCTCATTCTCTCTGTGGACAAGGAAAGATTCTTGGTTGTTAATCCACTCCAGGAGAACCATTTCCACGTTGATGTGTCTGCTGAGGAAGAGCAACACTGACTGGGGTGGAGGGGAGCAGATTATAGCATTGAGAAAATAGAAGGAGCTCTGCTGGATCATGTCAAAGGCCATATCTTGTCCCCCATTCAGCCAGTTAAGTATACCTGGGGAGCTCAGAGGTAGGACATAAGGATTATAATACTGTAATAACAACAGGAATAATAATTTATTAAACTTGTATGCAGCCCAACTCCCAATGACTCTGGGTGACTCACAACAATTAAAGAAATTGCAATAAAAGTGATCAAAGGTCAGAGATGGCAAGAACAACAGACTGGATGGAATGAAGCACCCGGTCTCACTCTCCCTCACCAAAGGCCTGGGTGAACCAACACTGCACCACTGCTCTCTAGCAACTGGAATTAGAGCCAGGAGTTTTTTATTCAAGAGTAATGTCTGTTAGGCACAGAAGGCTTATTCTCCATTAATTTGTCACGTGTCCTATCAAATCCATCTAAATGGATGGCTATCATTACAGCTTGCAGGAACAAATCCCATAATTTTAACTATGTATGAAGAAATAGTTCCTTTTATCCATCCTCTATCTCCCTGCCTTTTGGTACAATGAACCACTCCAGATTCTAATACTATGAGAATACAACCAGTTTGGGGAATTCTGGGTGTTGAAGTCCACATATCTTAAAGTTGCCAAGTTTGAGAGACACTGCTCTGTGCAAAGCATTCACCTGTCAGGTTGCCCTTCTCTTACCTTAGCTCTAAGCTAAAATGCTCTGACTCTATACATCTTTTCCATTAAGGGAGGTGCTTTTTGTGCCCTTTTCCAGCTCTATAACATTCAGCAATATGGTGGCCAACCAACCTGAAGAACACCAGCCTGAAAAACATTATTGTATGCTATCTGATAGCACAGCTGTTGGCTATCCCCTCCTTTCTTCCCTCAGTTGTGAAGACCAAAAATGTTTCATGGCATTATGTATGTCAGACTTAAATATGGATAGTACAAACTTGCATTCCTTGGTTCCTATCTCAGGTGGCACAGCAAGAAAACACTCAGGAGTAGTTAGCATACAGCTTAGCATGTCATGCAAATGAAGGATGGATACCACTTCTAGCCAGAAAACATAGCCATAAATAAACCATTGTTATGTTCTGCGGTTTAGGCATGCATCCTGTTCAAATGACTAACTTTCAGAATAATCAGCTGAAAGCTATTTGCTGTCTAGGAAATTGTCACATTTGAACATGATAACAGACAATTTTGAGTTGCCATGTGGTGGTCAGTGACATATAAATTGAAGTTTCACATTCAACTTATTTCTGATTATACCAATATAAATTGGTGCACATTGATGCACAGTGATCAATACAGCTCCATAAAAAAGGCATGGTGTATTTTTTTGGCCCAGGACACTTTTGCTTCCTAGGACATTTAATTGCTTAAAAAATTAAGAGCTTCAAATTTGAAAGAGAAATGGTTTTGACATTCAAACTGAATCAAAATTGGCATTTTTCAACCTAGGAAATCTTGACTTCTAAATTTTCAGATGTGTACAAAGCTAGGGATTCACTTCATGGTATCAATGCTCTGCATATCTTCTGGAATTATATGGGAGTTCACTATTCTTCATTAGATCTGCAGTCTCACATTTGCTGCAACCTTGGTGAACTTATCTGGACAGTAAATGCTTGCTGTAATTATGGACCTCATCTGTAAATTACAAATATCAGCAATCTTTGTAATAATTAACTCACCCTTATAGACCAATAAACACCTTATTGGTCAGTTCATGACACTGTTCAATGAACTTGGATATTTGTGGGGATTTCTCTGTGCAAAGTACCCACCCAGTCTGGAAGCAGGTGAGACTTTTGCACTCTGAGAGGTAGCTTTTAATTTCAGCGCAGTGGCAGATTATTCAGGCCAAAGAACAGGATTTCTTCAGATTAGTAAAGTGGGACCTACCTTCTTCCTTCCTTCTTCTTGGATGTTTAGAGTGGATTCAGACGTAACACCAAACCATGCTTTGTTTTACTATGGTTTGTTGTATAAGCCACCATGGGTTCACACAACATGTTAAGCCAAATCCAGATACTCTGTGTGTGTGCGCACACATATATATAAACAGACAAACAAACAAACATTTTGCTTAGTAAAATATATGAACACCTCCTCTCTTTCCTTTTGCAGGACTTCATCTTGGAACAAGCCATGAACATCTGATCAGTGACCATTTTGTAAAAGCTGGCCTGTGGATGGGGAGGGGGGAAGATGTCTGCTTGTTTATATTTTTATGTATTTCCATTCAAGCTCTGTAAATTCTATTATATAACTTTATACTATCCACTATATACTATTTAGTGACTATAATAATTTTTTTTCTTTTTTTCCACTGGCTGGGGTCACATTTTAAAAACTGGATTTATCAGCTGTTGAAGACTTCAGGGTGATGAAGCAGAACCTGTGACACAATGCCATCCTTAGAGGTGGGGGCTGGTGGAGGGGCTGGGTTTTAAAAGATTAAAAGTAAGTCCACCATGCCTATATAGAGAGAGAGGCATGTGCACGTAGACAGACACAGACATAGACACACACACATATACACACACGTATATATATGAGAAATTTCCATTTTGCTATCAAATTACTCTCTTGGTATATCTGTCTGGGGCTGGGAAGCCAGAGCTGGGACTCCATTGGTTGCCTCTTTTAGATTTAAAACATTTATAACCTACTATTAAAATCTATAAAAAGACACAATATCGATTTATGAATAAAGGGGAGGTAAGGAGTCTTCAGTAGGACTGTTGCAAACCCAGAATTATCTTTGTGTCTTCTCATAAAGAACTTCTGAGAAAATGAGGTCTAGAATCGTTACTATTCTGAAAGAAATGCAATAAATTTGGCCTGAAGAATCAAGGGGAGTAACAAGATAATTAAAAAAGTCAGGAGGGAAGGATTAAACATTTTCCACTATAAACAAAGAGCTCAAAACAGATGACAAGATATTGATATCACAAACAATATTTGCAATAAAAATAACTGTGGCACTGATTCCAAGATGAAAATGTTTTATAAGTTAATCAACTGTGCAAGTGGCACAAAACTACCTGGACTTATATATATAAATCCATATATATACTGTTAATGCACACAGATTATGCACCTTTAAAACTGATTTACCAATGCACCTGCTCTACATAAGAATCATGTATAGTTGTTTGTATGTACACCCAGTGCACAAATCTTCAGAGAGATACTCATGAGGTAGAAGGTAAACCGACATACATGCAGAAAAGAAGCACATACTGTACATGCTTTTGAATTGTGCAAGCTAATAGGATGGCAGGATTTGCTGGTACACACTCACATACACAAACTATATGCAAACATTCTGGAACTCCCTGAGATATTTCTGCCACAGGCAGTTGCCTGGCTTGCTGTACATAAATCAGTGGCATATAAAAAAAAAACTCTGCCAGCAGCAAAACTGGGTTTAGGGAACAGCCAAGTTCTTTGCATCTACTCTGGGGAAGATTATTGTTTTGAAATGGAACTGTGACAGCCTCCTTGGCTGGTAGAAAGAGATGTGTTGCAAACCTTATTAGCTCCCATAGCCATGGAGGTTTCATATGAAAATAGGGAAGAGGAGTTGATCTCTTCTCCCTAACTGCAAATGTATAGAGGAGACAATTGCCACTGTCTATGTTCTGTCTGTCTTTTGAGTGTTCTGTCTGTCTTTTAAAAATATATATTTGGGAACTCAGAGCATCCTTTCCTAATTTTTCCAAGGAAAACTCTAGGATCATCCTTTCCTGATTTTGCCAGCCTTTTCAATTTGACATAACTCTCAAATTTATGGGATATGGTTACAATTCATTCATGACTGATAAAATGCATGCCCAAGGACATTGGAAAGATGTGCTTCACAAATTTAGACATTTGGACAAAGATCTAGAACTTTGTCCTGGGTCAGATTTAGCCCTAAGACTACAGTACTGGTAATGGATAATGCCTCTGCCAACAATACATTTACCTACGTAGTTAGATGCGGTGGAGAATTACATGCAAAGAAAGAAGCATTGGAATCCATTACTAAGATAAACAGCATTCTGTGTCTGGAGAGCTGAACTATACAGCACTTACTAATTATAAAATAGTGGCTTAGACACCCTGAAACATTTTTGCATCAAACTCTGTTCCAAGAAAGGCTGGATTCTGCTATCTGCAAGTCCATAAATTAAACATGTACACATACACACCTTTTATATATTCTCTATTGAGGCATTTTAATTACAGTATTGTGTTGGAAGGTGGAGTACAACACCCTTCAGTCACTTGACCAATTAAACTTCACAGCCATTCAAGCTAAAGCCATGCTTTTTCACAGCTTCTTTTTTAAAAAAAGATAAGCTGTAAAAGCACTGTCCCCAAACCAAAATTGTCCCCCAAATCAAAACTGGTTTTGAATAATAGGTCCACAATTCATCCAAACTCCTAGTACAAGAAACTGCTGTGTTCAAATTTCTCCTTCCAAACTTCTATAAGGAACTTGCTCTTTGACATATATGAATGAAGCCACTTTATGCCAACCTGAAATATGTATTACACACTAAGCCTGATCTACTGAATTAACCACAATTAATGGGATATTCATGCTGGCTGGGGAATTCTGGGAGTTGAAGTACACACATCTTAAAGTTGCCAAGGTTGAGAAACACTGGGTTAGCATGATATTTAAATTTATTTATTTTATTTTATTTTTATCCCGCTTTTATTATTTTTATAAATAACTCAAGGCGGCGAACATACCAAATACTCCTTCCTCCTCCTATTTTCCCCACAACAACAACAACAACCCTGTGAGGTGAGTTGGGCTGAGAGAGCATGACTGGCCCAAGGTCACCCAGCCAGCTTTCATGCCGAAGGTGGAACTAGAACTCACCATCTCCTGAATTCTAGCCTGTTGCCAAAATGCAACGATAGATATCCAAATCCTGAGTCAGAGGTGTCCAGGGTGTTTGTGTGTGTACATGATACACAGCAAAAAGGTCTTCATTGCATGGCCATGGCCACCATCTTGACTTCTTTTACTACCCCTGCAGAAACCTTTATTCTCAATCTACTTACCCCAGCTTTTTTATTTCAGTCACCCAATAGAAATATTTTTTTTTCCAGTGCAAAGAATATGCTTTTCTCCCAAACCTCATCTGTAAAGAAATGTGGTGGGACAATAATCGCAGAATAAGAAATCTTTATTTTGAAGTACCATAGGCATCCTGGGAATCAGGCATCAGTGTCGTATTCCTTTTCCCACTGGAAGAGCTTAATTTGGATGATCAATTAAAAGAAAGTACAGCCTCAAATTATTAGCTTTTGCACGATGCTTGGGTAAGTGTAATTTCAAATGTCACAGAGCAATACCCGTTGCATGCGCATGAGATGTACGTGGAGTGCGTGTATGTTAGCTGCTGCAGCCTGCAGTATCTTGTTTGTAAGCTCAGTGTGTTACGAAGGGAATACTGAACTAGCAAAGGTGAGGCCAACTCAAGAAATGAAACTCCCACTTAAGCTCCTACTGTATTGATTCCAAATTGCTTTGGCGTCGAGCTCAAAAAACATAAATTTATATTTGGCCACAACCTTTCCTTAGCATAATTTACTATCTTCTTCAGCAGCAGCAGCCTTTCTGACCTAGCCCACCAAAGCAAAGCCCCTTCCTTGTTAGAAATCTTTCTCTCCACTGTTCCCCTTGTGCCCTTCATTCTTCCCAAACAGGGAATTTGTATATTGTACTAAGCCATTATTTGCGTAATCATGGTTTACTGAAGAACCCACAATAGGCCTTAATTAGAATTTAATAACTGGAGGCTGAAAACAGGGTTCAAGCCTAAATTGTATCAAAATCTTCCCGGTAACTTTCTCCCTTTCCTCTACAGATGAGGGCTTCTAAACCAAGATAACTAATACAGAAAAGCAGTCTTCCTGGTTCACAGCCAAAATGTTACCAACCTGGACAGTCATCAAGCAGGGCCAGCCCTGCCATTAGGCAAAGCGAGGTGACTGTTTCAAGTGGCAGTGTGCTGAGAGGTGGCTGCAGGGCATAAGACAAGAGACTGTGTGCCTTTGTCCCTTCATTAAGCTTTCTGCCTTTGGGTCCAGTGCTGGAGGCTGTGCTGAAAAAAAGATTCAACCACCAGCCCAGTCAACTTGGAATGCAAAACATCTGGGACCAGCTCTGTTGTCAAGACTGAAGGATGTTAAGTGAGAGGAGGGTTATAGACTTTTTTTTTCAAAGTCATATGCCTATATTTGTAAAATACTCTTTTTTCACATTTTTTTTTCCAAGAACCCAAATGCACTTTGTCCTCAGGCAGATTCTGAAAATACTTCCTATCAGTGGTTTATGCTCCTATACACACATCCATCACAGGCATACTTTATACTTGGGTCACTGTAGAACAGCTTGTTCTTATTGGGGAAGGAAGATAACTTTGTATATGCTCAAAAGTGCTCAGCTTAAGATGCCTGCTGGCAGTCCTCATGTTCTTGATGTTGAAGAGCTGTGTCCTTACATAAAAAGGTAAACATGCTTTTGAGTTAAGCTCAACCCCTGGTGACTTCATGGGGACATCCATGTAGTTTTCTTGACAGTGATGATGATATTTGCCATTGCGTGCCCAGAAAAGACTGCAGTCACCCTCAAGTCTTCAGAGAAGGGACATTCTCCATAACCCCTACCTCCTCTGCCATAGGGACAAAACTTCCAATTCTTTCCACCCAAAACTGGCTGCAGGGTGGAGGGCTGGCTACCCTTTGGAGATGAGGGGGTTCAACTCAGCTCTGCTGCCTGGGGATGGAGGGTGGATGGCTGTAAGCCAGTGTCGTGTGGAGGCGCTGGGTGGGGGGGAGAGGAGAGTGGAAGGAAAAGATCCTTCGTGCCTGGGTGACGTTGCTTCTGCCTGTACAGTACACTTTATCCTCTGCAAATAAGCAGTGTCTGGCCACCCCCTTCCCCAAGTGCAAGCTCCGTCTGGCCCTGATAAGCCCCTAGTCACGCTGAGATCATCACACCACGTATACAGCATAACCTCCACCTTTCTCCTTAGGGGATGGCTCAGGGTAAGTAAGCAAGGGTAACCTGTAACCAGTCCCCATGGGGGGGGGAAGCGGGGGGAGAGAGACATAAAGGAAAGACGCTGTAAGGAGGGAGACTCCAATTGCAATCATCTCCCTTAATACGATTGGTGATCGGTTCCTAGGGTAAACTGAGCTCACAGCATTCAGGAGCTGAAGCTTGGTGTTCGTACAGTGCTTCCTCCCCAAATTTACCAGCCCTTTTCCCCAGAAATGTTCTTTCTTCTCCAAGGGGAAGGACTGCAAGCTGCAAGCCAGACGTTCTGTCTTTCAGGCAACTCTGATTTTCTTTTCTTTTTTTTTAATTATATAACTTTTATTAAAGAAGTTTTTTACAAAGTTAAAAAAATAAACATGAAAAAATATAGAAGAAAAGTAGGACAGAAAGAAAGATAAAAAGTGTTGAAATCCATAGAGAACAAAGAAAAAGAAAAAAAACGATACTTAAAGAAGCGACTTCTAATCTTCTTTACAGCAGTTATAGACATACTTGGTACCATTTCTCACCTCCAAAGTTACATAACGTAGTTCCCTTCTTCCCATATACATCCCTTTTTAATCAGTAAATCCAGAAATCACGTTCATTTTTATCCATTTTCAGCAAAAAGACCATAAAGATTTTCAAGTCTTTTATAAAAGTAGTCATTGTTACTTCCCTAATCAAACAAGTCAATTCAGCCATTTCTGCAAGTTCTACCAACTTCACAGTCCATTCTTCCATTGCAAGTATTTCTGTATTTTTCCATTTTTGTGTGTATAATAACCTTGCTGCAGTTACCATACAGTATATAAAACCAATTTTTATTTTATTTATTTATTTTATTTATTATTCAAATTTAATTACTGCCCATCTCCCCCAAAAGAGGGACTCTGGGCGGTTTACAATAAAATCAGGCTCCAAACATAAACATTAAAATCTCATAAAAACAACATCACAATTATTATAAAATACAATAAATAAATATAAAATCCAAGAAGGTATAAAATCCAAGCTGGTGGGAGGGACTCTAGGGTGCGAGCCACCCCCAAGAATGGTTATTCACTTTCCCACCCCAGGCGAGACGGCAGAACCAGGTCTTCAGGGCCTTCCGGAAGGTCAGGAGTGAAGGGGCCTGCCTCACCTCTGCGGGCAAGATATTCCAGAGGGCGGGGGCCACTGCAGAGAAGGCCCGTTTCCTGGACCCTGCCAGATGAAATTCTCTTACGGACGGGGTCCGCAACATGCCCTCTCTGGATGATCGGGTGGGGCGGGCCGATGTAATGGGGATGAGACGATCCCTCAGGTAACCTGGCCCCATGCCATGTAGGGCTTTAAAGGTGATAACCAACACCTTGAATTGGACCTGGAAGCAAACTGGCACCCAGTGCAGCTTGCGCAGCAACGGTGTTGTATGTGCCGACCTAGGGGCACCAAAAATGGCCCGCGCGGCTGCATTCTGGACCAGCTGAAGCTTCCAGATACTCTTCAAGGGTAGCCCCATGTAGAGCGCATTGCAGTAGTCTATATGGGAGATGACCAGGGCGTGAGTGACTGTTCGGAGGGCTTCTCCTTCCAGGAACAGGCATAACTGGCGCAAAACCTGAAGTTGCGCAAAGGCCCTCCTGGCCACGACTGCCACTTGCTCTTCGAGCAGGAGTCATGAGTCCAGGAGAACCCCCAGATTACACACTGAATCTGCCTGGGGCAGTGCAACCCCATCCAGAACTAAGGATGACAATTTCCCGAAAGATGAAGCACCATCATTCCACAGCCACTCCATCTTACCAGGGTTCAGTTGAAGCCTGTTGTTCCCCATCCAGACCCCCACAGCCCACAGGCACTGAGAAAGGGCAGTCACTGCATCACTTACCTCACCCAGGATGGAGATGTATAATTGGGTATCATCAGCATACTGATGATACCTCATCCCGTGGCGATGGATGATCTCACCCAGTGGTTTCATGTAGATGTTAAATAAGAGAGGAAAGAGAACCGAACCCTGCGGCACCCCACAATGGAGGGATCGAGGGTCAGATCTCTCCTCTCCTATCACCACCGACTGGGACCAGCCCTGGAGGAAGGAGGTGAACCAGTGCAGAACTACACCACCCACCCCCAACTCCCAAAAGGATACTGTTCCAAAAGGATACCATGGTCTATGGTATCGAAAGCCGCTGAGAGGTCAAGGAGAGCAAGGATGGATGCACTGCCTCCATCCCGCTCCCGCCAGAGATCATCCATAAGTGCGACCAATGCAATTTCTGTCCCATATCCTGGCCTGAAACCTGACTGAAAGGGGTTCAGATAATCCGTTTCATCCAGGACCCTCTGGAGCTGCAATGCCACCACCTTCTCAACCACCTTCCCTAAAAAGGGGAGGTGGGAGACTGGACGAAAATTGTCCAGCACAGTTGGGTCCAGCGATGGCTTCTTGAGGAGGGGGTGCACCAGTGCCTCCTTAAAGGCGACCAGGAACACCCCCTCACTCAAGGATGTATTTACCATCGCTTGGACCCAACCACACGTCACCTCCCAAGCTGCCTTCACCAGCCAGGAGGGGCATGGATCTAAATGACAGGTGGTGGCATTCACAATCTGGAGGATCCTGTCCACTTCCTCGGATCCAACAGGATCAAACTGTTCCCAGATAACAAGGCTAAAACATTCCCTCGGCATCTCCTCAGACCCTGCTTCACACATGGAGTCCAACTTGGACCGGATCTGAGTGATTTTATCCTGCAGATGCTCAGAAAACTCTTCCGCACAGCCCTGTAGGTGGGTCACTGGGCCCACCTTCCCCAAAAGGGTGCGTGTGATCTTAAACAGGGCCGTCGGATGGCAATCTGCAGATGCAATAAGAGCGGAGAAATACTGCAGTTTCACCACTCTTACCACCACAAGGTAGGCCTTAATAGCAGCTCTAGCTTGTGTTCGGTCAGATTCGGTCCTTGTCTTCCTCCAGTGGTGCTTTAGGCGTCTCTTAAGCCTCTTCAAAACCCTCAGCTCCTCTGTGAACCACAGGGAGTGTCGGGTTGGATGAGGCAGGAGAGGCCACACAGGTGTGATCCTGTCCAAGGCCCCAGCCACCTCCCTATTCCAGGCAGCAGCCAGGGCCTCCGCTGGACCGTGCAGCAGATCCTTGGGTACAACCCCCAGCTCCCTCTGAAACCAACCGAATGGGTCCTGCCTCCCTGCGGAGGGGGGCACCATAGGAGAATCTCAGGGCCACCAGGGTGTGATCTGACCATGACAATGGGGATAGATGTGGCTCTCCCCTCAAATTACGTTGCCACTGCTCCGACAATAAAACCAAGTCCTGAGTGAGACCACTGTCTCGAGTTGGGTCCCAGATAATATGGGACAGGCCCATGGCTCCCATGGTAGCCATGAACTCCCGAGCTGCCTCCGAGGCACACCCCAGGGAAGGCAGATTGAAGTCCCCCAGAACCATAAGTCTGGGGAACTCCACTGCTAGACCCGAGATGACCTCCAGCAGCTCAGGCAGGCAGGTTGCTACGCAGCAGGGAGGCTGGTACAGTAGCAGTACTCCCAACTGTTCTCGGGAACCCAACTTGAAGAACAGGGTCTCACACTCGGCCACTTGTGACTCTCGGATGACAACAGCCACCCCTCCTCTCCTACCCTGGTATCTCAGCTGGTGCCACACCCGAAACCCCACTGGGCACATTTCCGAAAGGGCTACCCCCCCTTCTGAGCCCAGCCAGGTCTTGGTGATAAACGCCAGGTCTGCCCCCTCCTCTAAGATCAAATCGCATACGAGGGGGGCTTTGTTGTTAACTGACCTGGCGTTAAGCAGCAGCAGCAGCCAGAGACCAGGGCCTTCAAGGATCTACTGTCCAGGGCCTGGGTCTGAACTCGGAGGGCCGGAACACGCCACCGGTAGTAAATACTGGAGTGTCTTCCCCAAAGATGGCCCGCCCTCCAGTTCCCGTCATAACATCCCCAACCTATCACCACCTTGATGGTACACCCCGCCCTATAGCCCCCAGAATTTCCAGGCCCAGTTGCCTCCACTCCCAGACCTCCAGAAACCCTGGATGGGAATAAGGGTCTCCTCCTCCACTCACACATCCTCAAAACTCAATCAACAGCCAGGCAGTGGCCGGCCCCACAGCGCACCAGTTCACGCTCTCGGCTCTGCGGGAGTCTAGCCAAAGCTCCTCACACCCTCCCTGTGCCCCCCTCAGCCTCTCTCACTGGTCAATGGGGAGCACCCACCCATTCCTGTCCCCCCCGTCTCTCACACAGGGGGTAAACACTCTCTCACACTCTCACACACAAGCACATAACTCTTGACCCCCCCAAATCTCTAACCCTCAGAGGGGAGTACCACACACACACTGGAGGGACCCTCTTAGCTGCCTGCTGTCTCTGGGTAGGTTGGGGGATGACCCGCACCCACACTCTAGACTACTTCCCCATCTAAGGGATTGTCCATGAGTCTTTTCTAATTGACTATCCTTAAGTCCTAGTAAGAAAAATTCTGGTTTCACCTGAATATTAATTTTAATAATAATAATAATAATAATAATAATAATAATAATAATAATCTCTGCATCATCGTGTGTATTTGTATCCAATATATTTTTGCTTTTTCCCAAGTGCATCATACATGGTAAAATGTCCCTTCATGCTTTTCACATTTCCAACAACAATTAGAAGTACCTTTATACATCTTAGATAATTTCTCTGGTGACATATACCAATGGTACATCATTTTAGAAAAATTCTCTCTTAAGTTACAGTATAGGACAATGTGATTTCAGTCCTTTTAACCACATTCTTTCCCATTGATTCATCTGTATATTATCACCAAAATTCTTAGCCCATTTTATCATGCACTCTAACTTGTCCTTCCATTTCAAATCTCAACAGAAATTTGTACATTTTAGCAGTTACATCTTCATCATAAGTACATAATTCCATTTCAAATTCCATCACATGATGTTTTATACCTGGCAGCTTTTTATCCATATTAAATCTCTCCCTTAGTTGTGCATATGAAAAGCACTGAAAAATAAATCCCTCTGCAGTCAGTTGTTCTCTTGATTTCATCTTAAGTTCTCCATTTTCCTATACTAGCAAATCTTGATATACTAACCATTTTTCTTTGCCCGGTTTCTTTTCTGTAAACCTAGGCAACTCTCATTTTCTAATCCATTGCTTCCTTTTGAAGGGTGGGTGTGGAATTCTAGAATCCTGGACTGTGTGAGCCTTCTGCTGTCACCCAGAGGGATTCACCTCCTCCAGAAAAGACCCAGGAATCCAAGCAATTCGCCAACATCCCCACTGTAACTGGCCTTCCTCTGCTTCTGATTGAAAACAGAATTTATCCATCTTTGCTTGAAAAGTGTTTAACTCTGCCCCAGTGGCCAGCCAGAAAGAAGCCCTCAGGAAGCTGATTTCCATCCCCCCACCTTATTCCATAACAGCATCCCAAGGGAGATTCCAGATGAAGCTTTTATTGTCCAATTGCTGTGCCCAAAGCGTGGACTCTTACAGGAGAGGCATTTGTCTTCCTTTTGTAACTCACGGTCTTCCACTACTTTTTCCACCACCCCTAAAGAAGAAACTGAGGAAGAGCTGCATAAAGTTTTTTAACCAGCTGGGCTAGGAGCTGCTGTCTCAAAGCATCCCAGCTGCCAAGGCCTGGCCTTTCCAACCCTAGTTTTCATTAATTTTGTCACATTTTGCCTGAGGAGAACTGAAATGGCTTCACATTGGCTCATGCCATTTTTGTTGGGCCTAATAAAGAGATATTACCCAAGCACAGATTTTAGACCTTTTTTCATTGACCGAACAGTCATTTATGATTGCTTCCTAAATAAATATGGATTCTTGTTTATATTTTCTATGGTGCAGCCTCTCCAATAAAATTAAGATTTCCATATTATAATTACAGTACATTTCCAGGGAAGATCTCTCTGGCAATAAACTGCTCTGTGGGAGGCAAATATTCAACAGGTGCAGTAATTTTCTTGTAACTGCACCTCCATGCTTGGCAGAAAGATTTAATCTGCTAAACCTCTGCCTGCAATGAAGTTGTTAAAGAGACAGGAAGCTTTTGTTGAAAAAAAACGATGAAGGCTTACAGAGGAGATAGTGCAGCAGGCCTGGATTAAGGCACCTCCCAGTCTCAACTACTAACACAGCCATGCTCCCTTCCTAGGGTTGAAATTATGTCTCCCAATCACCCTTTGTCTGTTTTAATCCACTAGATTCTCCTTTCTCTTCCCTTTAGAACCAAAGTCTGTGGTCTATGGAATCCAGGATATTGCACAATTTATTAAGAAACTGCCACTGAGAGCTGGGAAGACATTTGGGGAAGGGGGGCAAGAGGCGGGTTGTTTATGTTTGAACTTCTGTGGCTTTGCAGTAGAGAAACAAAGCAAATATTCTATAAGCTTGGAAGCCACATTATCCCCCCAAATCTTCCAGTTGTTATGGACATGCCTGACTTGGACCTTTTTTTCTTTTTTAAAATTAATTCTTTAGGGCGTGCTTATAACCAAAGCTTATCTGCCTACTGGAGCTGCTCCTACTGTGAGGCAATGCACATCTGCTAATTCTAAAAGCTGGTTTTGGATACAACTACAGGCAGCAGAGGAGGATACAGGGAGATGTAACCAACAGAACACAATCCACACAGCATCACCAGGCAGGGCTGGCCCATGATATTTGCAGCATGAACGCTTATAATTAACAGGTACATTAGAAGGGCTGAGAGAATAGAACTGTCTTTACCTGGCACTAGACAACAACATCAGCACCAGGCATAGCTCCCTGGGAAGCACAATCCAGAATTACTGAAAAAGCCTGCTGCCATAAGGGCATCCTGAACAGGACCTATAAAGTTGACTCAGGATTCCTTCAAATGCTGTGATCCCAAGCGATTATGAGCTGTGTAGATCAACACCATCATCTAAAATTGTGACCAGCAATAAATGGGGAGCCTGTGAACACCCTATAAAACTGGTACAATAGTTCAGTACTTTTGCTATAGTAAGAGTTGCTCAGGGTTGCTCAGGTTGTACTGCTCAGGGCTGCAACATTAGTGGTGGTTATAATGGTACGTTTTGATGCATTTTTTGGTGGATTGCAGCTTCCTCAGAGCAAGTTTGGCCTAAGACGTTTTGCTATCTGGAAAAAAGCAGCAAGAGATGGCTTCTCCTATGTCAAGGTGCAGATACTGAAAACTCCGTAGGACATTTGGGCTCTTGAAGCACGAAATCCTGGAAATACTAATCACCATCTCTGGTAGCAAACATATCCTACTTAATAACACCCAATAATTCACACCTGAGGCAGTTGTTTCATTCTGCCCATTGGCAGGCCCAGCTCCTTCAAGAAATTAGTGCTATCCTACATGTAACTAGGAGTGTCAGTGGCATATGGCCTGAGAATGGAATCTACAGTATAGCAGTAAACATCTTGGTGGCCATCAGGAATACTAATTAAAAAATAGAATAGATTTAACAAAACTGAACTCAACCTACTGCTGTTATATAGAACATGGCAATTTTCTCTTTCAAAAGAAGAAGGAAATAGCATATTGATCTTATTGCTAAATGGGGAAAATATACTTCTGTTTATTACATGTCCGTATATGATAGCATTGCCTAATCTACTACCTTCTCAATGCCCTGAAGTACAACTCCCATTTGATCTACCCAGTATGCTTTGAAAGCCTCTATCAGCCAAAATATTGTCTTAGGAGTACCAAATTGGGAAACAATGTTTTAAAGGATGTAGCAGCATATCCTAAATAAGACCTTTTTGCCAATTAACTTCATGGCTATGAATATAATCTAATAAAAAAATAGGAAAGTCATACTATTTGCACTTTACTTGAGATTTTTTTGTATCAAAAGAGGAGCATATCTGTTCATCTGTCTTGTCTTCAACCCTCTTGGTAACACTGGAGAAAAGAGCTACATTATATTTTTACAAATAAATAATCCAGGTTAAATACCCTCATGAATGTTCTTCCACTCCTACCTCTAAGATACCAAAATAGTATCCCGCTTGTTGTTCCTGGAAAGGGCTAAGAGATTTGGGTGTTTTATTTCAGCTGTCGTTAATAAAAAAAATTCTCCTCCATTAAGATCAACAGTATATGCCCCACCTCACCCAACTCCTTTCCACATTTCCTTGATCCCCAG
The DNA here is from genome assembly GCF_035149785.1 of Candoia aspera. NCBI lineage: Eukaryota > Metazoa > Chordata > Lepidosauria > Squamata > Candoiidae > Candoia > Candoia aspera. The sequence continues at coordinate 77,029,730 of NC_086156.1, read as the reverse complement.
GAGATTCATAACCTATTGAATAGCTAATGATGAGAATTAGCTGGCTTTTGTTAAAACTGACTTTCATGCAATTACCACCCCCTCAGCTCCCCCCCACCAAAACGCCCACCTAGTATTTACAATTTCTTCTGCAAATACATCAGTCTTTAATTTCAAGTCTGCTTGTCAGCCGCAAGGACTGTAACTGAATACTGGAAGACGGGGTGTGGTGGTGGGGTGGGGGAGACCTTGTCATTTAGGAATAATGAGAAATTTGCAGCCAGTTTCCATGGGGCCTGTTTACAATAATTTGCTCCCCCACGTACATATCAGTTAATTTCTACAATATTTGTAGCTTTTCCCAACCCTTTTAGGATTATCAACTCCAGCTTTGATTTTATCTAATAGCAGCTTCATCTGTAGACATTAACAAGTGATCGTATATATTCCTATCTAGCAGAGAGCTTTACCAGTTAATATCTGCAAAGCATCTGGCAACTTTACCCTATCCTTTTACATTTCCTAAAAGGAAATATGCGTCAAAGGTGCAAGGGATTTCAGCCACCATCCTTCCTTCCTTTTGCTAGGGCTAACCTACTTGTATCAATGTTCTCTATCATATTTTATTTTCTGATAGAACCTCTGTGTTTTTAAAGCCTCACCTTACATTAGACCCATGTTTAGTATTTCATCAAGTTTTAACTTGCATGCATGAAACAATTCCCAGTGAGGACAAAGAAGTTACATTACAGGTAGTCCTTATTTAACGACCACTCGTTCAGCAACCGTTCAAAGTTCTGACAGTGCTGAATGAATGGTACTTACAACCGGTCCTCAAAGTTTTGGCTGCCCCAGCAGCCCCATAGTCACATGATTGTGATCTGGGCGTTTGGCAACCAGCTCATGTGATGGTTGCAATGTCCTGCGGTCATGTGGTTACCATTTGCAACCTCCCCTTCACAGCTCTCCAGGAAGTCTGTTCTATGGGAAATTCAAAATTTAAAATTTTTTTAACATCACATGCTTAAGATAATAACAATAAGCTTCACTGGTTGTGCTAATATAATCCATTTATTCATTGCTAACTAAACCATGGTATACTCAACCCATTTTTCTTGGTTTGTATGGCATTCTGAACAATAATGTATCCCACATGTGATGCATTTGCACAATATACTCAGCTAAAATGTGATTCATAGTTTGTTGTTCCATATGTTGTGGGAACAGAGCTCCTATGATGGTGGCTGCTAATCCTGACAGCCCAGATTCAATAGTGAGAAGTTATGGGTAGGAATGGGAAATTATTCAGATAGGCTTTCCTTCAGTTGAAGATAAGGGATAAGAAGAACAAAAGAGGGGGATCTGAGGAAGCAGGCGAAGAAAGATGGCCTTCGTGAAGATGTTCTGTGAGAGAGTTCCGGGCATAAGGGATATTTTCTGATGACAGAGAAAACATACTTGCCAATGCATCAATATCAGAAATAGGCACATGGTTTTGTTCCTCACCTCTCCACCCCAATATACATTTGATCCCAGGGCTCAGTGAATGTTCAAAGGTATATGGTACCCCAGGCCACATTGACTGATGGTGCCACCTTCTGCCAATGTGAAGAGTTGCATTTTTAGAATGATTCGCAAGGAGTGGCGGCATTGGCACCCCTTATATGCTTTGGCACCCTAGGCCAACATCTACTCGGCCTTAGCCTAAAGTCAGCCCTGCTGGAGATGAAGCCATGTTTGGCACTCTGGTAATAGACCTTCTTTTAACTCAAACCAAAACATATAACCAAATAAGAAATGAGAGCTCACTGAAGATGAAGCAGATCTGGCCACTACAATAACCTGACCAACCCACCTCTTAAGAAGTTTCTTTCGTTGCCTGAAATTTCTCTACATAATAGAATTTGCTTTGTGAATTAGATCAGTAGCTGGTGACCATTCAGACCAGTTCTATTTCTTGCCTCTTTTGATTTTGGATCTACCACCATACAGTCTGTTTTAATAACCCTTTATTCTTGATTTCTTTCAAGACTGTGAAGTTGCAGCTCATCCCCTCAGCTCTGTTGTACATCACATTTTAGCCAATTTGCATGCAGAGGCAAGAGAGCCCAATTGCTGATTATATAAATTATTTCACTCCCTGCAATCTGGGATTTTCCAGGGTATGATTTTTCTGTGGAATCTCCTCCCCCCACCCCAAAAAGTCCATCCAAGAGCCAATCTGAAAAACTTGGCAGATACAGAAAAAGATAAATGGAATAACAAACAAGAAGAGTGACTGAAGATAGGATATTGATTAATTGATCTACTGTAGTGCAGTAATAGAATTATAAAAAGTTAGTGTAGTAATGGAAATGAAGAGGACAAAAGATTTTGTATTTCAAAAGCAGAATATAAAACAGTGTTCTAGCCAGAGCAGGAAAAAGAAAAAATGCAGAGGTTCGGGGAATATGCAGTCAGTATTAGTATTAGCTAGCACGGACTAACAGGATAAAGCCAAAGGACTTTGAAGAAAATTATTCTTAAGCAGTCTCCATAAACCCTTTGCTCCCCCACTCATTTATGTTTGTGTGTTTTCAACTGTTTTTTGTCAAAAATAGTGCAAAGTAACTTTAAAAAATGTCACATTAAAGGCTGAAATTACAGTAATACCTATTCAGAGACCCTCAAGGGCTACCCTGCCGAATTGTATTCAGAGAAGGCATTAGGAGAAAGATAGGCCTAAATATCACCTAGCAATTCAAGAGTCTTGGGAAAGAATCTCTTCTAGACCAGTGATCGGGCTTGATGGCTCGCTACTAGTCAATCTCAAGCCAGGCCATAAGCTTTTTGAGCAGCAGAGTAGGCAGGATGCAGTTAAAAGACACTGACCTTGACGGGTAGAAGAGACAAGGCATGGGTTGCTGCAAAAGAAACCAAGTGCATGAGAATAAATGTCAGGCCCTCCCCTTTAAAAAGGAGCTGTTTTAATTTAGGATCTTCAGAAAGAGCAGCCGCTATTTGTTTTGTTTTGCTTTGTTTTGGGGTGACTCTTTCTTTGAAGTATTTGCTTTTTAATACTTGGTTGCTTGCTACCAAGACACTGATCAGGTAAAACTATTCCTGAGAAGATCACTTGCCAACTGGTCAATTTATTTACAGTATAACAATTTATTTACAGTTAAGTAACAATCTTCTTTGGCAGTTGCCAGAATTAGAGGTTGCAGAGTTAAAGAGGAAAAAAATTACATTTAAGCTGCCTTTCAAGGTATGTCCTTTGAAAGTGGCATACAGGAAAAAAACATTTAAACAAGACAATAGAAATGCATGTTGAATTTCTAAAAACAGCAGCAAAATCATTTGGGGATGGGAGAGGAAAGCCAGCAACAGTTTAATAAAAGGCCTGACAAAACAGTGAACTCTGCTAAATGTAGGGAATCAAACAAAGTTTTCAGGGAAGGAAATTCTCAAAATGAAGAGCCATTATTAAAAGATGCCATCCCTGGTATCTGTGAGTTTTATTACATATTTATACCTCTGAATTTGTCCTCAAGGCAGCAGTATTTTTATAACATGTGGAAGATCCTTCAAATAATCTATTCCCAATCATAAAAGCTTTAGAAAACTAGCATGTTCAATTGAACTAGGAAGTCAATAGGAATAGTTGAGATTTCTGGGCTGCCAGTCTATTACAGTTGTTTACCCTGGAAGATACCAGTACATGTATGATTACCAGGGTTGGCAAACTGCTATATCCAAAGAAAAGCATGTAACCTAGATGGTTATGGGTCCAGAAGTAACCCCAAATTATAAATTTGAGCAGATCCATCCATAACCAATTGCAAATTAATGTTGAGATCAACGATTTTCTTAGCCAATACCACATCCCTTTTCTCAGAATTAAGTTGCTCACTTTTCATTCTCATCCATTTCACCTGCCTCCAGACATCTTTGAAGGGTATCCAGACTTCTTTATTATTCATGTGCATGTGCATCACAGCACATGCTTGAAATACCTAAAACTTCTATTGCACGTGTGGTGTGGAGCTACATACCCCAAATGCAGATTAGGCGTTTAATACCTTGCACTATGTTGCAAGAGGAATTTAGAGGATTTCCATGACACACGCATTGTTGGCCCAGCTAGCAAATCCTACATCTCTCCTGTTAGCTGAGTATGTACTGGTCTGAGCAACATTTGTATAGCCACCTTCTTGGCCAACAGGCAAGGTAATACAAAAAATGCTCAATTCCACAAAATATCCAAGCAATCTTGGGACTTCCAGTGAGGATTCACGGCGAACTAGACATCTCTGAAGGAGAAGATATGGCATTGCCATGAGATTGGCCAGAAAGTGAATTCCAGACAGTGAAATCTCTCTGGAAAAAGGAGAGATTGTGAGATCACCCTCTTGTACTCTGGACAGCTGCTCCTCATGAGTAAACTGCAGGAACTGAGGTTTCTGCAGTCAGCTCTTGAGTTGAGTAGCTGGGAGCTGAGAGATTTCCACAAAACTCACAGCCACAGTATAGCCTATATTATGGACGCAAAGTTCTGCCCAGCCTAATTTCTTAATCACTTTTGGAAATTGCTTCTTAACTGCTTTTCATCTATTAAGAACCTTTTGATGAACAAATTTTATAATACGCACTGGGTGAGTTTCCTTTAATCCTTAGTGAAAGAAGTTTTAAAGGTAAGTTTAAAGACATTAAAAAAAATCCTTTTTTTTGGAATAAACAGCAAAAGGGTGATTAGAACATTGATTTTGGAAAGTTATAAACGGACTAAGGGTCCAGATGGATTTGAAGAAAGATTTTGAAATTAATTATAAGAATCCTTCCCATGGGAAAATGCTGCTGTTTTGAATTCTTAAAAGAAAACACGGTAAGATGGGAATTTGAACGTTGGACACTAAAGGGAACCAGAAGGAACTAAAGATTACAATTAAAGGAGAAGAACTGTTAAATTTGACTTACTAACACAGAATAGCAAAGTACCTTAACATTAGATGTATTGAAGGATATTTTTGAACAATGGACCCAGAAGTTAATCTTAGAAGTGTCTACCATTATAGTTGGACTATGTTCGGATGTTAAGGAAGAGGAACAAGTTTTACCGGATAAGACTGAGACTGATCTGAAAGTGGATTTAAAAATGACAGGCTACAAGAACGATATGGAAAAAGATGTTACACTGGATATACAAATGAAACCAGCTGATGTTTTAATAATTAAAAGGGATATACAAATGGCAAACCAAAAAAATTATTTGGATAACTTTCTTATATTGGATTCACAAAAGAGAACTGTTAAAATTCTGAAGGATTTTGTGAGAAATGATAAAGAAAAAATGAAAAGAAAACAAGCTCTTGGACATTATTTGAAGGGATTAAAGATTACAATTGTTAAGAGTAAAAGGAAAGAATATAAAGTTGGTTTATTTGATCAAGGTTAAAATAGAGGTGTTGTTATTTCTGGTAACCCCTAATGGATTTTTGCTGACCAGGACTAAATAATGAGATTTTAAGGATCTGTTTATATATAAGAGATATGAGATCATCTGTTGTACTGTAAGAGAAGGTGATAATTTATTAAAATTGTTTATACTTGTTGTGATGAATGGGGAAGTCACTTCTTTATATATTTCTTTTCTTCTTCTTTGCTATATTCTTGTTCTTTTCTTTCTTTTCTATTTTTCTCTTTCTCTTTTTTCTTTTTTCCTACACTTTCTATTTTTTATCCTTTTATTTTTTTTGTAGTTTGTATTAGTTTTTAATCAATTTAACTGTAATGTTTAATAAAATTATTATTTTTTAAAAAAAGAAGCAATCTCCAAGCAATCTCCAAGCAACTGATATGCATTCTCAATGCAAAGAAAGGACACAGGGCACATACTCAGACGGACTTGCCTGTGATTTTTTATTTTCTTCACTCAAGCAGCTCCTATAGGCGTTGTATATGGGTCTCCTTGACAGAAATTCTGTACATCATATCTCCTGGGATGGAAACTGATGGGCAAATGCTCATCTGTTAATTTTGTATCCAACATCTTATTAAAAGGATAGGAGTTAGGCCAGTAAAAAGAATAACAAACTTTATTCTGATAAGAGGAAATTCTTTCTTGGAAAATTGCCTGCAGTATTTCCTTAATATGAATATTGGTTTGATCCTAAAATAAGTTATACTGAGGAAATTCATGGTGGGAAAATTTCCTATTTTCAACTTCTCTTCCAAATATACTGTATGTGTTCCTTGGACATTTTCTGTTGTGAGATATTCTCCAGAATGAATGAAGCACAGGGATATTGAGGACAGAGAGCATTAAGTTGGAATCCTAAAGAAAGTCAATGTTATTTAAGAAATAAATTTGTGTCATAGTGATAAGAGTGTGGGACAGGGCTTGAGGAAACTCAGATTCAAATCTTTCACTGCGTGATTCTGAATCAGACCCTATCTCTTTGCTCAGTCTGTAACACAGGATTGTTGTTGTGAAAAACATAAAAGAAGAATGAACCTATGTATATTGACTTTTGCTCCTTTGAGAAAAAGCAGGACAGAAATGCAGTAAGCAAATACATAAAATGCACTTCAGAAATAAAAAGGCAAGTTTCACATCTTTTCCTCTTCCTTGCTCCATATCTTATTGTTCTCAGGTGAGGCTAGGCAACTCATGACCTTTGAGCCATATACAACTCCCAAGACCCTTCGATATATCTCCACAAACCACAACAGTTGAACTCTAGTATGCTGTGTGGACAGGCCATCACGTTAAATTATAACATAGTTTGGTAATTTGGGCTTAGCGTGTTGTGTGAACGTAACTGTAGTTTATGGGTTGCTAACTGTAGTTTATGGGTTAGTGTGTTTTGCTAACACAGCTAGTGTATTTTCTAAACTTAATGTTGCATACTGGTTAAATAATTGCACTTGAACTAGGGAGACCCACATTCAGCCATACGGTTCACTGGATGACTCTGAGGCACTTATTCTGTCAGCCCAGCTACATAAAAATTAAAAGAGATCCTGCCTCCCATGAAACTACTTTGAGCTCTCAGAAAAAAAGGCAGAATATAAATGCTAGAGATAATAAATAAAATTAATAAGGTCAAATATTGAGTAAGGTGGGTAATTCAACCTCCTTAGAAATGTGGGTGTGATATAATTCATGGAAAAAAATAAGGGTGTAAAGAAAAAGTTGAAACAGTTTGGACAATCTCTGGTGAAATCACAGGAGATATGGATGAACTAGGTTTTAAATATGTATCTATTCACAATTACTAATTACAAGTGGGATGATGATGATGATGATGATGCTATCCATTCAATCATGTCCAATTCTTAGTGATTCAAGTGCAATAAAAGTAGGCAAAATACTCTTCCCAGAATATAGTCTACTCCATCCCAAAGGTTCAGAACAGGTGATAGAGCAAGCAAAAATAAAAACAAGCAAACTAGAATTCTCAGCATACCAGTAATTGATATTACTGATTCCTTCCTAATTCCAAACACAACTCAAAGCAGGCAGTTCTTCCAACATTTTCCAAAATTGTTCGGTATTACTTTGGGAGTGAATTCAACCCTTGATGAACCACCACCAAAGCTGTTGCTCTGCAGAGGTTTGCTGACCAAACCTTATATTAGATGACATTTAGAGGGTGCCCCCCAGTGGATATGAAAATATGATGGGGCAAAAGAGAAGGGACAGTGATCTCAAGGTCAATAATACAAAACATAGGACATCTTATTGGCTATAATAAATACCCTGAAGTG